>NC_041396.2:52939129-53659008 GCF_900747795.2 Erpetoichthys calabaricus | reverse complement strand
CTCAACAGGATGTACATAAGAAATGAATACAAAAGTCAAAATCAATTCACTAATTAATTAAAATACACAAACAGAGTGTCTTTAAACCGTATTCATACATTTTAAAATTTCACTGCATTAAAAACTGAGGTTTTACTCTGTTTACTGTAATTAACATTTTTTTTTCATTGGTCTACACAAATAACCTTAAAACTTAAAAATGTGTAAGTTGAGGTGGTTTGCACGCCCATTGTGTTGCTCTCTGGGTTTGTCCAACCCTACAGCAGACCCAAGGCAGGCCAGAGGGATTTTATCTCTCAATTGGCTTAGGAATGTATGGTGATTTTCTAGGAAGACCTGGAATATGTAGCTGGGGACAGGGAAGTCTGGGGTGACCTAATTGATCTGCTGCTGGTGTGACCCTCACTAGGAAAAGCAATTGAGAAGATGGCATGAGAAGATGAGAGTTATAAAGAACAGGATACAGTTCACTCCAACATTACCTTTGCTTTCAGAGACTGTTTATATTTTAATATCAAACCAAAAAAAAAAACTCAACAGGTCGTACATAAGAAATGAGAAGAGAACATTACCTTTGTTTGTTCAGAACTTCATGTTCTGATGTAATACATGCGTTAGCTTTATTCTGATTATCTGACCTTATATGTATATTAAAATCATACAACATTTGACATTTGTAGTTCATATTTAAGTCTTTATGATCATGAAGTGAGCAATGAACACCTCCTTTGTGGTTTAGACAGAAGACTGACATCTCAATTACTGTCAGTACATCTAAATAAATAGATGTAATGGCCATCACCTTCCATAATTTTTAGTTGCGTCTTTGTCCTGGAGCTCTACTACTTCTCTGTTTCTGCCAACCAATAAATACAGTTTCTGAATAGGAAATTATCTATTTGTCCTGTTAATTAAATTACCAGAGTGCTCCAATAAAAATTATTGGTTGGAAAGGAACAAACATTTTACAAAAAGGACCAAAGAGCTGTAGTGCACTTAACTCCCATAAGTATTTCCTTCTCAGAGAAAAATATATTTTAGAAACCATTTTCTAGAGTTAGCATTTCATAATACAAGGTTTAATACTTAATTTTTTTTAAGTCTTAGCTGATATATTAATGCATGGAATAAGGTACATGTTCTTTAAAAAACAAGACGGAAGCTTGTTGCCATGGGAGATGTTATTTAAGCAAGCTATGATCAATTCACTAGTACTCCGTTTCTAAGCCCTCTCATGCCTCTCCAGTGTTTCTCTTGCCTATTTTCTATATTTCTGCTTATTGTAACAAGCAAGGAAAAAATATTTCACAAAAACAATGAAAGAGCTACAGTATAGTGCACTTAACTCTAATAAGTATTTATTCTGAAAAAAATGTCTTGGAATCCCTGTTTCTACATTGAACATTTCACAACAAGTAGTTTAATACATTAATAAACATTATTTTTTATACTGAACTTACATATGAATTCATTGATGGAGGCATGTGCTCTTTTTAAAAAAATGGAAGCAGAGCCAATGCTCTAGGCCAGGAGTGTCCAATTCTGGCCTTGGTGGGCCACAGTGGCTATGCTCTTTTATTCTAACCCTTTTCCTAATCAGCGAGCAGTTTTCATTGCTAATTAACTCCTTTCCCTTCATTTTAATGGTCTTGTTTTTAAGGATTCCGTCCTTAAAATTTATCTTTCTTCGTTAAATGGCAGCCAAACAGAAATGAGATGTGAAACGAGCCAACAGATGACCAGCTAAATTGGAATGTCAAATTCTAGCCAATTTCACTCCAACCAGTTTCTTAATGAGAAGCCAATTGTTGCTGTTAATGAAAGCCTTCACTGAATGTCAGGACTTGTTGCTGCTCTCATTCTGCCACAGCAGACTGTTGATTTTCTGCTTTTTTTGAGACCACCATCAAGATGTTTTGGTGACCTGAGCAAACCAACATGATAGAGACCTTCACCTTTCTTTATTTTCAGGTGAGCTGTTCATGTGGCAACTTGTTTTGTGTCTGATTATTTTTTGGCTGCTCATTAAGAAAAAAACAAACAACTAAGGCAATGTCTGAGTCACGTCAATTAAAACTAAGGCAAAACAAGTTAAACAGCAGCAAAAACGGCTCACTAATTAAGAAGATGGTTAGAATGAAAACCTGGAGCCACTGTGGCCCACAAGGACCAGAGTTGGACACCCATGCTCTAGATAGAACAAATTTCTGACACAATTTTTACAGAAACATAGACACTATAAGTCAATCCACAGGATTTTTTCCATGTGCTACTTTATCTGTTTGTAATGAACTCTGCAAGGTCCCTCAGGCTGTTGGGTTCCCACTAAATGATGAAGACTCTATGAAAAAAAGAAAGTGTAGTTAAGATTAAGGAAAGAAACAATATGACATTTTAATTTACTGCTATGTCAGGATTCATCATTTTCTGGGTTACCTCATTTTAAATCACAATTGAATCTCAAGTCCCAAAATAAACAGACCAGTGCCTGTAATTATCAAGAGCCTCAGAATTACTCCTAGGAATTGCACTAAAATTGACTAGAAAAAGAATTTGTCCTATCTAATCCTACATAATATTACCAACACTTGCTCATGGCTTCTCCACATAGATGGAGAGATCACACAACATATGTTACACATATCATTCAATTGCTCTCAAATCAAATGACTCCATTATTGTCCAAAATTCCAAAACATTCAGCTTTTCCTGGGATTTGTGTGCCATTCTCTACCTGAACATCATCTTCTAGTAGCTCCTACCAAGTTAGGACAGCTCACAAGCTCTCCTAAATCATCGTGAAATTAGAAGTAGTTTCCTAAATTAGGAAAATTGATAAAATGCTAACTCATACTTCTAAATGTAGGACCAAAGATGTGTCAAATTTGAGCCAGTTAGGACCGTTTTTCTACTCTGAGATGTTTGATGAATACAGGCACAGATTCTCTGGTGCTGGCCAAGTCTTAACACTAGAATTACCAGAGCCTACGAAAAAACTCGTAGATCCGGCACACCTTAAATCGCTTCTTAAAACCGTTCTCACCTCTCCGCCAGCGTCTTTTGTCATCTAAATGTACTGATAAAGACAAGCTGCCAGCAGCCGGTTATTCCATCCCCCCAACGACTTAGAACGTAAACAAGCTTTTCCCAGCTAATGCCTTAATTGATTATCTGGGAGTGAAGTGGAGTTTTAGAGTAGAAATAATAAGATTGTTATTTGGAACACACGCATTTCATATGTGTTGCATTTCTACAGTAATATGTGTAAACACATTGTTAAAACAGAAACAGTTTACAATATTCTAGTAGCAAATGACAAAATGTAGGCATAAACTATATAATGTATGAAGCCTGAAGTCCAAATATCAAAGACACACTTTCACAAAAGGTACAAAAAAAAAGCCACCGCCAAAAAAAGCCGCCTTAGTGTGCGACTTTGACACGCATTAGTTATCACTGCTTCCGTAGCGCAACAGTATCAGTTGCTGACTGGGAATCCAAAGGTCGTGAGTTCGATCCTGCACAACTCCATTTTGAGAAGTGTTCTTATTTTCACTATTTTAGAATAAAAAGATACATTTGATTTCAGTCTGTAACAGCTGGTGTAATTTATGATATTTGTAAAGGTTAGCTTTATTATTTTTTTTTTAATTCACTTTTCATTGTCTCAGTCGCGTTCAGGATACTTCCCTACCGCCCCCCACGTGACACTGCTGTTTTCACATAAAGACGCGCTATAGTTCTGCAGTATATCACGATACATACGAACGCGTGTTTTTTCCCCCAATATTGCCAGTCCCCACGTGTTGCTGTATGCTGTTTCTTTTGTACTCCAGGACATGCAGAGGAAAGCATAGTAAAGAGCAGTAACTTCAGCGCTATATGCAATCATCAGACACTCCCCATCTGATGCTGCTGTTTTCACATAAAGATGCGCTAAAGCCCTGCAGTGTACTTGTGACTGCATTGTCGTACCAATGCTTGCGAACTGAAGTGCCTGCATGCACATTTCGTGGCATTATACGTGTATTTTTTGAGCATGCCCATGTAGCTCAAACACAGGAACATATGTTGATGTAAAAGTATAACAAAACAAGTGCACTTTTATTCAAGACTATAACGAAGAAAAAAGAAAGCAAGTTACAGTAGGCGGTTGATATGACAGCTTGTGTGGTGCAATGCTAAGAACTGCTGATTTCCATTCTGTGCTATATAACTTTTAACATTTGAATATGATGATTGCATATAGCAAGAACATGCAGGTGGCCAGTTGCTGCGTGCCACAACGCACATTTTAAAAAAAGAAAGACAAATATATGTGACGTTTTGAAGAAATCATTTTATGACGCGAATAGTACCACTCAGAAAACATCATCGAAGTAATGCAATATTATTTGAAAACGAACAGCGTCAGATCGGGTGTGAAGTTATACTGGCGCTGTTTGAGTCAGATCAGAAGCTGAATAAGCAGAAAAGGCTCCTGTTCTGACTCTAAGTAAAAAAGCATGAATTAATCAACAGAAATAACCGCGATTGACATTTTAAAGATAACGATTTACAGTGCATACCAATTTATAAATTCAATGTCCGTTTGAGGAAAAAAAAAAAAAACACTTCCTTTAAAGCTGAGAATCGAACTCACGTCTCTATAGCACGACAGGGCTGTTGTGCCCCAAGTCAGCAAACCGTAGCGTTAAGCCACGGAAGCTGTTGTATCATCCTTGAACCTTTTGTGAAAATGTTTATTTGATGTTTGGACTTCAGGCTTCACAGATTCTATAGTTTATGCCTACATTTTGTAACATTTATTACTAAAATATGAAAAAGTTTCTGTTTTAGCAATGTGTTTACACAGATTACTGTAGAAACGGAACACGCATGAAATGCATCTATTCCAAATAACATCTATTATTTTCATTCTAAAACTCCAGCAGTTCAGTCACTCCCAGATAATCAAACAAGCCATGAGCTGGGAAAATTTATTGAACGTTTGGCGACGGTGGGGGGTGGAATAGCCGGCTGCTCGCTGCTCCTCTTAATCGGCACATTTAGAAGACAAAAGAGAGGTGAGAACGGTTTTAAGGTGGGCCGGATCTACGAGTTTTTTCGTAGACTCTGGTAATTCTAGTGTTAAAGACCTTAAAGAGTATTCCGGCTTTAGTGGCTGAGACCTTGAAGGGTCTTTGCCCATCACATGGCATACAGAGTGACACCGGGTGAATTAATCTAGTCCTTAGTATATATAAATTAAAACAGGAAATTATCAAAGACACAAATAACACAAATATTAAGGGACATTTACTGAGAAATGTATACATATATGTATATACTAGCAAAATAACCCGCACTTTGCAGCGGAGAAGTAGTGTGTTAAAGAAGTTATGAAAAAGAAAAGGAAACATTTTAAAAATAACGTAACATGATTGTCAATGTAATTGTTGTAGGCTTATTTTAGTATTGAGAGTGAATTTGATGATTGTAACGAGAAAGTACAAAGGAAGGCGAGAAGCGGTGGAGCAGGAAATGAAAAGCAGAAGTCAGCACCAGGAAGACTTACGTGAGCAATTAAGGAAGCCCAACAATGACAGCCTTGAAGCATTAGAGTAAAAGAAAAGGCAGGAGTCACCAGCAGGAAGACATGAAGGAAGGCGAACAATAACAGGCTTGAAGCAGTGGAGTAAAGAAGGGAGTAGTGAGCACGACGAACAGCTGAGGAAAGTAAGGAAGCGAGTGAGGAGGCACATGAGCGCTGGATGTCGTTAATGTATATACACAGGGAGCCAACCTTGTGTTAGGTGTACAGACAGTGGACGTGCGGAAAAAGGAAGGGGGACCCTGGGGCGACCCTTGTGCATCTCTGCCATGAAATAAATCGTCTGTTAACGGAAATAAGAAATGAAACCACCAAAAGGAGATGTCAGTTCTGAAAGTTCCTTACGGCATAATGGTGAGAACCGCCAAAAAGAAGACGTTATTTTCGAAAGTTCGTTATGGGGCATGGTACGAAATGAAACATACTTAACATTTGTAAGTACAGTGTAAAGGATGAGCATGGGAAATTTGGGCTTCCTATGTATATTGGAAGTCACAGAAATAGTGAGGACGGGTTTCCCCTATCTATATATACAGTTTAGGGGGTACACCCATTTCTCCATCCCTTGGGTGTTGCAATAGGACATGAAACATACCTAACTTTTGTAAGTACACCGTAAGGAATGAGCACGTGAAATTTCAGCTTCCCACCTATATGGAAAGTGGGAGAATCAGTGAAGGCTTTGCCTTTATATATATATATATAAACAGATGAAGCGTTTGTCCACCTCTTGAACCCTCAGGTACCACTCTTCAGACCAGGTGAAAGTACAACAATATTTTATTTTATTATTGTACAGTAGTGCACCAAGCACTCTCCTCCACACACTCATGAACACAATAAACAATTCTCTCAAGTAACTAACACAATCCTCCTCGCCCAGACACTTAGCCCACCTTCCTCCCAGCTCAGCTCAAATGTCTGGGCTTACCCAGAGGCCTTTTATAGCCCCTGACCCGGAAATGGTTCCAAGCCAAACCCACAAGTCCGTTTTCCTTCCGGGTCAGGGCAAACAGTCCTTTTCTTCATCCCGGGAGCACGTCACTTCCTTGAGTCACGTGACTAACATGCACTCCCGGGTTATAGGGCATACAAGAGTCCACTAGCCCCTTCACAGCGACTCCTGGCGGCCCCCAAGGTATCCAGCAGGGCTGTGTATAGAAACTACAAAGTCCATTAGGCCCTGCTGGAACTCGGGGCACCAATATGCTGTCCGGAGGGCTCCTCCTAGCGACCTGGGGGTGAGGGCCGGACTGGAAAGCCGGCAAGCCTCCACAATATTATATTATATATATATATATATAAATGCACGGTGGCGCAGTGGTAGCGCTGCTGCCTCACAGTTAGGAGACCTGGGTTCGCTTCCCGGGTCCACCCTGCGTGGAGTTTGCATGTTCTCCCCGTGTCTGCGTGGGTTTCCTCCGGGTGCTCCGTTTTCCTCCCATAGTCCAAAGACATGCAGGTTAGGTGGATTGGTGATTCTAAATTGGCCCTAGTGTGTGCTTGGTGTGTGGGTGTGTTTGTGTGTGCCCTGCGGTGGGTTGGCACCCTGCCCGGGATTGGTTCCCTGCCTTGTGCCCTGTGTTGGCTGGGATTGGCTCCAGCAGACCCCCGTGACCCTGTGTTCGGATTCAGCGGGTTGGAAAATGGATGGATGGATGGATGGATATATATATATATATATATATACACCCCCGTGACCCTGTAGTTAGGATATAGCTTGTTGGATAATGGATGGATATATATATATATATATATATATATATATATATATATATATATATATATATATATATATATATATATATATATATATATCCAGATATAAATAAATAAAATGATGGCACAGTAATTAGCACAGTGTCAGGAGACTAACTTTAAATCACAAGGCGGCTGCTATTTCTGCACGGTTTGTACACTTACCTCTTGTCTGTCTGTGTGTATGTGTGTGTGTGTGTTTTTTTCCTCCTACACAAACAAATGCACACAGACTTAACTGTCAATTCTAAGCTGACTGAATGCATAAGTGTGACCTGTGATAGACTGGTGCCTGATACAAACCAGGTTAGTTGCCTTGTACTAAATACTGCTAGAATGGGGTCCAGTCTCCATGACACTGAATTAGGCAAAGCAGATACAGATAATGAATGAATGTTTGATAATGAGACAAACATTCTAGTCCCAGATTCCATCTCTCCTTGGTCAGCCAGCTACCAAGCCCTTTACATCATGCAAGTGCATTGTCTAAATTTATCTATGGATGAGTCCTTGTAAGATAAACCTATACATCTGTAGTAGGGCTGCCGTCCAATAACTGAGATAAGAATATTACATTTTATATATTGTTTAAAAATATACAAAGCTCACATATCAAAAACAATAATCATGCACAATTAGCTTCCTGGCATAACACCCCTTCATTCTCTAAATGGGCAAATGAGGGCCCTACACAAATCTATTTTATTTTGGCATGCAGCCAAATATGTCCTCTTCCTCTCCACCTTGTAAGTATTTTGCTTACAGGTGTGGTCTATTTTGCATGCTTCTCAGGCTTCTTCCTTATTCACTGCTAGCTCTTTTCTTATTTTCAGAAGTACAATGCCTAAATAATCTTTAAATGTTTCTACTCGAGATGATTTAATAAAGTTAATCCACAAATTAAGGTCATCTGATTCAGTCTTCAAAATGACGGTCTGTCAACTGGCATCAAGCTGGAATTCAGTAGAAGGTTTTATTGGCTTACTGGCAGTTCACTGCATAGTACAGTTATTTTCCAAAGAGTATGCAATCATCCAGCCAAAACTAACATATCCTATAAATGGAACACACTTCTAGTAAAAGTGCTCTTTTAAAAGGTGTAGCATTATTGAAACAATGAATCTCACCCCCACCTATGCCTGCACTGGAGAGATAAAACATGTCACCTTTTAACACTAGAATTCCTGAAACCTACAAAAAACTTGTAATCCCGGCCCACCTTATATCCCTTCACACCTCTACCTTCAGCGTCTTGTTTTGTAAATGTGTCGATTAGCACAAGCAGCAAGCAGCCTGCTGTCCCATCCCCCGTCTTGACGGAGCTCAACTCAGGCAAAAAGGTCCCCCAGCTCAAACCAAGGCTCCTTATCTTTGTGTGGGTTGCCTGGATTTGTACAGGGTAAATAACACAGCATATCGTTATTTGGAAAACATGCATTTCATGTGTGTTCCATGTCTACAAAGATGTGGGTAAGTATAGGATGAAAGGAAATGTGAGAAATGCAAGAAATGCTGAACACTCGTACCTAAAGCAGAAACTTTTCCATGTTATACAAATAATGACGAGAAGTGTATAATGTGTGAAGACTTTAGTCCAAATATCAAATAAACACATGCGCTTTTATTCAAGAATATAAAGAAAGGAAAAAAAAGCATTCGATTTATTTGTGGCCGTCAATGAGTTAAAAACTCAAGCTCAAATGTCAATCAACAGGGAATTTATACGTATTCTTGAATGACGCAGTGGTAAGTACAACTGCCTTATAATTCAAAGGTCCTGGGTTCGAGAGTGGGTGCTCCGTGTCTTCAGTAGTGAGCTGCTATTATTATCATTATTATTATTTCCACAGTATAATAAAAACATACATTTGATTTGAGTCTGTAACACCCGGTGTAAATTTTGGCTACTTGTAAAAGTTAGCGCTAGTTTTTTTATTATTCAGTTTTATTCTCCCTCTTTGACTTGATGGCATTTATCTCCATTCTTTTCACAAGAGCAGCACTGTAGCTGATGCCTGCTCAGAACAATTTGTTGTAGCGGCAATCAAAGATACGATGTCCTGTGACCGCTATCAGACTGGACAAAGGCAGGACTGTACCAACAGACAGGTTCTTCACAGCGCTTTTGCTGGCTAATAGACTGTTGAAACGCAATGCAACTCTGTTTGGCACTATAAGTAAAATAGGACTTCCACCTGCAGCTAAAGTCACTTCAGTATGCAAGCAATTCGCCACGCTAGTGTTTAGATCTGACAGCGCCGTGCTGCCCAAAAAGAAGAAGCCTTTGATTTCAGTCTGTAACAGCCGGTGTAAAGTTTAAGGTGGGCCAGGATTACAAGGTTTTTCGTAGGCTTCAATAATTATAGTGTTAATGCAATACACATAATATCAACTGAAGCTGGGGTAAAGCAGCTATACATTTATTCCCAAAACAGCTCAGCCAACTAGAAACTTATAAAGAGCCTTATCACTGAAGAAAATGTCACTTCTTTTCTTCACTAACAAATATACTTTTATTTCCATTGCAACCATGTAGTATATATAAATAGGTAAATCAAGTGTATATATACATGTAAAGAAACTAAATTTATACAGCAAAGAGACATACTAAATTCATTAATGAATTTTAATTATTCTACACTATAGATACAACTACAAAAAAATTTCAACCACCTGTTTAAACTTCCATTACATACCGACTGCACTACAGTGTTTGAAACATCCGTCAGAGCTGCTGCTTATGTTAACATGGAAATCATGTGCAAAGTTAGTTCAACCTTTAGCCTTGTCCACTTTTTCTCTAAATTGCACACATACACACAGTTTGTTGTTTCCTACATAAACAGTGTTCTACCGGCTCTAAAACTGAATTGTCTGTATAAATGAGACAAACATTAATGGAGCAGTCAATTATTTGGGGGTAGGAGGTGTGATGCTGGTGGTAGTAGTAGTAGTAGTGGTATATTATTGTCATGTGCATAGTGAAATTCTTACTTGCATGTCCAACCAACATGCAACACATTGCCACTCTACAGCGCTGTGATAAACTATGTTTAGATGCAGAAGGGAGAAACAGCAGGCTCTAACTTAATACAAGCAACATTTCAAAAACTAGCTAACTGCTTAGCAGCAGGCAGTATATGAGTTTATTTTTCAAATTGCTATTTTCAACTTTTGGAATCCTACAACTTAGTTTTACCTTTATGTTTAATTTTAATATATACTGTATGTTATAGATTTACCCATCAACTATTAGATTTGCAAGTAGACTATATCATGCTGTACAGAAAGAAAAAACACATACTCACAGGTTTTGGTAGTGCATCCAAAAGTGTGAATTCATACTTATATAGGGTTAGAGAAACAAACATCTGGATCTCCATTAAGGCATACCATCTATAGAAAAAAGAAGCAATATGAAAAACATATGAATTTACCCTTTTAATTTCCTGTTATGTATTGTACTTAGATTAATTGGATTTCCCCAGACAATATAAAAAATGTCTGGTAAGGATGTCAGTTCTGAAAGAAAACAAGCTGGGGAGCTGTTTGTGCTCTTAAGGGTCAGTCTGAACATGCAGTTCTCCTTGTATTAAGCAGGATTGCTACTGCAACATCTTATCATCAGTAGGATAAGATTAATCTGCCTCAGAACAGTTAAATATCAGCTTTTGTTTATCATGAGTGGGTTAACATTCCAAACCTTGGTTGATTCTTCTTCGTAATGATAGGAATAGGAGATCAAAAGGCAATGTTGCTGTGATCTGTTGGCCATGACAAATCCATTATCCCTGTGGCAAATTTTGTGAAGATTCAGGCATAAAACCTAATTATCCCAGGATTGTTTAGCCAGAATGTCCTTGTACTGAAAATTAAGATCAAGTAAGTTTTGACTTAAAGCTCACCTAAAGACAATTGCTTTACAGCATGGCAGATGTACCACACCAGTCAAACACTACTCTGGGCCACTCTCCCCAAAGTAGTTTTAACCCAGGCAGTATTTGCTTTAGACACCAGAAACAAGATACCTGCCTCATCAAGTGAGTAAAAAGGATAATGAGCTGTAAGTATAATTACATTTTTCATATTTCCGAATTCTCTGCTATAATGCAAGAAACAAAACACATACCCGTATTTTTCCATTTGTCTTGCACTGCTCACATATCCATATTACTAACCGAGAATGCTAAACCGGATGATGGACGCAGGCACATCCGGCCATGGGCCGTAGCTGCAAAAAGACGTACTGCGCAGGCGCAAAAAGAGTCCGCGAGAGTCGGCTGAGGAGCCGAGAAAGGCGGACAAGACCACAGAAAAAAGGAGTGAGCACAGAAAAAAGACAAAAAAGGAGAAATGAGGCGCAACGAGCACCGAAAAAAGGAAAAGGCACATAAAAAAGTAGTCAAACGCAGGCAAAGCACGAAACACATTGCACACGAAACTAGACCCAAAAAAAAAAAAAAAAAGAGGCTCGCGCACAACAGCAAGGCATACCCCCCCCCCCCCCCCCCTACAGGCACCGGACGGGACACACACCAAGAGGGGGATTCAACAAGCCCATGAAACACAAAAAAAAGAACACAAAACCACCCCACAGACCCTACAAGCAAGGGACGGGACACACACAAAGAGGGGGATTCAACAAGACACAGGAACACAAAAAGAAAGAAGACGCTCGCGCAACAACAATCCTCACCCCCCCCCCCACACACATCCATAAGAAGTGACACCCAAAGCCACATA
Organism: Erpetoichthys calabaricus; assembly: GCF_900747795.2. Classification (NCBI taxonomy): domain Eukaryota; kingdom Metazoa; phylum Chordata; class Cladistia; order Polypteriformes; family Polypteridae; genus Erpetoichthys; species Erpetoichthys calabaricus. The sequence goes on along the minus strand of NC_041396.2, from coordinate 53,646,914 downwards.
TTCTAAAGTGAACGTCAACACCTTCACACTAGACAGCATAGGTGTCAGCATAGGTGGATCTCCTTACAATAAAGCACTATTAACCGTTCAACTGCAGAAAAGGAAACATATTAACAGTGACTGCGATCCTCCTTATTACTTATCCATATTTCGCATGCTGAGAGAGAAACAAGTCATGAATACACGGTCACGGGTACAAAACGAAAAGGAAAGGATAACAGGAACAAACACACGAACACGAAAGAAACAACAAAATAGACGGCTATGCAGCATGGGTGGATCTCATTACAATAAGGCACTATTAACCGAAATATGGATAAGTAATAAGGAGGATCGCACTCACTGTTAATATGTTTCCTTTTCTGCAGTTGAACGGTTAATAGTGCTTTATTGTAAGGAGATCCACCTATGCTGACACCTATGCTGTCTAGTGTGAAGGTGTTGACGTTCACTTTAGAATATGTGGCTTTGGGTGTCACTTCTTATGGATGTGTGTGGGGGGGGGGGGGGTTTAGGATTGTTGTTGCGCGAGCGTCTTCTTTCTTTTTGTGTTCCTGTGTCTTGTTGAATCCCCCTCTTTGTGTGTGTCCCGTCCCTTGCTTGTAGGGTCTGTGGGGTGGTTTTGTGTTCTTTTTTTTTGTGTTCCATGGGCTTGTTGAATCCCCCTCTTGGTGTGTGTCCCGTCCGGTGCCTGTAGGGGGGGGTTGCCTTGCTGTTGTGCGCGAGCCTTTTTTTTTTTTTTTTTTGGGTCTAGTTTCGTGTGCAATGTGTTTCGTGCTTTGCCTGCGTTTGACTACTTTTTTATGTGCCTTTTCCTTTTTTCGGTGCTCGTTGCGCCTCATTTCTCCTTTTTTGTCTTTTTTCTGTGCTCACTCCTTTTTTCTGTGGTCTTGTCCGCCTTTCGCGGCTCCTCATCCGCCTCTCGCGGACTCTTTTTGCGCCTGCGCAGTACGTCTTTTTGCAGCTACGGCCCATGGCCGGATGTGCCTGCGTCCATCATCCGGTTTAGCATTCTCAGTTAGTAATATGGACTAGGGGGCTCCGCCCCCTGCTCGCTTCGCTCGCCAACCCCTGGTGTTGGGAATGACAAAGAGCGTGATGTATGAATGAGATATAGAATAGTGTGACGGTGCAGATGATGCAAATAGAAAGCAAACAATAAAGTGTGTGGCACAGTGTAAAGGTTTATTGGAAAATTTCTTTGTACACGCCGTTTAAGTGTAAAAGGTAATTTCAGCTCAGAACTTGTAAGGTCAATGAAGATGGTTATTGTTGTGATCAGAGTCAAGTTTGTCAGAGCTTAGAAAGAGTTGTGTCTCTCCAGGAAGTAATGGAATGACTTGGGTATTTATGTTTTGCACATTAATATTTTTTGGACATAATATAGTGCGTTGTGTTAAAAGGGGCATTTGGTCTAATGAGATTGCTGTTCCAAATCTCTCTGCAATTAAGTTGTCGCAGATAAAGGCTTGAGGAATTGTAATAATATGTGGCTGAAGTCCATCTGTATTGGTGAGTGTACCATCTCTCAGTTGTAATAAGCAATTGTTATGATCTGGTTCTGGACATCGTATCTTTTTTACTAACTGTATCTTTTGAAAGCAATGCCAATTGTCTGCGTATTTTAAGGTGCACTGAACAATAGCTGAGTGCATGGCATCTGGAAGAATAGCTAAGCACTGTCTAAAATCTCCTCCGTTTATGAATGGTGTTGAGTAAGTGACTTTATGCCATTGTACATTCATCAATAATTAACATTTTTTCAAGACGGATGTCACGTGCAGTGCCACTGTTAATGTTCATAGTGGATACCGATTTGTAGGATCTAATGCAGTTGATAAAGATTTCACTTTCAGGTACATCGTTAGTTAGAAGCTTTTGTAGATATTCAGTATATGAATGTAAAGAAGGCAGTCTAATTTGACCCTTTTGACAACAACGTGTAAATGTATTACTTGTATTGCCAGTTGTTTCTTCAGGGAAGTGAACTGAATGACAATGATTGCAAATGACATTCATTAATCCGAATGAATTTTCCTGGTGTATGTTTTGCTTGTGCCGTTTGAGAGGCGCGTTGTTGCATGTGTAGTATTTGGGACGTGTTGTTTTAGAGCTGTAATCGATTTGCCTGTGCTGTGTGAGAAGCCCGTTGTAGCTTTCCTTGCCGTTAACGTATGTCTGAGACGGGATGTGTTTCGTTTTGAATACGTGACTGTTGCGATGCAGCACTTTGATTGATAGCTTGCGTCATGTGGATCTAGGATGTAGATTTGTGCATATTTGCGTTGTTGATTTGTTTCAGGGTGCACTGTTCCAATGCGATGCAGTATTTGTGCACATATGGGAAAGCAGTATGGGCCATTGCCTCTCGGTGGCCTGATATTTACTCCGGTAGATGCAAAAGCAAATGAACTATTGTAGGATCTAATGCAGTTCATAAAGTTTTTACTTTTAGGTACATCGTTAGTTAGAAGCTTTAGTTGAGCTTTGCGTTTTTGGAGTCGAGACATTTTTTCTTTTAGAAATATGGATAAGTAATAAGGAGTATTGCACTCACTGTTAATATGGAGCCTTTTCTGCGGTTGAACGGTTAATAGTGCCTTATTGTAATGAGATCCACCCATGCTGCATAGCCGTCTATTTTGTTGTTTCTTTCGTGTTCGTGTGTTTGTTCCTGTTATCCTTTCCTTTTCGTTTTGTACCCGTGACCGTGTATTCATGACTTGTTTCTTTCTCAGCATGCGAAATATGGATAAGTAATAAGGAGGATCGCACTCACTGTTAATATGTTTCCTTTTCTGCAGTTGAACGGTTAATAGTGCTTTATTGTAAGGAGATCCACCAATGCTGACACCTATGCTGTCTAGTGTGAAGGTGTTGACGTTCACTTTAGAATATGTGGCTTTGGGTGTCACTTCTTATGGATGTGTGTGTGTGTGTGTGTGTTTGAGGATTGTTGTTGCGCGAGCGTCTTCTTTCTTTTTGTGTTCCTGTGTCTTGTTGAATCCCCCTCTTTGTGTGTGTCCCGTCCCTTGCTTGTAGGGTCTGTGGGGTGGTTTTGTGTTCTTTTTTTTTGTGTTCCATGGGCTTGTTGAATCCCCCTCTTGGTGTGTGTCCCGTCCGGTGCCTGTAGGGGGGGGGTTGCCTTGCTGTTGTGCGCGAGCCTTTTTTTTTTTTTTTTTTTGGGTCTAGTTTCGTGTGCAATGTGTTTCGTGCTTTGCCTGCGTTTGACTACTTTTTTATGTGCCTTTTCCTTTTTTCGGTGCTCGTTGCGCCTCATTTCTCCTTTTTTGTCTTTTTTCTGTGCTCACTCCTTTTTTCTGTGGTCTTGTCCGCCTTTCGCGGCTCCTCATCCGCCTCTCGCGGACTCTTTTTGCGCCTGCGCAGTACGTCTTTTTGCAGCTACGGCCCATGGCCGGATGTGCCTGCGTCCATCATCCGGTTTAGCATTCTCAGTTAGTAATATGGACTAGGGGGCTCCGCCCCCTGCTCGCTTCGCTCGCCAACCCCTGGTGTTGGGAATGACAAAGAGCGTGATGTATGAATGAGATATAGAATAGTGTGACGGTGCAGATGATGCAAATAGAAAGCAAACAATAAAGTGTGTGGCACAGTGTAAAGGTTTATTGGAAAATTTCTTTGTACACGCCGTTTAAGTGTAAAAGGTAATTTCAGCTCAGAACTTGTAAGGTCAATGAAGATGGTTATTGTTGTGATCAGAGTCAAGTTTGTCAGAGCTTAGAAAGAGTTGTGTCTCTCCAGGAAGTAATGGAATGACTTGGGTATTTATGTTTTGCACATTAATATTTTTTGGACATAATATAGTGCGTTGTGTTAAAAGGGGCATTTGGTCTAATGAGATTGCTGTTCCAAATCTCTCTGCAACTAAGTTGTCGCAGATAAAGGCTTGAGGAATTGTAATAATATGTGGCTGAAGTCCATCTGTATTGGTGAGTGTACCATCTCTCAGTTGTAATAAGCAATTGTTATGATCTGGTTCTGGACATCGTATCTTTTTTACTAACTGTATCTTTTGAAAGCAATGCCAATTGTCTGCGTATTTTAAGGTGCACTGAACAATAGCTGAGTGCATGGCATCTGGAAGAATAGCTAAGCACTGTCTAAAATCTCCTCCGTTTATGAATGGTGTTGAGTAAGTGACTTTATGCCATTGTACATTCATCAATAATTAACATTTTTTCAAGACGGATGTCACGTGCAGTGCCACTGTTAATGTTCATAGTGGATACCGATTTGTAGGATCTAATGCAGTTGATAAAGATTTCACTTTCAGGTACATCGTTAGTTAGAAGCTTTTGTAGATATTCAGTATATGAATGTAAAGAAGGCAGTCTAATTTGACCCTTTTGACAACAACGTGTAAATGTATTACTTGTATTGCCAGTTGTTTCTTCAGGGAAGTGAACTGAATGACAATGATTGCAAATGACATTCATTAATCCGAATGAATTTTCCTGGTGTATGTTTTGCTTGTGCCGTTTGAGAGGCGCGTTGTTGCATGTGTAGTATTTGGGACGTGTTGTTTTAGAGCTGTAATCGATTTGCCTGTGCTGTGTGAGAAGCCCGTTGTAGCTTTCCTTGCCGTTAACGTATGTCTGAGACGGGATGTGTTTCATTTTGAATACGTGACTGTTGCGATGCAGCACTTTGATTGATAGCTTGCGTCATGTGGATCTAGGATGTAGATTTGTGCATATTTGCGTTGTTGATTTGTTTCAGGGTGCACTGTTCCAATGCGATGCAGTATTTGTGCAAATATGGGAAAGCAGTATGGGCCATTGCCTCTCGGTGGCCTGATATTTACTCCGGTAGATGCAAAAGCAAATGAACTATTGTAGGATCTAATGCAGTTCATAAAGTTTTTACTTTTAGGTACATCGTTAGTTAGAAGCTTTAGTTGAGCTTTGCGTTTTTGGAGTCGAGACATTTTTTCTTTTAGAAATATGGATAAGTAATAAGGAGTATTGCACTCACTGTTAATATGGAGCCTTTTCTGCGGTTGAACGGTTAATAGTGCCTTATTGTAATGAGATCCACCCATGCTGCATAGCCGTCTATTTTGTTGTTTCTTTCGTGTTCGTGTGTTTGTTCCTGTTATCCTTTCCTTTTCGTTTTGTACCCGTGACCGTGTATTCATGACTTGTTTCTTTCTCAGCATGCGAAATATGGATAAGTAATAAGGAGGATCGCACTCACTGTTAATATGTTTCCTTTTCTGCAGTTGAACGGTTAATAGTGCTTTATTGTAAGGAGATCCACCAATGCTGACACCTATGCTGTCTAGTGTGAAGGTGTTGACGTTCACTTTAGAATATGTGGCTTTGGGTGTCACTTCTTATGGATGTGTGTGTGTGTGTGTGTGTTTGAGGATTGTTGTTGCGCGAGCGTCTTCTTTCTTTTTGTGTTCCTGTGTCTTGTTGAATCCCCCTCTTTGTGTGTGTCCCGTCCCTTGCTTGTAGGGTCTGTGGGGTGGTTTTGTGTTCTTTTTTTTTGTGTTCCATGGGCTTGTTGAATCCCCCTCTTGGTGTGTGTCCCGTCCGGTGCCTGTAGGGGGGGGGGGTTGCCTTGCTGTTGTGCATGAGCCTCTTTTTTTTTTTTTTTTTTGGGTCTAGTTTCGTGTGCAATGTGTTTCGTGCTTTGCCTGCGTTTGACTACTTTTTTATGTGCCTTTTCCTTTTTTCGGTGCTCGTTGCGCCTCATTTCTCCTTTTTTGTCTTTTTTCTGTGCTCACTCCTTTTTTCTGTGGTCTTGTCCGCCTTTCGCGGCTCCTCATCCGCCTCTCGCGGACTCTTTTTGCGCCTGCGCAGTACGTCTTTTTGCAGCTACGGCCCATGGCCGGATGTGCCTGCGTCCATCATCCGGTTTAGCATTCTCGGTTAGTAATATGGATAATGCACTTGAGCTATATAAATGTAAAGAATTATTATTGTTATTATTATAATTATTATTAGTACGAGTGGTAGTATATTCTCAGTTATAATATAAAAGAGATTCAGTGTAACTTCACCAAACCACTCCACCATAAATCATCACCATAGTCTTTAGTTTACAGATCTCAGAGAAGCCTAAAACATGGCAAGGAGAATCATCTACTTTTTCATCTTTGCTTCACAGAACAGAGCGCTTGTAACTGGATGTGATATGAACATGCTTTATGTATGGCATTTTAATCATTTATTATATAGCACACTTACTGCTTTTTTAATTAGCAAATTTGTATAAAGAAATTATACACAATATATTTTTAATCCAGTTAAATAAATGCACTTTTACTCTTAATTATTAATGCTAAATCAGAGTATGTAGCATAGCAATAAATAAGTTCACAATACTCTAGATTTCCATTATAATTTACATCAGTTTCTCTTTCCTGCCATACAGATACGCTCCCAAATGGGAACACCCTGTGCAACACCAGAGAGTCAGGATTTGATTCTGAAAGCCATCAATTAGCTTGTCATCCTTTATGTGAAGTAAATGTTGTCATAAACTCCACATAGTGCCTTGGCAAGCTTTGGGGCAGCCACCCATATAATTGGTATCCTGGCTACAAAATCGTAAATAAGTTACATAGCACTGGGGGAATAAGAAAAAGGTGGAGACTTTTAAAGGGGAAGACAGGAAGTGAAGTCAGAGGGGTCGGGCTCATAAGGGTCTTGAGCCATAGGCTCGAGCCCAGACGTGACATCAAAGGGGCCGGAGCCGACAAGGTCTTCCTCCATAGGCTCGGACCCGGAAGTGATGTCAACAGGGCCAGGTGGAATCAAGGCCTTTAGCTGCCTTCCATGCACAAGTGTGTGACAATGTTTAACATTCTAATTTTTGACTGTTCTATCTTTTTCCCACCAGTGGAAGGAAGATTGTATGGACTTGAATTTAGTAGTGTGGGGATTTTGGCAGCAGCCTCTACTGGCACATAGTACAACTGCCAACTGCACATGGTCAAACTCCATGAAATGAAAATGATGCACATTGTAAGTAATGCAGATTGAACAACTCACTCAGCAAGTCTACTGTTCTGCCACTTGAAGTCAATGATGGATTGTTTAAATGAAAAGTTTAGGTAATGAAACACAGTCAAAAAGCCAGGCCAAGTTCAATTCCAAAAACCAATAAACCAAGATGTCTAACCTCAAACACTAAATAAAAATTCTTGGTCAGGAAAACACAAGCAGAGAATCATTATCCAGAAAAACATGTAAATAAAAACCACAAGTCTTTGCAATCTCCGATAACCTGGGTGCTGTGTACAGTGCTGAACATTTATAACTTGGGCCTGGTGATGTCCCATGCCACACACTTTTGGTTGACCTTGCCTAACAATGACAGTATCTTGTAACAAAAATTGCTCAAAATAATAATTTCAGGCAAATTATGAATTTTTTTTTAACATTATGACAGCTAATCTAAAACAAAAGCAAATATTATAAATAGATATCTTGGGCTTTAAAACCCTATTCTACATGTAGAATTTTTTATAAAAGTTCAGGGAAACTCAAATAAAAATTAAATTGATGATAACAGTCTACTAATTAGCTTAATTAACTGATAAGTTTGATGGCAAAAGCTTCAGATGCTTAAGCAGACATTTTTCAATTATGGAGAAGAACTATAAATATAATAAAAAATGTACAAAAGTTAACAGGCAGTACTTAACGTTTGGACCTCTAAAAAACAAGATGCTAGGAGGTTTCTGAACTTAGATCAGAATACTGAATACTTCCATCCAGGACCTGCATACTGTCATTCGATGAAATTTGATATAATGCAAATCTGGTCAAAATTCTTCAGCTCCTGAGAGAATGTGCTTGAATTGTGTATTACCAAGTATCTATGCCGAGAACACTTCTGTGTATCCTAATACTAACCTAATATTAATTTAGTAAAGTTTACATTTTTGTTTATAAATCAGTAATGATAGCTTCCACAAACTTATGACCCCATATAAGTGCAAGTATAGGTGGGTACATGGACCCTGTAACATACTGGCTTCCTGTCTAAATCTGAGTCATGCCCTGCCAGTTAGGCTGTAATCCCATGAGATCCTGATCCAGAAAAAACAACCATGTCTGGGCATTGCGTAAGTACATAGATGCAAGATTATGCCATTTTTTAAAGAAATCTGTTTTATTCAGGAGTGATTATTTACCATAGGAAAAAATGCTGACTGCTTAACAAAAGGATTGTTTGGGCAGTTCACGCAACCTTGGTGTCATAGTTTTAGATGTATATATTGTGTTGGAGAAATAAGAGGTAGACAACCCTCCTATACTTCATTGAATGAGTCTGTACTTTCTGAATCCACACACTCACTTACACAAGATCAAAGTAAACTTGCTATTCAACCCAACATACATCACAATGGCATGTGGAAAGAAAATTGAAAATCTACTTACTGTAGTCAAGAAAGGAACATGAACAGCCTACTTGGGACAGATTTTTTTAAAAACATTCATGAAAAAGCAGTAACCAATGTAAAATCATGCTGCAATGTATAATACAGCATATACAGTACCTCATCATACAGCTTTCCTAAATATGTCATTATTGTAATAGAAATGTTAAAAGAAAGTTGGTTAGCACATCAGAAGTGAGTATTTATTCAGTCATCAATTTGTTTTTCCTCCAAGAAAGTATAAGGATGCAAAGGCAGGATCGCATTTACATATTCCAAATTTCTATTTGGGCAGGCTTAATCAGCAAGTTTAAATGCATTAAGAGTTCATCACATTGTACATGTGACACAATGGGTGCTAGCAGGAAGCCTCACAGCTGCACAACATCTTACCTCAAGATTTATTAGAAGATCATTTTAAATAGGAATGTACAGTAAATGGTACTCTTGCTGTATACCTGATTTGACAATTTCATAAAACAGCCAACCACACAGTTTATAAAAAGTGGAAGTGTCATGTTTGCTCCAAAGAGCTCTCCTTTGAGAAAAAGAGTATCATTATTTTGCCTCCTGACCTTGTAGTCACTGAAAAAGTAGCAGCTAACATGACAATTTTCTCTGAAGAGAGAAACCACTCTCTCCCATGGTTTATAAAAAAGTTTTTTCTCCTATAAAGTATTCTCTGACATCCACTGATTATCACATTAGTATATCATAATACAAAATGCACCTCACTCCAGGACTTCACTTTCTAAACCTGCTTATTCAAATACAGAGTTGTAGGGGGCCAGACCCTCCTGCAGAAGCATTGTGCACAACACTCAAAAATAGACTCTACATGAGGAGCAAAGTCAGTCTTCAAGTACAATAACACACCCCCATACTCCCTCACTGTTGGCAACAGTGAAAACTAATGATTTTTAGTGTGTCACTGTGAAGTGAGTATTTAATAACACTGGACAATGAAGGCTTTGGTTACCTTTTTACTTTTGGGTATAATCTTATGGATTTGGCCTGCTGATCACAAAAATCACCTTTAGATTTTCCTATCATGTACCATTTTATTGCAATCATCTATTTTTTATTTCCTCTCATATTATAACTATACATAAACAGTAGAACAACTAAAACTGCAACATCTGTGGTGATCTAAAAGCAGTTTCACTGCTACTGTGAATGCAGCTTTGATATACATTACCAAGGACTGTTATTTCATTTACTGATGGGAAGCTGTACTACAGTCTCATTACAGTATAAAGAACTGGCCACTCTGTAACCATTTGGTTCCAGAGCAGAAAAGCGTGGCACATAAAATATTTGTTGACCCAACAGAGATTTTGCCTTTTCTTCACATAAAACTTATGGAAGATTTCATGAAAGCGATGAACAAGGAAGGTGAAGGCTTTTGATATTTGAGACAGATGGCTTCATGAATAATTGTTGCCAAGATTAAGGAAGGCATTTTTATACACAAATCAGACACATCATCAGTGACAAGTGGTTTGAAGATCTGCTAGTGGGTACATAGAAAATCAGATGGAAGGTATTCAAGGATGTTTAAAATTTTCTTCGCAACTACATAGCACCAATTATATCCAGCTGGCAAGACCATATGCGTCAATCATGCACAATCAGGAAATGCAACATGGCGCTGAAGATTCATTTTCTCCATTCACATTTGGACTTTTTCCCTGCTAATCTTGGTGAAATCACTGCCAAAAATTGTGAAAAGTTTCACCAGGATAGAAAAGAGGTATCAGCGCAGGGTGAATCCATCAATGCTGCCTGACTATCACTGGACACCGAAACAAGAATAATCAGATGCTGAGCATAAACAAAAATCAGAAGAAAAACATTTTTAGCTCCACTGAACTGTGCAGTGTGTCAGCATCATTAAGTGATTATAAACATGTTAAATTCAATAAAAGTTAATTTTATGTTTCTCCAAATTCCTAAATGATACAGTTAATCTGAAGTTACATTTGTGTTCATCTTGACTATCATAATCACCAAAATTATGAAATATTATTCTTTCATGTGCATACACTATTTATTTTTACTTATTATTATAATCACTATGTTACAGTGTTCACTCTTCCTTTTTGCAATTCATTGCTTGCCTTTGTGTTTTATTCTTGGGTTGTGTTGTTGTTCTGGTTATTTTGGTGCCACTATAGCTTGGGGGCTTCACTGTAAGCAGAGCAGCTTCTCCACAGTGCAATTCGCAGCATTGAACCTGGTCCATTTAAGGAGCTAGCGCTCCCTGCTGGACACACTGTCATAATCCGCACGTTAGTAGCATGTGAGAGGAAATGAGCAACCAAAGAAAAACCTTTGTGGACACCCAGAGAAATGGCACAACTCTGGAGCTGAGAAATAGCGCAACTCTGGACCTGTGAGTTGTGAAAAATAATCTCAGGCTCCGAACTGAAGGTGCCCAATTAAATACTTTCAGTTAAACTACTATAATCTTCAATGTGTCTAGTTCACCACATGAATAAATGTATTTTAGCATTTGTGTGAACTTTACTCCTAAACCAGCATCCATCTGTGCATCTGTGATCTTGTTGAAGAATTGATTTTAAAGTAACAGTTTGCATCCTCACTACTTTTAATAATTTTGAGCACTTTGTCATGTTCCTGATAATTTCCCTTAGCTTGTGATGAAAAGACTCAGCTTCTTCAGACTCTCCTCATAGCTAAAGTTCAGAAACTAGATCTTCTTCAGATCTTCTCTTGGTCTGTTAAATCCTTTTAGTAATACAGTATATGCAAACCAAAACTGCATTCAGTTTTACAGAAAATCATATATATTTTTTTTTTTATTTAAATAAATACTGAATAATGCTTTTGGGCGGTAGCGCTACTGCCTCGCAGTTAGGAGACCCAGGTTCGCTTGCCGGGTCCTCCCTACGTGGAGTTTGCATGTTCTCCCCGTGTCTGCGTGGGTTTCCTCCAGGCGCTCCGGTTTCCTCCCACAGTCCAAAGACATGCGGGTTAGGTGCACTGGCAATTCTAAATTATCCCTAGTGTGTGCTTGGTGTGTGGGTGTGTTTGTGTGTGTTCTGCGGTGGGCTGGCGCCCTGCTCGAGGTTTGTTTCCTGCCTTGCGCCCTGTGTTGGCTGGGATTGGCTCCAGCAGACCCTCGTGACCCTGTAGTTAGGATATAGCGGGTTGGATAATGGATGGATGGATGGATGATGCTTTTTATTCCTATGTGTAAAATTTTTAATTTAATCAGATGTTTCAGAGTACTAGTCCTAAGAAGTCATGCATTGCTAAGAGCTGCAAAGAGCATTTAATGTCAGCTGAGTCACTGAATTTTAGGATAGGTGAACACCCAGAGGAAGAGAGAGACATTTACATAGGCTTTATTTTGTAGAAGTGGGTTGAGCAGGAGTAATGATATTGTCCTTCACTGTGGTTATTATTTAGGTCCACTGAAAAAAAAGGTTTAGTTTATTTGGTTTTGTTTGGTTTTCTCTTTTTATGATTTTGGATTTGAGCATCAAGTTATAATTATATTAGGAAAAACAAAAATGTTGATTTACTTTCCATTTTTCATGTATGAGCAGGTAGCACAGCAATTAAAAAAGCATATTGCCAATTTAAATAAATTGTTTCCTCTTTGTAACTAAATGTGTTACCTGCATAAGATGATTTTGGGGATTGTGCATTTTTTTTTTAACTAACCCTTTTCCTTTTTCGACTCTCTACTTCTAGTACAAAAAGATGTCAGAGAACTCCTTTTAATCCCAAAGTCAACAAAATGCTTTAAAGAAGCAGTCTAATGAGACTTACACTTTAAACATAGACTGTTGAAAACAGAGTCAGAAACCTACACCATACCAACAGCCAACCTCAACTCCTGTCTGTCAAATCTAAATGGGTTTATAGTGATTGAGATTAGCACAGTGTCATATTTGGATCTGCTATTGAAGACAGACAAGTGTAAAAAATGCAGAAACTATCAAGAATCAATCTGACATAATTCCAAAATTCTAAGAAGCAATTCCAATTTTGAATGTAAAAGGAAATTCTGCTGTTTCATGTATCCTGCAGTCTTCTCTAAATGTCTTGGACTTTCAAACTCAGTCCAGCAAGCTAAAAGGCATTTGCCCTTTTTAACTGAACACACATGGTGCAAACATAAGGCACATTTTACAGACATTGTATGTGTGACTAACATTCAATTTAATGCAGTTTATTTTTAAGTAGCACTCATCCCTGAGTGCAGATACAAAGCCCACAGGTAAAATCAAAGTATAAACTTTTACAAATTACTAAATACAGAATTAGTAAACATAAAGACAGAAATTTGTTTAAACACACAGGAAAACAAGGTATATTGCCAATATCTTGATAACAATTGCAGACATTAACCCAATTTTATAAAATGATATAATCAATTTATACATTATATAATATGTGAAAATTTGTAAAATGAATGCAAATATTTCTCATGTAGCTTTAAAATGTGCATGCACCTTATTCATTCTCTGTATCATATTTTAATGTTAAAAAAATACTGTTGCATGTAAATGACACCCTTACCAAAGTGCCACGAGAGGCCATCGCTCCTCACTTCTCCCCATGCACCTGGCCCTGAAACCTGCTCACATTTTTTAAGCATTTCCTAAACCAAAGCAAGGCTCTCTCTTTATTTTAATTCTATTCCATTTAAGAAACATTATATTTTGATATCTCAGGTAACTTTTTTGAACCCCTTCTAAACCTTGTGCAAGAAGCATGTTGAGCGGTGAGCCTGTAAGCCAGCAGTTGATCCTGCAAAGGGAACGGCTAAAAGTGCGTTTGTTTCTCATTTGAAATAACGTTTAAGAGGGAGTTTCTGAAGGCCAGATGTGTTTCTTTGCCATAGGTTTACTGTTTAACAGAGAGACAGCTCGCAGTTAAGAGTGTAAGTGCGTGCAGCTGGTGGCTCTGTGTGGGAGGAAAAATGGAGCAGGGGAACTAATGAACTGCACAAGAGTGACGGTCGCCACCATTTTGAGCAACTAACCAGTGGTGATACCAATCACAGTATATATTTACTGTATACTTATACAGAAGTGGAATTAATTATATAGAAATGACATATGTTCTGAAAAGAACATGTACTGCAGGTTTGCGCTATGTACCTAACACTAAGCAAAGCTGGCCTACACATCAATCCAAAAATTGATGCCATCATGAAGAGGCCCCATCCATAAAGCAAGAGGCAAGTCCAAGCTTTCTTAGGATTAGCAGGATACTACCACAAGTTTATTCCTCGTTTTTCCGAGACAGCTGCGTCCTTAGCTGACTTAACAAAGAAAAGGGCCCCCAACACATTGGTATGGGATGCTAGATTAGACACCACCTTCCATTATTTTAAGCAGGGCCTTACATAATAACACAGCTTAAAGGCTCGGATAATGGCAATTTCCCACCAGAACACAAGAGGACACTGTCTTTTCCTTCCTCTGCAGACTAGAAGATTGATCGCTTTACCACCCTTGATGTCACTACTGGTGTTCGCCTGTCTGGTCCCACCTCTTCCTGCTGGAACTCCTTATCAGCAGAAGCTCTGCCATTTTGAATTAGTCTGCTGGAGACTTGCATCTGCAATGATGTTTCAAAGCATTTATAATCCATGCTATAGAGTTTGTCTATGGGTACCCCAACACGTAACAGTTGTCTGTGTTCCTTCTTATACTATATATATGAAGACACTTCTGGGGTTCTATGCTCCTTCTTGACCACTCAGGTTAGCTGTTGAACGGCATCTGGTGATGCCACCTCTGCATGGTATCAAACCTCAACCCATACTCTTCATTTGTGGCTTTTGGCTGGTGGATGAGCTGCCTACCTCATTCTAAACTGCTGATTCACTGTGTATACGAAGTGTTTGAAGACTCTCTTGTCTGGTGTATTTCTGTCTAACTAGCTGTTAGGCTCCGTAATCTAGTAAAAGAAATGAAAGAACTACAGGTAATTTAGTTTCTTAAAATTTAAATGGCACATGAATCTACTTCCATAAAGCACACGTTCCAAGTGGTAATGAAGAAACATGTTATAAACACTTAGTTAAATGAAAACCCATTACTTTGTTGAGCAAACCAGCATCACACTTTGCTATTGTTATAAATAACTGTTCTGCAATTAAAGGCATACATCTTTTTTAATTAAAAATATCAATTAAAAATATTAATTTGTGTATCTAAAATCTGAGAAGTATAATGTCCTTTTAGGCAAACTTTGATAACTGATCTATTGTACACTCAGTTTCAAACCTAGAGAGCAAGATCTACAGAGCAGAGGCCACAGAAGCTCACCTGCCAGGAGTGCAACAGCACTTGTAGGACTTATAATTAATGTTCCATTTACCTGCAAGCAGCACTTTGAACGTATTTATGAAAGAAATTTTGTAAATGAGAGAAAAGCCATTCAGTCCATCAAATTTTGTGGTTAGATAACTAAGCTGTGTCAGTATCTCACCAAGATTAATTTTTAAAACATATCAGGATCTCTCTATAATGCACTGGCACTCTGCCAGAGTGGATTCCTGCCTTGTGCATGAAGTTGCTGAGATAGGCTCTGGCAACACATGACCCAGAATTGGAGTAAACAAATTTAAGTATGTAATTGGTATGTTACTGTATATTGTGTTGTCTAAAAGTACATGACCTGGCAGTTTGTTTCAACATTCTCGCGACTCTTTGAAAAACCTACGTTTTAGACTGTCTCAAGTGTTTTACAAATTTATGAAAGGTAGGCAAAAAAACATAGTTATTCTCCGAATTTAGAGGTTAGGTAATCATGTGCAGAGTTTGTTACATTATAACATAATTGTATAAAATTTCTACACATTTCCTAAATTAAGGAATTCTTTAAAAATTAATTATAGATGAAGCTTTTGCTTTAAAAAATAATTAAAGTGGAAGCTCATGCTGCACCTCACTGCAGACATTATTGTATGAATGCTGCAGTATCTTTCTGGTATTTGTTTTATTTTGTAGTATACACTACTGCAATTTAAATAAATAGCTATTGATCTTTGGTCTGGCATTAGTAATCTGAATGGATGTAGACCAATATAATTTTTGCTATAAATGTCCCCTCACATACAGTATTCTCACAATAACAGATGTGAATTATTGCTGTATTTCCTTTTTAATTGATAAAGGTATGTTTTTCAGGAACAATATATTTCTTTGTGTGATGCTGGGAGATATTAAAAAACTAAACATTGAAAACAGCAATTTTCTCCTCCTGCTGTTTGCACTATGGTCACCCATGGTTTTATCTGTCATAATAACCTTGAAAGCTGTAAATATACAGTGAGTCATGCAGGGCTGTTGTAGCTGTGACGCAGGTAGACAGTCTCCTTAAATGAAGATCAAAATCAAATTAAGTGTGACTTGTTGCATGAAAATGTAATAAATGAATTTCCAGCAGAGTTCTTGATTCTGATGTGCTGCTATTTTTGCAACAACAGCTGGATTAAGCTATATATATATATATATATATATATATATATATATATATATATATATATATATATATATAAATTCCAGTCCAAGAGATTAAAAATAATTTGATCTAAAATGAAATGATTTTCCATTCTAAACAAGTGAGTGTCTAAAATTAGAACTGATTAATCGCCTTTATTTCACCATAGATAAATGCAGCATTATAGCTTCAATAATGTAGACTATTTTTAAACATGTTGACACAGTACAGGCTGGAAACAAATCTTCAGGATTAATTTATTAGAGCTGGCTTCTATTCCTGGGGATACAATTTGGAAATGCTTTGATGGTTTCACTACAGAGATGCAACAATAGCAGTAAATATCAATATTATAAATAGATATTGTTTTACACAGGGGTATTGAAAGGCAGCACAGCATGTAAACACCTTCACTGGTATACAGACCAGATTAATACTAGGCATATTTATCAATCCATCCTGGGAACCAGTAGGGACACACAACCTACTAATCTATTATCCAGCAATTACAGACTGAAATATTGCAACATGTTTTACTTATTTGTAGTCAGTGTCATTTGCTCTGATATTCACACATCACACACATAAAAACATTAAGAAAAGCAAAATCTGTTGACATTTTTTTTTTCTGAAGTTGCTATCCATTGGCCATTCCTTAAAAGATTTCAGACTCGTATGGACAACACAGTGGTGTTGGTAACACTAAAAGCACTAAGTGTATTATTTCTAAGCAGACTGGATTTTAAATGCTACAGCTTTTACATATTATTTAAAAACACTGTCATATATAATTTTCAGATCCTCATAAGAATTGTTACAGTCAAAGTCGTCCTCATAATAAACTTCATCTCAAAACAGTTTACTTAAGTCAAACATTAAGACAGGGTTAATTTGTAAATCTTACTGAACTTCTTATTTAACTTTATGTTTACTACTTTGTGTACAATGATTGAGGAAGCAAATTTGAGGTTTGTGTTTTGCTATGTCAAAATACCTAATAAGACTAAGTTGTGCTCAAGTTTTTCTGCACTCCATATTTATGATTTGCTTTGGAAGGGCCCAGACTGTAAATATTTCTTAAATGAGGACAATGACTTTGGATAAACGGATACAGCTAAAAATAACTTGTCCCACAAAAGGTGCGCCTGAATCCACTCAGTGCAACCTGAATACTAGTTAAAAGCCACTTAGGAAAACAACAATAACTAAAAAGAAAGTTGAAAAAGACCTTAAACTATAGCTTATAGCTTAAACTTAAGTAAAGAATTTTGAGTCTGTTTTTTCAAAGCCTCTGAGAATTTTGAATTCAGGATTAGTTCCTCATGTAGCCACCTTTTTCAGAACAGAAGAGATTTAATTCCCTTAGCCTGACAGAGTGTATAACAATACTGTGTATACAATATTAACAAATCTAATATAAATAAAAGCTAAACTATCTCCATCAATTGATGGTCTTGTAGATTTGCTGCTCACTGCCAGAAGGCATGCATAAATTAATTCACAAATTCCTAACACAATTACAAATGCACAGCAGCATACTGTATGTAAATGTACAGAGAAGGATACAAAATGCAAATGGAAATCCATTATACCATGTAACACAGCCTGCAAATATTCTGTCACTTAATAACATTGTTACGGGCCACTGTTGTCTTGAAATTCAAATGCAAATGTAAAACTTTTCAAATGCAAGGATAGAAGCTTTATAGAAGTGTCATTTCAAGATGAAAAAAACAAGATTAGAAGACATTTAGAACATGCAACATTATGGCTTTTGTCCTATATTAAATGTATGCCTCAACTGGAGTAAGCAGGTAAGATATACACATGGGTTAGAAGAGGAGAGGAGTGTGCAGGGGAGATAAAAGAGGTGAAAGGACAGAATGGGTGTAAAAGGTAGCAATTATAGAAGATAAAATTAGAGACTAAAGGATTAGTTATTTAGTTTAGTAATGGGGGAATGAGCGATACAAATTTGAGAATAAGCTTCTCTTCTTTGGCTTTTTGTGAAAAGTGTCATTTAAATCCTACAAAAGGACACAAATAAAAAGATTATAGGTATGATGAAGAGACATGAAATGAACAGTATGTAAGGATAGCTTTTAGAGGGTTAGGGTGCAGTTCCTGAAATTGTGTTCCTGTTTTAACTTAATAGCATGCACACACCACATTTTTAGACAGGCTAATAGAACAAGATATTGTAAAATGATTAGGGACCTAGTTGCAAGTGATGTGGTGGCCAAAGAAAGTGCTTAGAATAGAGTAGAGATAACTGGTTCTTACAGGTTAGGAGGAATATAGTAGGAGATTGCCGAGCGCTTTGAGTAGTGAGAAAAGCGCTATATAAATGCAAAGAATTATTATTATTATAGTAAAAAGATGGATTTGAAAAAAAAGGCCTTAATAACCGAACAGGAAAGGTATTTTAAATAAACTGGGAAAGAAAGTAAGTGTTATGGTGGAAGAGGATGCTATGTGGACAACCTAATTAAAATGGTAGTGATGCCACTCAGCACCAAAAGAAATCTGATCATAACATCAATGCTGGGAAGCATTATGTGAACAGAATGAATCAAAACAGGAATTTATTCACAAGCCTTATTTTCTTAATATTGAATTCTTTATTTACTAGAAATCACTTGAAGATAATTATATTACACATTTAAAGGTCACATTACATATATTTGAATTCTTCCCTAAACATTTGTGGATCTCATTTGAAGATCACAGCTTTTGTATCAGGATCTGCTTCCATGTAAGATTATTTTCAAGGAGTTTGGGCATTTTTTTATAATTATTTTATGCAAATGTACGTGTATGCTTATTTTTTCACCTTCTTTTGGTATGACTTTGATGCCATTTAGTAGTGTGTCATATTGTATTACCACTGGTCCCTCACAATACTCCAGTTGTTCCATAATTTATCAAGATAGCCAGACAGACTAGGAACTGAAGAACATGTAGATTAAATATTTAGCAATCCTAGTTGAAATCCATGTAGTCACTCAGACAAAGATATTTTGATTGCAGAGTCAAATAAAATATTTCTTGAAAATTCTCCCAATAGCAGAATAGCTTTCTAGTAAGTCACATGCCTCAAAATTTTTCCAGGTCTCTATTAACTCGATACATCACCTATTTTTGCACAAAATTATCTCCAGAAATGGGAGACAAGTTGATGATAGGAATAATGATTTTCATGAAACCATACAATGTAAAAATTTCTCAAATGATATTATTATTCAACTCTTTTGAAATTGGTAGTTTCTTAAGGGGGGTAAAGCGCGCACTCTTAGAAAATCTATCATTTACTAGTAGAATATTAGTTTTATTAGTACATGAATGAAAGTTACTAATGTGTTCCCAAATTATATCTCCTAGAGGAGATAGATAGATAGATAGATAGATAGATAGATAGATAGATAGATAGATAGATAGATAGATAGATAGATAGATATGTACCGTACCATACATACATACATACATACATATTAAGTTAAATAATGGTGTTGAAAAGTGATTATTTGTTGCATGCATCTCTGAAATGTAAGTAAGATTTGCACTGGCATAGCTACAACTCACCATACTGTCCTAACCCACCTAGAGTAGCAGGGGAGTTACACTAGACAGCTCTTTATAGACTTTAGCTCTGCATTTAATACCATCCTCCCTCGTAGTTGAACAGCATAGGAGAGGAAAGTGCTGCAGAGGGTCATTGGATGCCCTCTACCATCCTTGGAAGATCGTTATAGTTCCCGTTGCCTGAGAAAGGCCCGGAGCATAATTTAAGATCCATCCCACCCATGTTACACTCTGTTTGAACTTCTGGGCAGACGCTTCAAGACAATAAAAACACGGACAAATAGATTAAAAAATAGTTTTTACCAAAAGGCTGTGACTGCACTAAACAATGCTCATATTATAAAACTTTATAGGAAAAAAAATCAGTCAACGAATACCAGCAGAATGTGAAAAATGTCTCATTGTGTTGTATGATGCTTTGTTTTGCTTTTCCACTTTTAGAATCCCTATTATATTTCTATGTTTTAGTAGTTTTAGTCATTTCTTGTTGTTTTACACTGATAGGATGGTATCGAATTTGTTGTACTTGTGCAATGACAATAAAGATATTTATTCATTCATTCACTGCTCTCTGTAAATGCAACAATACAATTAAGGTAAAGAAAAAAATTGATCCCAAAATCAAATCATGAGAGACATCATATTTATCTGCAGAGGAGTGAGAAAGAACTATCTCCAGACTTCTACTCATACAGAAAACAATCCAAAAATTATGAAGTAAACTAGATAAAATTGGTGCACTACAGTGCCGGTAAATTCTCATATTTGTATAGTAGCATGTTAGCATCAATAGTATGAAAAACTGAAATTAAATCTAAAAGGATAACAATGGTGAGATACGTGAGAAGATCAGAATATCAGAAATATATTTTACATAAAACCTTCTACTGCGGTGGGCTGGCGCCCTGCCCGGGGTTTGTTTCCTGCCTTGTGCCCTGTGTTGGCAGGGATTGGCTCTAGCAGACCCCCGTGACCCTGTAGTTAGGATATAGTAGGTTGGATAATGGATGGATGGATGGATGGATAAAACCTTCTAGTAAAGGAATATTGTTTGTACATTTGATTTATAGGTCTCAGTAACAACAGACTTTTTTTGCTTATAATAGTGTAATTATCTAGAACTTATTTCCTAATATTAAACAGAAAATGTTAGGAATCTTTGATGCAAAAATATTAAGTATTAAATTTCATCTTAATTCAACATCAAATTAAATGTACTCAACATGGTGGATGCATATCGAATTTATACTTGATTTGAAATTTGTAGCAAGAATATGGGTATATGTCAGAGCCAAAATAAATACAGCCATTCTTTGCTTTTCATGATTTTTCACTTAAAGTTTTGGTTTATTGTTGGATGCCCCATGAATTTTTTTTAAATCCCTACACAGCCCGTATTTTTCTGTAATATTATAATGAGCAGCAAGATATACTGTAGAAGAAATATCGGCTTACAGTGACAACATTTTCACAGGTAGGAAAAGTTGGCTTGATAGATTTAAAATGTGATTTCCTTATGAATCCTAAAGGTGCTGGTTAAGGTAGTCTTCCCTGTAGTGCTTAGTGAAATAACAGACCATGTTTTTTGGACGACAATTGCAAACACAACCTATGGTGGTTCAGTCAAGTCTTAAAGAAGGGGTGATGTTTGCAGGCTACCCGAGTTGTTTTGGGTGTGCATTTGATGATGTGCAGATTTTCACTTTTTGCAGGATGCTTTGGAACCTGTTCCCCCACAAAAAGTGAGGAATGACTGTATCTCATAATATACCCCATACAGTTTAAAATTGCACAGCTGATGTATTGATGGTACTCTAGATAGTGAACTAGTCTTCTTGCAATATTGAAGACAATGTAAAAGATCAATTGGTGGCACATAGCACTGTTGACTTGCAGCAAGGAGATTGGGCTAATGTCCTAGTTGTCTCCTCCGTGTAGTTTACATGTTTTCATTGTGTTGATGTGGGTTTCCTCTAAGTGCTCAGGTTTCATCCCATAGTTCAAAGACATGCAGGTTAGGTAGATTGACAATGCTAAATTGGCCCCAGATATTTGTGCTATTTACGATACAATGGGCTGGCACCCTGTCCAGGCCTGTGCCTAATGCTTACCGAGGCAGGTTGCAGCTTCCCAGCTACCCTGCTTTGGATAAGCAAGTTGAGAAACTGGATGGATGGATAAGTGATCACCTCCAGTAATAATGGACTATGCTTTTAGATGCAGTCTATGCCTATAATTAGCAGCTGAAGGGATGGAAACTATTTTAAACTACATCCCCTCTATTTAAGAGACCAGACACTGTTAAATGATGATAGTTTTTTTTAGCGTGCACATAAACATGAAGCACCTCTTTAATACTTCTCATGGTTACAAAAGAAGGTCATTAGTGCAGGCCTGCATCAAGGCATTTTAGCTTAATAAGAACAAGATGCATAAAGTGATGGGTGCTCTACAGGTACATTATAATAGACAGGATAATACATAGCACCAACAACTAAGTTGAATAAAGTAAAGTAGAATCAGGTCCTGCTTTATTAGGTCCCAGACCAATTTAGAACTTAGCATGAAACAATATATTTAGATTGCTGCCTACAAAAACAGGCTGATGCTCAATGTTATGAGCTTTTTCGTTTTTTTCTGTTTCTAGCTGAAAGAATGACTTACAACGTCTAGTGCAAATGCATTATATTTTCAATAAATTGTCCTGTCTGTATAACATCAGTATCCAGAAAGTAACTATTTGCATATGGTCTGCAAAAAAGACTGATTGTTGGCATGATTATACAATCACTGGGTGCAGCATATGCATCATTTAGGGATTTTGATAACCAATCAACACCCAAGCTACGTGCACAAGGATTCAGCAAAGTACAGTATAACTTGCTATTGGAGTGAATCACAATATATTCATGTATGGTATATTGTAACTGTCAGTTTTAAAAGGTATGGTTCAAAATAAGACATTTAACAGACATAGACATTATTCTGCCATTAAGCGGACATTGGACATATACGTATCTTGTAATAATGTCTATCAACTTGCAGTTCCCATAGAAAGCACAGCTTGGCATCTTAAAGTGTTTCTAATTAGATGCTGTGTCTAGGTAAAGACTTCTCTAACTTAAAAGCCTTGAAAATGTCCCCATGTGTAGTCAGGTGAAGTCATATCTTGCAATATGAACGTAGCTATGAACAGATTCACACTAAGAGGAAGATAAAGAGAAAATGAGAATATAAAAAGTAATATTCATTATGAGCAAAGTCATAAATAGTGTGGAAAAAGACATGATGGTTAGCTGAGGAGAACCATGACAACTGTCTGCCAAATTCTAAGGAACTGTTAAACTTTTCCTTGTAAAGTTAATTTAACTGTGTCTAATTTTAAGTAACATAGGGAATCTTTTACCCCCTGTGTTTTACTTGGTAGGTTAGGATTCTTGCAGCTGAGCAAGATAAAATGACTTGAGAGAAGTGTAGTGTAAGTTATCGCAAAAGCTTGTTCATTAAGGAGTGATCTCTCATCGGTTGTTAGCCCAAATATGTAGTATCTGGTTTTTTGGATAAGATACAAAAACTGAGCAGCAGATTGGAAAATAAAAATTTCTTTTTTCTTTATATAAAAAGTCTACTCATGCTCCTCCTGATTTCCACCTGTTTTTGGCAGAACACCTGCAAGTCATTAAGCTTCAATTCACACTATGTTCTATGGCTCAAACTTTTAATATTATTAGAAATTTTATTGCTGACATCTTTGCATTCCTTAAAATTCTACCAGGAAAACCAGATATAAAAAATTAATCACTTAAAAGATTTTCAACACACTGCATCACATAAACAGTAAATTTTTCAATTTACCATAATGTATAGGAAATGTAAAATGACCAGAAATGCTTCATGCTCTTAAGCATTTGTAAATTATTTTTATCACCCAATAACACAAACATGAGTGGTTTTCATCTCCCCCTTAGTAAGAACATCTTTATAAATCCTTGCCTCTAACTCTTGTTGCAGTACATTTAAGAGATCAGGGTGACCATCTAAAGTAAACAAAGCTTAAATGTTAAAGGAACACAGAAAGACATTCACTGTAAAACAAAATTGTGAAGTATTGTAAAACAATGAAAATGTAGCATACACAAATGTACAAGTACTTTTCTTTATGTTGTACACTTGAATAGTTTAATTTATTTGAGGTTTGTAATGGAAGAAGAATAAACAGTTGACTACTCTAAACATCCTTGTTGCTAGAACCTGGACCATACTGAACTGGAGGACACGTTTCCTGACTTTGCCTATCTGTAGCATGGGCCCCCCGTCTCACTTGGTGAACTGACCTAAAGTTCTTATTTTTTTCTTCTGCTAAGCCACTTTTGAGCACTGGTACAGATCCATAATTAAGTCTTTTTTATCTCTTTATTCAAGAGCTTACTTTGGCTGCTGTTGTGTTCTCCTTTAGCAATATTAATCTTTAATGTTTTTAAAGAAAATGTCAAATTACACAGCTTCTATTTATATAGTACAGTATTTCAGACATGACAGCTGCAATTGCTGATCTCATCGCCGGACCATGTCAATTTAACCAATTGAAAATCACTGGCCATGTCAAATCATGTGACTACATTTTGATTATCCAGCACAGTCATGCTCGTCCCTTTCTCTGACAATCAATAGCAAACAGCCCAAAATAGCTAGTGACGTATGAGGAGTTAACAGGCCCTTTTTCTTTTTTCCTTTCTGTTGTGGTACATAATATTTGAGACATCAGACAGACAACTTCTCTTCTGTTTGTAAGAATCAGAGAATCAAAAAATCCACGTTCCTTATTCCTCATTGCAGCATTATATGCCATGTACTTCCAAATGAGAATTCATTGGTTGTCAGCTCTCATGCAGACATATTCCACGCTTACAACTTAAGAAACATTCAAAAATGCTGACTAGTTAGAGTGAGTCGCTACGTATCTCATACTAGACAACTGAAAAGTGCCACCAACTGCATCCAACTCACAAGATTATATTAAAAAAGTCTATGGATGAAAATCACTGGAGAAGAGTCTAATGTGATATGGTCTTTAGATGTATGTTAGCACATTTAATTTGGGATGCTGTCTGACCCATCCAGGAGACTGAATTTATATCATGGACCCAAACAATCTCTTTGTAGAATGTGTATGTTCTACACTGGTGCCAATGGGTTTTTCACTAATTATTCCACTTTTATTAGCACAGCATACATACAGGTGGGTTATAGTTAAGTCCCAAATCTTAAGTGTGGATGTGTTCATGAGTGTTCTGCATTACGGTCCAGTATCTCTATCAAGTGTTGGCTCTTTTACCCTGGCTAGAGTTCTCAGTAACTTTAAATCAAAATAAGTATGCCAAGAAAATAGATGAATGGATTTTTTTGTTTTTTTCCTCCCCAAAATCTTACTTTATGGACAGCCTAACAGACTAAAAAAGCATTGCCAGCGCCACCTTTCAGGGCTCAGATCCTACTCTGACTGCAAGCTGGTGTGCGTCCTGTGGCAGTTATATCCTTGTCACAAGTTTGTGTGCTTTCCTTCAGGAGCTCAAAATTCTTTCCACATATCAAAAGCTGTTAAGTCTAATTTGATCAGGTGTGAGTATATGATTGTCTGGAGTTTCATCCAAAATTGGTCCCTGCATGTAAGTGTTGGGCAGCAAATCCGAAAAAGAAAGAGCGTGCCACTGTGAAATATGATACCCTCCCAGTTGCACTTTAAAAGTCAGAGTTAGGCTTTATCATTTGGGGAAAAGAAAAATTCAGTTTAGCTCAGCAGGGCATGCTACCACATACTGTTTATGGTTTTGGGGTTTGCGACCAGATTCTCAGTTTTAGGACATGAAATAGAGAGGGGTGGAAGCTTAAGCAAATTCTTTTTAGTGACAATGCTATATACTGGTCTCAATCCTGTTATACTGTTGGGTTGTTCATTCTGTAACCACCCTTGGAATTATTCTTGACAGTTACCTCACAGACAGATTATTGGACCTCAACTCTTTGGTCACTAATAGACTAAAACTGATAAACAGTGCTGTCTTCTGCAGTTGTGATATTTATTATATACTATGGCCTTAGCCAAGGATAGCCAAAACCACCATATTTATCTGACTCTGCACTGGATCAGATACCCTCTTATCTACTAGGGAGTATACCTGCTTCTACTTTCTGTTGGCCTTAATGCAGTCCAGCATGGAACTCTCCGTGGAACTGTAATACTGTTTACTTTGTAAAACACTATCAATTCATTTTGTTATATATTGCAAGTATTAGGTGTGAACGCACATAATCACAAAAAGAGCAAATGATAAATAAGGAGGAAATGAGGCCAAATGAAGCTTTGGAAAAAGAAAAATATTTTTGGCAAAATGTAGGCAACAACTTGCCAAACCAACCTGCTAACACCATTGCTGTCCCTGTTTGCCTCTGTGTCAATGACTACATTTTATCATCTCTTTTGCTTCACTGCAGCAGTAAATTTTCTGTTTCTCACTTGACTTGTAAAAAAAGATCTCTTTTAGTTGGTTTCACATGTGAAAAAATAGTGTAATGTCCACCTTCTTCTGAACCACTGGAAGACAATTAGTATTCCTGCCAGTTATAGTACAATATCCTGATTACTGAACTAATTATTAAACCGAAATATGACCTTAATAGCTCATTTGGAGTTTAACATTTCTACAGTGATACCAGACTAGCTATTCCCAACAAACTGTCATTTTCACCATTCATCCCTGAGATTCAGTCCAAGTGACTTGTTCTGAGCCTGCTGCCAACATGACATTTGCAGGATAGGCCCCTCCATTATGACACCCAGAAATCACTATTTTGCCAGGACTCTGTTCCCTGCTGAAAGATACACCATCATGTACTCTTTTACTCCAAATCTACACTAACATTTGAAAAAATGTCAATCTTACTGCAAGTCCTACTTAAAATTTGTTGTTAAAAGTCACATTCAAATACTTTTCTTTATGAGCATTTTTTTAATTTACAATCCAGCTTTATTGATGTACAGTATTCATTGTTCCAAGTTTCATATTTTATTCACCAGTGTGCATCGGTATTGTTTCCTTGGAGTCATAATTATACAGAAAGAAAGAAGTGGGGTGTAGTGGTTAAGGCACTGGACTTTAAATCCACAGGGTTGCCAAGACAATTCTCACCTTTGTCTCACTGTGAGACCCTGAACAAGTCACCTGCCTGCTCTTAAACTAGAAAAATACTGTATCTGTAAACACTGGTAAATTATCCTGACTACATAAGTCACCTTGGAAAAAGGTTTCAGGTAAATATACAATAATATAGAATGATATCAAAATTCAATAAAGACCATATTTGTAAAAACAAGTATCGTAATGATTATAATACACTTGTATTAAAAAGTATTAACTCGAATTTTAGGCCCAGGCATGTAAGATTTGCTAATTTTTCTGTGCCTTTAGTTTGACAAATTAAATTCTCCTTACACAATAATTATGAAAGGATTTAAATGCATAGTAGGCCAATTAAGCAAATAATATTCTTCCCCAGAAAACAGAGTGGGGTCTTTTAAATATAAAATATAGCCTGCAGCAGATTTCCAGTGTTCTGCTTCTTCCGTATTTAACTTTTATATACATTTGAGACAATTTGACCAGAAGAGGTACTTTCTCTTTTGTTTTTAATGGGTTCAGATTGGCTCACTGGTACATCTACAGTTCCTGCTGGTTGTAATCTGTCTGAAGCGCTTTCCGTTCCTTCCTGAATAGGGGGCAGAACAGGCCTTAAGGCATTTGGAGTTTTCATACCTCTTTATAGTAGTATTCCTCTTGTGCTACCAGCTTGTTTCACCAAGGGAGATGAAATGAACTGTGTCAGCACACATACTGTATATGTACATACTGTTTACGTACTTAAAGAATACTGTGAAGAAAAGCTATAATAACATGTAATATGGAAACATAGGCCATTATCTTAAACTGAGATGGCTTGTCTTTAGAAAAGTAATTTTAAATGCTCCACATACAAAGGGACCAAATGGCATGTAGAAACAGCCACAGGGCACTGTACTTTTCACTAACACATTACAACTTCATTTTGTACAGCACTCTTCACTGAGTGCATACGCAGAAAGCTGTGAACAATTCTCAGTTAAAATACAAGTATAGATTATACTAATTACTAAATACTGAGCTGATACACATATAAATACAGATTTCATAAAACACACAATGAACAAGGCAGTAACTGATTAAACATAAAAGGAAAACAACAATATCTGTCCATTGATGAACTATGGTCACTTCTCATGGCATTCTTAAAGTAAACTGTCATACTGACCCAACATCGCAACATGCCAAACCACAGGTACTAAACTATTATGAAAGGCCTTCTTCTTTTAGTTAACATTTGCCTACCAAGAGTTCCTAGGATTTCTGCCGTGATTGAAATGAATCATATCTCAGTTGTAGTTCCAGACAACCACTTCCATTACTGCTGTCTAATACAGGGTTAATGTGAAATTCTTATCCTTAGCATCCCTCAAGATGCAGGAAGAGCAGAACTGACTGCTAAACAAATCCCAAAAAGACACTCTGCCAATCCATTTGTGTCTCTCTTAGATGTTCAGCCTGGCCTCTAGCATTATGGACCTACTTAACTATTGACCTACCAAGTAAAGTTCAGCTGACAGATCATCACCTTTTTCCCCAGAATGTTCAAAACATAGACACTTGGACCAGATAGCATGATTATAAAGTCAAAAACAGACTGCTCCCCCTAGGTGCTCCAAAACCAACAGCACTTATGAGAAACCTTTTATTTGAACAAAGTGTTTGTTATGGACAATTTATGACTGGCACACAAACAAACAAACAAAAAAAAATCAAGTTCAGTTCAGACGTTTTTCTGAATCACATTTCTCTGGTATCTCTATTATCCCACTTATGAGCACAGAAATTGAATGCCAATATGTGACCAAAAAAGCACAGTTATGCTCTAAAAGAGCTGATTCCAAACTGTACCCTAAAAATTATTTAGCTCTTTTTAAAGTGATCTTTTTTGGTTGTGGCTTTAATCCTTACAGCAAGTCTGTCAGGAATGTAAACTAAACCTCCTGACAACATCATGCATTTCAAAAGATTCCTGGTGCATGCACAACATTCCACAATCATAAAAGTTCACCCACTTATTTTCTGAACCTACTTAGTTCAGTCATGTTGGGTCTCTTTGGTTGCGGGCCTCAAATGATCACAATCAGTTATTCATTCTAACTTTTAATTGATCTTATGGTTCAAAACACCAGCCTTTTCTAGCTAACTGAACCATAATTACAAGGAAGGGCTGCAGTGTACAGGGCCGCATGAACATTTTTTGGTAAGGGGTGATGACAGCTACAAAGACTACTGTATACAGTATTCATACATGATTCACATAGGCCTACATAAAGTACATGCATAAGAAATATGTGTTCACGTCTAGCTGTATTGCAGCAGCATCCTTCATTTAATTTATTTACAGTATTAATTAAAAAAATCCAAACATATCAGGGTTAGTTTTTACCAGTTTGCAGACTCTTTTGTAAAACCTCCAATAAACTTTAAATATTATTCAGTATAGTAGACATTGTGGCATTTCAGTAAATACATGAACAGATTTGTCAACAACACAGTAAAACAGAGGTCCAACTCAATGTCCTTGTACACATATGTGACAGATCATAGAGGTTTGCAGATTTTGTCTACAAATGCTCTGTGGACTTCAAAAAGCTTTTGCCATGTACCCTGTGGTATCTTTTGGAAAGTGCTACAAAAATACAGGGTGCCAGGGCTGTGAGCCATTCGATGCATTTTCAGAATCAGAGCTGTGTTTGCAAACCTAGCATTATGTTTACCATTTAATGTGTGATTTGAACTCTTCTCTATTGTTTCCTATCTTGTTCATGATTTTCATGCACAGGGTATCAGAGTGAGGAACGGGTCTGGAGGGTGAAACAAAAAACCTTTTAATTTTAGTGAAAACCGTAGTATCTAAGAAGTATCATCTTAAACAGTTAATGGCAGAGTGTGATGAGGTTATGAGAATTATCACCTCCAAATCTGAGGTCATCTCCCTGGAAACAGTAAGATGTTCCCTACTGGTAATGGATGTGAATCATCTCAACTGAAGGATTTTATGTGCCTTGACATCTCATTCATAAGAGACGGTAGAGCAGTTTTAAAAATGATGTACCAGACTGTAGTGGTGAAGGGGGATTTAAGCCAATGGAAGAAGGTGCCAATTTATCAGTCATCCTCTCCTATTGTCACAACCTCTGGGTAATGACTGAAAAAAATGAGCTCACAAGTACAAAATACAGCCAAAACAAAGCTTCTGCAATGGTTTAGAGTAAGCTATCTCTCTGTGACAGGGTCAGCCAAGCTAAACATGTTGCTACTGTGACAATCACCAGGGTATAAAGATATAATGATGATGATTAAGATGTACCAGAATACCATTCTCAAATATCGCACCATAACAGCTCCATATTTGATTCAGGCATTTAAAAAGGGTGGTGAAAACCTAATAAGATCTAAGCAGAGGTCCAGCTGGTAAAATAAACCAGAAAGATGATACATTGGAAGTTGAACTACGTAATCAAAAGATAACTTAAGAAGATCTTAGCCATGTACATTATGCAGTCTCACGGCCTCTGGTATTTTTTATATCTGTTTATCTACTGATATTACACACAGCGTGAAAAAGTACAGCTGTATGGCATTCCACAGAAAAAGTAAGATTACAACAAAGTCTGTTACAAGATTCTAAGCAATGTTTAATAAGCCTGCATTTTTTTTTTTTTAAAACATCTATTGTGCAACTTGTTTAGATATACAGGCACTCATTGAATGAGGCTTAGTCCAGTATGCGACAATAAAAGACAATGTTTTATGGGACATACTGCATGCCCTTAAGAAAACAAAGCACTGGTGACTAAAAAATCTTGGTATGTTTGATTACTAACTAAAACTATCCATCCATCCATTTTCCAACCCGCTAAATCCGAACACAGAGTCACGGGGGTCTGCTGGAGCCAATCCCAGCCAACACAGGGCACAAGGCAGGAATCAATCCCGGGCAGGGTGCCAACCCACCACAGGACACACACAAACACACCCACACACCAAGCACACACTAGGGCCAATTTAGAATCGCCAATCCACCTAACCTGCATGTCTTTGGACTGTGGGAAGAAACCGGAGCGCCCGGAGGAAACCCACGCAGACACGGGGAGAACATGCAAACTCCACGCAGGGAGGACCGGGAAGCGAACCCGGGTCTCCTAACTGCGAGGCAGCAGTGCTACCACTGTGCCACCGTGCCGCCTAACTAAAACTATAATTGTTTATTTAAAATATAAAAGCAAATGAATAAAATGTATTAAGTATAGTTTTATTGTTATTATGCATTAATTGCAACTGCAAACATAGATCTTTCTCTCAGATACCTTGGAGTACTTAGTGATAAATATTAAACATTATGGTAATATGTATTCCCGAACTGAAACAAAAGGCATCCAGCTGATTGTTCAACAGATATGAATCACCTGGCGCTGTAGTGCATAAAAATAAGAAACCTAACTCTGGAATGTGCTGCAAAAGGAAACAGATCTCTGATACTTAAATATTTTTTTGCCAACAAATATAAATAAACAGTAAGTGTCCAGATTCTTATGTATTTATAGCTCATGAGAAAAGATATGTGGTAGTGGCAACTGATCTGTTTCAAGCAATGCATTTTCAACAGATGCATTTGCTTTCTTTGTTTTGAACAGTAATATAATGCAATAAACATCTTGAAAATTTTAACATACACTTTTCTTGTTAACATTATTTAAAAACCATTCAACTCTTATCTAATGTAAACCTATTTAGCAATACATTGAAAATTGTTTTGTAATGTTTGTTTAGCTTTTCAGTTTTTTTAAATTAATTTCTGAGTAATTGGCCCACTGACTTAAACTCTTGCTCTACTGCTTACTGTACTTAGCTCACTGATCTCTAAAGAAGTTGATCTGGTCTGTGGTCTTTTTGGACTTTGCCTCCACCTCCTTTTAATTGTTGCTCACCATGGGCTCTGCCCACACTGATAAATGTTTAACTAATTACAGTAAAGGTCTGTAATGAAAATTCCACCTTCAGTGGGTCTTTCCCAGATAGAGCTCAATTTTAAGACAGATGAGAAAATTATGTAGCAGGTGGGTCTACTTTATTTAAGAAGGGACATTATTCTAGCATTCAGTTTTGTTTTCCTAGAGGCTGTGGCATCCCTTGAGAGGTCTCTAACCTTAAAAGTGTTGTGCCGAATAATGAATCAGCACAGAAAAAATTAATTAATTACCAGAAGGTGAGACATAGGCAATAAACAAAGCAAGACTGTAACCAGGAATTCAAAGAACAGTCTTCTTGCCTCAACCAGAAATTCCTGTCATTCAAAGTCAAAAATAACATAGCCAAAAAGTTCTTTAATCAAGAAGGTGAATAGGAAAATAAACACTATAAAAGTCTGTTAGGATATCTCCATTCTTGAATACTGACAGAACAGATGGAAGGCCCTTTTATCCTTTCAAATACTAAGGTGATGGAATAACTAATGGTGGCATCCACGGAGAACAAACATGGCATAAAGATAGTACAAAATAATTTTAAGCCATTAATTGTCGTTATTAGGACAAAATTAAGGGAACAAACTACATAGCAAAAGGACAACATAATAGGAAAACATCAAAAGAAAGTTAAGCAATTACAGCTATAGCAAAAATGGAAATGTTTTTAAATGTCTTATAAATGTAAAAATGTTGTGGTTTTCTGTAAACAGAATAAAATAGAGCAAAAAAAAAAATACTAGCTGTTTCAATTAAATCAGTTATTATCACTGATTGGAAACTGGTTGGAACAAAAACCTACCGCCACAGTATGTTCCCAGGACCGAGTTTGGGAATCACTTGTTTAAATAATTAGGGAGATCTTGGGATTTTAGGTTGGGCTTTTTTTTTAGGAGTAACTTATTTCTAGTGTACCTGGGCTCTTCTCATAACATTTTATAATTGCTGAGGTGTTCATGTAAGTAGCTCAGAGATGCGGCCTTTGCTGAAGCGTGCATAGATCCCTAGTATGATAGGTGACAGGAAACCCAGTTATTTGTCAAGCATGATTAATACTCTGATCTTTAAGAAAGAGAGTGGCAAGGCAAGCAGCATGTGGGTGCGCAGTTCCAGAAGGATAAATATGGGGCCTTGTTGTTCACCTAAGAGATCTAGCAGTTGGTGACCTGGCTTTGAATCAGGAATCTAGGGATACCTGGGCCTGTTAGAGGGTGCTCTGAGAGAGAGAGAAAGACAGGTAAGAGGGAGTACTGCATACTATTTTTCTCTCTTTCTTTCTATCTTCAGGATGTGAAGTGGAAGTGGAAAAGGGCCAACTATGAGCTGCAGTGCGTTGTCGATGAACTCCAGGCCCTTAAGAATCAAATTCAGCAACTCCTTGCCAGATAGACACACCCCAGGGAACAGAAAGCTCACCTGCTACAAAAGACCTCCTCAGCAGCTGAGATCGATGCAACTAGACCCAACAACATCGACCCTGCAACTTGCACACTAGGCCAAGCATGTTTTACCCCTGCTCCTATGACGACTAGCTGTTTCAGAAACGCAGGTGGGGGTTCAAGGCTAGATCATCTCCATCATTTCGGTGTAAGCATCACCATCCAGGACCTCTTTGACCCTCTCCACTCCTGCACAGTGCCGCCAGATTTTGGTGATGTACTTGTTATTGGGGATTCAATTTTACACCACCTCAGTATTTCATGCCCTAAACATAAAACTTGTGTTTCTTGTTTTTCCAGTGCATGAATGTGAGATATTATAGCCATTGAGAAGCAAAAGGACAGGGCTGTTGGAACCATTGTACTCCACTGATGCATAAACAACATTCGATATCAAAAGTTATTCAGTATCAAAAAACGTTATTTTGATACATCTGCAGCTTCAATGTTTACTAATATTTTAAACAATCAGTTGGATTGTAGTGTTCACCTTAATAACGCTAATAGTGTAACCAGTAAGGTGAAAAACGTTAATGCTAAGGTTAGAGCTGCAGTTGACATAGTGGCCCCTGAAAAGACTGTTAAGAAATCCACCAGCACTGTCATACCGTGGAAGACCCAAAGAGTATCTGATTTAAACAGAACATGCCGTAAAGCTGAACGTAAATGGAGAAAAAATAAACAGATAGTCTACTAAGAAATACTGAAGGCAAAAATAACTGAATATAACAACACGGTCTGGCTTGAAAGGCAGTCCTTTTTCTCTAAAATTATAAATGATAACATCAGTAATCCACGAGTTTTACTCTCAACTATTGATCTTCTTCTAAACAAAGCTCAGTTAATGGGATGCTTCCTAAAAACTACTAGTGAAACTTGTGAGGCTTTTGCTATATTTTTAAAAAACAAAATAAATTATATTAGAAATAATCTGCCCAAAGTTTATCCCATGGAACCCCAGAATGCCCTTTTAAGCCAGTTAAATCTTTTCACTGGAATAGATCTATCTGAACTACATAGAATAATTTCTCAGCTGAAACCCTCCACCTGCGTCCTTGACCCAGTACCAACAGACTTTTTCAGAGAACTTTCCAATGTGCTAATTGATAGTGTACTTGACATACTGAATCATTAGAAATGGGGGGGTCTTCCCTGACTGTCGAAAGACTGCAGCAGCTAAACCCCTGCTCAAGAAAAATAATCTCAACTCCTCTGTCTTCAACAACTTTAGACCAATTTCTAACCTGTCCTTCTTAAGTAAAATTCTAGAAAAGGTGGTTTTTAAGCAGCTAAATGATTACTTGAATAAACATTTCATTCTTTATAAGTTTCAGTCATGATTTAGAACAAATTATAGTATAGACACTGCACTGGTTAAAGTAGTAAATGATTTGCGGGTTAATGCGGGCAGAGGCTGTATATCTGTTCTTGTTCTCTTAGACTTGTGTGCAGCATTTGACACAACTGACCACAGTATCCTTATAAATCACCTTAGACAATGGTTGGGCCTCTCCGGCAGCATATTAAATTGGTTTCAGTCTTACTTAACTGATAGAAAATTCTTTGTTAGTTGTGGTGATTGTACTTCAAAGACCCATGATATTTTATATGGAGTACCACAAGAATCCATTCTGAACTGCTGCTTTTTTCAATCTACATGCTTCCATTAGGTCAGATTATCTCAAAGCAAATGGTGAGTTACTACAGCTATGAAGATGACACACAGCTTTATCTATTAATAGCACCTGATGACCCTGGCTCTGGTCCAGTGTCCTTAACAGTATTTCCACTTAGATGAGAAGTAACTTTCTCAAATTGAAAAAGGGAAAACAGAGGTGTTAGTGACTGGCAAATATAGAAATAGCAAGGGTATTAGAAGTAAATTTGATCCATTAGGTTTAAAAGGTAAAAAAAAAAAAACTTAGGGGTAATTGTTGAATCTGTGCTAAACTTTAAATCTCATATTAACCAGATTACTAGGACTGCATTTTTTCACTTAAGGAATATATAATTAAAGTTAGACCTCTTATAACATTAGAAGACCCTGAAAAATTACTTCACACTTTTGTTTTGAGTTGACTAGATTACTGTAATGCACTCCTAGCAGGACTACCTAAGAAAAACTTTAATCAGCTGCAATTAGTGCTGAATGCAGCAGCTAGAATCTTAACTAGAAAAAGAAAATTTGAGCACATCTCACCAGTTTTAGTGTTGTTGCATTGGTTACCCATGTCATTCAGATTTGACTTTAAAATACTACTAATGGTTTATAAAGCATTAAATAATCTTGCTCTGTCCTTTATTTTAGAATGCCTGTCCCCCTACACTCCAAATCATAACCTTAGATCTTCTAATGGTGGCCTGCTTATAATTCCAAGAGCCAAGCATAAAAGAAGTGGTGAGGTAGCCTTTTGTTGTTATGCACCTAAAATCTGGAATACTTTACCAATAGAAATTTACCAGGATAATACTGTGGAACACTTAAAAAACTGCTAAAACATTATTTTAATTTGGCTTTTTCATAGCTACATTTTAACCATTTTCCTAACAGAATATATAGGCATAGAATTATCATATTCTTCAGGGATCTGCAGTCTTTACTAATCTCCATTTTTCTGTCTACTCTCCTTGTCTTCTCTGGTTCCTGTAAGGTATCAGTCTGCATCATCACCATCATCTGATCAAGGCACCATGCAGCCACCTGTTATTATTATTATTATTATAATTCTTAGCATTTATATAGCGCTTTTCTCACTACTCAAAGTGCTCAGCAATTGCAGGTTAAGGGCCTTGCTTAAGGGCCCAACAGAGCAGAGTTCCTTTTGGCATTTATGGGATTCGAACTGGCAACCTTCCGATTGCCAGTGCAGATCCCTAGCCTCAGAGCCACCACTCTTCATTATGATGGAATGAAGACAGACAATCCAGCTGTCCACAAGACCAAGTTCATCAAATCCTATCTCATGAAGCCTTAAAACAAAGAAGACTGATTTAAGAACATTTACAGGTATGTTAGGTAGAATCCCCAATGGGGGCTGAGTGGTCTTTTGCAATAAGGAATTCAAATGATACTGTTGCCAAAACCATGGGATAGCTATAATTTCAAAACCAGAAACCATACTAATTAAACTCTCAGATGTTCTTTTTTTAATATCCACAGTCTTGGGTGGTTAAGGATTCGTTGTGCCAGTTTATAAAGTGTTGCATTAGTGATGTCACATGATTTTACTCCTGGGACCGTGCCCCCTAACAACTGGAAGGTTTATTACTGATAATGTGACAATCAAAATGGTAGCACCCATAAACAAAACAAAATGGTGTAACAGAAAATATAATAAGAAGAAAATATACTTAGTTCCAGGAGTTACAGATGTTCTACTGAGCACACAGAAAGAAAAAGAGACCAGAATGTATGTGTGAGTTTGTAACCATAAATTCAAATAGATATTTTTATCAGGCCAAATACAAGTTCAAATGAATACATCATTGAAACAGAAAACCAAAAATGAAGTGCACATGCTAGATTTACTGTCACTATCCAATCTCAAATGGCCCAAAAACATCTGGGGCGTCATGTATAAACGGTGCATACGCACAGAAATGTTGCGTACGAACCTTTCCACGCTCAAATCGCGATGTATAAAACCTAAACTTGGCGTAAAGCCACGCACATTTCCACGGTACCTCATACCTTGGCGTATGCAATTTCTCCGCTCGGTTTTGCAGACTGGCGGCACCCAGCGTCAAAGCAGTGCTACTGTTCCTATGTGGTTACCCTTTCTTAGATCCACATCCACGGCGGCGGCTTTATCAAATACACTGAAATTAACCGCATATCGTTCATAAATGTAATGCATCTGATTGTAATTAACCTGTAACAATATAATGGTCCACAGAATGGTCAAACTACTGTTCCTGTGTGCTCATCCTTTCTTTCTTAGCTCCACATTCCTGACGCGGCTTTATAAATACACTGAAATTAACTGCATATTGTTTATTAGTGTAATGCATCTGATCGTAATTAACCTGTAGCAATATAATGGTCCAGGGAATAGCCATAGTATTCCAAATATCATAACTGCTTTAGCGTTGTTACGCTCACTGCATCTTGTTCTTCTTTTTGCTGCTCCCGTTAAGGGTTGCCACTGCGGATCATCTTTTTCCATATTACAGTACTCTCACTGCACCACTCGGAGTATTTATATCACTGTATCTGAGTGTGAATCACAGCAGCAGATGATCGGAAAGAGAATTATCGGTATACAGTTTCAAGTACACACTACCTCAACCACGGCAAAAAGCGTCAAAGCCTTTCCTGTACGGACCTCGCGTTTCAGAAACAGTTTCATCCCAAGAACTATAAACGCACTCAATCAGTCCATCGAGTGCTCCTTGTAGAACTGTTTGTACTTATAAGTACAATCACCTCACTGTAAACTTACACTACAGTTATAATATTGCACAACCTGTGCTACTTTATAAAGCGCATATGATGACAATATCATTTTTAAGATGAAATGCAGCAAAATATGTTGCTTATAGTATACAGATAAAACTTTAACTTCATTTAAATAATCTGTATTGTTAATAATTAAACATGTGAGGACATGGTGCCGCAGCGTATAGCTAGTTCAAGGATAGCTCCTGCCTTGCGCTGTATTCTTGCTGGTGCTGACGCGACACTGGAAGGATAGACGAATAGAATAATTAAACATGTTCTACGAAGATATTTCAATGTTCCTTAAAAGTTTTGAAGAATCGGCGTTCTAAGCTTACAAATGGCTTAACGTCTATTACAGAGCTGATTGTGTGGCGATTGGAGAAAGAAAAGTATGGACAGGAATTGGAGGTTAGTACGTTTGAAAGAGACAGTACTTCTGTAATAAATTATTTCATCGAAGGTCGCACATGGTGCAGCAAGCCTCTTGCGTGAGATATGAACAATCACTGCGCCACCGTGTTCCCATGTTTAATAACATGCTTTAACTCCTATCATCATGAAAAAGATATCACGTATACATCTCAGTATTTTAATTATTCAGAGAGCTTTAATCTCTCGAATGTAATGTATTCTGTGTCCTGTCGGAGAAAGAGAAAGAACGGAAGCACGTAGTGATTCACACACATAGAGCACATAGAAGATCAAACACAGAACAAAGCATTTAACGTGCTACTTGAGAAACTAGTAAAATAAACGATTTTAAGATGAAGTTTATGATGTTCTACTTTAATGGCAAAATAAACTACGTGATTAAAGTGGAAATTTCGAGATTAAAGTTGACATTTCGTGCTTTTTTCCCACTGTGTGCCTATGTTTTTTGTTTGTACCCTAATAAGCTTTCATATGACACTCAGACGGTGGGCTACGACTCGCCTTTTCACGGCGACTTTGATATGTGATTTCTTTTTTATTTCGGGCACTGTGCGACTTTGTGAATTTGATCTTTCGAGTTTTTCCGACACTCTGTCACTCAATCAACTTTCTTTTGTTGATTATACCACTGTTTAAACCAACAAATAGTACGTTTTTCCTTTGCCTCCACTTGGTATTCGCTGAAATTCTTATATTTTCCCCCGTGCTTTTCCCATTGTCTTTTCACAGAAGGCTATTTATATTGATTTGCATATTCAAAGAGGCGTAATTCTGGGAGGAGTTGGGGCGGGACAGAAGGCGCGTGCACGTGCGTTACTTTTCACGCTGATCGGGATTAATGTAGTGGAAGAACGTGAAAGTATCCGTGCGCACAGATTCCTGCATCTGGATTTTTCTGTGTGTACGCACAATCCCGCTTTTGTACTTACGCCATGTTATAGTGTGAGTTCTACGCACGGCGTTATACATGAGGCCCCTGGTGTTGTCCTTTTTTGTCATTACATCGACAAGGTTGTCATACATTGCATATTACTATACTAATCCCCCAGTAAGGTGGTCATAACCTCTCCTTTTAAATGGTGGCATCCCTGAAAACCAAGAACGTAGAAAAAAAGATGCAAATAATTTTAAACTAGTGAAAAAAACAATGAAAAACAGTAACAATTTAAATGGATTCACATATCATCCATATACAGAATTGCAGCATACTGTGGCACAAAATAACATTGCCTAGAACTGCGGTGGAACATATAAACACAGTACAAGGGCATA
This sequence comes from Erpetoichthys calabaricus, assembly GCF_900747795.2. Taxonomy (NCBI): domain Eukaryota; kingdom Metazoa; phylum Chordata; class Cladistia; order Polypteriformes; family Polypteridae; genus Erpetoichthys; species Erpetoichthys calabaricus. The sequence goes on along the minus strand of NC_041396.2, from coordinate 53,607,696 downwards.
CCAAGTGAGGAACTATACTATACTATAAATAAATATAAAAATAAATAAGCAATAGATAAATGAATATATAGCAAAAAGTTTAAATAAATAAATAATAAATAAAAAAACAATAACAACTAATAATATAAAAACAACAGTAGTAGCAAACAAAATGAATATAAATAAAATACTTGGAGTAGATACAAGGGTAAAAGGGAAGCATAACAGCCAACGGGTAGAAGCTGTTGCTGAACCTGCCAGAATTGGTTTGAATGATGCAGAACCTTTTACCAGATGGAAGTAGGACAAAGAGACCGTGTGAGGGCTGGGAATGATCCTTCATAATGCTATAGCCTTTACGGATGCAACGCTTGATTAAAATGTCTTTAATTCACAAACCCAAAAAACATAATAAAATTAAATGCATGAATCTCTCTGGAAAACAAGATACAAGTTAGTAACAAAACATAATGATAATAACATACCACAAACGCACATATCCAGATACAATAGCCAAATGAAATATATTAGCTGCATAATACATTTTTAAAGTCGTCTAATTTGTAACACAGTCCCACAACCAACGAATGGCCGTTACCAGGGTAACAAAAGTGAAATGACCACAATAACCTAGATGGTATTTATATCTTTAAATGGAACCCTGGGGCATTCCTCTGGGCTATAACTCCACCAATGAATCAAATATTAAGCAGTGGAGCCTTGGGAAAAAAATCCAGGACTCTCTGAAATTCATATCCTACAGTGACTAGGAAAGACTTGCTTCAATCTAGAAAAAAGACAAACAGGATGTACCTTAAAATGAACAGGAAGTGCCAATTTATAAGAAAAGGATCAAGCTTTCATCAAAATAGTGTATTATTCAATATAACTAGGAGCGGGTTTTCGGGGTGGAATGTTTAATTGGAGATCTCACATGGTGAGCCACACCTTCAGGCTAAACTCGGGAGCCTTCTTTCTTTTACAATCCACAAATTGTTTGTAAGATGTTTCTGTCTTATTTAGAATCTCCTGGTTCCTCTTAACTTAATACAGTGGGCCAAACTAGGCCATCACTGAAGATACTGATTTCAATTCTAACAAACTGGGTTTTAAAACTGTAAAAGGCATTATAAAAGAATAATGATAGAGGACATTCCTGGCCAGTTCCACCATTGGCAGAATGCCCATAAACAAAATAAAATGGTGTTGCAGTAACATGAAAATATAATAATAAAACATTTTATTCAGGGTGGCGCAGTGGTAGCACTGCTGCCTCGCAGTAAGAAGACCTGGGTTCGCTTCCTGGGTCCTCCCTGTGTGGAGTTTGCATGTTCTCCACGTGTCTGCGTGGGTTTCCTCCGGGCGCTCCGGTTTCCTCCCACAGTCCAAAGACATGCAGGTTAGGTGCATTGGCGATTCTAAATTGTCCGTAGTGTGTGCTTGGTGTGTGGTTGTGTGTGTGTGTGCGCCTGCGGTGGGCTGGCGCCCTTGCCCGGCGTTTGTTCCTGCCTTGTGCCCTGTGTTGGCTAGGATTGGCTCCAGCAGATCCCTGTGTTAGGATATAGCAGGTTGGATAATGGATGGATGGATGGATATTTAATTCAGGAGGTTACATATAAATAAGAAGCAAATTCAGAAATGAGCCCAGCCATACAAACCTCCCAAAACAACAAAGCAGAGTCCTAGAAAAAATGTATTGCCCAAATAATACATTTTTAAAGTTGTAACACTAATATTTCTTTCTTAAACTGACATCGTTGTTAACAAAAACTTTATGCTCAATCAGATCTTTCATTCATAATCTCATTGCTATTTCATGCCGTACTAATCTCAGTGCTCAGAATACCAAGTTCTATTAGATCAATGGGTAAATGGTGTCTGACTCCACTGATATTGCAGATTAGGACATTATTAAATTTATCTCTGCACAAACTAATTCAGCTCCAGAGATTTCTGCCAAAACTCTTTAGGAAATTCTCAAAGAATATTTGAAGGGACAAATAACATCTTTATCACACAAAAAGAAATCACAAACCACAAGGACAAGAGAAATAATCGACAATATCTATAAACTTGACGATAAATATGCAAGACTGCCAACCACTGATATTTAAAAAGAAGCATGTCTTTATAAATAGAGTTTAATGTATTAACCACAACAGAAGCTGAGCAATAACTGCTTAATCTTTGCCATTAATATTATGATCATTTAGAAAGAGCAAAAAAGTTATTACTGCAGAAATATAAACTCACAGAGCCAGTTATTAGGTACACTATACTAATACTGGGTAGGGCCTCCTTTAGCTCTCAACACAACCTCAGTTCTTCAAGGCATGAATCCCACAAGATGTTGCAAACATTACTTTGAGATTTTGGTCCATGCTGGCATAATTACCTTATGCAATTTCTGAAAAATTGTCTGGTGCACTTTCAAGCTGAGAATCTCCCATTCTACCACATCCCAAAGATGTTCTATTTGATTCAGATCCAGTGACTGGGAAGGCCACTGAAGAATACTGAACTCATGGTCATGTTCATAAAACCAGCTTGAGAAGACTTTTGCTTTGTGACATGTTACAATACCATGCTGGAAGTAGTCATTAGAAGATGGGTAAATTGTGGCCATTGTGGCCAGGTGCAAGAAAGACAGTACTGAATAGCCAAGAAATTTTGGGAAGCCAACCTGATTGATGCTACCAGGTCAGGGTTCACACTAACCTAAAGTGTCTGACAGTACTTTATTCATCTAAGGACGAGATAATAATAAAGAAAAAAGAATGTAATTAGTGGGTGTTTGTGCATGTCCCTTCAATGGGGGTTCAAATCAAATTTGAGGGTTCTAGATTTAATGGAGCTTCGTCCTGTGGGTTGCTCAGATCAAAAGTGACACCTCCTTCCAGGACGCATGGGTTTTATGTCAGTCGGATCGTAAGGGGTGAAGTTAATTGCCTTCACTGGGGGGCTTCTTGGCACTGTAGGGAAAGAAAGAGAAGACAGCGTTAGCTGCAACGCCATCTCTTGCCCAGGCAGGTCATTACATACCACAAAAGAACTTGCGAGGGAGTCCTCAGATACACATGTGTGATACGATGAAGAGACATAATATTCAAATAGGCCATGGTATTCAAGCGATGAATGAATAGTAAAAATGGCCCCAAAGTGTGCCAAGAAAACATATTCCTCAACATTACTTCACCACCACCACCAGTCTGGACTAACGATACAAGCCAGGTTTGGTGCATGGATTCATACTGTTGATTCCTAAATCCATTTGGACAGGCTACATTTTTCTAGTCTTCAGCTATAAAGTTTTAGTGAGCCTGTGCCCATCACAGCCTCTGTTTTCTGTTTTTGGCTGATAGGAGTGAAACCCAAAGAGGTCTTCTTCTGTTGTAGCTCATCCACCTCAAAATCCAATTTGATGTACCTTCTGAGATGCTTTTCTACTCACAACAGCTGGGCAGCCTTTCTGTTACCTTGAACCAGTCTGACCAGTCTCCTCTGACCTATTTCCTGAACAAAGTATTTCTATCCACAGGATGTTTTTTGTTTTTCTCCCCAATTCCAAGTAAGGTCTAGAGAGTGTTGTGCATGAAAATCCCAGAACACCAGCAGTTTACAGAAATACTCAGCCCAACTCATCTGGCACCAGTAATCATGCCACAGTTGTAATCACGTTTTCCCCATTCATTTAGAACATTAACTGTCTTCCGCAAAAGTGCACTGCATAACGACTTTAATAACTAATCTCAATGCACGTAAAAAATCTAGGCAGTGCGACGTAAACAATAACAATTTAATTACAATTACACCTTTAGATGAACAATGTATTAAATCTATAAAAACAGATTATAGATTAAATAAAAAATACGCACAGAGTGGCGTTAATAAAAATAATTTAATTTCTAATTCAAATACCCATAACGCACATAGAATTTAGCTCTGCTCCTCCAAAACATTAAATATGGCACTATTAAATGTTAGAGCAGTAACCAACAAGACGTTTTTCATCAACGATCTTATTAGTGATAGAAAAATTGATTTTATTGCACTAAGTGAAACGTGGCTTAGCTCAGATGGTGTTGCCGTTTTAATCGAATCTGCGCCTCCGAATTACAGTTTTACTTGTGTGGATCAACAGGGAAATAAGGGCAGCGGTTTAGCAAACATTTACTCGTGCCGGTTAAAGTGTAAAGATGTCAGTTTTGGTAAATTCAAGTCCTTTGAGTGTCTTGCCGTTGTTATTCATGGAGATTCTCACTTTCTAGTATTATCCATGTATAGACCTCCTAAATTTAATGCGTCTTTCTTTGAGGAATTCTCAGACTTGGTGTCAATTATAATTACGAACTATGACACACTCCTAATAGTCGGCGACTTTAACTTTCATATCGATAATCAGTGTGACCCAAAAGTAAAAGAATTCATGAAACTGCTGGACTCTTTTGATTTGTGTCAGCTCATTAATCAGCCTACACATAAAGCAGGTCATACGTTAGACTTAGTAATTACCAAAGGAGTAAAAGTTGATGTAAAGCAGATCATTGATATTGGTCTATCAGACCATTTTCTTTTACTATTTAATATAGAAATATTGATAGAAAACATTCATGAGAAGCATATTGTTAAAAAATGCTTTTTTTGATTCATCAGCAGCTTTAAAATTTACAAACATTCTAAGTAATCAGTTCGTTTGTAGTGCTAACTATAATAGCGAGGATAATGTAAATAGTAAGGTAGAAAAATTTTATACTAAGGTGAGAGCTGCTGTTGACATAGTTGCACCTGAAAAGACAGTTAAAAAATCTTCTAGCATTGTTATACCATGGAAGACCCAAAGAGTCTCTGATTTAAAGAGAACATGCCGTAGAGCTGAGCGTAAATGGAGGAAAACTAAACTAACTAACCACTATGAGATACTGAAGGTTAAAATAACAGAATACAATAACACAGTCCATTTTGAGAGGCGCTGCCATTTCTCTAAGATTATAAATAACAATGCTAGTAATCCCAGAATCTTATTCTCTACGACTGATCGTTTGCTAAACCCAGGTAACTTAAAGGAATGCCTCCAAAATACTTCCAGTGAAACTTGTGAGGCTATTGCTGTATTTTTCAATCAAAAAATTAATGATATTAGAAATAAAATAGTACATCTCCCCAACACTGCGGATCCTCTTAAGCCCCAGTACTCCTTTATAAACAAATGTAATTCTTTCACCAGGATAGATTTACCTGATTTACATAAAATAATTTCTCAGCTGAGGCCCTCCACCTGTGTCCTTGACCCAATACCAACAAGTTTTTGCAAAGAAGTATCGGGCGTGCTAATTGATAGTATTCTTGACATAGTAAACTCGTCATTAGATACAGGGGTCTTCCCAGACTGTCTTAAGACTGCTGTAGTTAAACCCCTACTCAAGAAAAATAATTTTGACCCCCTCTGCTTTTGAAAATTTTAGACCCATTTCTAACCTGCCTTTCTTAAGTAAAATTTTAGAGTAGGCAGTCATTATGCAGTTAAATGACCACCTCAATAAATATGCTATTCTTGATAAGTTTCAGTCGGGTTTTAGAGCAAATCACAGCACAGAAAATGCACTAGTTAAAGTAGTAAATGACTTGCAGGTAAATGCAGACAGAGGCCATTTATCTGTTCTCATCCTCTTAGATCTGAGTGCCGCATTTGACACCATTGATCATAATATTCTTAGAAATCGCCTTAGTCAAGGTGGGCCTCTCTGGCAGTGTCTTAAATTGGTTTGAATCCTACCTGGCAGGTAGAAAATTGTTAGTTGTGGTAGTTACAACTCAAAGACACATGATATTCTATATGGTGTTCCACAAGGCTCTATCCTGGGTCCGCTGCTCTTTTCGATTTACATGCTTCTGTTAGGTCAGATTATCTTGGGGCATAACGTGAGTTACCACAGCTATGCTGATGACACGCAGCTGTATTTATCAATAGCGCCTGACGACCCCGACTCTGTTGTTTCACTAACACAATGTCTTACTTGTGTTTCTAAATGGATGAATAGTAATTTTCTCAAGCTAAATAAATAGAAACAGAAATTTTAGTGATTGGCAATAATGGATATAATGAGGTTATTAGAAATATACTTGATACATTAGGATTAAAAGTCAAGACGGAGGTAAAGCATTTAGGGGTAATTGTTGACTGTAACCTGAATTTTAAATCGCATATTAATTAGATCACTAGGGCAGCATTTTTTCACTTAAGAAATACAGCAAAAGTTAGACCTCTTATATCATCGAAAGATGCTGAGAAATTAGTTCACACTTTTGTTTTCAGTCGACTAGATTACTGTAACGCACTCCTCTCAGGACTACCCAAAAAATACATAAAAAATTATAAAAAAAACACCAAAGCAAAGGCAAGGTATTGAAAAGAAAAAAAACCCCAGAAGTGTAGAGAGAAAAATAAGAGCGGAAAAGGCACCAAATTGCCCTGTGCAGACTTGTCTATTTGTCTGTTGTTATAACGGCCAGCACACCTGATTAAACTTCAGCTTCACTTGAATTTTCACCTCCTAACTATTTATCTAAGCTTGGCCACTCTTCTTGTCAAAGAGCCACTACTCTTCTTGAATGAAAATTAATTTCTTGGAACAATGGCAAAGAGCAGTCATTAAAATGTACATAAAACAAAAACAAAAAATTTAAGAAGCTAAGTGCAATAGATGAAAAATCATTAAGCCTCTGAATCCCTCCCTCCCAACCTCACTGCCTAGGATGAAAAACTATTAATTATAACTTGTTATTTGCTATTCAGACTAACTGTAAAGATCAGGCTTTAGTGCAGAAAGTCAGGAAATGAATAGTCAAGATTATGCTAATATGGATCTTTGTGGAATTCATGTGTTTTGCCAATTGCTGGTGTTCCACATAGCTGTTAGTCCAAGGTTTTGAACCCAACAGACACTTTGTTGGTTTTTTCTGTTCTCCCTGTACTCCTGTGAGTTTTCTTCCATCACCCCATGGACATGCAAGTTAGGCTGACTGGCAACTCTTAAAACCTGCGCATGTGTGCATGATTGTGTCCAGTGATGTATATGATTCCTGTCCAGTGTTACCTGCTGCTTTGTAATTGATGCTACCAGGACAGAGTTCACACTAACCTAAAGCTGGGTGAGGTGAGTTTGAAAATAAATGAATCTACTGGTGGTTACTCATTCTAGCAGCCTTTTTTTTAGATTTTAAAAATTCTGTACTAATATACACTTTTCATAAATAAAAACTGAGCTACCCCATCCAATTAGATATCTTAAATCTTACATTGTGGGAAAAAAAGAATCAGTGAAACATATAAAGAAGATTTTATTTATATAATTATGTTCATGTCACTCTGAGGTATATTTTTTGAAAGTAGAATGTAGACAGACACATTTAGCAGCAATAGTGAAAGGCAAATCAGTGTGCAGGATTCATCTCCAAAGATAAAATTGCAAGCCCACACGATTAGTTCTTGGGAAGGAAGATTATGAGGTTCGTAATTGGAAAGGCACAATTCTGTAATGAGTTTTCATCACACCTGACATTTACTTTATCTGTGGAGATTCATTTGTCTGGTGTTTACTGTGAATGAATGCGCAGTCTGCTTTAATCTATCTTTATCTCTTGTGCTCTTTATCGCTATCAATGTGCTGTGCAAAGTACAAATATTTATATGTCTTAGATTAATCCAGCAAAAACACTACTTCAATGCATTTCATTTTTTTTTTGTTTAAGGAAATAGTATTCTTTAAAAAAAAAAAAATCAATAGGGAAAGGTTATGCTATGAAATCTCAACATTTAAACCTTTACTGCATGTTCACAGGCTCCAGATAGTTAATCTTGCATGATGTCAATGTTATTTAAATCATCAATGTCACTTTCCTGACAATAATTTTTTACTTTTAAATTGCTTTTCTGAAATCCTAAAAATGCAAGCCATGCGCAGTATATTACCCTGTATTATAAGACAACAGGCCCAAGACAGGAACTCGCACCAGCCTCTTCACAGGACACATACATCCACAGTCACACACATGTTACTATGTTTTCTATTAAAACAAATATTACCAAATTAATGTGTTTTCTGGGTAGAAGTTAGTGAGTCAAAAAATATGTTTATATTCATTCGCAACAGCTGTTTTTTTATTAGATTTTGTATATACAATATTAAATAAGGGCAGCATGGTAGTAGAGTGGAACCCAACATTCAAGAGTTTTAATCCCATGCCCAAAAACTGTACATGTGGAGGTTGTACGTTCTCCTCAAACCTTAACTGGTTTTCTTCCACTTAGTGTGGTTCTCCACCTATATCCCCAAAAAAGTTCTGGTGTGGTTAACTATTAAAACCAAATTATCCCATTTTGTGTGTGTGTGGATGTGAGTGTGAGTGGGCCCTTCAATGGACTGGTGTGCCTTCTGGGTTGTTTCCTGATTTCTACCAAGTGCACAATAGGATACCTGCCTGTGTTTAAATTATCAGTTACTTTACAAGGTCAGAGAGTCCCAGTAATACCTTGTGTTTTGCTCTCCTGTTACTAGGGATTTCCTCAGTAATTCTTTTAAACTGTATTTTATCATTTTCATCATGTTCCTATGAAATGTGTATAGCATCAATCTTTTTTCCTCTCTGTTTTACCTAATTTTACTACTATATCCCCTAGTACAACTATATCTACCATAAAATACTTCTCTAAACTGGTTGGAATGCCCAACTTGAAGGCAGATTCACTTGATAGTGTGAAAGCTAGACTCTGTAAATAAGATCCATTCTAAATTAAATCTGATACCTTAAGAAAAACAAAATTTTGGAGTGACAACACAGTAGTTGTCACAAGGTAAGAGAAGGCAGTAGTGAGGGACTTTTTGGACTAATTTAGCATTCAGATATCCATGTATTGCATTTGACGTGAATAGTAAAAGGAAAGTTTTCAAATGGCAATAAAGGGGGAATTGTGAGAGAAAGGACAAAACAGAGATACAGCCAGAGCTGCAGCTGAAACTTTCATTCCAGAAAAAAAAAACTGTTATCACTGAAGCTCTGAAAACATTTCTCCACTACCACCCAGTGTCACCTTGAAAGAGGCAAACGTGGTTATGTCCTCTTTTAATTAACTTGGACTGGGTTATGAAAGGTGATAAAAACAATATACTTTCCCTCCACTGTTTATACTGTTTTGACACTTTAAGGATATGTACAGTACCTATTTGAATAAACACTTTTGTATCTATAGTATTTCAAAGTGAAATTCATTGTATATATATTTGATATTAGTGTGTTTGTTTGTCTGCATTATGTTGACAGCAGTTATTTGGTGCGTTGAGCCCATGCCAGTTGGGCTAGATTACAGCCCCCAGGCACCCTATGAGGGAAAATGGGTTTAGCAGGGTGACGTTGACTTGTTCTGTGTTTACTTACATTAAATAAGTATAATACAGCTTGTTTTTAACTAAAGTATCTCTGTTCTTTAAAGTGATACAATGTCCAGAAATGAAAACCATTCCTAAATAATTAAAACCCAAAATGCCCTTTAGAAGTTCTCCTCAGTGCCGCCGCCTCCTCCTCCTCCTCCTCCTCCCAATACTTTGGCAACTGTCATTTGCAAATATTCTGTAAATATCTTCAATTATTGGCTCAGTCACTACTCCAAGTACTCATTTCACAGCTTTTAGGTTTAAGTGCAATTCAGCAATGGTTTCTATGTTATATTTTTATCTGTGACTCACAAGAGCTTTTTTGTTAAGTTAGAATGAAGCAACATTGTAATGTCAGAACTTCTTTAATGTACTTACTGTACTTTGTAAAATGTAAATCTTCTTTATTTTGTTACACAATTCACAGTAATGACTAACATGCTCAGTCATTATCACTGTGAATCTCACCAGGATCAGTGGAAAGAAAATGAAATTATCCAAAATGAAAATATTATTTATACAGTAATTATTTTCATAATGATAATATTATATGTATAGCTCACAGGCTCAGGACATTTTTCACAACCTATAATGGTTGACTTTGTACAGGGCTCAGATACACAAAGCAGTTCCATTCATACAGAAAATGTTTATGAATGACATGAGCATGTGCTTGAATCATTTGGCTGCACTGCTAAATCACGTGACATACAAGGGATAAAGGTAGGTCTTTGGATTAACAGAGAACACATACTCTCACATAGCCAAACTATTAGCAATATATATTGGAATGTCAGTAAAATTCATAATAAACTCCAGGAAGATGTTTAGAAAAGCAGCAGTGGCTTCCAGTAGAGTTTATTAAATCTGAGCACTCAATATCAGTTTATTAATCTCATTAAACAGTGTAGTTCCATTGCTGTAATGGGACTGGGAACTAGGCTGGCATGAGGTGAAGAACAAATGTTCTTTTGATCCTGCCGATGTACTGGTGCAGCAATATGCATCATTATTTCTCCAGAGAAAATAAATATTTCCAAGCAAACACACAAGATACTTTAAGAATTAGCTTTTTCAGCACATACATTTGGAAGTAGTAACTACAAACGATGTGGATCAAGAACTTGGAGTATATGTAAGCACACATTACCCCTTAAGTCATGCTATATACATCTACACCCACAGTGTCCTACAAGCCTCAAAGTGAACTATAATAGCATATTTTTTGCAATCTCTGCAAAATATAATTGTGCTATTCTGAAAATGTTTCTATTTTCCTACAGGGCAGCCTAGATGACAGACAGACAGACAGATACCCATGATGCGCTGGGTAACATACAGTGATCATTTCCCCTTACATTCACAATTTGTTTTCTCAAAAACTCCAATTTTCTTTGATAGTCGTGAGACACATTGGCAGGTAAATGTGAAACAATGAATTTTTCTGTTGTGATTGTCCCTGTGACTTTTTGTGTGTTTTAAATGGCTGATATCCCACGATCAGCTGGTTCTTGCCTTTTGACAATTCTGTCATAAATAAGGATAAACAGATTTGTAAAATGCATAGAGGACTGGACATTTTGTTGCTAAACTGTACAACAGCTAAGGGCAGTCAGGTGTATGGGAGGCAATGGTGATGAATTGACATTTTATTAGGCCAAAAAAATGAAAGTAACTATGCTTAAATTAAAATAAAAATTTTATGGAAAGTAAAATGATGTTACAGAGAACAGCACTGCTAACCCACAGCTCCAGAAACTTGTTTTTGTTTCATTGTGTGGAGTTCTCACATTTTCCATGCCCACCTGAATTTTTTCCTCACACATCATAAAGATGTTCAAGTTGGACCAATTAAAAGATGGATCAAAATGTGTGTGAATATGGGTGATGAATGAATTTCCCCTGCAATGGATTTATGCTTCATTTAAAAGCTGGTTCAAACCTTGCAACCATCCCCCCATGACACTACACTGGCAAAGCTATTTCAAAAAATGAATGAATGGATATTTTAACAAGCCTCTTTCAAGCACATATAGTAAGTAAGTAAGGGTGATTGGCTGCAGTCCCTATTTAACTAGTGAACCTGTGATCTGTCCCATACTACAAAAATCATTCCTACTCCACCATACACTCATTGCCTATGACCTTTAACCAGTAGTATACTCTTGCGTTTCATCAGATGATTAATTTGCATTCTATTAAATTGCCTTTTTATTCACGCTTCCTTCTGTTATACACTGCAATCACCACAAAAACAAAAGCCCAATTAATACAACAATAGTTTGTTTCATAAATACACAGGAAAACACAGTCCTTCACAATACTCCCAATTAAAATAATTAAACCTATTCAACAGTGATTATTCAAATATGTTCTTAGTACTGCATTAACAGTGTGAGACACAGTACTTATATATCAACCAGTATGATAAGAACGTTTGCATCTTTATTTTGCAAATTAATTGACAAATTTTATGTTATAGCATGGATCCGTGTGATCAAAAGAACACAAAATTAGCATACATAAAAAACAGTCTTTTTTTCAGAAGAATTTTGCAGTTTTTTATTTCTTCAGAATATGGCTCAAAGGATCCTATTACATCCATTCTTAAACTGTACAATTGCCATTCAATAAATCTGTTAACATCTAAAACAAAAGACCAATGTTTTCTTGAAGTAACACTACCATTACAAGTCCTATGTACTGTAGACAAGATTTTTTTTTTTATCACATATCCTTAATTTTGTTTAAGATTAGGTTAATTTGAAACAGAGGCAGTAAAAAACATGCACATTAAAAACAAAAACATGTTTTTCCTGGCTAAGTTAACATAATTTCCTTTTGCAGTGTCTGTCTTTTTTCATGAACATAAATGAGGGCTCGATTCATTTTTATGCAATCACAAGTAACACTGACCACTCAAATCATGTACCACATCGGTAGCTAACTGGAATAAACGTGTGGATCTGCATCCCTGATTCAGTTATGCCACTACTAGTATAAGCTCTGGCACCATATGATCTATTAATACCTGCTACTTTAATGACTGAGATTGGGTCATTAAATTAGCTAGTGGATTTCCAAATGCTTTTAGCACGTAGGCAGTCATTCAGGAGTTAATTCAGTTGAGCATATCATCCATTAAAATGATGCCTGGGAAAGCACAAGAGGTAGCATTAGAAAAATACAAGAGAATACAATAACCTTACTTCATAATACAGTTATGAGAGGACGTGCTGTCCCATATAGGAGTTTTTAGAGTATAGATAGAAAGTGTTTAAATAAGACACAACTTTATAGGCCAAATTAGCTCATTTTATGAAAGTGTGAATGTTTTTAGTCTACTTGTTCAACAACAGTCTTGTGTTTTGATGTTTCCTACAGGAAAATGAATAAACTCTGGGTTCCCCAAATACCTCTGTTTTCTTTTATGCTACAGGATAAATTAGTTAATAAGGCGCAGGAAATAACAATGGATAAATAGAAGGTTAATGCATAGATCTGTCCACCATAAATAAAGGCACATTAATGCTACAGATAAACACTATATGACAATTTTAGGCACAATTCAGTCTGTGGCTGTAGCTTATTTATTCTTTTTTCCTTATTCATCTACTACCCACTTTCATCAACTATTCTCTGCCCCACACCGTTGATATATCTTATTCTTATAAACAGTAATCATTTCAAAATTATTATGTCTTTTGATATAATATTGGCTTCATTTGTAAATGTATTTTTTTTATCCTAAAGATATAGTTAATATACAATATACAGATCAACACACACTTATATCTCCCTCTTAATTTTATATATGTAAAACCTTATTAAAAATGACTTATATGTCTGGTATATTTTAAATTGTTTCTAGGTCAAACTACATGTTTTCTGACAAGGATAAATAAGGTCAGTTTCCCAAAGCTAAGACCTAAATCAAGATCACTTTTAGTTAAATAAGTGAACACAGCTGGCTCTCTAACCTTCCTGGGCATTGGTATCTGCCTCCGCCAAATGCCACGAAGCCTTCAAGGAAGACATTCTTTTCTAAATCCGAATGTTTCCAGCGTTCCTGTGGGAAGAAAAAAAATTCTCACTAAGCATGCAAAGAAGAAATTAACTTTATGATAACGGTATCTCAAAACACACACACAGAACCTCTCTAAAACCAGACGGTTGAAATTCAACACAGAATGTTTTCACAATGGTATTACTAATTTAAAAAAATCTTAACAAGCACAATAATAAGACTTTTTGACACAGACATAAACTCATGCTGTGTTTGAGGTTCCAGTGTTTATTTTCATTTAAATTATAAAATTATAATTGTAGAGTAAATAGCTGTAAATGAGTTGTACGGTTTCTGTTTCTCAAGTAGTATAGGGAGAGTGCAGGGGAGAGGGTTGTCTGACCTTTGTCTTATTTGTGAATTATTACAGAGCTGGAATGACAGCAGCTGTAAAAGGGCTAGGATTAGCATAATACGCACCACTTTAAAGGCTATATCAAACGCACCACTTTAAAGGCTATATCAAACGCACCCTAAACAATCATAACCTGATAGTTTAATCAAATTTAACACTAAAAGAAATTCAAACTGAAGCATGAGTGGCACATGTGTAAAATAGAAAGTACCAAAAATAAAAAAAATGTAAAAGCACACATTTTCAATTTAACATATTGTATACTTAACAATTATAGCATGCTATTGAAATAACAAGGAACAAATATAAACAATAAGTAAATGACGTGTCAAGCTCCATGAATGTGTCTAATCTCACAGAGCTTCTTTATGACAATTCTTATTTTTAATTTACACTGACTGGATGGATGGATGGATGGATGGATGGATGGATGGATGGATGGATGGATGGATGGATGGATGGAAGAGTCTTCCTGCATTATGAACACCTTTTCTTATCATATTCTTTTCTTCTTCAGTTCAACAAAGTAACTGAACATTTTTGTTTCAAAAAAATCTATAAAGTTTAAGTATGGCTATTATCATACTAGGAGCATGAGACATTATAACCTGAATAATCCAAATAATGACTGCAGTCCTTTCATTGTTTGTTTTTGATCAGTTGCAGAGGCTAGAGCATGTCCTTGCATCATTGGGCAGAAGGAAAATTTAATACTCAACTACACTAACTCAATTAGAGTCACCAGTCCATGCATTGTTTAAGATATGGCATGAAACCAGAGTGCTCTGAAAATTTCCTACACAGACAATAGAAGAATTTTTAAAACTGTACAGCAAAGATGTAAGACTCAGATCTTGGAGGGCCAGACTGGTTTCATGAGCAGTACCAATGATAAGAGGAACAAAGCATGGGCAGGGTACAGCCCAAAGTACCCTGGGGATGCCCTCGCCTCCCTACAACAATAAGAAAGTAGGGGAACCTGGCCAAACCACAGTGAGGGGAAACCTGATTTACGATGGCCCTTCACATGATTAACTATAGGAAGAGTATTTGGGTGGCAAAGGGATGAAGGAGAGGCAGTGAGTAAGAGATGTGAAGAAGACTTAAAAATATATATAAATGGAAAAAAAGGATTTAGTTGATACAGAGAGAACAAACCAAATGAAAAAAAGATGTACACTTTACATTGACATATGTACATTTAAATGTACATATGACATTATGCACCAGAGTCAGTCATTTATAGTCTCTTCTCAGACAGACAGACAGAAGGCCAGATGAAGTCAGTACTACACTTATATTTTCTCACCCCAGGTGCATTTTTTAATTAATTTTCAATCTTTCGAAGACACAACAGTTTAAATAGAATGGAAACATGACAATTCAGAGTGTCCAGTGTATTTATTAATGTGACAATAGAACAAAAAAAAAAACAAATAACAAACAGAAAGCAACTAATATAATAATGATCATTTGTGCATTAAAACCCACCTGATGAAGTACTTGTCTCCTTTACCCAGGAAACTAAATTGCTAAGTTTTCTTCCTCCGTGTCCTTGTCATCATCTTCCACTTCATCATGTGTTAGGCATATGCCAGCTTGGCTGCAATGCTGTGCAGCATAGCAATGCAACAATAACAACACATAAGTGTTTAAGTGAAAATGATATGTGTAGTTGTTCAAGGTGCATCTTCCAAAAATCCTAGAGTGTGCACCACAATGCTGCACTTAGTGCACTGTGCGCTGTGATACCGCCCTTCATCTATGGTTTGGGGATTCAGCACTGGGACTAGCGTATCTACCGTCACCCAAAGAAAGACAGAATTAAGGGATTACTGAACATAACTGAAAGGGAATGTGTCAAAACAGTAATAGCAATTGTAATCGTGACTTAGTTTATGTTCTACTTTAGTTAAGAAGGATTTTAGGAAACGTTTATAAAGAACATCTTAAGAGGACATAAACATAGTACCTTGCATTAGCAACGCTTTTGGGGAAGTTTTCTTTGACATAATTTTTGTTTTATTCTTAAATAATTAAGTGACATGCATATGAGATTGGAAAAAAATTAAGCTGCTGTGGATTTCTAGCAATTGAATTTGTGTTATAGTCCCTGCTAACCAGAACAAGGATTTCTGGAAAGAATACTCCTTTAATATGCTAACCACATTATAGTATCTCTCCTCATATAAACTCACTACCCAGATTCATGTGAGTAAATGAGTAAAAACTCCTTATTTACGTTTTCATTGTTTTTACTAGAGATTTTAAGATGGTGTATATTTAAATAAAATCTGAACACCCAAACAATTCATAAGTTCACAGCACCTTCAGAGGCTATGAAGCTTAAGTATGAGTTTTTTTTTGTTTTTTTTTTTAAGAATTTCTTTGTGATATTAAAGAGAATTTTTGACTCTTACACAAGCTGTGCCTTTTCTGATTTTTGAACAATTAGAGTTTACGTAATGCTTCACAGTCACAATTTTTTATGGGTTTGCGTAAGAATCTATTTAAACAAGAGTGACAGCCATGCAACACCAGAGTCGGTTTTTGCTATAACCTTATCTTAATATTTTGTTAACACTGCAGTGGAAAGCTTCTTTCTAATGCAAAAGAGTTCATTACATAGAGCTAGTAAATGGTAAATTTTACATTACCCATTTTCTTAGGTTATCGGTCTAGTAATCGTTAATCTTGCTGCAATGTTAAAAAAGTTTATTTTAAATGACCTTACAATTAAAAATACTTAAGAAATTAAAATGTAAACTATGCCAACAGCAAAAGCATGTGTATGTTTAAATAGAAAAAAGTAATAGAAATATACAGCTTCATACTTTGAAGAGAAGAGCCATGTTTATGTTGTGATGACAACAGCCATTCATGCTGAAATCTAAGAATGCCGACTCCTCATAATCATATTACACAATATGTGAGCTAGCAAACAGAAATAATTTTGTAGTTATATCAACTGGCACACATATAGAATGAATTCTTATAATAAACACTGTGGTTCAGGAAGTAAATTTTAATGGGTTTTAATTTAAACTTTGGCAAAACAGAATCTCCTACATCATAGAACTGTTCTAACTTAACAAGTACTTGCAAAAAATGAATTTGACTAGGGAGCATTCTAACACTAGTTACTAATTGTGTACATGAAATATCTCATGAAAAAACAGGCTTTGAAAATCTGAGTTAAATTTAACTGTTGATGTACAATGGTATTGATCCATGTTGAGATTTTTACAAACTGAAAAGCAGTATACATCCTATACTGATAAATGTGCTCTGAGAGTATGTTTAATATATAATACATAATAAGTGTCATGATTTCAGTAATGGATGTCGTGATTTGTTTTGTTTGCACTTTTTCCCTCTTTTATGCTGTTTGTTACAATCTCACTGGAGAATTCCCCAATTCATTTTAATTCTTTTAGTTACTGCTATTGTTATTTTTGTAGTTTATGATTTTTACCATTATTTGTCATGGAAGCTATAATGCTGTTGACAGTAATGAAGCTTGTTGCAAACCACAACAACCAATAGCAGCATGCAATTACCAGTGACCAAACTTTTGGATAACAGGGAGATTTTTAACTAACAGGGTGTTAACAGTCTCACTCCTGCCTATATTTTGGAGTGTCTCTCACTCTATGTTCCAACTCACAATCTGAGATCTTCCAACACTGGAAGAACTCTGCCAATGTACTAGCTACAGTATACAGTATATCTGTGTTATCTAAGTTTGCATTGACTGATTTGCTTTGGTTATTTATTCATTTTTATGCTTACCAACCTTCAGCTTGTTTTTTTTTTTCCTGCATCTATTTCTTTGACATTCTGTATAGCACATTGAGCTACATCCTGTGTATGAAAATATGCTATAGAAGCAAATGTTGCTGTGATTAGGCAAATGTCTTTTTTTCAAAGTGTTTGGGTGTAAATAAACATTTTGTCATCCATATGTAATTTGGTCAAAGGGGAAGAACGAACATATTTAGAAGCTGCTTGTTTACTTGTACCACTAATTCTGGCTTCCATGACATCTACAAGTCACATGCATATGGTGGCCATACTGGCATATGAGTACAATATATACAGAAGTACATACATGCTACGCCCTTAACAAATCCTTGAGTACTATGTCTAAGAAAAGATACAGTAGACATGTTTCTACTCTATAGCATGTCATCTGTCAAAAAATGTTAGTCTCAACAAATTGTACATATAAAGTACAGTAAGTCAACACTAAGGAAATAAATTCAGATAAGTAAAATTGTTTTACTGGACTTTTGTTATAGTATACTAACATCTTGCATACTTGCATCTTGTTAAGGGTTCTTAGCATCTTACGTGTAAAAGACATCAGTTAATGTTGAATTTAGCTATGACCGTGGATTATAATACTTGCTTAGTACTCTCTATACCTGTATATGTACAGTATGAGCTAATTATAAAGCCAACCATAAACCATTAATTTTAGTATTTCATCAAAAGCAAGGAACTTTTAATGGTCAAAGTGGAGACCTATGCGAGTGAACTTAAAGGGGTATGGTAAATACAGGATTTCTCAAGAATTAGACAAACTAACTTACAGGTATAAATTTTTCTGGGTCTGGAAAAAGTTTTGGATTCCTGTGAGCCCAAAATGGTGATAGCATCAGTAGGTCTCCAGGAGGGATAATGTAATTCTGAAAGAAGTAAAAAATTACTATTATAGATTACCTTTGATAGAGCATTGTCTTAAACACAGCAAAAGTAAAACCTTGTTACCAGTTACAAAAACATGGAGTTCTGAAATAAACTTTGAAGAGAAAAATAAAATATGTCATCACAAGTTATTGTATTAGTATGTGTACTATTAGAAACATTAGCATACAGTGGGAAACCTGTAGTATGTTACAGCCATGGTCTATATCCTGTTCCTTTTGTAGAAAAAAACAAACACACCATGTACCAGTAAATTTAACAAAGTTAAAATAAAACACAACATCACATGCAACAAAATAAGCTTACAAATCACAGTGATGGCTTGAATTAAAGTAATAAGTGATTGTGATCATTCTGCTCACATTACAGAAATGAGGGTTGATGCCACCATCTCCGTGTAGTAGTGTGTTGGACATAATACAAAGACGAGGAGGTTCTGCATGATCTCTCCTGCAATGCAGAGCACTTTATATAGGACAACCATTAGTGTTTCATTTACTGTCCAGCTCAATAGAAATTCTTTAGTGATTTCATTTTGCTGTCTCACATTTATTAAACTAATGCTGCCTTGTATAGTATAAAAAAAATTATTTTAATATCTAGTAGAATAAAGATATGTACCAAAAGAAGAAAAACTGAGGAATTACTAAAATATCACAACATAATGAATAAAATATTTGTTACATTGTGAAGAACATACTACAGTAAACAAATGGCTTCTCTTAAAAGTCAGAACTTTTAAATTGCTGTGTATAACAGATGTAGTTGCTCACTTACATCTAAAAGTACATTATTATTATTATTACTTTATTATTAGAACATATTGGATAGAACATGCCATTCAGCCCAACAAAGCTTGCTAATCCTATCCACCTAATTTCTCCAAAATAACATCAAGTCTAGTTTTGAAGGTCCCTAAAGTCCTACTTTCTACCATACATTTTGGTAATTTATTGTATGTGTCCATGGTTCTCTGTATGAACACACATTTTCGAATGTTGGTGCAAAATTTACCATTAAATTAATCCTTAACAAGTTTCCAAATCTGTCCCTGTATTCTTGTTGAACTCATTTTAAATCAAAAGCCTTGATCCACTGTACTAATAACTTTCATAATTTTAAAATCTTAAAGCTTACAGTATCTCCTCTTAATCTCTGCTTGCTTAAACTAGAAAATTTCAGCTCCTTTATTCTTTCTTCATAACTCATTGTCTGTAGCCCAGGGGCCACCCTACTTACTCCTTTCTGGACTTTATCTAGTGCTGCTGTTTTTCTTGCACCTCAGAGTCCAAAACTGCATGGAGTATTCCAGGTAAGGCCTCATCAGTGTGTTATAAAGCCTAAACATAGCCACACTGTGATACATACTGTAACTTAATATTCTGTTAGTCATCTTAATGGCTTTTCTATATTGTCTGGAAGTAGATAGTGATGAGTCCATTATAACTCCAAGGACCTTCTCAAAAGTGGGAAATTTAAAATTTCTGATCTACTACTGTGTATTTATATCTAGCATTTCTACTTCCTATGTGTAATACTTTACATTTAATTACACTAAATACCATTTGCTGCAAATCTACCCAAGCCTGTATTCTGTCCAAGTCTGTCTGTAATGATTCGACTGATACTATATTACTGTATCTGCCATACCATCTACTTTGGTAATCATCAGACTTAATTAGCTTATTTTTTATATTCATACCCAGATCATTTATGTATATTAAAATAGCAGCAGCCCTAGGACTATTCCCCGAGGATCACCACTTGTATCATCACCTACTTCTGATAAGTTTCCTTGTACCATAACCCTTTGCTTTCTGTGGTTTAGCCAATTTTGCACCCACTAACACACTACAAACTGGACTCCCAACTTCCTTTCTGAAAATCAAGATAAGTAATATCATATGTAACTCTCATATCATATTCTTTTGTTGCTCATTGAATTTCAGCATATTAGTAAGACACAATCTCTCCCATCCAAAACCATGTTGACTCTTCACTAACTATCCTGTTCTTGCTATGTGCTGCCCAATCTTTTTTAATTATTCTTTCCATTAATTTACATGCAATGTAGGTTAAGCTTACTGGTTTATAGTTACTTGTATCTGCTCAATCACCATTTTTATGATGTTGCTCAAATGATGCTATATTGGAAGCACTTGAAGAAATTCCCAAATTTATCCATCCAGCAAGGTTCAGCCCTTAAAAGGATACCAGTCCTATAAAAGGGAGAATTCAACCACACTCCATAAAAGCCAGTTCAGAACCACCAATCAACCTAATCTGCCCGTCTTCATAGTGCGATAGTGCCTACAGAAAGCCACTGTAAAAACAAGGAGAATGTTCATACCTTAGGCAGACAGTGACTTGGCTAAACAGAATTCCATTTAATTTAAACCAGGACTGACATCACAGCTGCTTAAACTTTGCTCTAAAACATTTCTATAAGCAATAACTGCTTGAAATCTTTTTCAACACAGTGGTGTGCTAAAGAGATGTGTTCAATAAAATATTGTGTATGAATCATATATAATTTAATTGCTAAGTATTACAACATAACAAATTCTGTAAATAACCAAAAACTGATTTGACTGTTAAGGAAATATAACAACTATTGTAAAAATATTTTATTTTGTGATTACAAAATAACAATAAAAGGTGCTGCTCTGCAATAACATTTTCCTTTTATGTCTTAGGCTTAATATCCTTTATAAATGTTTAACTCTCTTTTTCAGAGATACTGAAAATTAAAAAAGACTGAAAAAAGTATGCAATGAGTAGTAACATAAATATGTACAGCTGAGTAAACGGACAAACTCACCTAATTAAGCTTAAAATATAATCATAAAAAGAACAGTAAGCAAATTATATACAGTAAATTCACAACAGATATTACACAATAACTGCAGAAAATAATTTACATTTACCAAATCTATGCTACCATAGAAGAAGGAACAACATCCGTTTTCTTGAAGGATGGCTATGTTGTTTAACTTTCAGATGCAATGTTGTCCTGCTGTGAAAATGGATATCAGTATAGCGGTAGGACACTGGAAATTTCTGTTTTCACCCAACTTTTAAAAGTGTTTCCAAGTCAAGGTACTCAAAGATTTATTACCTATTACCCTACTTGTAAATGTATTCCTTGTATCTATTGTGCTCTATAAAATCAACTACTTCATAGTGCTAGAGTGAAATTTATCCTGAAACAACATTTTGCTGGAAAACTCATTTTAAACTAACAGTTGGCATTTATCACTCTAACAAAACATTATAACTTTAAAAACTTTTAGTATGTCTCATTTTAATCTCTGTTTGCTTAAACTGAAGATTAAACTCCTTAAATCTTTATTATCCAGCTTGTAGAGTAGTTGTGTAATCAGTGTAGTTGTTCTCCTCTGGTCAGTCTCTAATGTTGTTATATTCTTTTTGTGACATGGAGACCAAAACTGCACCTGATATAACAAATGAGGCCTCCAAGTGCATTGTTCAGTTTATGATGAATCTCTTTGGACTTGTACAACTTACATCATGCTGTCTCAATACCTTATAAGTCATTTTAATAGCTTCTGTACACTGTTTGGACTCAGTACAGTCTTTTTCATAAAGTGCTCTCTCCAATTTCACACATCTAAATATGTAATTAAATGTAATACAGTATTGTTAAAATAAATTTCATCTGCCCAAACTTGAATTCTGTCCAGATTCATTTGCATTAATTTTGCTTATTTTGTTTACTCCAATTATTACTCTTATTACAGAGATGTCTTATTGCTTTTTTAACCAGTTGTCTGTCTGGAATCAGAACTCTTTATGTTAAATGTTTATTTAATTTAAATTTCCAATAAGTGACAGTATGCATTATTATAATTCACCTGATCTGAGCTTTTAAACTAAGAATCCACCTTGAAAATGGCACAATAAGGAAAGCAAAAATAGATGTACATGGACAAAAATAATTTAAAGCAATCTAAAAACTGTAATTCTACATTCTTGGAAGCAAAAAATTCAGTAAAGTCAAAAATATTTATCAGGTTTGTCAAATACACATTATATGCATTATGAATGAGCTCACTGTGACCCTTTTTTGCTATATTGTGTTTTTTATGATCTTTTTCATTCTTATTATGGTTTTTTAAGTATCCTGTAACCAATTTTTGATAACATTTTTGATTTAAAACTTATTTAGATTTTTTCACATTTTACAGTTGTCATATGTCATTAATGAAGTGCATGACCTGTGACATTATAACTGCAATGGGATAAAAAGTCAACACCGGCCATTTCCTTGCCATCCTACATTGTGGATTACTCCTTAAGACTTTGTGTGATATTCTTTGTTTCTCTATTCCTTGGTAATAAACTTTTTGGCTCTGTTTTTTTACTTTGCTTTGGGTTTTGGTTCTGGTTTTGATGCCTTTATTTTGCTCTTTTGGTTTTAACCTTTGCGTTGTTGCAAGACGCATTGAGATTAAAACATGAAAACATGTTCTGAAAATGGTAGTCGAAGACAGGTAGGGGTTGTTATAAATACTACCAAAATGGTAAATCCCAAGTTAAAAGTCAAAAATCCTAGCGCTAAAGCCTTCTTGATTTTGAAGCTAACTATCACTAAGAGTCTGCAAAGAACTGAAAGCGTGTCCACCAAGGGACAGCAAATACGGTGAACACCACCATCTTTATAGTGTCACTTCCTGTGACTTCAGAAGCACAACTGAAACAGTCATTTGACACTACTCAGAGCATAGTGTAAACAGCCACCTAAATAGTTTTTTTTTCCCCACAGGCAGTTATTCTTACTAATCAGGTCTGAGCTTCTACTCAGTATCTATATATACATACACATTAGACGGCCTGGACATTTTAATCCTACTATCTTTGGTTTTTTTTTTTTTTTTTTGCATTGACCTTGTATGCTGCATCATACTATATCATTTTATACTTTATTTTTTTATATTTATCTTTTGTATTCTGTGTTGTTCTTATATGTTGCACCAGTACTAGAAGTCAAATTCCTAGGTGAACCTGTCCAATAAAGTGAATTCTGATTCTGATTATAATTAAAAAATGTTAAACTTTGTCAAAATATGTTTAAATCAAAAACAAACTTCAAACCAATGACCCAGAAACTATAATAGTTAAAACAAAATGAAGTATACATATAAAATGTGTTAATTATCCTATTTATGTACCTGCTGACAACATCCATCTTCTGATCCTTTTAGCAAGTTTTTGTAGCAGGGAAGTTTGGAGCTAAAAAAGCAGATATGCTTGCCTACAAAACGACCCAGCTGAAATGCTAGGGTTTTCTGCTAGCATTTTCATACAAGTATATATTTTTTTGGCCATTTCCTTTTGGCAGAATAATATGTGTTAGAGCTGTCAATTTTTAAATATATGTTATATCAATCCAATACTTTATATACAGAATGGGTAACTCTATTAATCACTAGTTTAATTTGGTAAAAGTGAGTTAAGACACTGGAGTACAGTACTGTGATATGTTAAATAAATAAGGTTCAAACAGGGTAAGTCTATCACAACAGATAAATGCATGTCAATATGGTAAAGCACATGGATGTCAAACCAATCTGTAATTATGAAATCTAAAAACAAATTACAAATTTAATGCTGACAGAGGAGCAAAGCTCTCAATCCTAAACTCTGTTCTATGGAGAGTAAAATCAGTTCTAATCTATCAAACCATGTTTCTTAGAAAAACACAGTTTACGGAAGGTGAAACAAAGAACTTAAAAGAGTAATCACCTAAAACATGTTTTATATTGCTTTGTTTAGAAAATGCTACAAATGGTTCTTCAAGCATATAAGTGTTTCAGATTAGCATTTATATTTATACAGATATGCCAGGAATAAAAAGTTTATCAATGGCATACAGCATAAATTTTGGATTAAAACAGAACACAAATGAACACATATGGTGGGTTTAGCTCATCGCAGATTGGTGAATTCAAACATATGATGACCTACTATTGGCACATTCTGAACAACAGACTGAAACCAGCCTCCATTTTCAGAACTTTCAGTCATCATCATTCTTTTGCTGTTTCAGCAGAGAGTCATTCACATATTTCCAGAGATTAAATCCTCCAGCACACCCCAAAATAGCTTTTGCAACATTCAGTTGTTGACAGACTGCAGTGACGGATAAAAAAATGACCTTTACCATTCTTGAGCAAGTGTACTAGAGTTAGGAGTGAGACAGTGCTAAAGTTTTTGAGTTTCTTCTATTAAATAAAAAAAAATGTGATAAAAGAGTAGCTGGACTATTTTTGGCTTCAAAATTTGTTTAAAAGTTTTATTTTGTTTTATTTATTTTTGTTTAATGAAAACACACAGGCGTCTTTGACTTTCTTATTCCAAACATTGCAAGGAGTGCTTTGTTTGTGCAATCACCAGTCTCCTCTGTGCCAAGAACAGTGGAAATTTTCCACATTAAAAAATTGTTTATTTTCTTTTTCTTTTTTTTTTTTTTAAATTGCATTCTTAAGACACCAAATCATTTTAGACTGCCACAAAGAGCTTTGGTAGAAAAAGAGGTCTTGTATCTTGGCTATAAAACAATTTGCTTTAGTTTAAAGAAAACAAAATAATGTAAAAACCTGTCTAGTCAATATTTGCTAAAACCAGTAACATTGTTAGCTGTCTGAGGAACCAGAATTAACAACAGGCAAATGATAAAAATGTATTACACCAATAAAAAATCTAATGTTTGAGCACAATTACATACAAAAACTACAAATAAAGAGTGTTGAGTTAATAAGAACAGACACTCCCCGAATAAAAGGAGAATGTCATGGAGGCCACTTTTTTTTCTCTATTGTGTTATTTACAAAGAGCAAACGATGGCAGATATTAATATAGGTTGCACTTTGGTGAATGAGCATAATACAGATGTGTAAGCAGTTCACAAGAAGAAATGCACAGATGGTGATTTGGTACTTTTAGAGAGGGAAGCATTTTCAATTCAGCATATAAATCATATTGCCAATAAGATCTGAGTAAAGGAGGACATGAAGATTATAACTTATCATAACATTCATAAACTGCTTAATCCAATTTAAGGTTGTAGGGGCAGCACTTGGCACAAGACAGACAACAGCTCTTGAAAGAGGGCCTATACATCACAGGCCTACTCACACACAATCACACATGGACAATTTAGAGGTGGCAGGTAAAATAAGCTGTATGCCAAAAGGCAGGAGTTCTTGGAGGAAAACACATGGAATACATAGAGAACATGCCATCCCCAGACAGAAACAGCCAGGCTCAGGATTCCAACCGAGGATGCTGTATCCATGAAACAGCAGTACTAACCATTAAGCCATCATGCCTATTTTATTGTAGTCTATACCACAATGAAGTCAAAGGTTCTACATATAAATGAAAATGCAAAACTTCTGCTGACTAGGACTTTAGTCCATTTATAGAGCACTTGCACACAAACATGCTTTAGGACAGCTTGGTTTCCAAATGAAATTTGCACAATTATGGAGTAACAATTCTATAAAGACGTTTGTTTGAGCACAGATACAAAGTGGGAATCAAATTTACTGTCAGTTATAATGACACCTATGGCACCTAGCACATTCATTAGGAAAGTGTTTGAGCAGAAAATTAAAAAGTGACTCCTATAGCTATATACACAAGCAAATGTGGAATGCCCTCTGAAAGGCTGAACTTTTACACTGTACAAAGAAAGTGTTACAGCATGGACAACAAGAGCATTAAAGTCAGTGAATGTCACCTCCAATGCCTACCTACCAATTGCTTAATGCACATTTACGAGCATCTACAAATTGTTGTATAGCCTGAAGAAGGGGCCTGAGTTGCCTCGAACGTTTGCATATTGTAATATTTTTAGTTAGCCAATAAAAGGTGTCATTTTGCTTGACTTCTCACTACTCTTCCTTTTCAGTTGATTACACAGATACAGTAAATGTGCTGGCATTGTTGCTAAGAGTCACATCTCTAACATATTGTTTTAACGCAAATAAACAAATCTAGCTGTGTTACCTGGCTTCACCCTAGAAACTTCATCAGACAATGGGCTTCAGTTATAGTGTTATCAGTTAATCAGATGTATCAGAAGTACTATGTATGTAACTAAGTACTTCTCAGTATACAATATTTGTTGTTTTTTTTTACAAGGGCTAATATTATTGTCAGGCAGAGTGGTGTAGTGGTTCAAATCATGCTACTGATACTATGTGACAGATGTCGGTCAATTTTGTTTTTTCTACATCATCTCCAATTTTCAACCAAATCAGACAAAGCATTTTGGAGAATTTGGGATATTTAGGGATAGCTTTGTCACCTTTTTAAAAAATACAATAACAAGTACAGACGGAAACTCCTGCATCAAGTTACCTTTATACAACAAGAGAAAACACACCCCATAGGCCCACTCACTCCACTTCTCTTCTTATTGCTTATGTGTCTTCTTAATGTGATCATAAGCAATGCTAAATCGCATATATAACAGATAATAAAGAAGACAGAGTTTGCTAAATTATCAAGTTAGAAACCCTAATAGATAAAGAACACATATATACAGGAGGAAAGAGAAAAGGTCAGGTTGACATGACAATGAACGAGGCTGGTGAGTGAAAAGTAGGCTGATGAATTAGACTAAGGACACATTTGATAAAGTCATGTCTAAATTCCAAGGGCTATGCCTATTGCACTGGTGAATGTTAGTTAGTCTAATCTATTAGAGGACTGGTTGCCCTATTTATTTCTCAGAGCACATTGCCACTTGAATGTGATAACAGAAACTTAAAATTCTACATGACACAGGAAAGTCTTTAATGGTAAAGAGCCTGCTGACTTGTTCAAAGATGTTTTCAAGTGGAGCCAGACAGATTGCCACAGTCATAAATGACATTCTCAGATGCACTGTGGATTTTAAATTGATACTGGTAATTCGTCCTGTATCCAAACGGTGCCATCTTTCGCTTTTAAGCCTTGCGCAGGTGCGTTGTTCTTATATGTGAGTGAATGTTTCTTGCGGGGAGGGCTTCTGTTCTCTTTCTCCGATCTGAGTTCACCTCTGTTATAGCTTGTCTTTATTTGCAAACAGCAGTGTCAGATCAGGGTGAGCATGAACGCAACTGTGAGCATAAAACTGAATTAAAAAAATGCTAACCTTTACAAGTACCATACATTTACAGCGGAGGTTACAGACTCATATCAAATGTATGTTTTTATTGTATAATAGTAACAATAAGAACAGCTCACTACTCAAAACATTTATTTTGTAAAACGTTAAGACTCGAACCCAGGATTTTCTGAATAGGAGTCAGCAGCTCTAACCGCTGTACTGCCCAAGAAATTGGAATGACAAGCAACACTAACCTGATTTCTTTTTTCTTCGGTTATAGTCTTTGGGGGGAGAAAGCACATTTGTTCTGTTATACTTGTATCTTTTGTGAAAAAGCTTATTTGATATTTGGACTTCAGTCTTCACACATTATTACACTTCATGTCTACATTTTGTCGTTAGTACTAAAACATGGAAAAAGTTTGTCTTTTGGTATGTGTTCAACATTTCCTGTCATCCTACACTTACACAGATCTTTGTAGACATGGAACACACATGAAATGCATGTATTATATTTTTTTTTGGCTTGGTACCTGACTCCCTGATCAACAAGGCTTCAGTTGGGAGAGGTTTTTGCAGTTTCTCCATGGGTTGGTATAGCAGGCTGGTTGCTGCTTGGGATTATCGACACATTTACAAGACAAAAGATACTGAATGGAGAGGTGCGAGTGGATTTAAGTTGGGCCGGATTTACGAGTTTTCTCGTAAGCTTTGGTAATTCTAGTGTTAACTCCAAAAATTATCTCCCCTTTCAGCTCCCACACTCGCTGACATACTTTGCCCAAACTTAACCAGCAGGCATTAGAGTGGTATAGTAAGTCGTGGTGATTAGCATCAGTTTCTTCAAGGAATTTAATAAACTGACAATGGTTAGGTCCCTTCACTCGTATAAAGTTAACAAGCTTTACAACTAACTTTATTTCATGATCAAGCTGCAACACAGACTTGCACAGGGCTTCCTGGTGGATTATGCAGTGTAGGAAAATTACATCCAACTCAGGGTTTTCCTCTTTCACCTTATCCTGAATTCTTTTCAGCAGCCTGACATTTTTTCCTGTCAAGTTTAGCGATCCATCTGAGGTGACATTCGCAAGTTTACACCATGGTAGCCTCAGCCTCTCGATGATGCCAGACAACCTGTCACATGAGTCCGCTCCTCACGTTGTCCCCTTTATGGACTCTATAGCCAAAAACTCCTCCGTGACCACAAAATTTTCATTAATCCCTCTAATAAAAATTAAGAGCTGCGCAGTGTCTTTTATGTCGTTACTTTCATCCAGTACTATGGAACAGAACTTAAATGACTCAGCTTTTGTGTTTAACTGGCTGGCCAAGTCTTTATCAATTAGTTCTATATGGCGAGTCACTGTTCTGCATGATAAACGAATTTGTTCAAATTTGTTTTTTGCTCTCTAGACACAAGAGACTTGCTTTCTCTACCATGCATTCTTTCAAAAGCTCCATTTCAGAGAAAGGCTTGCAGGCTTTTGCTAATTTGAATGACAGAAAATACAGTAACTTGACTTGGTGCTAACCTATGAGCAATAGCCGTCCTTTCCTGCATTGACTGATTGCTAGCATAGTTAGCTTGGGTTTCTTGGCAAATAAGACATACGGCCTTTGATCGGACTTCGGTAAAAATATATTTAGTTTAGCCCACTTCTTATTAAAAACTCAGCACTCACTGTCGACTTTTCTTTTCTTTGCTCCATTCATTGTTAAAGTATGGGTCAATGTAATGACAAATATGAAGAAAGAATATCTGTCTGTAGATAGCATAGACTCGCCTTTGGCAAAGGCAGTAGTCCGCCATCTAGTGAAATCCGCCAGGTATTGCAGGAAAATGTAGGAAAATGGTGAAATGAATGAGGTCTTTAAGGCAATTTTGTAAATATTTGGCAGGCCAGATTAAACAGGCGCGAGGGCCAGATGTGGCCTGCAGGCCGTAGCTTGCCCATCCCTGAGTTAGTACTAGGGCTGAGCTGATGATCTATTATATCTTTCATCTCCATTTGATTGGGCACATTATTGATGTAAATAAATATTGTCGACTGGCTCCAAACATTTGTGGAAACATTTGTCGAAGTGCCAAACTACAGCCATCACTGCTTTTTTAATTTTATTTTTAAATCTGTCAGGCACTCATATTCGCAGCAGGAGACACATGAGGTTCCTGTGAGCTAGTTAGTAGGAGTGTACTGTAGCCAAGGGGAGGCAGCTTGATCAGTGCATCACTCTGAAAGTTTAAATGAGAAGAACACAGGCATATTTGTAACACTGCACGTTACTTTGGCAGGTTTGCCCTTTATAAAGGGTCACCTGTAGATGTTCAATTGCAAGATAGAATAACAGCTCGTAGAGTGGGTGACCTATCCCCTAGCTAAATGCCTCCTGTCAGCAACATTGTAATATTTTTCATTTACCATCCATTTTCTTAACCTGATTATCCTGGGTAGGGCTGCAAGACTCCTGGAGCCTATCCTTGTGGTGTTATATTTTACATAATTTGTGCAGTGAGATCTGGGTACCAGACAAAAAAAAGTGGCGGTGTGGTTTTGTTTGTTAGGTCTTTCTGGCACTGCCTGAAGCGAGACAATACCAGAGGTGCACAAAGCTTCAAGGAGACCCCCAAGTTTTTAATACACATTTCAAATTCCAATGTGGGCCCCTGCCCCATCATGTCAAAATAGTATACATGCCACTGTATATCAAGGCAGTGCCTAATATTTTTAAAAGAGCCAGTGACATTGTCCTCCTTAAATGCACATGGTACATTGCAAGCTCACAATACCAAGAAACAATAAGCGTTAAGTGTTTTTCGTGGTATGATGTTTGCATGGCAAATGCAAATGGTAAAAAATGTACTATAGCCATGCCACAATGAAACACAACAAAATACAATTTTTCTATAACATGTACCAAGTCAATTTTTGGTTGAGGACAACGTTTTTGAGCAAGAAAAAGTCATTTGTAACTTTTAGTTTCCTGTTTTGAAATGAAGATGTGACAATGTGAACACTTAAGACACTGCTCAGCCCTAGTTTGTACTGAACAGATGGCTGAGGATTTGACATGGACAAAGACTGACCACTTGATTAGGTAGTCAGAGACCTGCTCATCTAACATCTAATCAGACCAATAAGCCTGTATCATATGCTTTCTGTTCAGTCAGAATTCAATAAATGTGGGGGGGAAAGCAAATAAATAATAGAATTCAGCCAATTTGGTGTTTTATTTTCACTAAAATCAAATTTTACACATACAGTACATGTTTTTGTAAATTGCCATTATGTATGTGACTAAGTACAGTGATCCCTCGTTATATCGCGCTTCACCTTTCGCGGCTTCACTCTATCGCGGATTTTATATGTAAGCATATTTAAATATATATCGCAGATTTTTTGCTGGTTCGCGGATTTCTGCGGACAATGGGTCTTTTAATTTCTGGTACATGCTTCCTCAGTTGGTTTGCCCAGTTGATTTCATACAAGGGACGCTATTGGCAGATGGCTGAGAAGCTACCCAACTTACTTTTCTCTCTCTCTCTCTTGCGCTGACTTTCTCTGATCCTGACGTAGGGGGTGTGAGCAGGGGGGCTGTTCGCACACCTAGACGATACGGACGCTCGTCTAAAAATGCTGAAAGATTATCTTCACGTTGCTACCTTCTGTGTGCAGCTGCTTCGTGAAGCGACATGCTGCACGGTGCTTCGCATACTTAAAAGCTCAAAGGGCACGTATTGATTTTTGACTGTTTGTTTTTCTCTGTCTCTCTCTCTCTCTCTCTCTCCCTGCTCCTGACTGAGGGGGTGTGAGCTGCCGCCTTCAACAGCTTTGTACCGGTGGTGCTTCGCATACTTAAAAGCCAAACAGCCCTATTGATTTGTTTGCTTTCCTCTCTGTTTCTGACAGTCTGTGCTCCTGACGCGCACTCCTTTGAAGAGGAAGATATGCTTGCATTCTTTTAATTGTGAGACAGAACTGTCATCTCTGTCTTGTCATGGAGCACAGTTTAAACTTTTGAAAAAGAGACAAATGTTTGTTTGCAGTGTTTGAATAACGTTCCTGTCTCTCTACAACCTCCTGTGTTTCTGCGCAAATCTGTGACCCAAGCATGACAATATAAAAATAACCATATAAACATATGGTTTCTACTTCGCGGATTTTCTTATTTCGCGGGTGGCTCTGGAACGCAACCCCCGCGATGGAGGAGGGATTACTGTAATAAAAATGGAGATATAATTTAAAAGTATTACAACTTTACAGACCAGTCATTAAACTGTATAGCCACCTTTCTATATTACCAGACATTAGAATAAATATAATCAAGGCCAACAATTTTTTTTCTACTGATACTGTAGAACATTAACCTAGGTATATATATTTGGAAAAATAGTATTTTTTTGATAAACAGAAAAAGATACTTGCAAATAGAATATCAGAATTTGTTTTCTTCTTTGGAAGCTGGGGGGAGGTGGGTAGTGAGAACAGCAATATGCTATGTGTTTCTCTGATAGATTTCTTCTGCCTTGTCCAAGCAGAAAGAAAATCTAGGTGGTCTCTTTCTCATTGGTGCAATAAGCCACACAATTGCCTGAGTTTCTACACTCTGTCAGCCTACAAACCCTCAAGAGCAGCAATTATTTGTTAGAACAGCCGCCATTTCCATTCAAAGTGCTGCACTGAAACTTTGAGATTTCTTGATTTGGACTCCCAATTTAGAGTCCTGTTATCCTCCATGGTTTTGATTACAATAACCTTATTTGCTGTTTAAACACTATTTTGACCTACATTTAACACTCAAAATGGCAATGATCCACTGGAGGAAAAAGGAAAGATTTTTTTACTTATTCACAAAGCAAAACTGTGAAAATGATAGTTATGGATGATGTTACTCTTTTTTGGCATTATCACTGAAAAACAGCAAATAGTTTTATTAAGTTGAATACAAATGCACAAAAGGTTTACAGCACATTTTCAAAATGTATTTTTGATATTGTTTTGTTTCAAAAATATCTTGAAATCAACAAAATACATTCTTGAATTTTTCAACAAAATGTTATGCTTGCAGAGAATAATATTGCTGCCAGGAATCGCATACTTCTGAGTATTAATCTTGTCTTGAAAAAATGAAGGCAATGATAGGAAGGTACTAGTCTAATTTTTGTTTATCTTTTTAAAAAATTGCCAGAATTCCTAAAAGCTGCACAAGCAAGATAGTGACTGTTCTTTAACTACTTTATTTCAAATAAATATGTTGAGAAACGTCTAAAGCCAAATCTGCTATAAAGTCAATGACCCAAACTTATTATCTGTGCAAATTTGTAGTGAATCTAATTTTATCAATTAAAGACAAAGCAATTTAAGTTTTAAACATTGAACAGGTTCCTTCTTGACTTACTGTTTGATTTTTTTGCCTCTGAACATACCAACATGCTTAATTTTAGCAAATTAATTACATTCCAATTTTAGGAAAGGTTGACAAATGGTGCAGTTTGACTTAATGTGTTCATTTAAAGAAAGTACCTGCAATCAAATGAATGCTAGACAATTTGTAGAAAATACTTTCAAACAAAATGGATTCCATGTATCCGTAGTTTTGGATAGAGTGTTGGTTATGGATGGTATTCTTTTTCTAAATTTGAAAAACAGTAAATATTATTTCAGAACAACATTTAGAGATCAGTATCCAAACCAACTGAGAAGAATGTTGCCATTCCTTTGAGAATGACTGCAATAAGCTTTTCTTTTAGTTAGGTAGCCTTTAATATTCTATTGGGAAATATCTGCATCAGTAATGTACAGCCATAAAATACTGCTCCACAAACACAGATATAAGATGATAACCCATTGATATCCACTGTTACAATCAAAACAGAAACCTAGGATTTCTACAGACTAGCATATTATTATACTGTAGTATCAGAAGCTTGATAACCTGCAGCTGGGGGCTATGGCTAGAAGCCTACTGTCTGTGGCACTTCTACACTTAGTTTGCACTGCTGTGTCATTCCACCTGAGACAAATGCTGCATGTACATAGTTTCTTTAGCATCATTCTGCCTGACACTGCATACCAAGAATTTCACCCTATTGAAAGCCAACTATAAAACACATGAAAAATACTGTATATCCATCCTGAAGGTGGCACACGGGATGGACAGGCATCCCAGCAAGGAATTGTGAAGATACCTTACCTGGACGGGAGGCCCAGAGTGAACAGAAAGGTATCCCAGCCAAGACAGGGAAGGATGTCGCAACCGGAAAGGGCTATCATAATGAAAGGACGGACATCCTGAGCAGAGAAGAAGATCCCTTTCCCGGGAGGGAAGTCCCAGATAAATGGACAGGTGTCCTGACCGAACATGTGCATAATACCACTGCAGGGAGACACATTCCCTCCTATATTGGACTTCTGTTTGACTCTAAAGTAATTCCAATGGGCAGCAGCCCTGGCAGCGGAAGTACTCCCTTGTTCTCAATAAAAGAGACTGCACTCCCTTGTCCAGGAGAGTTGGAGCTGGGAGGACAGAGAGCAACACTCCACTGGAGTAGAGAAGTGGTCGGTTGTAGGAGAGATAACCTGTGCGTTTTGTGCTTCATTTGGAGGTATTTTGTAATAAATTATTCTTTATTTGAACACGGGACTGTGATTGTGTTTGGGGCTCCTTGCCGCTCCAGTTCCACACACCATGTATAAAGATAAACATTTATTAAAAAAATGTAATGGTCAAGTTGGTGTCAAATAGCAGTGAAATTATATTTTCTGTAAAGCTACAGATACAACACGTAAGCAGCATCAACTGCCTGCTTTTTTTCTGTTTAGTCCATTTTTATTCCAAGTCGTAGTTGGTGAGATTTTTTGAGGAGCACTTCTGTACTGTACTACCCAATCTATTTATTTCAGACTTCTGAATACCTTTTATCACTTTTGGGAAAGTAGCTGTGTGTTTGTGCAGCCAGAAGTCCATTCAAGAGTCTGCACCAAAGTAGACTCTTTCCCTAAGACCTTGCTACATCTCTTTGACACTTAATCCTATCTGAGATCCTGAAAAACAAGCATTCTCAGTTTCATTCTCAAGTACATGACTTCTGTCACCCTACGAGTGATCCAGAGGGCATAAAGGGAGAGTTGTTGTTATTATTTTGTTTACTTTTTAGTTACCCCACTGGACAATATTTAATTATTCCAAAGTCTTCAATTGCTTTGAGAAAATAAAATTTTTGATGTTATAACACATAAAAAAGCATTGCATGATTTTTATATGAAAACAATTCCACCTGAAGTCTATTACATCCCATTCATTAGCACATAAATATGCAGGCACTAAAGGAGCAAAGGAGACAGTACCTGAATTCTGAGAGGCTGCACCACTTTTCTGGTTATGGCACCTGGTGACCTTAGGCGAATCGATTCCAGCATGCAGCATTTTATGTAAGTAAGGCTTCCAAGGTCAGATTCTGTGACTGTGATGTTAGTTGTATCTGGGAAAAAAACAGAAACCACATTTTTGTTATTTCTGAAACTTATAATCATAGTGGCCCAGAAATATAAAACAATGAAAAGTAATTTACAATATCTTTTCTCCAAAAAATGAAAACATTCAGACATCAACTATTCATTTTATGAGGGCCCTAGAGAAGTAAATGTATTTGCATTATTTTGGAAAAAATGTGCCTAAAAGATTTATTTTTTTGGAATTTTAAAGTTCACTATGGTTGGTGTAGCACCTTGATACTCTCATTTACTAGAAGCAGAATATTTAATCCAGATGGATGGATATCAAAAAGGTCATCTAGTAAAGTAAAGTACAGTGTGCATAATTTGCTGGTCTGCAACAGTATGTTAACATAAATAACAAGAGCAACTGTTATTCCATTTTTTATTTTAAAAAACATTTATATTTTGTATTTTATAATGTATGTATTAATTTACAGTGTCGATCTGTCCTGAAAGATGGATCTTTATCAAAAATGTTGATTTTTAACAAGCCAAAGAGAAAAAAAATGAGCTTTGAACAACTGTGGATTTTACATTAACAGTGAAAAACAGTATAACCACTAAAAATATAAAAATAGCTAAAAAAAGCCTTTAAAATAATTAAATAAACAATAATATTTTAACTAAATTGTTACATGAAGCATCAGAATCATTCCATTAAGAAACCCAGAACAATAGCAAAATGAATAAAGAGCATATAGAAGTAATTTTTGTAGTTTTGAGCTAGTGCGCGAGGTCGAGAGGTTCTGGCTAGATATAGTCGGGCTCACCCTGACGCACAGCTTGGACTCTGGGACCAATATCCTTGAGAGGGGCTGGACTCTCTCCCACTCTGGAGTTGCCCCCGGTGAGAGGCACTGAGCGGGTGTGGGCATACTTATTGCCCCCCGACTTGGAGCCTGTTCATTGGGGTTTACCACGGTGGACAAGAGGGTAGCCTCCCTCCGCCTTCGGGTGGGGGATGGGTCCTAACTGTTGTTTGTGCGTATGCGCCGAACAGCAGTTTGGAGTATCCACCCTTTTTGGAGTCCCTGGAGGGGGTGCTAGAGGGCATACCTTCTGGGGACTCCCTCGTTCTGCTGGGAGACTTCAATGCTCAAGTGGGCAATGACAGTGAGACCTGGAAGGGCGTGATTAGGAGGAATGGCCCCCCCCAATCTGAACCCAAGCGGTGTTTTGTTATTGGACTTCTGTGCTTGTCACGGATTGTCCATAACGAACACCATGTTCAACCATAGAGGTGTTCATATGTGCATTTGGCACCAGGACACCCTAGGCCTCAGTTCGATGATCGACTTTGTGGTAGTGTCGTCAGACTTGTGGCCACATGTCTTGGACACTCGGGTGAAGAGAGGGGAGGAGCTGTCAACTGATCACCACCTGGTGGTGAGTAGGCTTCAATGGTGGGGGAGGAAGCTGGTCAGGCCTGGTAGGCCCAAACGTGTTGTGAGGGTCTGCTGGGAATGTCTGGCAGAGTCCCCTGTCAGAAGTAGCTTCAACTTCCACCTCCCCGGCAGAACTTCGACTTCGTCCCGAGGGAGGTGGGAGACATAGAGTCAGAATGGGCCATGTTCCATGCCTCTATTGTTGAGGCGGCTGACCAGAGCTGTGGCCATAATGTGGACAGTGCCTGTCGTGGCGGCAATCCCCAAACCCATTGGTGGACACCGGCGGTGAGGGATGCTGTCAAGATGAAGAAGGAGTCCTACAGGACCCTTTTGTCCTGTGGGACTCTGGAGGCAGCTAATAGGTACCGGCAGGCCAAGCAGAATGCGGCTTCGGTGGTTGCTGAGGCAAAAACTCGGTGGTGGGACGAGTTTGGGGAGGCCATGGAGAACGACTTTCGGATGGCTTTGATGAGATTCTGGTCCACCATCCGGCGTCTCAGGAGGGGGAAGCAGTGCAGTGTCAACACTGTATATGGTGGGGAAGGTGCGCTACTGACCTCGACTCGGAACGTTGTGGGTTAGTGGGGGGAGTACTTCGAAAACCTCCTCAATCCTATTAACATGCCTTCCAATGAGGAAGCAGAGCCTGGGGACTTGGAGGTGGGCTCCCCCATCTCTAGGACTGAGGTCACCGAGGTGGTCAAAAAACTCCTTGGTGGCAGAGCCCCGGGGGTGGATGAGATACGCCCGGAGTTCCTCAAGGCTCTGGATGTTGTAGGACTGTCTTGGTTGACACGTCTCTGCCACATCGCATGGATATCAGGGACAGTGCCTCTGGATCGGCAGACCGGGGTGGTGGTCCCCCTCTTTAAAGAGGGGAGACCGGAGGGTGTGTTCCAACTACAGAGGGATCACACTCCTCAGCCTCCCTGGAAAAGTTTATTCGGGGGTCCTGGAGAGGAGGGTCCGTCGGATAGTCGAACCTCAGATTCAGGAGGAACAGTGTGGTTTTTGTCCTGGTCGCAGAACAGTGGACCAGCTCTACACCCTTAGCAAGGTCCTGGAGGGTGCATGGGAGTTTGCCCAACCAGTCTACATGTATTTTGTGGACTTGGAAAAAGCATTCGACTGTGTCCCTCTGGGAATCCTGTGGGGGGGTGCTCCAGGAGTATGGGGTACTGGACCCCCTGATAAGGGCTGTTCGGTCCCTGTACAACCGGTGTCAGAGCTTGGTCCGCATTGCCGGCAGTAAGTCAAACCCGTTTCCAGTGAGAGTTGGACTCTGCCAGGGCTGCCCTTTGTCACCGATTCTGTTCATAACTTTTATGGACAGAATTTCTAGGTGCAGCCAGGGCGTTGAGGGGGTCCGGTTTGGTGGACTCAGGATTGGGTCACTGCTTTTTGCAGATGATGTTGTCCTGTTTGGTTCATTAGGCCATGATCTTCAGCTCTCTCTGGATCGGTTCACAGCTGAGTGCGAAGCGGCTGGAATGGGAATCAGTACCTCCAAATCCGAGACCATGGTCCTCAGCTGGAAAAGGGTGGAGTGCCCTCTCAGGGTTGGGAGCGAGATCCTGCCCCAAGTGGAGGAGTTCAAGTATCTCGGGGTCATGTTCACGAATAAGGGAAGAATGGAGCGTGAGATCAACAGGCGGATCGGTGCGGCGTCCGCAGTAATGTGGGCTCTGCGTGGGTCTGTTGTGGTGAAAAAAGAGCTGAGCTGTAAGGCAAAGCTCTCAATTTACTAGTCGATCTATGTTTCTACCCTCACCTATGGTCATGAGCTATGGGTAGTGACCGAAAGAACGAGATTGCGAATACAAGTGGTTGAAATGAGTTTCCTCCGCAGGGAGTCTGAGCTTTCCCTTAAAGATAGGGTGAGAAGCTCAGTCATCCGGGAGGGGCTCAGGGTAGAGCCGCTGCTCCTCCGCATCGAGAGGAGTCAGATGAGGTGGCTCAGGCATCTGATCAGGATGCCTCCCTGGTGAGTTGTTCCGGGCACGTCCAACCAGGAGGAGGCCCCGGGAAAGATCCAGGACACGCTGGATGGACTATGTCTCTCGGCTGGCCTGGGAACACCTCGGGATTCCCCCGGAAGAGCTAGAAGAAGTGGCCGGGGAGAGGGAAGTCTGGGCATCTCTGCTCAAGCTGCTGCCCTCGCGACTCGATCTCTTATAAGCGGAAGAGGATGGATGGATGGAGTTTTTAATGAAAGTGAAACAATGAGAATACGGCACACAATACATGAACTGAAAAAATGCAAGTGAAAAAATATAATTATATAATTTGTAATATTAGTAAGTATTTGCTTCCAGTTTTTAAATAACACCTGTTAATATAATATTTAAGTATATTTATTTTTCATTTACTATCCTTTCTTGATGCAGTACAGTGAGGGATTAGTAGGTTTACATATCTGAAAGTTTAAGTAAAGGTAAATGAATGTCATGTAAAAATTAAGTGGATTGGCAATACCTGTATTAACAGAGCAATGTGATCAAATACGTATCCACTGTAGGAGTTTGAAAAAATATTTCCATACTTTAGCCAAAATATTGCTGATTAAAATATGCTGTGTGAATAGGGAAGCAATGGGACAAAAAATAATCAGCATATTTTATTATTTCAGCTTCTAATAATGTTAAAAGGACTTTGTATATAAGTATAATATATTCCCTGGTTTTCTTGCATCTCACTTTATCAAGCACTGAATGATAGATCAAATGGCACTGCACACATTACAAATATAATGAAAGTAGAGTACAAAACAATATGTCATCTATATATATGCCGTAATAAAATACATAAACTGCGACTAAAAAACATAAGCGCAATGGCCCATTTCACATAAAAGCTGGCATACTAAACAGAATACTGATGACTAAAAAAAGAAACAATTTGTTCAGCAGAATGTTGCATATGGGCCATTAGCACTAAGTAAAACCCCCACGGATAGT
This sequence comes from Erpetoichthys calabaricus, assembly GCF_900747795.2. NCBI lineage: Eukaryota > Metazoa > Chordata > Cladistia > Polypteriformes > Polypteridae > Erpetoichthys > Erpetoichthys calabaricus. The sequence goes on along the minus strand of NC_041396.2, from coordinate 53,568,193 downwards.
GACAGTTTCAACTGTGTACCATAACTTGAATTCATATAGGTGCCAAGTGGTGTCCTTCAGCAAATTCGATCTAAAATTGTACAAACGCTGCTTCAGAGAAACAGTGGCCTATGATTATGATGTGATCTGTATTTAGCTTTCTAAAGTACCACACACATAAACTATTAGACACAGGGAAGAGTGCTGACATGATCAGCACCATGGAGACCTACGGAACTCCAAAGTGATTGCTTAAAATTTATTTTATATATGTATCTGTGTATGTATGTGTGTGTATTTATATTTATATTACATGATAAAAATCACTATTTGGTGAAAAATGTGATATGTTACAGAAAATAGTGACTAGTGGAAGAAATGCATCTTGAGGACATACAGTTGATTAGTACAGATTTAGACGAGAACAGGCCATTCAGCCTAATAAAGTTCACCAGTCCTATCCATTTAAGACTAGTTTTGAAGATACCTAATGTTCTACTGTCTACCACACTATCTGGTAACTTATTCCATGTGTCTATGGTTCCCTGTGCGAAGAAAACTTCCTAAAGTTTGTGCAAAATTTACCCTTAACAAGTTTCCAACTGTGTCCCCATGTTCTTGTTGAGATCATTATAAAGTAACAGTCTCAATCCACTGTACAAATTCCCCTCATAATTTTAAACACTTTGATCCTGTCACCTCTTAATCTCTTGTTGCTTAAACCAAAAAGGCTCAGCTGTTTTAATCGTTCTTCGTAACTCATCCCCTTTAGTCCTGGAATCAAACTAGTCATTATTCTCTGGACTTTGTCTAGTGCTGCTATGTCCTTTTTGTAGCCTGGACACCAAAACTGTACATAGCACTCCAGATGAGGCCTCACCAGTGTTATAAAGCTTAAGCATAATCTCCTTGGATATGTACTCTACACATTGTGCTACATAATGCAACATTTAGTTAGCCTTCTTAATGGCTTTTGAACACTGTCTGGCATTTGATAGTGACATGTCCACTATAACTACTAAATCCTTCTTATAGGGTATATTTTCAATTTTCTGACCTGCCATTGTGTATTCATACTTAACATTTTTACTTCCTATTTATAGTACTTTACTTTTACTTACATTAAAATTCATCTGCCAAAAATCTGCCCAAGCATATATGCTGTCCAAGTCTCTCTTTAATGATTCAGCAGATTACAGATTATCTGCCAATCCATCTAGTTTGGTATCATCTGCAAATTTAACCAACTTATTATTTTTATTCCTATCCCAATCATTTATATACAGTATATATAAAAATAGCAGCGGCCACAGGACTGACCCCTGAGGGACACCACTCTTAACATCAGCCAATTCGGATAAGGTTTCTCACACCACAACCTTCTGCTTTCTGTGTTTTACCCAGTTCTGCACCCATCTGCACTCTTCATCCTGAACTCTCACTTCTTTTAGCTTGATGTCCAATGCGGTACCTTTTCAAATACTTTCTGAAACTCAAGATAAATAATATCATATTCACCAGTCTGGCCATTTCCTTTTGTTGCTGCCTCATAGGATTCCAGCATGTTAGCAAAACATGACCTCCTTCATCTGAATCCATGCTCAGGGTTCACTAACACTCCATGTGTTGCTCAATCCGATCCTTAATAACTCCTTCTATTAATTTACTGTGATGCACGTTAAGCTTTCTGGCCTACAGTTACTTGAATCTGCCTGATCACCCTTTTTATATAATGGAATAATATCTGCCATATTCTGGTCCTTAGGATCTTAGGAATTTCCCCAGCATGTAGCGAATTACTAAAAATATGCATCAAAGGTTTAAATATTCACTCATGAATTTCCTTAAGTACTCAAGGATAAATTTGATCTAATCCTCTTGATTTGTTAGATTTCAGCCTATTTAAACTGAGCAGTACTTTTCCCTCCACAATTTCCAAATCGCTTAGTACCTCCTTAATAGTCTCTTTTATATCAGGAGGTTATCCACTTCAGAAAAATGCAAGTTTAGGGCATCTGCTATTTCACTTTCTGTATATTTTAATTACTTTTTTTAAATTAATTTAATTATCCCTGACACACTTTACTTCCTTCTTGGATGTTCTTTTACTACTAAAACACTGAAATTATCTCTTTGGCCTCACCTGCAATATTCCTCTTTAACTGACTTTTAGTTAGAGAAGAATATTGCAAATAATGCAAAAGTAGACGTATACTGTATTTTTCATATTATAGTCTTCTAATAGACTTCTGTTTGCTCTAGTCTTTTATATACTCACTCTCTGGCATATTAGTTGTAAATTGAAGATACTTTTGGTTTTATTTTATCTTAATCATACATTTGCCTAAACACAATTTCCCCCTACTTAATTTGTTCTAGTACCAACCCTGGCTGCTGATGTCATTAGGACATTTGGGAGACTATAACCATATGTGGTCAAGAAGTGTCCTAGAGGGAAATGACTGGCTGTAATGAGCAATGGTGCTTAAACCAATGGCATATGCTGTTGTACGTGCCAGGATTGTATTGCTGCCCATGTTGTCTCCATGTATGAAACAAACACTCTTTAACTGAAAGGGAGAAGAGCAGCTCATTGCTGAAGACTGCCAAATACCAGTAAAGGTGGTACAGAACATTCAAGCATAACACCAGTCAAGGAGCAATCAGCAGTGCCATTATAGAGATATGCAATCTGAAATCCATGGAAACTTGCCAGGTTACTTTGGAAAAGGAAACGATTCCTATTGTGTAATTTTATTTGGTTGTCTCCCAGATCCTTCTTGATAAGTCTGAAAGCCTTGCACAACCGTAGGTTTATCACGATCACCAGTAGGATAGATGTATTTTTGTACTACCCAAGAAATGTCTCTATGATTTACTTTTTTAAAAAAATATTTTATTATTTTATTTTAATTCTTCAAATATACTGCTGTGCATATACATCAATTAATGATGTAACAGATGCAGCAAAAAAATACCAAAACAGTTCTTAAAAGCATTTTAAACAGTTGAAGAATCTTAAAATGGCTAAACTGTGTTTTTAACAACATAGACTAGAAACCCCAAAAAGAAGCAGATCATTGTTTATGCATTGTTAACATTAGTGAATGGTTTCTAAGGACAGGGAAAAAAAGTAATCCTTTTAATCATGTAACATGGAAGATTAAATTAGTAAAAGAGGAAATTGGAAATCAATCCAATAGTAGAAGAGGTGTCATGGAGAACAAATCTGTAACATATTTTTGATTATTGTTGCATACTTAGGCTTGGATTTAAAATTGACAAAGGCAACTTAGGTGTGGTGACAACAAGACATCCTAAATGTGTCTTGATTATGTTTATTAGTCTATACTGTATACATTGTATACATAAGACAACATCATTTTTTTTTCTCTCATTTAGTGATTGTAGACTTTTGATTATCTTTTATCATTCATGATTTAATATTTTCCAAAAATGTACATTCTAAAAATAATTCAGTTGAGCAAAATTAATATAAGCAGTCTGCAGTTTCATAAAATGATAACCAGGACTAGCTACTAGTTCAATATGTACAAATGTTTGACCGTCTAATAGGTTATACTCTGTGCTGGAATGACCTCAAAATTTTAAACACTGACTAGGTAGTTAGATCACTCAGTATGTGTGTATTACTTATTATTACTTCAACAAACTGTGAAACAGAAAAATATATACTGTACCCTAACGAATGGACTCTTAAATGTTTTCAATTCTAAGTTACTTGATATTTTAAATGAATGCACATCTCCCTCCATAGTTTGTATGATGATCCCGTTGGTAATTTGGAAAGTGGACCAAGTTAGTTTGCTCCCCATGTACTCTACATTGGCAATTCCTTTTAACGTCATAATGTCCCTGAAGGAAAGCAATTTGGACACACTCTTTTGTAATGCTTGTCCACAACTTTCCTAAGTCTACCTCTCTATAAACTGCAAACAAATGTGGCTTCAAGATTATTTTGTTTGATTTTGACATTGACTGGTTAATAATTTAAAAACAGTATCAGGTGTTATATATTGTAAATGTTTCAGTACTACTGTATATGTAGTAGTGAACATTTTATTTAAAAAATGCCTTATGTTTATTTGGAATCTATTTAATTCTGTTTTAACCTGATTTAGGATCTTAAATATGTTACAATTTGAATCACTTTTATTTAATTCTGAACATGGCTATCTTTGTAGTATCTAGAGCATGACAGGAACCAACCATAGATAAGTTACCAGTCTATTACAGGGCACATATTTACAGTCATATGAAAAAGTTTGGGAACCCCCTCTCAACCTGCACAATAATTTACTCTACTTTCAACAAAAAAGACAATAGTGGTATGTCTTTCATTTCCTAGGAACATCTGAGTACTGGGGTGTTTTCCGAAAAAGATTTTTAGTGAAGCACCATTTAGTTGTATGAAATTAAATCAAATGTGAAAAACTGGCTGTGCAAAAATTTGGGTACTCTTGTAATTTTGCTGATTTGAATACATGTAACTGCTCAATACTGATTACCTGCAACACCAAATTGGTTGGATTAGCTTGTTAAGCCTTGAACTTCATAGACAGGTGTGTCCAATCATGAGGTATTTAAGGTGGTCAATTGCAAGTTATGCTTCCCTTAGACTCTCCTCTGAAGAGTGACAGCAAGGGATCCTCAAAGCAACTCTCAAAAGATCTGAAAACAAAGACAGTTCAGTATCATGGTTTAGGGGAAGGCTACAAAAAGCTATCTCAGAGGTTTAAACTGTTTCAACTGTAAGGAATGTAAATCAGGAAATGGAAGGCCTCAGGCACAGTTGCTGTTAAACCCAGGTCTGGCAGGCCAAGAAAATTACAGGAGTGGCATATGCGCAGGATCTTGCTGCAGATGGTGTATCTGTACATCGTTCTACAATTCAGCGCAATTTGCACAAAGAACATCTGTATGGCAGGGTGATGAGAAAGAAGCCCTTTCTGCACTCACGCCACAAACAGAGTCGCTTGTTGTATGCAAATGCTCATTTAGAGAAGCCAGATTCATTTTGGAACAAAGTGCTTTGGACTGATGAGACAAAAATTGAGTTATTTGGTCATAACAACAAACGCTTTGCATGGTGGAAGAAGCCGCACTGGCCGCATTCCAAGAAAAACACCTGCTACCTTCTGTCAAATTTGGTGGAGGTTCTATCATGCTGTGGGGATGTGTGGCTAGTTCAGGGACTAGGGCCCTTGTTAAAGTCGAGGGTCAGATGAATTCAACCCAATATCAACAAATTCTTCAGGATAATGTTCAAGCATCAGTCACAGAGTTGAAGTTACGCATGGGTTGGATATTCCAACAAGACAATGACCCAAAACACAGTTCGAAATCTTCAAAGGCATTCTTGCAGAGGGAGAAGTACAATGGCCGTCACAGTCCCGACTTGAATATCATCGAAAATCTATGGGATGATTTGAAGCAGGCTGTCCATGCTCGGCTGCCATCAAATTTAACTGAACTGGAGAGACTTTGTATGGAAGAATGGTCAAAAATACCTCCATCCAGAATCCAGACACTCATCAAAGGCTATAGGAGGTGTCTAGAGGCTGTTATATTTGCAAAAGGAGGCTCAACTAAGTATTGATGTAATATCTCTGTTGGGGTGCCCAAATTTATGCACCTGTCTAATTTTGTTATGATGCATATTGCATATTTTCTGTTAATTCAATAAACTTAATGTCACTGCTGAAATACTATTGTTTCCATAAGGCATGTCACATATTAAAAGAAAGTTGCTACTTTGAAAGCTCAGCCAATGATAAACAAAAATCCAAAGAATTAAGAAGGGTTCCCAAACTTTTTCATATGACAGTATACACACTCACTCTCTCATGCTGAGTTAAACTATGGATGTCAGTTAACCTATCTTTTTGGACATGGAGAGTAACCAGAATACCTGAAAAAAAATAAATCATATATCATACATTTATATTTGCAGAATTTATTTTGTCCACCTTAAGTGCTTTTTGGTTGTAGAAATGTATAATTAGCAAACCAATGTCTCCTCTGTTGCATAAACAGTACAAATCAAATAATTAAGGTAAATTAAGATTTCAGGAAAATTTGCAAAACTAGAAATATTATAGCATTCAGCCTTGAATTAAATGTGACCTTTCTAGAGACATGGCATAACACAGCCTATCCCAGCAGCAATCTACATTCCTTTAGGTTTTTCCTTCTGCAGTGCACAAAATACCCACAAACCTTGCATTATTATGTATAGAAACTAAAAAATGCTTCAGGATAGACACTTTACATTTTTGCTGTAGACAGGAACTATTATCTGAGCAGTGAAAACAATGGCAGAACCTATGACAGACCACATATTAAGCTACCACTCTAACAGTTCTGGATTTGAGGCGGATTTTCAGTTTCAAATAAAAGGGTAAAAAAGTGCTTTTTCCTATTTGTGTATCATTTGCTAGAGACACATTATTATGAAGTAAAAGTAACCTATATGCTAAAAGGCTCACACTTTCAATGACATAATCTGCAGAATTCATCACTTCAAATGCTAAAAATATGTTATTTGCCATATTATCATCATCCTCAGTAGATTTTTTGCTTTCCTATCTATAAAGTACATTACTAACAATGACACTGTAACCACATACAGTACTAAATAAAGTAGGTGGACAGGATTACGCTTAAGCATTTACTTAATAGGTATAATTTACATTGCTGACATTACTATGGTTGGAAACACTGTATTTTGCTGTTTTAAGGAGTTTGTTTTTTTCCTTTTTATTAAATTCAGGCTTCAAACAAAGAGTTTGCCTCTAAAAGTAGACACTGGTCTCACATAATGAATCACTGAGATTTTTTTTTAAGATTTTTATCATTAGCATGACATTTTGTTTTTTTTATCTACACAGGGGCAAAACATCTGTGAGTGGAAGTTCATCGTATACAAGAAGCACAAATAGATAGACTAACTTGGTCTGGGAAAAGAAAACAAAATTCTGCAGTGAAAAAATCCCCTTCTCCCCTTTAACAAAAAAAATGTTTTTTTAAAGGTTTTAGTTCCCACACGAAAGCAGTTAGCTCAGTTGTTCTAACTTTTCGAGTTTTTCTAGCTGTTTTTCTTCTGCTCTTCACATGGAGTTGTTTCTAGATCTTTACAGTAGCGTCTTACACAGCATAACACAGATGCTGTTCAAAGAATTGATTATACAGTTTGCAAACAATGTGTAATGCACTTGTAACACAGTGTGCAGTATCCACCTCCATATTACAAAAAGGATGTAATAGCCAAAGAAAATGTCCAAAGAAAAGCCACTAGATCTGAGGTAAGGAGTGTAGGAGCTCTAATGAAAAACTAAAGGAACGGAATCATTTCACCTTAAGCAAGCAGAGATTAAGAGAAGATGTGCTATAAGTACCAAACATTATGAAGAAAATAAGTAAGGTTTTTTCTAAAATAATATTTTAATTAAGTTCTCTAAAACAGACAATAAGACACAATTGGAAGCTTGTTAAAAACTTATTTCACACATATATGAGAATACATTTCTTCCCATGGAGAATTTTAATTATATTGAACCAGTTACCTAGCAACTCTCAGGCCTTCAAATCTCACCTTGATATTGTTATGGAAATACAATGTCAATAACTGATAAGCTGTATTGGTCTGAACTGGCTGTCCTCGTCAAAACTGTTAAACCTTGTGTTTCTCATTAAAGTTACTAAGCTCTGAACTTCTGAATATTTTTATATGAAACTAGACTAAACATGAATCAGAGCTTCACACAAGCAAGTCAGGTAACAAGTAATTTAGCTTAACTAAAGCTGGTATGCTATTAAGCAATTCTTAGTTTAAATGGCAGACCTGTTATCTACCCTTTATAACATGAATCACAAATATGACATACTGAAAAAGGGTGCCAAAGAAATGTTGTGTTCTAAAAAATGCATAATTTCAATTAAAAATTAAGTTTGTTCAAACTATTCTGTAACCATGATAAGTATATTACATATATATATATATATATATATATATATATATATATTAAATACAATGCCCTAAATACTGTACCAGTCATTACTAACTTTAATCATGCTAATTAATTGATTTCCTGATGTTTAATATGCCAATTTCTCATAAGAACCTTATGCTCAGAATCTTAAGTATTCATTTGCAATGATTTTGGCAAATGTTCCCTGAGGAAGGGTCTTAATTAGCAATGATCAATTAATACTAAGAAAAAAAAAAAGAGTGTTTTTTAGAAAAAACTCTCTGTAGTGATTGAAAAAGAAAATGTCCTGGAAAGACATTAAGAACCAGGATTTCACTATGCTGTGAAGGATATTGTTTTAACAGAAAAATGTAATCAGAATGACCTTGTTAACTGTGTAAAAGGTAAACAAATACATTGGAAAACAACATACAGTATGTACAGACTGAGAAATCATTCTCCACTAATCTTGTACCATTTTACAATGGATCACCAAAAATTTTGTTCACAGTATTGCATGCATTAGTATTTGGCTCATTTTTAAAAAGGGTTTGAATTTGTTACCCTTGGGGTAGGGTTTGTTATTAAATTATGAGTAGCACAGACTCAGGATTCTGTGTGCAGAAGACTGCAGAACTGGCTTAGAACAAACAACAAAAACTCAAAGTATGATATGGATGGAAGAACAGTTGAAAAAGAGTCAGCGCCAGGTATATTCATCATTTTCATTTATGTAAATCAGTGAGATAAAAAGTTACTAATTTTTACTAAAATATGCAGGGATTACCTGACACTTGAACGTCAGCGAAATCCCTACAAATGAATCCTGGCAGAATTTTTCAAAATAAAAGTAAAGCACTACACAAAAAAAGGAAAAATATGGAATATTTAACTTTATAACTTGAAGCTAAAATGTACAGCTTATGAGTAAACCTTAGGATTCTGTGTAGAATTTGCTAATTCACAACCAGTGTATAGAGTTTTGAACTACAAGTCAAGAGAGGTTATGCTTAAGCTGTATAATGCATGCCTAATTGTCCCTAATGTGAGTTGTGTGTGGGGTTTGTCTGTATATTCAACCTGCAAATGAATGGCACCCTGTCCAGGGATTTTCCTTGCCTTTCACCTTATGCTTAGGGTGATGGGCGCCCTACAGCCCTGCTCATGATTAAGTGATTTTAGAAGATGGATGGATGAAGACACTATTTCCAAGCCTATTATGTGGCACGACTGGGGAAGCTATAGCAAACAGAAATTAAGAGGTGATATAAGCATTTTTCAAAATTCATAATAATTAAGTACAATGGGTAGCAGCTGTTACAAATATGACAACAACAATGGTGAATACAATATAAGTAAGCTGCATAAGAGGGATGGGAAATATATACATTATCAACATTTCAATATTTTAAGGAAATCAAAATTCAAAAGCCAGTATCGCAATGCTCAGTACTTTTAGTTTATTTTCAACAAATTGTACATAAAATAAAATTTACAAAAATTCCACTGCTCAATTTAAGTATGACCACGTCGACTCCGTCTATGTTGCTTGGTGGCAATGCTGAGTGTGAGGAAACACTTTACACATTACTATATATATATATGTGTGATGCTTGCAACCTGTCCTCCTGCCTTCAGCAGGATGGGGCCCTGAGAAGTATGAAAAGGCAAGAAGCAGGTGGAAGAAGCCAACTTAATGTATTACAGAACACACTTTTGCATAAATGACTTAAACCATAAAAATGCTTGTACGTTGCCAGTGGTCAGATAACTACGCTAACCACTGATTCACATCAAAAGCAACAGACCTGCACAGTATAAGTACTTCTCTATCCAAATCAGACTGCGTCCACTCTGTTTTGAAATTAAATAAAACAAATACATATGATATTTTTTTGAAAAAAATGTTATTAATAGGTGAATAGGATATCAAATAATGAAATAAAAATTTGAGTGATTTTACAATGGTAAAATATAATACTGAGGTGTTATTTTACTGTTTATTACAACTGAAAGTGAAAATAAAGTTTCAAAGTATAGTTGCAATGAGTCTATTTCTACTGAAATCTCATTAGTCCCCTTAGAATTTAAACAGCCCTTTTCAGATTTTTTTTCCTGGTGCCAGCCCTGTAAACACAAATCTGTACTGCAGAGAAAGAAGTATTCAAGAAGCTGCTAAGAACATGGGATGTAAATTATGAGTTGCACGGCCACAAATGCTTACAGTGCTAGTGAACTGAATGTTATGAAATAAACACCCGATTGCAAACAGACTGTTAAAGATATGAAAAAAGTGTATGCAAATTCATACTTTTAAACCATTACAAATGACATAAATCACAAAATATACTGTATATAGGTATTATGAACTGTTATTAGTGTGGTAATGAATCCAGAGCTTTTTCTTTGTTTATATAAAATGAGAGAGAGAGACAGAATGAGAGCAATGTATATTGAGATGATTGAGATGGGCTGATACAGAAGCTGGCAAGACAGGAAAGATGTTTTTTGGGTTGATTGTTTATCTGAGGCACATTTATTCATGAAATTTTTGAATTCTGAGAAAATAAACATGTTTCTTTCTCTAATATATCAGGCTTTGGATTCTTTATGGAAAATGTGAATATACATGTTTGTATGGTACAGATCTTCAATAGTTAATTTTTTTTGTGAACATATTGAGATATATCGAATACTGCAGCAAAAAACAAAAAAGAAGGCCCAGAGAAGCAGCTGCACACATAAAGATTGATCTGCTGCAAATATTAACATGATACAGCAGCTTCCAGGGTATTGCATTCAGATTCAGATAAAGGGGACAAAGCATAGAAGACAAAACTGTTGCTGCCTACCTGGCAAATAACCTGTAAAAACAAAAAAAAAAACACCAGAAAGCCCCTAGATGACATATACTCTCAGCAAGCAGAATAAAAATTAAAGAAAGCATAGAACAGGCCCAAACAAATAAAAAAAAAATCACAATAACTACAGAAACACCCAAAACATGGCCATCATCTCCAGAGTACTGATCATCATTAAATTTACATAAATAATCATTGTGAGAGTTTCTTCGATTCAGGCATTAAGTATTCCATTTCAATTTGTGCTTTAAATTTCAATGTTATTTTTTATTTTGCCATGCTGACCACATCTTGCTGCACCACCTTTGTCAGTTTCATGTCTCTGTTCTTTGTCTACCAATTTATCTTTTGTAGATATACAATGCTTTCTACTAACCAATTCTCAAATTTTGTTGAATGACAAATCCCACACTGAAATTTCGTGCTTTGAGTATTTTCAAGCACTGAAACTCAGAATTACCTTTTAATGTGATTATTTTATTGTTTGCACAAGTACTTAATCCATCTTTTTCAGCAATAATATGTTCAAGTCTGTTGGACTAGGTATGCACCACCTTTGCACACTTTTGAGAATGATTTTGGCCAATTCGTCTAGGTAGCTTTTCTCTAGATTGTTCAGGTTAGTCAGATGACACGTGCACTACAGTTTTCAAGCAATGCAACAGCCTGTTAAATATTCACTTATTCATTCTTTACCTACTCCAGGGTTGCTTTGGCCTTACATTTTTAGGTTATTGTGTTGCTGAAATATGAGCTTTTGCCGAATCTTGCTTTTCACAGATTGAAACAGTTTCTCTTTCATTTATTGCTGATAAAGAGTAGCCCTAAAGTATGATGGTAATGCTACCATCAACATATCTCACTGTAGATGTAATATGTGGATAATGTTACATCTGCACAACACATATCTCAACCACCAAAAAAAACTATCTCAGTCTCATCTGACTAAAAAAACCTAAACAAGTATCAGTGGAAGTTGGAGCGAGGCACTTCTTTCTTGCTCTTGCTTCATTGGTAAATGGATGAGCATTTCCCTGCTGTGATTGAAACTTGCTTTCAAGGTCTCCATTTTACTGCACCACCCTCAGACTATTGTTGGATAACATCAATTGAAAGTGCCATATTTCTGAGGATAGTTGCACCTAACGTATTTTCTTATGCTGTTTCCTTATCTTGCATAGATATAAAGTTGATGGGTTTAAACTGACTTAACGTGTGTCATGTGAATGAGTGAATGATTGTTTCCAGGATTGGAAGTGTATCAGTAAGATGTTGTCTTGTGTTTAAGCAATTGTCAAATCTTGCTGCCTGGCTCAGATCTAATCTATTATGAAGACTCCTGTTGTATTGCATCACTCTCATGATTTTAGCCAAAACTAGACACAGACTCACATTGTTGGTTTTTACATCTCAATGTAGTACTTCCCACCAAAAATGTCTTTTAATTAACTATTTTGGCTAATATTTAGATGACCAAACATTTTTGGGGAAATGCCCCCGAGATAAAATCCTGACATAAAGTAGTCCTGAAAGAACATAGATAGATAGATAGATAGATAGATAGATAGATAGATAGATAGATAGATAGATAGATAGATAGATAGATAGATAGATAGATAGATAGATAGTTTGTTAATCCCAAGGAGAAATTCACAATAACATGCAAGTCTAAAGCTATTTGAACAATTTTTTAAAATATCATTAGAGGAGACTAGTATGGTGTTAGCTAAAAAATCTATTGAATGGTACAGTATTGTCTAGTTTTCTAAGAGTTTGTATGTTTTTATAGGAAAGGGCAACAGCTTTACTATTTTTTATCTCCAGCCCTATACAAAATAGAAAATTTGAAGAGACTGATAATCAGTGACTATCTGGATTGTGTCAAGTGCTTTGGTTTAACTAATTTTAAATACATTAAATTCTTCTGATCAATAAATATCACAAATGAATGCTTTGTATCTTTTGGTACAGTGGTGTCATTCTTCTAGTTCCGACTTTAATGGTAGAAATTCTTAGTTCTCTACATCATAATTTTGTTCTATAGGCATACATTTCTTAGATTAGAATGGGCAGGAATGGAACTTCCCAGTGCCAAAAAAAATCAACACTGGCTGCACCTACTCTCACCTCAAAAGGAAGTCTCACATTATGGTAATGAATAATTGAGACAGAAGTGAACAATACTTTCAAATCCTTAAATGGTTTTTGAACCTCAGGAGACAAAAACAATTGAGAGGTTTTCTTAGTAATAATTGTAATTGGAGAAATGGCAGAACTAAATTTTTTTATGAAACAACAGCAATAATTGGTGAAATCAACAAAACTCTAAACCTGTTTTAAATTCTCAGAGGCTTTCCAATGAAGTATTGTTTATATTCTAGATTTATCCATACTAACACCATTCCTAATAATCCTGCAACCCAAAAACACTCCAAAGTATGGTGAGATTCATACTTCTCTAATTTTGCAACTAATTTGTTTTGTCTCAGTCTAGTAAGGCCCTATCTCTCACGCAGGATGAATGTTCAGTTATTTGAGAATATCAAAAAATCATCAATGTAAAACATAATGTGGAGTATATGCCAAACGTCCCAAAAGGTGTCATTTACACATGACTGAAACACCCCCTGGACATCAGCCAAACCACAGAGAATTATAAATTATTCATAATGACCAATGACAGTATTAAAAGCAGTTTTCCACTTATCTCCCAACCAGGTGCATACAAGATTGTAAATGCTTCACAAATCCAACTTAGTAAAAATAATTTTTCCAATTTGATTCAGTAGGGATGAAATTAAAGGGAGTGGGTAATTATTCTAGATTGTTATCTTATTAAGTTACCTATAATTAATACAAGTTCACAAAACTGTCTTATTTTCAACAAAAGAAGAGCCAGCTTCTATCAGGCTGCCTGAAAGTCTAGCAAAGCCAGTTTTTATATTTTCTGAGATACAGTCTTGCATGGCATCTCTTTCTGGTTGTGAGAAAGGGTATAATGTACACTTAGACAATGGTAACCTAGTAATAACTTAATGGAACAATCAAATTCAATATCTGGGAATAATTTAAGCAACTTTTGCTAGTTAAAGTCATCACATAAAATATATGCAGTGAGAAGGCATGGTTTCAGCTATGCAGCAATATAAATATGGAAGTGTGAAATTTCAGACTCTCAAACATTTCCTGAAATACAATGGTCCCCAGGGTTCAATCTATCTGGTATACCAGTTTATATGTGGATTAAGGAGTTTTAACCAAAACAACCCTACTGTAAAACAGACACAAACTGAATTAAAACAGGTAATTTGTTCAAAATGAAAATTGGCAAATATCTAAGAAGGATTTGACTATAATTGTCTATCTTAGGGCGGCACGGTGGCGCAGTGGGTAGCGCTGCTGCCTTGCAGTTAGGAGACCTGGGTTTGCTTCCCGAGTCCTCCCTGCGTGGAGTTTGCATGTTCTCCCCGTGTCTGCGTGGGTTTCCTCTGGGTGCTCTGGTTTCCTCCCACAGTCCAAAGACATGCAGGTTAGGTGCATTGGCGATTCTAAATTGTCCCTAGTGTGTGCTTGGAGTGTGGGTGTGTGTGTTTGTGTGCCCTGTGGTGGGCTGGCGCCCTGCCCGGGGTTTGTTTCCTGCCTTGTGCCCTGTGTTGGCTGGGATTGGCTCCAGCAGACCCCCGTGACCCTGTAGTTAGGATATAGCGGGTTGGATAATGGATGGATGGATGTCTATCTTAACAACCCTAATATAGGGTGAACATTTGAATTTTTGTGCATCTTGGGACAGAAAGAAACCAACCTACCGCAGTAAAAACAAACATTCTCCAGGATACAAAATCTCTGTTCTTCAGTATCAATGGACTTTTTGCCCAAGCCCATAAGAACAAGGGTACTTTACTTTCTAGTGGAAGGTTTTTCATTCTAATTTCCATTCATACAATTAGGTCCCTAGTTTAAGAGTTAATATGATAAGTTTATCTAAGGAATTATCCACATCATAACTCACAAGGTCAACTACGGTGACGGACCCTTTTCAAGCAGCATGACTAGTGTTGTCTCCTCTCATATTTCATTTGCAGTGATCATTTGCCATAGACTTGGAATGCTTCCTGAACTCTAGTTCTAGTCAACTGAATATAGCTTAAAATTCTTTATAGTATGAAAATGCTTGTGAAGAATATGAGGATTCCAATGGTGCGGTATTTTTTTTGTGGGTGGCACCACTTTGTGACATGATTGCTATGGCACAATGACATGTGACATTATCAGTGTGAAAATACAGTATATAAACAGGAGCTGCATGTAAATCATTGTCCAAGACTGGATATTCCTAAAATTCTTCTTTACAAGTACTTTTTCCTGGAAGCAAATATTGGCTTATTGTTTTTTGACTGAAAGGTATGTCACATATTGGCTTAGATGAACAATTAACTTGATTTTTGGTTTTGTCCCTTCACCAATTTACTATTTTGTAGAAATGAAGCCAGTTATATCATTAAATTGTTTTTGCAGTGCCCTAACATCTTTTTGAACTTACTTAAATTCAGTAATTAACCAATGGTCGCTAATTTTTCTGGTATAGGTTTATGCTGTACTTGGACTGAAAAGGCAGAGAACAAAACAAAACAGAAGGAGATAAGAGAGAAAATCAAAATTTAAAATGGGCATAGGTCATAACTAGGAAACCAGACATCAAAATGCCAAAGCCCAATAGACAAAACAAAGTTGAGGTCATGTAAGGCTCCCTTTCTAGCCACATTTAATGGGGGAAGTTGTTGCCATAATGAAGGCATATGATAGGTTAACTGACCCATTACATGTGAATGCAGCATCAACTGTGAGAATGAATGAGGCTGTGACTGGTACCAACATCCTGCCCTGCGTCAAATATACAACCATTCATCAAACATCTAGGCCTGCTCTGTGTGGCAGGCTGCAACAAGTTGTACTTGGAATGACTGCAAAGTTATAGGTTGTTAGTGAAAATTCAGGACACTTCAAAAATAAGAAAACAAATTTAGAGAGAGATGCAAGCTACCCTGCAGTTTTTATTTTTTTCTCCAGCTGTCTGGAGTTTTTTTTTTGTTTGTTTTTTCTGTCCTCCCTGGCCATCGGACCTTAGTTTTATCCATCCATCCATCCATTATCCAACCTGCTTTATTCTAACACAGTGTCACAGAGGTCTGCTGGAGCCAATCCCAGCCAACAGAGGGCACAAGGCAGGAACAAACCCCATGCAGGTCGCCAGCCCACCGCAGGGCACACACACACATACACCCACACGCCAAGCACACACTAGGTACAATTTAGGACTGCCAATGCACCTAACCTGCAGACACGGGGAGAACATGCAAACTGCGCACAGGGAGGACCCAGGAAGCGAACCCAGGTCACCTTACTACAAGGCAGCAGTGCTACCACTGCCACCGTGCTGCCCTCACCTTAGTTTTATTCTATGTTAATTAGTGTTCCTTTATTTTAATTCTTATTTATTTTGTCTTTTTTTCTCTTTCTTCATCGTGTAAAGCACTTTGACCTACATCATTTGTATGAAAATGTGCTATATAAATAAATATTGTTGTTGTTTAAGCATTAAAGACATGTTTTCTACCCTGTATTATACCATTCATGAAAAAATTCACTGTCAAATATGCAAGATGTTTTAAGGTCTTTGATTGAAAAAAATAAGTTTGGCCAAGTTTTCATTTAAAATTTAGGTGTTTAAGAGACAGTGAGAAAAGAGAAAGAAAACCAAGCAAAATGTAAAAAAAAAAAAAGTTTGTTGCTTTAGAAAAGACATATTGAAAAACAATACTTAATACACAACATACTGTAAACTAGTAACAAAGAAAAAAGCTGTCATTATTGTATTACAAGGATTTTATCTATTGTCTGACTTATAAAGTATGCACCATCTCCCTCTAATGGGCCATAGTGGCATTTCAGGTAGTTACTTTTTGATATTATGAAACAGATAAGAAAAAATGTGTTTGATACTATTGTACATTAAATCTCATGTGGATCCATCCAGCAGGAATTACAACTTCAAATATGTATAGTAACATTATAAACCAAAGTATTTTATTTACCTAATTGCCTCTAATTTCTAATTATTTTTAAACCTTTTTGAGAGCTGTATGTATTTAAAAACGTATTTACACGAACAGTTTAAAATAACTCCTTTAAATTTAATAGTAATGAAAAAATCAGTTAAGGAGATTATTTCCCTGTATTTATTAAATCTTAAGATGAAATACCTTTACATGCAAACACTGATGTTATCTCTTGCATTGCTGTCTTGTACACTGAAGGCTCTGAGAGAATAAATCCAAGCGTCCAAAATGTAATCTTAAAACAAGCAAAAGACATTTAAATGCTGTTCATTATAGTAGCATAAATAAATAATATATGAATAAACCGTTTTCAATGAAAAAATAGCATGACAGATCATTTATAATATTGCTCATTGGTAAACCATACAGCAATTTATAATTTAATGATATTGCAACAATGACAGCAAGGGAACAGAGGACACAAGGAGGTAATGGGTAGGTATGGTGTCAAGGAGAGGATTGAAGAAGGTCAGATGATAGTGGATTTTGCAAAAAGGATGGGCATGGCTGTGGTGAATATGCATTTTAAGAAGAGGGAGGAACACTGAGTGACGTACAAGACTGGAGGAAGATGCTCACAGGTCGATTAAGTCCTATGCAGAAGAATCAATCTGAAGGAGATTAAAGACTGCAAAGTGGTAGCAGGGGAAAGTGTAATTAGACAGCATAGGATGGTGGTCTGCAGGATGACGTTGGAGATCAAGAAGAGGAGAAGAATGAGAGCAGAGCCGAGGATCAAATGGTGGAAGTTGAAAAAGGAACACTGCAAGGTTGAGTTTAGGGAGGAGGTAAGATAGGCACTGGGTGGCAGTGAAGAGTTACCAGACAGTTGGACAACTACAGCAGATTTAGTAAGGGTGACCACAAGAAGGGTGATTAGCGTGACATCTGGACAGAGGAAGCAGGAAAAGGAAACCTGATGATGGAATTGGGAAGTACAGGAGAGTATACAGAGGAAGAGAATGACGAAGATGAAGTGGGATAGTCAGAGAGATGCAGAAAGTAGACAAAAGTACAAGGAGATAAGGTGCAAGGTGAAGACAGAGGTGGTGAAGGCTAAAGAAAAGGTGAATGAGGAGTTGAATGAGAGGTTGCACACTAAGGAGGGAGAAAAGGACCTGTACCGATTGGCTAGACAGAGGGACCAAGCTGGGAAAGATATACAGCAGGGTAGGGTCATAAAGGATAAAGATGGAAACATACTCACAAGTGAGGAGGGTGTGTTGAGAAGATGGAAAGAGTGGAGTTGTGGTATTGTATGAGGAAGTCAGGAGTGGCAGAGAAGTATGTAAGAGTTGTATAGGTCTGCGGTAGGAGTGACGGATGCATTCATCGTGGATGTGGGATCACATCAGGGATCGGCTCTGAGCCCTTTTTTTATTTTCAATGGTGATGGACAGGTTGACAGATGAGATTAGACAAGAGTCCCCTTGGACTATGATGTTTGCTGATGACATTGTGATCTGTAGCGAGAGTAGGGAGCAGGTTGAGCAGACCCTGGAGAGGTGGAGATATGCTGTAGAGAGGAGAGGAATGAAGGTCAGTAGAAACAAGACAGAATACATGTCTGTGAATGAGAGGGAGGTCAGAGGAATGGTGAGGATGCAGGGAGTACAGTTGGGGAAGGTGGATCGGTTTAAATACTTGGGATCAACAGTACAGAGTAACAGGGATTGTGGAAGAGAGGTGAAAAATACAGTGGAATGGGTGGAGAAGAGTGCCAGGAGTAATTTATGACAGACGGGTATCAGCAAAAGTGAAAGGGAAGATCTACAGGACGGCAGTGAGACCAGCTTTGTTATATGGGTTGGAATCGGTGGCACTGACCAGAAAGCAGGAGACAGAGCTGGAGGTGGCTGAGTTAAAGATGCTAAGATTTGCATTGGGTGTGACAAGGATGAACAGGATTAGAAATGAGTACATTAGAGGGTCAGCTCAGGAAGGATGGTTGGGAGACAGAGAGGTGAGATTGCGTTGGTTTGGACATGTGCAAAGGAGAGATGAGTACAGTATATTGGGAAAAGGATGTTAAAAATAGAGCTACCAGGCAAGTGGAAAAGAAGAAGGCCTAAGAGAAGGTTTATGGATGTGGTAAGAGAGGACATGCAGGTGATGGGTGTGACAGAGCAAGATGTAGAGGACTACTTGTATAAGCCTCCAAGATTAATCATCTATCTGGCAGCTTCTTAGAATGTTAAAGGAATACTGGAATATCCAGATAAAACCCCACACATGCACAAACAAAACCGGATTCAAATGTAGGATGTCAGAATCATGAGGCAGCAGTGCAAAAAAAAATGCACCACCATACTGTCCTGTAAGCAATTACAGAATACATGTTTGAAATTATAATGATAAATCGTAAAAGCAGCACATATTTGCAAAATCCAAAACATAGCAATACATCCATCCATCCATTTACCAACCCGCTGAATCCGAACACAGGGTCACGGGGGTCTGCTGGAGCCAATCCCAGCCAACACAGGGCACAAGGCAGGGAACCAATCCCGGGCAGGGTGCCAACCCACCTCAGGACACACACAAACACATCCACACACCAAGCACACACTAGGGCCAATTTAGAATCACCAATCCACCTAACATGCATGTCTTTGGACCGTGGGAGAAAACCGGAGCGCCCAGAGAAAACCCACGTAGACACGGGGAGAACATGCAAACTCCACGCAGGGTGGCCCAGGGAAGCGAACCCGGGTCTCCTAACTGCGAGGCAGCAGCGCTACCACTGCGCCACCCCATAGCAATACATGTCATGTACAAATGTCTACATCTTTTGACTTTATTAGGCTAACTTTTCTTTGTTCTGAAAGTGGAGACAAAAATCACATTACATCATGAATGGTGACCAAAATTTAATCCAGAAATAAACTTACAGGTATAGCATTTGCTAATGAAGCCCAGACCATGAGGAGCCCATAATTTGAGACAAATTTATCCGTAATATTCAGCATAAGGTGGTGTAGCAATGTCTGCGAAATAAAGATTTAGAACAATTACTATCAATCCAGAAAATCTGTTGTGAGATAAGACATGGGTAATGGGTTGTCTAAATGAGGACAAAACAGTTATTTATTTAATATGTTTTCAATTATATGCTCTCCGATTCAAACAAAATTCAGGCTTTTTTATTTCTTGTAGTATGTAGTGGTGATTTTATGCCCAGTTTACTACTTGGATGTGTGCATGTGTTCAACTTGTGATGGACTGGCACCCTGTCCAGCGTATGATCCGGTCTTACACTTTATACTAGCTGAGTCAGGCTTCAGCCCTCCAAACCAAACTCCTCCCCCATCCCCCCACCCAGGCATCCTTCACTTCACCACAACCCTGGTCTAAATTATTAAGGTTAGAAAATTAAATGACATGCATATTCAGTAGTACTGGGTGTAATAGAATTTTCTAAGATGACATTTTTAATTTTCTAGTGTCCTAATTTCCTTATGCCATTCCTAGCATAAAAGGATTTTTAAGCACAACAGATTCAGAAATCACAAGAAAAAGTATATTTAAAGGTCAAAAACTAGTTTCCAGAGATTTTTCAAAATTAATTTCCGTAATATTAACTCATATTTTAAAACATTTAACTATTTATGAATTATGTATCTGAATGTACTAAAAGTGACAGATATAAAAACTATGGTTGAGAAAAAAAAAACAGTAAAATATCCTACTATCTTAACAAGTTTGTTGCCTGCTAGGTGACCGAATCAAGTGCAGAAAAACCAAGCAAAACATTATCTAGCCCTAGTAGTCCAGTTAAGGGTTGGGAGGTCAAATGCTATCTAGGCACCACTAGAGGTAAAGAAAACAATACCCTTAGTCAGGGCACCAGCCTGCTCTCATACACATCCATTGGAACAATTTAGAGTTGCCAATTGATCTAACCTGCAGGTTTTTGGGAATATGGGAGGAACACTCAAACAGACAAGGCAACAATGTGCAAACTCTACACAGCAAACAACAGAGCATGGATTGAAATCCATACTGGATCCATGAGGCAGCAGCATTTACCACATTGCCACTGTTCCATACAGAAAAAAGTGCATTAATGAAAATATACAGTATATATAGCCACAGAGGTGATGGTTGTCATTTCTAATAAGCAGCGCTAAACTTTCCAGTAAACCTTGCACAAAACCTCCAATATTCATGGCAATGAAGTAGAGTAAAAGTTAAACAGCTCAATAGTGTTCAGCAAACGATTGCAAACAGGAATAGCTATGTGATAGCAGCAGCCTTCTCCAGACTTATATGATATGGCACATGTACTGGTTTCTGAGGTGTAAGTTTACTCCACATCTTCTGTGAACTTTTGCCTTCCCAGAAAAAATAACAAAAAACTGTAGATTGCTAGCTTGGGTGTAGTTTTATTTTAATATTTTTATCATAAGCAATAAGTTTTAATATATTAATTGTCACAATAGATTAGCATATCTTAAGGCACAGGTTCAAGCAACATTGTTTAATAGTACAAAAAAGAGAAACTGAAAACATGATAGGGCAAAAGGCAAGGTGATAAAAGGGAGAATGGCAAGTCAGCAACAACAAACGCAATAGCACAAATGCCTAACACATTAAGCAGAAACCAAAGTCAAAGAATATCAAAATTCTCAAAGTGATTTTTATCTCTAATGGAATACACAAACATTTTCTCTCATAATCCAAAAGAATTGGATGGTTATGATAGTGCGCCAGCATATTGTCGGCCCAATGATGTCACACATCACAGCTTCCCACAACATATGTAGCATAGGGTGCCATTGCCTGCAATCAAAAACACAATACAAAATGGCAGCACAGACATATTATAAGTATCAATTCAAAACAATAATATAATCAAAATGAAAGCAAAAATACAAACCATGGGCAAAATAGAATTTAACAGATACAAGGACAATCAAATTAAAACAGTGTTTATCTTGTTGTCACAGTTCAGCATTATCATCCATTTCAAACTTCTCTGCAAGATGTTTATTTAATTCACTTTTTCTCACTGTATGTCTGCTAATGTGAAAGACCGTGCTGTTCATTAGAATGGTTTATTCCTGGTATCAGGGTTTCTAACGTTTTCTCTGAAGATATACCAGAACACAAATAGGCAGACAAGTATACTGTAGTTATAAACAGCAATTAGAAGTAGGAACAAACTACATTCCAAAAATTAACCATCTAATAAACAGAAAATCAATCACAAAAGGAAACACTTCTGGTCAAGTCAAAACACAGAAAAGGAAGGTCACATTCAAAATTTAAAGGATGCTGACTGAATTAATTTAGCTCTATATTTACTCTTAATATGTGAATATTTCACAGTTGTTTTATAAATGTTACTATATATTTTGAAATTGTGTAGCAAATACAATGACACTTGAACACATTATAAGGCTTTGTATCAAATCAGTTCAGTTTTTATTATAGTGTGCAGTCAATGCAAAACTATCACTTCCAGTTTTGCATCCTTTCTCAGAGCTACCATTAAAGTTAAAAAAGAAAACATTAACCTTAAAATCAAAGCTCCTTATATGTCTAACACATGTAATCTACGGATCTTACTAACTTGCACTTTAAAACCACTCCATTTTCACCATTCTAAATAAATGAACAGTTGCATGGACAACAGACCTCTGTATTCATTCATCTATTTTTGGCATTCGTATATTTGTTGAATCAAAAACCAACTCTGGAAGGAAACAAGTGAAAGGAAAGTGGAATCCCAGAGTAAACTAAAGTCCACGTGAGGGTCAAATACAAACTCTACAGAGAGCAGAATCAAACTAGTACAGCAGAAACTGTGCATTGATATTAGGAATTCAGTCAAGCCTCGAATTTGTTTAGATTTTTTGTTTTGCTATTTGCTTTTAATATCTTGCTTGTGTTTTGCTCTCATTTTGTTTTGGATTTTAATTCAACCTCAATCCATTCCCTACGATTATGTTGTATGTGTTTCAGGACAATGTCCCTAAACTGTTAATTACTCCCAAATGACTGCAGTAAGGTTACTGCATGCACTTTAGACTAATACATAACTAAATTTGCTAGTGTAGGTTCCATTAATTTCGTTTATGAATATGTTTTCGGCTCTTTTATTCTTTCCAATAAAAGTTTACTTTTTGCTTTAAAGTACTGAGATTTGTTTAGACTTGTTTCACTCCTTTGAGTCTATTTTTTATATTTCATTGATGCTCGGTTTTGTTTAATTAGCATAACCTTTAGAATATTCGTTATTGGTTTACTGTTCTGTATTTCGTTATTCTTTTGTTACATTTGCATTTTTGAAACCTTTATTTAATAAATTAAATAATTAAAGATTTTAGTTTATCAAGACTTTTTAGGCAGGATTGACTTTCTTTTTAGGAAAAATACAGTCCCCACAAACTGGGAATTATTTCAAAAGCCAAGAACTGAGTGTTAGTTGCTCCCAGTAGTAGGCATGATGCTATAACAGTCTCCTTAGTCACCCAAATCAAGCAAAAGTAATTTTTTCCAATTAACTGTTCAGGTTTTTGACAGCGGGCTCAATACACTTCAGCATTGTGTAAACTCCACTTTAAACTCATGTTTTGAATATGCCATCTGTTAATTCTGCTACTTATGGATGATCATTGCTCACTAAAATAATTTGCATTATTTGGTTCACCTCAATAAAAACAAGCTTCATCCCAGTTCTACTACCAACACCTAAGGGCGCTCCCCACCACATCCATGACTACTACACATCCAAAAAAAACAATAAAAGAAAGCAGTACTTATTTAAAAAACAAATCATGTATTACGTGTGTGATAACAAAGCCAACAAAATGCTGTTTTTTGTAGTCTTTGTGCATATTTGGATGAAAAGCTCAGGGGAATCTCCCACACTTAAGTAATTTATTTTTCAACTTTATAAGGAAAGAAAATGCTATAATAGAATCAGACAAATGGAGAATAACATATATTTTGAAAATTCTCCAAAAAAACTGCATTCAGTTCCCACCAGATAAAAAGTAGAGGAAAGGAACAGCCTAAAATACTTAATTATAGAGGATAAACCAGTGTGTAGAACAAAAAAGCTAAGCATTGGCCTGGCATATTTACTGTAGAATTACAGTATATCAATGAGATCTTGCAACGTTCTTTAAACTGTTTAAAGAGATCCTCATTAAGAAAATTAGATTTTTTTCCAGTTTGAGATAATATAGAAAATTATTTTCCCACTGAGCTATGGAAGGTGGGTTGGGATTCTTCCAGTACAGCAAAATTAATCTTTATTCAAGTAGTGCAGTATTGGATAATAAAACTGATCTTTCATAGCACACTTTTAACCCACCTGCTGTTAAACCAGATACCACCATTTAGGCTTTATACATGATTTTAAATCCAAGCCTATCCAAGAGATAAGACAAGTTTTCCCCCAATAAAAGTGTAGAGCATGTGACCTAGAAATGCAGGCTCTTAATGACATCACTCTTATGTTGGATCACACCCTGGGTACTTTATAAATCAGATATATGTAATCTATGAAAATGTTTTAGTCGAATGATGAATTGATAGGCACAAATTGAACTAGAATGTATTTTATCAATGACTTAATTTCATTCCTTTTCCTGAGATTATAATTGAAAGATCCCTTTCGAATAGTTTATTAAGTGGTAAATTCCAGCCAATAAAACTCCATGAATATAAATCAGTAAAAGTTGTGGAAAACTGGGTAGTCTCCTTCTAACACTTTTAATATGTATGCAGAAAAAAAAATGTGCAGCTAAAAGATTGCATTTGTAGTGTAACCTTTCAAAGGATACAAATTCCTAATCAATATAAAAATCTTTAAAGGTTGCAAATCCCAAGTGTCTTTCATACATTGCATACTGGATAGGTTAAAAGAGTCTGAAATAAGCGATTATCATGTATAGAATAGATAAGAGGTTTTCTTTCAGTTTGTTTTTCACCAATTTATGTACCATGTCTTTTAGCTTTCAGCTGTTTGTAATCCTGGATCGCCATAGTGAGTAGATGATTGGTTTGAGTAAACCTTTAAACATAGCATGACTGCTTCTCCTTATACAAACTCAAGAAATATTTAGACACAGTCAGATATAGGTTTATTGATTACCATTTGGAAAAACTTGTAGATAATACTAAGGAGAAACTCCATGCATTTATTGGTTCAAAGGGTGTCATGCCTCAAAGGCCATGTATCATGCAATACTAATTTTAAATGCTCATTTCATTACACTCCTACTGTGTTCCACTGATCTCTTTATAATTGCAATTAAAAAAAAAAACTGGCTGAAATATACTAGTAGTATAAAAAAGTGGACAGTTGTTTTAGTGATGATTATAAATTCCATTAGGAGTTACAAATAGAAAGAGCTCCAATTATTTTTCCTGGAGATAACACATTCTTTAAATTCCCTTTTATATACTGTTCAATTCTTTGAACAAATTAATGTAAATATGAATCTGCTGGTCAAAATGGGCCCCATTGTTTTAGGATGAAAGCAAGCAATGCATTTCACAATGAAATTCTCCTTTGGTTTACAGGATTTTTCAGGATGATTTCAAGTCATAGAGCAGCTGTGTAATACACAAAGGCAGTGGTAAGAAACTCACAACCCAATCTGTATCTAAGTCGACAAAGACAAAGTATATTTGGAGGTCTGGAATGTTGCTGCTGTAGCAGATAGAGGCGTGGTCCACCTCTTGAACCCTCAGGTACCACTCTGAACACCAGGTGAAAGTATAATTATTATTTATTTTATAATTAAACTGTGCACAAAGCACCCTCCACTCCACACTCATAAACTACAAATAAACTCTTTCTCTCAAACAATCCTCCTCGCCCAGACACTTCACCCTCCTACCTCCCAGCTCAGCTCAGTGTCTGGGCTTTCCCACAGTCCTTTTATATCCACTGACCCGGAAGTGGTTCCCGTCCAAACCCACAAGTCCTTATTTCTTCCGGGTCAGGGTAAACAGTCCTTTTCTTCAGCCCGGGAGCACGTCGTTCCTTCCTGTCACATGATGATGACGTACTCCCGGGTTATAGGGCATATAAGAGCCTACTAGCCCCCCTACAGCGACTCCGGTGGCCCCCAAGGTATCCAGCAGGGCTGTGTATACAAACTACAAAGTCCATGAGGCCCTGCTGGAACTCGGGGCACGATCATGCTGTCCGGAGGGCTCCTCCTGGTGGCCTGGGGGTGGCGACCGGAGTCTGTAGCCGGCCGTCCATCACACTGCCATGATCTGGAATTTATTTTATATTTTTGCAGCTAGTTCTTGGTCTCTAAAAATAATGTATACCAGTATATCATTTTGTGAATTTTAGGGGTCAAGGAATTTAATGATGTGTGTTTTTTTTTTGATGTGTGTGGTGTGTTTTCTGATTTATAATATTCTGAAGACATTATTTTTGAAACACATCTTGCTGCTGCATCATTTTGATTTTTTTATAGATGCTGCCATCGTTTGCTGTTTGGGATGCAGAGTTGTCACACTGTTGCTAGGTAGAACCACCATCACGTGTGACACGTGATGTTATTACAACAACATTATAAATGTCGGCTTCATATACTTCCTGGCGGTACAAGTTTGTGGATGAATCAAAACTAAAAATAAAACCCTTGCATTATTATTATTTAAAACTCTTTCTGGTTACAAATTCATTTCTGTTTTTCAACTTTTATTTATGTCTTGTGTCTGCCTTTTGGCAGTTTGAAATATCCTGCTTGTCTCTTTCGCTACATTTCTCGATCTTCAATTTTGTTTTACGTAATGTCCTTTGTGTATTAAATTCCTGCAATCCCAGTTACAATCTTGGCTAATTTTTACACATACAATCCATCTTCTGATTACACCTTAATTTAAATCCTGCCACACTGTGAAATCAGTCCTGACCTACAGTATATGCAAGTGCATGCTCAAAAATACAACAAATGTTAGAGCTGGAGCAATTCTATCAGAAGGCTGAAGTCAAAATTTCTGAATGGTGCATGATCAATAAGTACAAGACACCTGTGGAGGTGATTGTTGCTAACAGTGAAATGACCACTTCAGTCCAAGAGACAAATTATTTTTTCACATTATATACTGAAGTTGCATAACTTTCCTTAATACATATATGGAACATATATACAAATAATACATGGAATACTTTAAGTGATAAATTTGTATAATATATGGTTTCTCAAGGTCTCTGTTATTAGATGATATGGTAACATTCACTGAGAAAATGAAAGACAATGCAGGAAAATCAGACTTAACATCCAAGGCTAGGATGACATTCTATCACTATTAACTGACCTGATTTTCTAATAATATTTCAACTGTTATGTACAGCCTTAAACTGGGAAAACAGTTAAAAAAATAATAGATTTATGGATGGATACTAAAATGTATATATGTAGGTACAGTATTTTTGTATGTATTTGTCAAAGCCTTTAAGAAATTCATAAACAGAAAACAAATCACTCAGAAAAGTGTAACAAGCCAAGTGTATCTGTAAATACAGTAATAATAATTATTACATTTTATAGCAAATGGAACAGACTACTAAAAACTACTGAACTAAATAAAAATAAATGCTCTTTAAGGGCAAATCTTTTACCTATGAAGATACAGTATATGAATGGGTTATTTACTTGCTTCGTTTAACAGAATATTCTACTTAACTATCTAAGAATATGTTTTCCAAACTTAGGAAAATAATCTTGTCATCTTTGCCCTGCTTTATTTAAAACATTCGCATCTCTTGTGCATTTCTTTAGATATTTTTACTAGAACTTTGGTTTCTCAGCAATGTGTAAGTAAAGTTTCAGTGAAGGGATTGAGGATGACTAATCCCAGATGGCAGCTTCAAGGCCTTGTTTCAAATGTTATGTTTTCAACTGCAGCTTTTACTCGGGAACAATGGGAGATGTGTGAACACAGAAAATTCAAACCATACGTCAGACAGAGATTTATTTCCCCAAACTGCATCACTACTTATCTTAGCAACATGCATGCAAGTCTGTAAGAATATTAATACATCATAATATGGACCCTTAAAGAAATTAACAGACAACACATGTTCAAGATAAAAAAAGGCAAGATTCTGCTTCTCATAGTTAAAATAAAATCTTTACCCAATCCATTCTTTAAACCAAATTTAACGTGTTATTATCGGACAGTTTTTTTATTTCACTTTAAAGGCAAATCTGTTTAATATCTTTTTGCATTTCATGTAACTAAAAATATAAAATATTTTGTTTTTTTTGTCCTAAATTTTAATTAATTTAATTAATCGATTCACCTTTAACTGTGTGAATTTTGTATTAATTCATTTACTAATGGTTTGTTTTATTTAATGTTAAAATTAGAAGAGAAAGTACAGAAACCCATACCTTCCATAAGCAGATGGGATGGTCTTGATACTGAGACCGCTAACTCATAAACAGGAATCAAAGTAGGAAAACTCTTTTGAACAAAAAAATGAAGTACCTGCCTCAAAACAATACACACTGGTAATTTAAAAAATGCATAAAATTTTATTTATACTGTAATTTGTGTTTAGTTGTTGTGACTGCTACATTTGAAAAATTTGGACTTTAAAAGTTCAAAGCTCATAATTAGAACTAAAGTCAAAATTCACAAAAGTTTTTCTTTCAGAATCCTAAATATGCATGTGAAATTTTGTGAACTTCTGTACAGTACTTGGCGCTGTATTTTTGAATGGGCATATAAGTCAGGGTCTGATATTTATGATAGATTTTTCAGGTTTCAAGACCCGACTTATACGAAAGTATATACGGTATCTCAAATACAGGATGTCTACCCAAAATAAAGTAGGGGGAGGGGGGGGGGGGGGTTCTTCAAATGTTTTTTTATACAGAAATGCTTCTATAACTAAATATTAAATAACAAGCAAATTAACCTTGTTTTGTTTTATTTTAAAAAAGTGAGAAAAGCTTGTGACATTATGATTACTAACGCTTCTGCAGTAAAAGGAAATGTCCTAGATAATACATATTTCTCAGACTGCATACCAATTATAACAACACTTTCTAAAGAATTATTTTATAGAAATAAGACAAAGATAAAACTTTTAAAAAGCACAATGTGACACTAAAATATATAAACATGCTCCTCAACATTTCACATTGGTAAGGTACAAAGGTGCTTAATGAACAAATATTAGAGGGCAATTTCAGAAGGCTGGCACAAAATACTAAATGAATGTTGTTTGCCAAGAACCAGTTTGATACTGTAATACAGAGAAGGCTTATATCAGTTATCTGACAGCTTTGTATAAGGGAATACAGGTAATATTGTTTTAGTTGCTAAAACATCGCACTTTATCCCACAAGGTTGGTGGTTCAATTCTTGCCTCCAGCTCATTCTGAGACCTTAAACAAACCAATTATTAGCATGATTATGCTGTACCTGTAAAAAATATCTATAAAAAATTGTGCCATGGCACTGCATTTATAAACTACTTTGGGATATTGTACTTTAATGAATAAAGTTTGTATGTTTAGCTTTAACTTTATTCTGAATTAATTCATTTGTTTTTGTATGATTAATTTTAAGCCTTGTAAAATGACCTGAAATGGACAGAACAAACCTTGTACAGTATTGCAGGATTATTTCAGCTAAATGGTTAGGAAAGGGTTATGGCATTTTGGTTTAGCAATGAAGAAGTAAAAAGGCAAAACAAAACCAAATCTGATGCACATTTGATGTGAGAAATCTTCTAAAAATGATTCTGGAATATGTAGTAATTTTCTCTTTAATATGAACACAAAAAAAGAAAGGACAACACATAAGAAGTTTTTAATACCACTTAACTTTTCCAAAGCTAAATATTATTTGAATCACTTTTTCTACACTATGAAAAGTATTACGGTGGTGCAGTGGCACACAGCATTCATTTTATCTTCTAAAGCAGTTCTCTGGTGTTTTTAAGATTGCTGTTCATATTTCATTGGAAGCTAATGCAAACAATGCACTGAACGATTTGTTCAACATTATTACAGAATACTAATATTTGCGTTCTGGTGGATTTTATTTTTCTAATGGTGCTCATACTCTTCATCACTATTACACCTTGATAAAAGACGCTTACTGCTTGCTAGTGCATCTTCACATTGGATGGTCCAATCGCCAGTCAGTGCTTCTGCAGTCAGCTTATATAGAATTTTTAATGAAATATTTTTAATCAATACTTAAGTTTTACAATTTAATATAAGCATATACTTAAGTTGTAACAATAGATTATTAAAAGCATAAGGAAAAGGACTGAAGGTAACTAAAGGGTTAACTAAACGTGGCTTAAAGCTTGGGCATGTGAGGTTTTTGCCTCATCTAGAGGTGGCACCAAGATTGTTACTAAGGTTAAAATGAAACAGACGTGTAATGAACACCCCCTTTAAAAGCGAGAACAAACTAGTGAGAAAGCCCAAACACCCCTATTAGATAGATAGATAGATAGATAGATAGATAGATAGATAGATAGATAGATAGATAGATAGATAGATAGATACTTTATTAATCCCAATATTATGAAGCGGAGATAAGATCAATGGGAAATCCTGAAAGATATCCCTATTAATGAAGCGATGTTCAGAATAATTTAAGAATTCACATGTATACATAGTTACTGGTGGCTGTAGTTGATTGGCTAAGATGATAAAATTCTGCATATTAAGAGTTGGATGATGTGATGTATTAGATAAGATAATGAAAATAGAGAAGTATAAAAAGGAATGCATTGTATTAATGATTGTGCATATCTATGTGTAAATAAAGAGTCTTTTCTGAATTTTCATCTGGTATCCATTAATGATTTATTTGAATACAGAGGAAAGTTTTTTTTCCCACAACAACATTTTAAAGCAGAACCTAAATTGTGAGGAGCTGGCAAGAATAGTAGCTCAGTGCCAGACAAAACAAACAGCAGGAAAAACTACAGGACTGCTTTGATTATGTAAACTGGGACATGTTCAGAGACTCTTAGGGAGTATGCAAAAAATCTCTATAAGATTCATCAAAATGTGTGTGGACAACTGTGTGTCAACAAAAATGATCTACATCTTCCATTTATCCATCCATCAATCTTTGTTCCCACTTATCCATGGCAGAGTTACAGGGAACATGGAGTCTATCTCAGCATGCATAGTGTGCAAGGCAGGAACAAACCCTGGAAAGAGCACCAGTACATTACAGGGTGAACACACACCCACACACACACACTAGAGCCAATTTAGCAGGAAACCATGGATCACTGGTAACATCAGAAGTTCGCTGAAGGTAACATATAGGGTGAGTAAAAATTATGTTAACATTTGAATGGCGGAAACAGTTTATTCACAAAACATACTTCATATGTTCATGTGTGATTTATAGGAATTTCTCAACCTGTTCACCATCATGTTCAACACATGTACCATATGTGGAACATAAATGTCCACAAAAATTGCATGTAAGTATATACATAGCAGTACCATTAGTGTTAACATAATTTTGACACACCCTTTACAGTAATCCCTCCTCCATTGCGGGGGTTGCGTTCCAGAACCCCCCGCGAAAGGTGAAAATCCGCAAAGTAGAAACCATATGTTTATATGGTTATTTTTATATTGTCATGCTTGGGTCACAGATTTGCACAGAAACACAGGAAGTTGTAGAGAGACAGGAACTTTATTCAAACACTGCACTCAAAAATTTGTCTCTTTTTCAAAAGTTTAAACTGTGCTCCATGACAAGACAGAGAAGACAGTTCTGTCTCACAATTAAAAGAATGCAAACATATCTTCCTCTTCAAAGGAGTGCGCGTCAGGAGCAGATAATGTCAGAGAGAGACAGAAAAGCAAACAAATCAATAGGGCTGTTTGGCTTTTAAATATGCAAAGCACCACGGCACAAAGCTGTTGAAGGCCACGGCACAAAGCTGTTGAAGGCGGCAGCTCACACCCCCTCCGTCAGTAGCAGAGAAAGACAGAGAGAGAGAGAGAGACAGATAAAAACAAACAATCAAAAATCAATACGTGCCCTTCCTGCTTTTAAGTATGCGAAGCACCGTGCAGCATGTCGCTTCACGAAGCAGCTACACAGAAGGGAGCAACGTGAAGATAATCTTTCAGCATTTTTAGTCCGTATCGTCTAGGTGTGCGAACAGCCCCCCTGCTCAATCCCCCTACGTCAGGATCAGAGAATGTCAGCGCAAGAGAGAGAGAGAGAAAAGTAAGTTGGGTAGCTTCTCAGCCATCTGCCAATAGTGTCCCTTGTATGAAATCAACTGGGCAAACCAACTGAGGAAGCATGTACCAGAAATTAAAAGACCCACTGTCCGCCGAAATCTGCGAACCAGCAAAAAATCCGCAATATATATTTAAATATACTTACATATAAAATCCGCGATAGAGTGAAGCCGCGAAAGGCGAAGCACGATATAGCGAGGGATTACTGTATTTTAAAATGGTGTTACGGAAATATATAAGAAATGAAGATATGAAACGCAATACAAGAAGCTAAACTAGAGATCATGTATCAAAGTTTTTCGTTATGCCAAGAGAACTACCTGTTCAGAACACTGTTTAGACAGGCAAGGAACACACTAACAAAAGAAATCAGACTGGCTAAAAAGAGTTCCTCTGAAAAACTGAAAGATCAGTTTTTAGCTAATGACCCTGTATCAGTGTGGAAGGGACTACAAAGTATTGCAAATTACAGGGATCCATCACCCCATATTGCAGTAAATTACCAGTTGGCTGACGATTTGGATGCCTTTTACTGCTGGTTTGATAAGCCCCAAAATTCAAAAGACATTATCTCCAGCTCTCTCAGTGTAGAGACTTATACAGCTCATCCACCCTGGCATACATTGTCCCACTCAAACTACATTAAATATCTCTGTAGAGGATGTTTGTTGGCGCTTCAAAGAACAGCACACAAAGAAAGCAACAGGTCCAGATGGAGACTCACCCACTAGCTTAAAAATCTGTACTGATCAACTGGCCCCTGTCTCTACTAACAATTTCAACAAATCATTAGTGCTGTGTGAAGTTCCATTGTGCTTCGAAGAAGCCACAATCATACCAGTCCCCAAAAAATCCAGTATAACAAGATCCAATGACTACAAGCCTTTAGCTCTGACATCTGTGGTCATGAAGACCTTTGAGAGACTGGACCCTCTTCAGTTTGCTTCTCCAGTGAACCTGTCAGTGAATGATGCAGTCAACACGGGTCTGCACTACATCCTGCAACACCTTGACAACCCAGGGACATATGGATTCAGTTTGTGGACTACAGTTCTACATTCAATACAATAATCACAGAACCCCTCAATTTGAAACTCATCCAGCTTTTTGTCCCTGCCTTCCTCCTGTCAATGGATCATCGATTTAATGACCCATAAGAAATAGCAAGTGAAACAGAGGAAACTCATATCTATCTATTGATGATGCAACCATCATTGGGCTCATCAGGAATGGTGATGTGTCTGCATGCAGATAGGGGGCTGAGCAGCTGACTAAACATTCTCAAAACATTGGAGATGACAGTGGACTTTAGAAGAGGTCCCATAATATTATCTCCCCTCTCCATACTTAATACTTTCTGTGACAGTTGTAGAAACCTTCACATTTCTGGGATCTATAATCTACCAGGACTTGAAATCGAAGACCAATGTAGGGTTCATGATGAAAAAAATAAAATGATGAAAATAAATAGCACAACAGCGAATGTACTTCCTGCCAGCTGAGAAAGTTCACCATTCCACAGGAGCTGCTGAATCAGTTCTGCACAGCAATCATTGAGTCTTTTCTAAGCTCATCATTAACAGTGTGGTTTAGATCAGTGACTAAACTTGACAAAAACAGGCTACAATGAATAGTCAGGTCTGACGAAAAGATCACTTGTGCCATTCAGCCCATCTTACAGGACCTGCACTATTCCAGAGTCATGAAACTGGCAGAGAAAATCATCACCAACCTCTCATATCCTGGCAGCAATCTTTTTGAACTTCTTCCATCAGCCAGGTATTACACATTAATATATGTCAAAACAAGCAGATATAACAACAGTTTTTTTTCCCCACAAACCATCACAAATGGTTAATTCAGCTTAATCAGGCTGCACACCCTATCCCCAGACCTCCCAGTGTCTTGCAATATTGTTTACATATTGTTAATACTTGTTTTTCAGTTTTTATTTCAGCTTTTCTTGCACTGAGTTACACTCTGCACTTTATTTGCATATACAGGTATATGTGTACATTCTCTGTCTTGTTTTTTTTATCTCAGGTGTGTGATTAACAGGTGTGTGTATGTCAATTATGTAACTTATACTTGTAGAGTCATCAAAACCGGAGTCAAATTCCTTCTATGCATGCATACTTGACCAATAAATGTTATTCTGATTCCAATTCTGATATTGCGCACAGGTATTGGCAGGTTACAGAGATGTTTATGAAGTACAAAGTCAAGACTAATCCTATCTCACCTACAGTACTTTTCACTATCCAATAAACTTGATGCCTTACATGCCTGCTTTGATTACAATAATAAACAGTGTGACATTCGATTACCTGCAGCACCACATGATTCATCTGTCTTTGTATCAGAATGAGACAAAAAAAGGACTTTTAAATGAGTTAACGTCCAACAAGGCATCCAGTCTGGATGGAATTTCATGGCATGTGTTAAAAGCCTGTAGCAACCCACTGGCTGAAGTTTTCAGTGACATACTTAATATTTTAATGGGAGAGTTATCCCTGTGCCTAAGAAAACAAAAACTAAATCTGGATGTGTCAACTACACAGGAACATAACTTGAAATAGTCAACTGATACAATACAAGTGAAATTAAGATGTTTGGTAACCTTTCATCAAGAAATGGACTGAACTTTATTGAGATGCCAACAACTTTCTTAAAATGCCCTACATGGAAACACACAGGCCAGATCAGATAACAAGCACATATATAGTTATGTTATAGATTACATCACTGTCAAAATCAATAAAGACATTTTAATGCAATACACAATACACGTACAGTGCATGTTTGAATAATCAAAATACAAGTCCAACACTTTAGCCTCAAACTTGAATTCTAATAACAAACATCATTCATCCATTTATATTTGCTGAGTAAGTAGGTTGCCATGCTTTGCCAAACATGTAAGTATTTCAAAAACAAAATATATAAAGTCTGAATAGAGATAGTTGTTAACACATTACATGTGGGCATATTTCAGGTCATCACAGAATGTGATTGAACATCTGCTGCTGCATGCATCAGTTTATTCATGTTTTCAGACATCCTGCTATCTCCAAACATTAAGTGCATAGTGAGACCTTATTTCAAAGAGTGCAACCCAAGCTAAAGTTCAACACCAACTGGTAGAAGTTTATGCAGTCATATCACAAAAACAGTGTGCCTGATGCAATGTTTTTAATAATGGTAGGATAGCAGTTACAGATAAGATACAATTTGTGCAGCCAAGAACTTTTTCAACAGGAACAATTTGTTATGTTTAAACCGCATGATCAGGGAAAGACAGGACACATACACTAAGCCCACTAATATTTCAGAGCAACTTTTAACATTTTGGCTCCAGCACCTTCATGCCATTTTTTCTGAATGGATATGAATGCCTAAGTGTAAAAGTGAAATACTGTAAATGCTTAGATAGGTTTGAAGGTTACAATGAAAAGTAGTACTTGACTAAGTTGTTTTGTATATAAAATGAATTTTGAATTAAAATTTCAAAAAAGTCTTCAAATAAACATACTTGAGAAACACAAAGAACTTTAGAAACCTACGAGTAAAGACTAGAACATATCTGAATAGAAACTAACTACCACAAAGTTATTTTAAGATTCATAAAGTGTATCTACCAAGGGATAGCATCATATCCCATGACGTTAGCAGCACAAATGAATCAGTCATGTGACACTACTCCATCACATAAGCAATAAAAACAAGACATTAATAAAAAGAAATGTCAGTTAAAGTCTAAATAAAACTGAAACCATGAAAATGAAATACTTAACATAAGAAACATGAATACAGTTCTATGTAGAAATTAGCCTTGAACACTACACCTGAAGAGTTTGAATAAAGCAAGTCCAAAAGACCTGACACTAAATTAGGTAATTCAAAAATGTAATCAGACTGCATGTACTGTAGGAGATTTCTAATAACCCAAACACAAAACCAAGTCAGAAATCGTTTCCTTACATTGTAAACAGAAACTTACATTAAAAATGTTTGTTTTGGAGCGCATTTTAGCCCCCTCTATACTAGGTCTTTCCTTTGACAAAAGAATCAAAGTTCAGATATTTTCTTGTGAACACCAGCATGTTTTAAAGTGGAAGCTTGATGATGTAGAGCGCAACCAGTGATGTTGCTATAAACAAAACAAAGCAAAAAATGGTAGCACACATGAAATAAAATGGCAAAACAAAAATGTCACAAAATTATTACTAAAAACAACAAAAAAATCAAAAAAGCAGCATATCCAAAAATTGCACAAAATAAATTGGGGCACTGACTAACCAGATCTTAACTTTTCTGACACTAAAGTTGCTGTTTAAAAAGCATGTATGAAGGACTGAAAAATGAGAATTAAGTTGCAAACAAAACAAACCAAAAATTTTAATTCAAAATTCATAAAGTTAGTTCTCACAGAGTATACACAATTATCCTCAAACTTGAACAGCAACAATCAGTTAATAAACTGTTACACAGATGGCGTCTCCTGCTGTGATTTCCTGGGGCACGGCCTCTGACCATACCCATCTGCATCCCAGCAACTGGACATCAAAAATGGCAATATCCGTTGTGGCCACTACAGGGTGCTCCTGCCGCCCAAACACCCACACAGACAGATGCAGCACATGTTCAGCACACAAATTTTTTATTTTTCCACTTTCCCTCATTTCCCACCTTCACAGCACAAATACAGTACACAAAGCACACTTCCCTCCTTCATCTCTCCCTCTCTCTTTCTCATCTTCTCTTCTATCCACCTCCACTCCTCCTAGCAAGCAAGCTGAGTAGTGGCAGTTGGCTTCCTTTATACGGCACCCAGAATTGTTCCAGGTGTTTGATGGCCTTTCTCTAGAAGCACTTCTGGGTGTGGCGGAAGTGCTGCAACCAAGGGCTCACCAATTTTCCAGGCACCCCCTGGCGGTGGCCACAGGCCCCAGCAGGGTTGAGCTTCCATGCAACAAACCCATGGCGCTGCCATCTAGCATTCCGGGGAGGTAATGCCCTGGATAGGCTCGCTCTCCCCCAGTCCTTCCAGTGAATTGGCATCCTGGCCATCGACCACAACATGAAAACAAAATGGCTTCAGGGTAAAAGTAAGCAAACAGTGCCAAATTTCAAGTACAGTATTAGAAAATAACTTTAAATCCATAAACTCGATTTCAATTTGTGAAAAACTTGATGTTTGAAACCTAACTTTAAACTAAAGAAATTGCTAGGAAAAATTTACAAATTCAGAAAAATGTTACCTTGTTTTTTGAAATCATTGTAACTGTCTAGTATGTGATGCCTTTTTATGTTTAACTATGCTGCAGGACCCTGGGAAATCCACATAATTGTGCACCCAGTATATGTAAAAAATAGTGCATACTATATGACAGAATGTTAAAGATTTTTCTTTTAATTAAAGTATTGTATGGTGGGTGGCAGCAATCTTCATGATTTTGCA
This sequence comes from Erpetoichthys calabaricus, assembly GCF_900747795.2. NCBI lineage: Eukaryota > Metazoa > Chordata > Cladistia > Polypteriformes > Polypteridae > Erpetoichthys > Erpetoichthys calabaricus. The sequence goes on along the minus strand of NC_041396.2, from coordinate 53,530,552 downwards.
GGGATTACTAAATCACTCCTCTACTATTACCTCCCGCTTTGTGCACTTTCTCTCACTCTTGTGCACTTCATTGTGGTGATGCCTAGAATCCCATAATCAGTCTGCTTTCATGCTTACAATGTATGTACTTTTTCCCAGTATTGTTTTTTTCCATTGATTGCAATCTTCTTATATAATACGCTATCGTGGCTGTCGGTTTGTCTGTCCAGGATTTTAAATCACCTGTAGCTCGCAAACCGTTTGACCTATTGTTCTGATTTTTGGTACACATATACTACGTGACATCTACTATCAACTTTCGGGGTGATGATTGACCTCCAAGGTTATTCCTCTTTTTATTTTTTTTATTTTATTGTAGAATCATCTCTCGGCAGCGGACAACAGGGCGGCAGTGCACAGCATGCATACGGGCGCCATTCTCATCCCTACTACCTTCGCCATCACTTCCCCTACCTCTTCACATCTTAAATTATTCTTGAGCCAGATTGAAGAGCTTAAGTGAAAAATTAAGGAAAACGTACTAAGTAATTGCAACACAAACACTGATTTAATCACTTTTAATGCAAGAAGATGCCAACGAAAGAAGAGAAGAATTGGGCCGCTAGGGTGGAGAAAAGAAGAGATGCTCAGGAAGCAGCAAGCACATCAACCTCTGAGCAAACAAATGCTAAATGTACAAAGAAAGTATGAAAACTATGAATGTTCAAGTCAAGTGTATTAATTGCATGTTATCGTGCAGTGCGCCACTACTGGTTATCTGTATAATCTGCATAGGTATGCGGTCTTAAATTAGCTCTGAATTAAATTTAATTAATGCATTGGGCTAATGGGCACACCAGGATCTACATATTTATAAGTTATATGCCCTTTAAATAGAATAGGGATCCACGTTTCTAGATGGTAGATGCTCTGCCCGAGATGTGTTCTAGAAGTTGAATCTTTGGGTAGGTGATTTCTTAATACAGTGATCCCTCCTCGATCATGGGGGTTGCGTTCCAGAACACCCCGCGAAAGGTGAAAATCCACGAAGTAGAAACCATATGTTTATATGGTTATTTTTATATTGTCATGCTTGGGTCACAGATTTGCACAGAAACACAGGAGGTTGTAGAGAGACAGGAACTTTATTCAAACACTGCAAACAAACATTTGTCTTTTTTTCAAAAGTTTAAACGTGCTCCATGACAAGACAGAGATGACAGTTCCATCTCACGATTAAAAGAATGCAAACATTCCTCTTCAAAGGAGTGCGCGTCAGGAGCAGAGAATGTCAGAGAGAGAGAGAGAAAAGCAAACAATCAAAAATCAATTGGTGCTGTTTGAGCTTTTAAGTATGCGAAGCACCGTGCCGGAAGCATGTCGCTTGACAAAGCAGCTGCAAGGAAGCCCAGCAAGGAACATAGTCTTTCAGCATTTTTTAGACAAGCGTCTGTATCCTCTAGGGGTGCGAACAGCCCCCCTGCTCACACCCCCTCCGTGAGGAGCAGAGAATGTCAGAGCAAGAGAGACAGAGAAAAGCAATCAATCAAAAATCAATAGGTGCTGTTTGAGCTTTTAAGTATGTGAAGCACGGGAAGCATATCGCGCAACAAAGCAACCATAAGGAAGGGAGCAATTTGAAGGTAGTCTTTCAGCATTTTTTGAGGAGCGGCCGTATCCTCTAGGAGTTTTATTTAATACGTGATACGTGCTCTGATTGGGTAGCTTCTCAGTCATCTGCCAATAGCGTCCCTTGTATGAAATCAACAGGGCAAACCAACTGAGGAAGCATGTACCAGAAATTAAAAGACCCATTGTCCACTGAAACTCACGAACCAGCGAAAAATCCGCAATATATATTTAAATATGCTTACATATATAATCCGCGACAGAGTGAAGCCGCGAAAGTCGAAGCGCGATAAAGCGAGGGACTACTGTACTGCTTTCAGAGCTTGTATTTATATAGTGTTTTAAGATGTAAATATTCTCTATTTATCTTCAGTTTCCAGTTTGTCCAGCCCTGAAGAGGGGTAGATTCCCGAAACACGTTGGCCTGATAGACAAAAATATGAATATTCAATGTCAGAAGCTTTAGTTCTGGAAACTTCGTCCCTCAGAATGGTTTCATTTATAAATAAGGGTGTTTGACCTGACCTGGTATACGTTTTTATAACATGTTCAAAATGTTGGAAGCTGTGTGCTAAAATATATTGATTGAAGCCTTTGTGCTTGAGTTGTGATGTTATACAAAATATTTTTGAATGTTATAAATATTAATGTGTAATACAGTTGGATTAACAAAATATACTTATTTGACAATTGACCTTGCTGCTTCTTAATTTATAGTCTAATCCGAATAGGTATACAACAATAGCATTTATTTCTATACACATGTTCACTCACAAAAATGTAGCTCAAAGCTGTTTGCAGGATATCAAAGAAATGTCAACAATAGAAAAAACTAATTAGGTAAGAATAATAACAAATAAGTAGTAAAAAAATAAATCAATACTTGCTTATATAAATAGAAATATAATTAATAGAAAAGTCTCTAAATCTCTAAAGATGAGAACAATAAGGTCAGAAAACTGGAAGGACAGAAAAAAAAAATCTGCAGGTGTTCCAAGGCAAAAAATCACCCAGGCCCTAAAACATGCACACTTACTTATGAAACTGATGACATAACTCATACTTTCACTTAAAAATATTATTCTTACCCGGTGTTTTCTTCTTGCTAGGTATAGCTTAAGAAGTGAGTTATGACACATAGCCTGCAGCTTTATAGCTGAATAAGAGTGTGCTTTGCTTTATTTACCTCAGTACCAATCAGAGTCATTTACTCATTCATTTTCCAAAGCTACTGTTTTTTCCAGCAACTTAAGACTCACTTATGTACCTACATTCAACAATCAAGTTAATATGTACACTTCTGGGTTGTAGTAGAAAAACCAGAATTCTAACCCTATAGAATACCCAAACCAGATAACCAAAGACAGGTAAGCTAGTATGGATGTAATAACAGTTCCTCACAAAAAAGGTTTTCAGCTTCTGTTCCTCTTTAGGCATGTTCAGAAACCCACACCACCCAACAGATTTCTTTACCTTTGCATCAGCCTTAGATGGTTTATTTTTCTGAGCTTGAAATATAATGTTTTCCATGAAAGTGAGAAGCCAGGTCTTTGAATTAGCCCATTCTCTGCAGATGAGAAACATATAAAATATTTTAAGAAAAAATAAAAAGCTAGGACATGCAGGTTAGTTGAAGTGCAAATGCTAAACTGGCTCTATTGTATGTTTGTGTGTGAGTGTGTTCACCCTGCAATGAACTGGCGTCCTGTCCAGGAATTGTTCCGGCCTTGCGCCTGATGATTCCTGGGTTAGGCTCCAGCTCCACCACAGCCCTACTCAGGATAAGTGGGTTGGAAAAGTGGAAGGATGGAAATAGCAAGGACATCAGATATAATTTTTCAGGCTTACTATTTCAGGATTATTTTAATTAATTCATTTCTTTATTTTTATTTAACACAAATTACTTGTTGGCAGTATTACCAATAAATACATTTAGTCCAGGGGAAAATTATATGAATTTAACTCCTCTGTTAAAAACTCTACTTTTTACAGGTATAGATAAGTTTCACTCTTAGTGGAAAGCAAAAACTGGCAAAAAGAAATAGTTTAAGGGTATGACACATGCAGTGTTTTATACAAGCTTATTTAATAAGCACTTACCGTGTTCACAGAGATTTAACAAAAGTCTATAATTTTCAATTACCGTAAAAAAAATTCTGGAAGCTGTGTTCCATACTCAAAGCCTTCATCATACACTAGGAAGTGTTTTTTAAACTCTTCTTTTTCAGTCTGACAATTTGGACAGCACTCTTTACCCAGTAGGTTGCTCATAACAGCAGGATACATAAGACATCTGAAAAAGAGAGTGAGATACAATTAAAGGAGGCAGGAAAGTGGGAGAAGAGTTTTATTTTGTACTGAATAAAAGAGGAAAACAAAGTAGATAAAACAAAATACACTAAAACAAATTCTACTAATCTTTACAAAAGAAATAGAAATATTCACATATAGTTGTGATTTAGGCAAGCTTTTTTTGCTTTAGATAAATTTTGTTAGTTTATTAGGTTTTAAAAAAAGTTGATTGGTAAAGCTTTATTTTAATTTATTTTTTTTTACTTTATTATTCTTCCCTGAGGAATATATTTTTAGTTTGTCACAAGTTAAATTTTTCATTTTCAGTATTCAGTTAATAAAGTGCTATGGTACATATCATCGTTGCTAAGGACCACCTCAGTGACTCTCTGCACAATGCCACAAAGGCTCTGTAATAAAGTTTAGCAGAACAGCAGGAGTCCTTTCATTGGATTTTCCAGCATTAGACAAACAATAATAACAATAACTTGATTTTGTGGTGAAACACCTGCAGGGAAAAATAGATTTTCATGTTTTGAATTTTGTAGTAGTACACCTTCATAGTAAAGTTAGTAGGTCTGGATTTTTATATCACATACTCACATTACAGTTATAGTACTTTCTGAGTGTTAAAAGCACACTTTCCAAAATTTTGATTTTTGTGCCGACAGCTTGAAGTGCTTTTTCAAGTCTGAAAGGACACCTTCCAATCATAAATAATTTTCAAGTTTTAAATATTTTTTGAGACTGCAGATTGCATAAACATCACAGTTCCTTCAAATAGTGTTTTACAGTGACAGCTCATCTCATAATTGTGGTTCAAGCTGAATTTTTGGATTGTGGGAATTTGTTTCTTATATGGATTCAGTTAGTGAACAAGTTCTTTTAAAATAACATTTCATTTTCAATATTATGGTTTTAACCTTTAATCTTTTGCCTCAACTCATTTTTTGTGTAAGTGTTTTGGCTCTAGTTACTTAGTATTTGACCCAATACCAACAAGTTTTTTCAAAGAAGTATCAGGCGTGCTAATTGATATGATGCCTCGCAGTTGGGAGACCTGGGGACCCGGGTTCGCTTCCCGGGTCCTCCCTGCGTGGAGTTTGCATGTTCTCCCCGTGTCTGCGTGGGTTTCCTCCGGGCGCTCCGGTTTCCTCCCACAGTCCAAAGACATGCAGGTTAGGTGGATTGGCGATTCTAAATTGGCCCTAGTGTGTGCTTGGTGTGTGGGTGTGTTTGTGTGTGTCCTGCAGTGGGTTGGCACCCTGCCCAGGATTGGTTCCCTGCCTTGTGCCCTGTGTTGGCTGGGATTGGCTCCAGCAGACCCCCGTGACCCTGTGTTTGGATTCAGCGGGTTGGATAATGGATGGATGGATTGTAAACTTGTCATTGGGGGTCTTCCCAGACTGTCTTAAGACTGCTGTAGTTAAACCCCTACTCAAGAAAAATAATCTTGACCCCTCTGCTTTTGAAAATTTTAGACCCATTTCTAACCTGCCTTTCTAAGTTAAATTTTACAGAAGACAGTCATTATGCAGCTAAATGACCACCTCAATAAACATGCTATTCTTGATAAGTTTCAGTCGGGTTTTAGAACAAATCACAGTATAGAAACTGCACTCGTTAAAGTAGTAAATGACTTTCGGGTAAATACAGACAGAGGCCATTTATCTGTTCTCATTCTCCTAGATCTGAGAGCCGCATTTGACACCATTGATCATAATATTCTTAGAAATCGCCTTAGTCAATGGGTGGGCCTCTTTGACAGTGTCTTAAATTGGTTTGAATCCTACCTGGCAGGTAGAAAATTCTTTGTTAGTTGTGGCAATTACAACTCTAAGACACATGATATTCTATATGGTGTTCTACAAGGCTCTATCCTGGGTCCGCTGCTCTTTTCGATCTACAGGTTTCCGTTAGGTTAGATTATCTAGGGGCATAACGTGAGTTACCACAGCTATGCTGATGACACGCAGCTGTATTTATCAATAGCGCTTGACGACCCCGACTCTGTTGTTTCACTAACACAATGTCGTTAGACCTCTTATATCATTGAAAGATGCTGAGAAATTAGTTCACGCTTTTGTTTTCAGTCGACTAGATTACTGTAACGCAATCCTCTCGGGACTACCCAAAAAAGTCATAAATCGTTTGCAACTAGTGCAGAATGCAGCTGCTAGAATCTTAACTAGGAAAAGAAAATCCGAGCACATCTCTCCAGTTTTGATGTCACTACACTGGTTACCTGTGTCATTCAGAATTGACTTTAAAATACTGCTTATTGTTTATAAAGCCTTAAATAATCTCGCTCCATCTTATATATCGGAATGTCTGACACCTTATATTCCAAATCGTAACCTTAGATCCTCAAATGAGTTTCTGCTTAGAATTCCAAGAGCTAAACTTAAAAGAAGTGGTGAGGCGGCCTTCTGCTGTAATGCACCTAAAATCTTGAATAGCCTGCCAATAGGAATTTGCCAGGCTAATACAGTGGAGCACTTCAAAAAAACTGCTAAAAACACATTTACTTGTTTTTTCTGTCCTCCCTGGCCATCGGACCTTACTCTTATTCTATGTTAATTAGTGTTGTCTTATTTTAATTCTTACTTTGTATTTTTTTCTCTTTTCTTCATCATGTAAAGCACTTTGAGCTACATTATTTGTATGAAAATGTGCTATATAAATAAATGTTGTTGTTGTTGTCAGTAAGATTTTGGTGAATGACGCCTTGCAGTCCTAACCTCAGAAAAATTATAGTGAAGCCTTTTGGTTTAGAAAAACAAATTTCAGTTTTCAGAAAAGCTTACCTTTGTTTTCAATTATATTTTTAGTTCTCAACAGTGGTCAAGCAGGTAGCCATTTTGGGAAGGGGAATGAGTGGTGGGAGTCCAACCTTTCAAGCCATTTTGCATTTTTGTAACTGACATAACAAATTTTGTATTACCAGGAAACCACCACTTGTTTAAAACATGTACAAAATTATTGGTTCTCTTTTCTAATTAAACTGTTTTTTATTATTTTGTAAATAGTTATTTTTTGTTCTTTTACCATTTTTAAAATGTCTTTGTCAATACAGTGGAATTCTTACATTTCAAACATAAACTTGAGATTGTTAGTCTAACAAGATGCAAGGATATATACAGTAGCTCTGTATGTAATAATTTGTAATGGAAAGATGTGTAATCTGCAGCTATTACCCTTACCTGACAATATCAGCAAGATCATCAGATCCCTCTTGTTTCATAAGTTTCAGCTGATTATTAAACTCATCACAAAGGTCAGCAAAGAAGACAGATAAGTTGGACCGAGTTAACCTCTCCTTTATGAAAGCATGACACATATGGTGATTCTTGTTGAAGCTGTCTTTTTCTATGGAGGCTGCAGGTGACAAGTTTGATTAGTTACAATGAGTGCACCAGAACTGAGTTTACCTTTATAGCCTTCACTAATTTGTCATTTGATGGCATTTCTGCCAAATACATTTTCAAGATGTGTTAGGAAGCAACCATTGATGTACAGCATTACTTCGAATATTAATGAGAAACACAATGCATAGATTTGAAACTTTAAAAAAACATTTATGAATAATAATCAAGCAACACTGATGTAAGTGCAAATATGGTTCATGACAAAGCACGCAAAATCAAAAGATGTGACAGGTATGCTAACATATAAAAAGACGGCGTAGATCCCCAACAATTTGAACAAATGAAAATGAAAATGCAAAACTAACAAGAAACTTGATCCATTGGAATGAACATGGCATACTACAGAACTAGCAAGGCCAAGGCAATTAAAAACATGCCTTCCCATACAACATTTTCCCTGGATGAAACATATAAACTGGATTACGAGGTTTTCTTTTGTGATTAAAGTTTTGCTAATATAATCAAAAAGAGTCAGTATTTAACAGCAAGATAAAACAACAAGACCAAAAGGCGACATACCACTAGGAACAGTGTCAACACCAATTTATCACAACAGCACATCCAAATAGGGGAGCGACTGCATCGTGACTGCAAATAAAATACTTGACCAGGAAAACATCAGAATCACAGTTTATCATGGACTTACAAGATGCTTCCCTAATTTGTGATACAGACAGCTCTAGGTGAACCAAATTATAGAATGAGGGTAGCTAGTTGTTTAAAACAATTAGGTTTAGGTTCTTCCATCTAGAAGTATGAGCAACTAACTGGACAGCTACTGTGCCAAAGTAGTTGTGCAACCAAGACCTGAAAGGTCTGGGAGAGTAAGAATATTAGAAAAGGGGGAACTATAGCAAAGAACATAAAAGAAAGTAAAGGAGAAACTACTGATGAAAAGAATGACAAATCCTGTCCATATGCATAAATATTCCAACAAAAGAATTCTGATGGTACTCAGTGGAAAAAAATGGATTCACAAACATCATGTAGGTTAAGGAGCATCAAAATAATAAAATATTTTTAAAAAATCAATATTTTTTCTGTACTCCTGCAAAACATAACTTTGAACTTTGCCTGAAATCAGCAATACTATCTGCCTCACAGCCACGCTCTTCTTTGTACAATGATTTAATGTGTATGCCCTACTGGAAGAAATGGGAAAAAATAAATATACTCTCATATAAATGAGAATCAAATCAAAATTGATACAGAGAAAAGATGCGTTACTTTACTATTAAAGAGTTCATCCTGTAGAACATAGTCAGCTCTATGTGTAGCATAGATCTTGAGTCAGTAACACTGTGCTTCCTGGAAGGATACAAAATTGTCCACATCAGACAGACAGAAAAATGGACATTAGTCATTACAATTGAAGACCCTCTAGACATTATTAGGAGTCTCTATGATAATTTATAATTATTGATATCTCAGTTTACTGCTGTTGGTACACTTTACATAGAAAATATAATATTAATCAATCATTAAACTTTCTAAGCTGAATGCTACATATTTCAATCATGAACTCAAAAGTTCTATAACTACCCAAAGCTCATAGATATAGCTGATGATGGGGATAGAGACTGACTGAGGATTTAGTTCCTCCTTCAACACCACAAGCCAATAAAAACTTCATAAAACTGCTGTTGCACCAATTTGCAGGTCAATCTCAAAATCACCTCTACCCCTACTATAGAACAACACCACAAGATATTTCAACTCATCTAATTACAGAAACTGCTTAACCATTATTTGAAGACAATAAACCACTATTCTCAAAGAAAGGACCATGCTGGAGGTGGTAATTTATATCCCAGTTGCATCCCACTCAACAAACTGTTCGAGGTTGTAATTGAGATCAAAGGCAGATGGACAAAATCATTTACAAACAGCAAAAATACAGTCCTTAAGTTCTTATACTGGTCAAGTCAAGATGGAAAAGAGATAGAGACTCGTCACATTTCCAGTGAGAGGCTAAAGAATACTTTGCAGCTATTCTGCCTAGAAAAATAAAGCCTCATCTGGATGGAAGATAGGAAGAGAAATGAGCGGTCCAGTAAAAGAAAAATTTAAGGAAGGAAAGAAATGTTAGTTTGAAAGGCAGCCAAGGGTAGGGCTGCCAACTGTCTTTCTCTGGAAATGAGGACATTTGGGTGAAAAAACTTTTGAGGATGCCTTTCCCTATGATGCCATAATACGCTTTAATACTGTCTTATGGATGTTTAAAATGATATAAACCTTTAGTAGCAGTTTATCGCTATAATTATGATATGATGGCCACAATCACAGTCACTGGCAAATTAATAACCCATTAAATATTTTGAAAATGTCAAGCCTCTTAAATCAACAGACTTCTTTCCTTCTATTCTTATTTGCATAACTTAACTGTCGTAAACATGGTAAATTCACTTCTAGTAAAATAAAAATAATTTTACTCTTTTCAATTTAGATTATTTGCATTTATCTACATTCTTTTATATTTTTCCACTGAAGCACGCTACTGAAATTGAATCTTGTGAGCATTAGCTCTTTAATTGAATCTATTCTACTTTTTCAAAAACAAGGATATTTGTTGTTCAAGTAGTCTGTGAACTTGCACTTTCTTTTCGGCATAATGGATACTCCTGAATTTATGTAAATGAAAGAATTATGAAAATATTATTAAATTTCTTGAAGAAGTGAGTTATTACATGATCAACTGATAACTAAAAAGATATTGCATTTACATGACAGAATAAATGTGAGATTTTTTTTTAATTAACTGAAACTTTAATAGTTGACTCATTCATTTACAACTATAAATCCATTTTGGAACAACGGGTGGTAATAACAATATTTTCCATTAAAATATTACAAAGCAGTACTTACTCGCACTTAAAAACGACAGACTGTACCTGGATGTATGAAAGTTCTTGTTTAACCATGCTGCTAAAAGAAGAATCGAAAATAAGATCTCACATACTTGTCTACTTGCCAAGAAGATAAAGTTGAATTCAAAAGATTGTGAAAAATCCAAGTTGGACACATATCGACTGTTCTCATAAATATCTGCATTGTTTAATACTGGGATGTAAGTGAAGATTTATGGAAAAAAGTGTGCGCACTACTTCTGCAAATGCTGATTGGTGTACGGCTTTCAATTTTTACCAATGATAAGGATATGGAGATTTTCAAATTTTAGGAGCCAAAATTCCGGACATTTTCAAAATTTTATAAATTCATCCCAGGTAGTCCATGGCACATTAAAAATGTCCAGGAAAATGAGGACGGTTGGCAGCCATAGTCAGGGAAAAATTCAATGGGCAACCCCATGGCAAAATGCTTTCAGAGAGTAAAATAAGTGCAGCAAACAATCCCAAATTAAATGTTTTAGAGATTAGATTTCTTAGAATAATATAAAAACTGGTGAAAACAGATTTCCAGGAGAGGGGGAAGTATTGATGGAAGATCCCCTTGACAAAGAGAAAGAACTGATAGAGGGCAAGCTATAAAGTTATAAATCAGATGGAAAGGAAGACCTGAAGAGAGTTGGGATATACAGTTCATGGAGTGCAATGCCCACAATGAATGAATTTGTCTTAACTTACATAAGTTAAAATCGAAACATAAAGCAGATTATAGACAAAATTACTTACTTATTTCACTCATTTTGCATGTGTTTTGTGTATCAACTGCTACAACTGTATTTTCTCATTGGGATCAATAAATTATCGACCTAAAAGCATTTGATTTGGCTCCATCAAATCAAATCATTATCTAAAAAGGCCTCAGTTCCAGTAGCTACCTTTTCTGATTGCCATTTTTGATCTCAACTAAATTTAAAAATGTCCCTTGTATCATATTCTGTTTTCTATGCTTAAGTCATAACTTTCTGAAAAAAAAAACAAGTTAAGCTTTTGTAGTGAATTGTACTAGTGTAAGGTATTAATTTGTTTTGTTTTAGTTTTAATTTTTCCAGCATTTCACTCTCTGCAACATCCAAAGCATTTAATATTTCTGTAATATTACCTGTAACTAGTGAATTTCCTGTTTAGAGACCAATATCAAAAATATTACATGCATTTATTATTTTCTTTTATGTATAATTTATCTTCCCTGTTCTGTTCACCAAGTTGCTCCTCAATCTTTCTCTTACTACTAGAAGATTTGAAGAATCTCTTTTTAATTAATTAGCAATATCCCCCTCAAGCAACATTTTGAAGATTTTTATACTGTATCCTCTGTAGTGTTGCTCTCACAGGTTGAAAAGTGTTATGGTTAGTGATAGTGTTATTTATGTTTTATGTGCCAAAGAGGTAGATTTTCTTTAGTACTTTATTCCTTGTCTCCTTACTTATCCACTATGAAGTTTTGATGTTTTCTTTTTTTGTTGCCTATTTCCTAATCAGTGCCTTTCAAGTTTTTTTTTCTGGCAATAATTTTAGTTCATGAGGCAATGTAAGTAAACAAGTAATTTTTTATAATAATGTTTTTGACTGGAACGGTGGTGCAGTGGTCACACTGCTACCTCACAACAGAGAGGCCAGGGTTCATGTCCCAGGTCCTCCCTGAATGGAGTTTGCATGTTCTCCTTGTGTTCATGTGGGTTTCATCTGGGTGCTCGGGTTTCCTCCCACAGGCCAAAGACATGCAGGTTAAGTGCATTGGTGATGATAAATTGGCCCGCATGTGTGTGTGTATGTGAGTATGAGTGTGTTTGCTATGTAATGGCCAGTACACACTGTGCTTGCTCTCACTCAGGATAAACAAGATTTGATGGCTGGCTGGATATATATGTTTTCTTATCATAAGCTAACATTTTTATTAGTATTCAAAAAAATTACAAACAAGCTTATCTAAGTTTCATTTAAAACGTTTGACAGCAACCATTAAGCATTAATACCTGTATGTCTGACTGGATCTTGAACTGCTTGCTGGAAGTCCACATCTTTAGATGTAAAAAAGGTATTAAAGTCTTCATGTAGTGTTATGAATGTAAGTCTTTTCCCAGCAGCCAGTACTGTAAATACAGGTCCATACTACAAAAAATACAAGTACAGTTAAAAAACACTTTAAATCAATTTAAATATCCAGACCCACACATATTCTGTCATTAATCCATTATCAAATATACTTACTGTACATTAGGTATAAAGTAGCTGCAACCAACCTGATGCTGAATATGGTACATGGTGAGAAACAGCTGTGGATGGGACACCAGTCCAGCACTGGGCACACTCATGCACACACTCACTACTATGGGACAATTTAGAGTTGCCAGTAAAACAAACATGATGGTCTGGAGTACCCAGACAAAATGCACAAATGGAGAGAATATGCAAACATAAACACTTCTATGATTAGAATCACTAACACCTGCACTGCAATGCTGCCACCAAATCCATAAATTGTGTTTCATAAATATATAAGAGAATAAACATCAAAACAGTTTTTAATGGATTTCTAGTAAAAAGACAAAACAAAACTATGTTTATGTTAAATATTTATGTTAAATAAAAAATCCATCCATCCATCCATTGTCCAACCCGCTGAATCCGAACACAGGGTCACGGGGGGTCTGCTGGAGCCAATCCCAGCCAACACAGGGCACAAGGCAGGGAACCAATCCTGGGCAGGGTGCCAACCCACTGCAGGACACACACAAACACACCCACACACCAAGCACACACTAGGGCCAATTTAGAATCGCCAATCCACCTAACCTGCATGTCTTTGGACTGTGGGAGGAAACCGGAGCGCCCGGAGGAAACCAACGCAAACACGGGGAGAACATGCAAACTCCACGCAGGGAGGACCCAGGAAGCGAACCCAGGTCCCCAGGTCTCCCAAATGCAAGGCAGCAGCGCTACTCACTGCGCCACCATGCCACCCTTAAATAAAAAATGATTTTCATAAGTATACCGAATAAAATATTAAAGGAAAAACACCTGTACTTTGTCAAATATTAGTCTTACTATCTTTATCTTCTTATTTGTTTACTTAATATTTACGTGCCCATGCAAAAACGAATGCTGCACTATTTCACTCTCTACAGTTGTCTTGCAATATGGTACATTACACACCGTAGCAAGGATTCTTCTGATATTAAATTTTCAGATGTATGTAAGTGATGTCAGACATTTGTGTTTTTCCATTAATTTACATTTATTGATTTTATTGCCATTAGAAAAAAAAAATCCAAAAACAGTGGAGAAAATCTTCAAATACCTTTAATTAAGATCAATGTCAAATCTGATTGACAGTTACAAAATCATGTGATCTACTTTATATGTTTTCTGTATTGTAAACCAAATTGTTTCTAGTTCAGTTCCCACCACACACAAGTAGTTATTTATTGGACAATAATGAGGCCAAGCCAACAACAAATGTATTAGGATGGCCTTGACAATGTTAGGGGAAAAATATCAGTTCCCGGACCATTTCAGCAATATTAATATAAGGTTATTCAGAATCAAGCAATACATAAGTAGTACTAGGGTGTTGTACCGTGTTAGCCATTATGAATGTAGAGAAAAGCCAAGCAAAATGACACCTTTTATTGGCTAACTAAAAAGATTACAATATGCAAGCTTTCGAGGCAACTCAGGCCCCTTCTTCAGGCTCATTTTAGTTAGCCAATAAAAGGTGTCATTTTGCTTGGCTTTTCTAAGCAATATACAAGAAATTTATTTAACAAACATACTTTCAGAGCACCACATGCATCTAGCATTGTAGTCATTGGTGTGCTAACAATCCTTGTTAGACAACACTAGTGTATGAATCTACAAAATCATATTTAGCATATAGCTGATAACATGCTAATCTAATCTAAAAGGTCCATATATGGGACATTAGATTATCCTGCTTTAGGTTACATAGAAAGATACCTAATACTTCAAACCAAGCCAGAGGTGATCTTGAGAGACTGAATACAAGAATTAACTCATCCAAATTACAGCAATTAGACAAAAAGCAATATAGCTAAAAAGCATAACAGACTAAAAATGTTACATAAAGGTTTTCCACTACAATATTCTGAAGATATTATTACAGATTTCTTTCAGAATCTACTTATAAGGCCAGGTTTATACTTCACGCGATGTGACGTGTACTCCAGCGGACGCTCCTGCTACGCAAGCGTTTTACTGTTTATACTTGCGCGCGTATTTTATGTAAATCTGGAAGAATCCACCAGGTGGCAGTGCTAGATATTATCACGGTGAGAACAGGTTTGTCTTCGCTGTGTTGTGAATCGCCTGGAACACCCATTAAATTCTGATGACACCTTACAGCAATATTTCTGAAAAGGATGTTTAATGATTAAATCTATCAATTCAGGGATGTGTCCATTCCAGCAAGTATTGGGCACGAGGCAGAAACAATCCCTAGACAAGGCATCAGCTCATTGCAAGGTGAATACAAGCACTCACATAGACGAGCATCATTTTAGTGTCACCAAATCTGCATATCTTTGGAAGGAAACCGGAACACACTGTGGAAACCCAGAAGGAAAACATGTAAACTCCAGGCAGGACATGACTCCCTGCCAGACAGCAGTGCTACCACTCCGCCACCATGTCACCCCGTGTGTGTAACTATTAACAGTATTCATTACTTAAAAGAAATTAAAAATTTATATATAAAATGTAACATACATACTTTAATGCATTTCATCATGAAAGTGATATCAAGTACAAATCTAAGGATTCTAAATGTGCAGAGAGTTGGAATATCATACATTTAAGGTGTTCTGTGTGGCGATCTATTGCTGTTTGCTGCTCCTGTCAGGTCAGAAGGAAGCCTCAGAAAAAAAAGAAGGCACAAAAGATGGTATATGAGACTTTTAAAATGTATCGTGTCATTACGATAGAGAATATGCGACGCTTGAATATAAAAGCACCACGAACGCATCTGTAGGTCGCCATTTTGCTTCACCAAATCGAACCATTTATCAAACATTGAAGCGCACACATCGATCCTACTAGGCTTTTTGTCAAATGTAGATAGTAAACAGAGACTCTGACGTCATGTTCCCATTTTTATCACACTTCGCCCCCCGACTTTTTGCTGGTATTGCAAGTCGCGCATGTTAATTTCTGAGGACCTGCTCAGAGAACACGTCAAATGAACGCTGGGAACGCGTGGCACGTACGCGTTCTGAGCATGAAGTATAAATGAGCCCTTAGATTTTATCCCAAAATAAGGAAGAGTCCCGAGGCTTTGACAAAACATCTTGCATCACCCCAGTCCCAAAGGTATCATGTCCTGGTGAGCTGTATGACTTCAGGCCTGTCGCCCTGACGTCACATGTGATGAAGACCATGGAGCGGCTATTGCTTCACCACCTGAGGCCACAGGTCCGCCACGCCCTCGACCCTCTGCAGTTTGCATACCAGGAGAAGGTGGGAGTGGAGGATGCCATCATCTACTGTATATGCTACACTGATCCCTCTCCCACTTAGACAGAGGCAGTGGTGCAGTAAGAATTATGTTTCTGGACTTCTGGACCCCGTGATTATCAGAGGTGACTTTGTGCAGAGGGTGCCGACCTATGAATGCCTGGGAGTCCAGCTGGATGATAAACTGGACTGGACTGCCAATACTGATGCTATGTGAAAGAGAGGGCAGAGCCGACTTTACTTTCTTAGAAGGCTGGGGTCCTTCAACATCTGCAATAAGATGCTGCAGATGTTCTATCAGACGGTTGTGGCGAGCACCCTCTTCTACACGGTGGTGTGCTGGGGAGGCAGCATAAAGAAGATGGATGCCTCACGCATGGACAAACTGGTGAGGAAGGCAGGCTCTATTGTAGGCACGGAGCTGGAAAGTTTGACATCCGTGGCAGAGCGACGGGTGCTGAGCAGGCTCCTGTCAATCACAGAGAATCCACTGCATCCACTGAACAGTATCATCTTCAGAAAGAGGAGCAGCTTCAGAGACAGACTGCTGTTACTGTCCTGCTCTACTGACAGACTGAGGAGATCGTTCCTCCCCAACACTATGTGACTCTTCAATTCTACCTGGGGGGGGGGGGGGGGGTGGTGGTAAACGTTAACATTATAGAAAGTTACTGTGTATAATACCTGCATTTTTATCACTCTTTAATTTAATATTGTTTTTTTATCAGTATGCCTCTGCTGGAGTATATGAATTTCCCCTTGGGGATTAATAAAGTATCTATCTATCTATCTATCTAAAATAGTAGAACAGCTGACATGACACCTGCTAAATCACATATTTTCAAAAGGATTGAAAGCCCATCTCTTCAAACCTTGCCTAAATTTTTAAGCCTGGCGAATCTCACAGTAATTTCTGTGCTCATTAGTTTCCTTGTCTTTAACCTATACTCAAACATCTACTGGTTTCTCTCAGAATCTGACAACTGAATGTGTTCATTTTACACATTTATTTAACACATGTTCATTTATTAAATTTTATTATTAATGTTTCCAATAAACTAACACAATTAATTAACACAGTCAATACCAATAGGTGCTGTCAACCATCAGAACTTTTGTCCAGAACCAAGGACTTTTAGAAACTCAGAAGCTTTTGTAGCATTCCCACTGCAAGAACACAGGCCATTTGTAGTTCGTTATCATTTTTTTAGCTCCTGCTACTGGGTATGTACTTTTTGTTCAACCAGGAGCTATTGTGGGTGGGCTTGAGTAATGAACTGTGCTGACTGGTTGACCACAAGCACTAGCAACATCTTACAAATGTGTTAGTAGTCTGGACTTTGGAGAGTTATTGGTGAAGTTAGAGTTCAGCACCCTTCACTTTTCATAGCCAACTCCCTGGTGCACTACACCATACAATTCATCAAAGCAATATGTGGTGCGGATCCCCGAAGAGGTCCAGAGCACATTGAAGCAAGGGGAGGGATGTCCCGAAAAACACCTCATCTCTCACTGCATCACTCTTCTTTGCACATCATATATTTTGCATAAAGGTTACGGTTCTCATTGTGTGGTACGAACACAACACATGAAAGTGGCCTGCAGGAACTAAATGGTTCCTGAGAACAAAGTTCTACTTCCTGCCTAATGGTTTTGAGACTTGTATGATTCTCTCATTTTGAATTCAAACACAAAGGATGTGTAAATCACTTTGGTAAAATCATTTTTAGACCAATAAATTGATGCAAGAATTTAGATCTTGATTGTGGTATGTGTCCATTTCAACAACACATCATACAGCATATAAAAGAGAAAAAAATTACACTAGAGAATAAATACATTAGACTATTGATAATTTTCCAAGACAACAGTTTAAAAATATGTTAAAAATTCAGACTTAAAAGATTTAAATAATGCACATTTGAGTTCCTTCTGTTTATCAAAATATTTTCTGAAGTATCACAGTTTGGTAAAAGAGTAGAGCCTTCCTATTCATTACATCTCCTGCATACTGCTGTGAGTATTTTCACTTCTAGACGTCTTCAAAGTGATACAAAATACAGATTTTTTACATTTCTAGAGTGTACAGATTTAAACTCAGTGCACCATTGCCTTAGACACTGAGATGATGTTTATGAAGTTCTTGTGAAAGCAAAACTAGGTCAGAAAGAAAACAATCATCAGGCATACTACTGTAGAGTGTTGTACCGCGTTAGATATAGATTGATACAGGAGAAAGCAGGGTGAAATGACACCTTTTATTGGCTAACTAAATAGATTACAAATGCAAGCTTTCGAGGCAGCTAAGGCCCCTTCATCAGGCAAGGTGTAACCAACACCTTGCCTAATGAAGGGGCCTTAGCTGCCTCGAAAGCTTGCATTTGTAATCTATTTAGTTAGCCAATACAATGTAGCATACTACTGTGAAAGAAAACCTTTAAAGCTCAAGTTAGTATACTGGGTAACAGAGCTGGACAGAGGTTAGCACTGTTGCCTTATAGCTAAGGATTCATTGGTTCACATCCTGGCCTAGGCTCCATCGATGTAGGCATTACATGTTCTGCATTTTTTTTATGAGATTTCTCCCATTGTTCCAGTCTATTTTCACATCCTAGAGACAAGTTGGTTAGGTTGATAAGGGATTTTAAACTAATTTAAATTGGCTCTGCATGACCGAGTTTAAAATGTGAGTAAGCCTGGCCTGTGATGAACTAACATCCTATCAAGAGCTGGTTACAGCCTTGGACCCAGTAATCCCAGGATTCACTCCACAACCACTAGCATTGTAAATCGTAATATGAGTTGAACAAATAATAAGTGTACTTATTATAGTGTACAAATCACACTTTAAAAAACTCTTACTTTTTTAATTGTAGTAATAATAATTGAAATTTAAAAGTTAGCAAAATGGAATTTAAAAAAATCAGGGGGATTCACTTTTACTGGATGTATTCATTTTTAGGCTGTTTCTATGTATACCCAAGGTAGCAACAGAACCTACATGTTTTTTTACATTAGAAAATAGTGGTGTATGGTCAAAGCATGCACAATTTTTGTAGGAGGCTTTTCATTGATTTCTGTTACAAGTATCGGGAGAGGCTACTGGGTGAGGGTACCCAGATTTCCTTTTAAAGTTGTAAAGCAGATAGGACCTGTCACTTCAAGTTGGTGCTACTATTTCATCATAAAATTCAACCCACATTCCATTAGTCACAATTAAAAACATCTTCATATTCTTTGACCTTTGAAGGACTACACTCAATTATCTTTAATGGAGAAAGTGAATATGAAACACAAAAAAATGATGGAATGTCACCTTAGTTTCAGTGTTTTTATTAAGTGTGTCGACGAGGTCATGGACCAAATCTGCAGTTTCACTTGAGGAACTCAATTAAGGGAATTATAAGACGAGTTTTGTTGAGATTATTCAACTAAGGCTTCATTTTCATTTTCTTTATTTATTTATTATTACATTTTTTTCCATTGATGTTGTTACATCACAATTTTGTGTATTTGTTTACTCATGGGTGCCACCATTTTGTGTACTTGTTTTTTATGGCTATTGCATTTTGTGTGTTTCTATGATGCTATATGGCTAATAAGCACACAATACATGTGCTACATGCCCCGTGGCAACATGGCAGCAGATTATCATAAAAGATGGTGCCATATGGTATTATCAGCACTGGCATGTGATTGTATACACCATTCAGAAATATAAAAATGGAGGACAAACCTCGGCCGCTCACAGTATTTAAAAGTAATACTCTTTGAGAATCAAATTTACTTTTGGAGTAACTCTCAAAGATACAATAGTAAATCATACTTGTCGCTTGTGTAAAACTATTCATGAACAAACATATATTTCTATAGTTTTGTCAAAAAAAAAAAATCAAAACAGAAATGTATCACCCCCCTTTAGAAAACACAATATTAATAAAGGCAATTAAACATATCCAAATACACAAGGGCTTATACAGACCAGCTGTCGCAAAGGCTAACTAAGTATACAAAAATCTGTAATATACAGGGAAAGTAACTGTATAATAAGTTTCACTAATAACACATTAACAAATATTGCATAACAAACTATTATTTCACATACAGTATATCAATATACTTAAAATGATTATTCATATATCTGTCAGTCAGTCAGTCAGTCAGTCAGTCAGTCATTTTCCAACCTACTATATCCTAACACAGGGTCACGGGGGTCTGCTGGAGTCAATCCCAGCCAACACAAGGCGCAAGGCAGGAACAAATCCCAGGCAGGGCGCCAGACCACCACAGGGTACACACACAAGCACACACTAGAGACAATTTAGGATCGCCAATGCACCTAACCTGCATGCATTTGGACTGTGGGAGGAAACCGATGCAGACACAGGGAGAACATACAAACTCCACACAGGGAGGACCTGGGAAGTGAACCCAGGTCTCCTTACTGCAAGGCAGCAGCACTACCACTGCGCCACCATGCTGCCCTATTCATATATCTAGTAACAGTTTATGATAACATTCATTGATAAGTCATTGTGCTGAAACTATAAAGTGCTATCCACCCACTCATTACCTGCATTGTCAACTGCCAAGCACAGACCACTGTTCCCTTAATTGAGTCATAAAACTTAACCAAAAAGTCCCCAGATCCTAAAGATGCTAGCACAACGAAAATGCATATAAGTTTACAATATACTGCATATGCAACTTCAAACTCCCAAATAGTATGACTATGGATGTTTGTCTGTGAAACAGTAAAAGACTGCATTTAATTTCAATCAATATATTTTTATAATCCTAATACATCAACTTTTATCGAATATATTTGGGGATAATAAAGTCAGTCTAGGTACTACTGGAGCTCAAAGGAACTATGCGTTCAAAATTAGTCAAGTCCAGTATGAGGTCACACCACAGGTTTTTGGTCAATGCAATAAATTGTGAGGATTTGCTATTACACTCTTACGCTTCCATGTCTGTATAAACAGATCACCTAAGTGAGCTTAAACGAGACAGCACTTCAATTTTTTTTCCCTTAAACCATATTTATGTTAGTTAAATTTGTTTTAGTAGAAAATCAAAAATAAGTAATATGTTAATACTTTCTTTTATTAATTCTTATATGATTTAAAAGAGAACATGGTATATGACCGCTAAGAATTTAAGCGGTAATAGATTTTCAGATTAGAGTAAGCATAAACTGATTAGCCAGCAGTTAGGGTCAAGAAGCCAGTATTATCTTAGAAACCTCTGCTGACTTTCCTTCAAAGGATGTTGAAAGAAAGAAAATTCTTTTCAGGTACTGTACTTGTTAATCCAACTGTGAATTAAAATATAATAATCCTTCCAGTTATCCAAAGCCAAATAAAAGCAGTAAATGAGTAAACCAACTACACCACGCAACACTCATATTACCACCCCTGTCCTGCAACAAGAATCCAGTTCACAAAACTTACCCTGATCAGAAGTCCTCTTAATGGCTCTGCTCCACATTAATCTTTCATCATTCTCACACTGCTTCTCTCTGTAGGATCCTCCTTGAAGACTCTGCTGTACCTCTTTCTGCCTACTTACTAAGCATCTGCCATTCAGGAATACTTAAAAGGTTCTCCTATACTCTCTTCTTGTTCTCATGAAATGAAATTAGTTTCTCACAATCAGAACTACTCTAGCTTACAGACCTTCATAACAGGTATCTTAAAGATCCACTTCACTACACAATACTACTTAAGCTCCCCACACTCATGTTTACTTTGGATTTACTGTGGAAAATCTACATGTTTCTCTTTAACATTTAGCCATGCTGTAAACTGCAAATCATACCTTATCAAACATTGTCAATTGACTGTTTATTCTGCATTGTATTTCCAGCCACTCAAACATAATACATGTGTACTGATTACTGTAATGCTCTTTTAACAAAATTATCATTCAGATACAAAAGTGGTAAATGAAACTTTGAATAAGGCAGCAGTGTGGCACACTGGGTAGTTGCTACAAAACACTGTTTGGACATATAATCTGTGTAGAATTCAGCAGCCTTAACCCTGAACTGATGCATGGATGGATGGATTGAAGGATACATGAATATCTTCCTATAGTTTCAATACATTATTTAGATCGGGGATGTAGCAGTTATTTTAAATGACCCAAACTTTAAAAACGTATAAAATAATGTGTTCGGATTCATGTGAGGCTTATTACTTTTCGACAACTTTTGTTCTTGATACTGTACACCTTCATGTTTTCTATTTTTACTTTTTTGTTTTACTTTTTATTTAGACGGTTTTGACACAAATGCAAAAATACGGTTCAAAAATCGAGACTTTTACATTAACAGACATAGCACTTTTTATTTTGACAATGAACACTTGTTTGGGGTCATGTTCTTATTTTCATTTATTTTTAAAAAGTACTTGTTACTTGTTTACAGCTTGGACTTCATTATTGAATATTATTTTTATGAAAATCCTGCATTTGTTCTTGCCAACTTCAAAAAACATTCCACAAAAATGTTAACAAATTTACTCACCAATATAAACAAACGCATTTGTTGCAAGTAAAACTAATAAGTAAAACTAATAATAATAATTCTTTACATTTATATAGCGCTTTCTCAAAACTGAAAACAAAATCTAACGAGAACGGCGCTTCAGTTATTAATCTCATCACATCTTTTTTGCAAAAACACACGTGAATAGCAAAAACCTGATTACCTTGGCTCGGGCTTTTTCCACAAAGTCCAAAGGAGCCCTGCCAAATTGGAAGGCAACTCCGAACCAGGGCAACCAGCCTCTGATGCAAGGAGGGTAATTATGTTGTTTGTTCTTTGTGTAAAATAAGCAGAATGAAAGTACTAATACTGCAATTAAGCATAGCACTGCAGGAACCATCGTGCATACAAAATTCAATATAACCCCGGTGTAATGTGAGCGCGTTTAGTAATACACACGATCAAAAGAGGTGATTATTAAGTGATGTGTTGACCACCCAATCATTGAAAGGAAAAATTGAACGCTATCCAATTACAAAAAGGGGCGAGTATTTCCCGCGCTAGGAGAAAGTGGAATTGTGGGAATTGTATTTTTTAAGAACGCCATTCTCCTTGTCATTCTCGGCGGTATAGGACTGGCAGTTAATTTTAGCAGCGCCTGTCAGGAACTACAAATGATTATTTCTGCTCTTTCACTTCGTATGATTTGTGTGATAACGCGTAGGACACACGGAGAGGACTTTGTCCCACAATTGGAGACTGGATACCGCTCGTTTTCACACAGAGGTGGTTTATGTAGCAGTGTCTTGTGTAAATCTTCACCAAATGACGAACCTCTTAAGCTACACCGCCACCTTATTTATCTAGTAATTGGTGTTAATAGAAATGGAAGAGGAAAATCTGTCAACTGCAGAGAAATGGCCACGGATGACAAAGTTCATGCTGTCTGCCTGCGCGGCCGCTCTTGCCGAAATAGGTATGGAATTAAGCAGAGAGGGGGTGCAGGACACACGGGGGACTTTGTCGATAGTCTCGTGCAGTTACGGTAGTTAGTGGCGTGCAAAGGAGGACATTTGAAAAGAAACGCCGCATGTCTAGCGTGGTGTCAAAGCGCATCCGGACCTTCCGGAGTTTGGACTTTCAAAGCTATGTATGAGTGATTTACAGGTAAATTGACAAAATTGATGTGTACTACTGTAAAAATTTCTTCAGGTAATAATTTTCCAAACATAATTAATGTTGAAAAAACACTGTAGTTATCCAGTGCCATTGACCAGGTGTTCACAGTCTACTCTATGGCGTAGCAGACGGTCAAATTAATATCTAAAAGTAGTTGTATTGAAAATGTATTGAAAAAAAGTTTATTCTGCATAATGCATGAAAACAATTTTTGTAGTAATGAAACTATATCGATTCATTTTTGATTACTTTCCAATAGTGTTATTATTTCCAACATCCCAGATTCCCTGCCTTAAACTTTTGAAGATGTGTATGTTGTGTTTGTGTGAATAAAGAATTCCCAGACAGGTATTGCCGCCTACTGATTAAGAAACAACCTGAAAATTACAGTCTGTTGTATTAATCGAGTTCATTGATCTGCCTGTACTGTTATTTTACAAATGTGTGACTTCATAAGGTACAGTATGCAACTTAATATGAAAATTGCTAGACCAGTGTGTGTTTGGATGAGAGTTTTGAATTTGTACCAGGAGTATATTAATTTATGATAACATCAATGAGACTTCTCTATCGAGGTTGCATCAAGGTCTCAGAATCTCCTACCAATTGAGTGCTGAAGTCTGTGAATATGTAAATTTAGTCATTAACCTATGGTATAGTACTATGCCCTTTTTATTATCCTTGCCTTGGATCAGAAACTGCATGTTCTGTCTGATCTTGATCTTCACCCAAAGCTTGCATTATATCAGTAGATATGTTAGGCTGATTTACACTGTTGCTTTTGATAAAGTTATCTCCATACATTTGCACGGAATATATTGTATGAACTTAAAGGCAAGCAGATCATTATCTGTCACTGTTCCAGTATACACATGATATTTAAGTTTTTCCACACAGTTCGGTTTTTCAAATAATTTTTTTTTCCTGTAATGTGTCTTGGTTAGAATGGTCCAATTAAAATATACAGGTTCTAACATCATAATACTGTCAGAATTGCTTAATTGCGCCATTCATGTTTTTGGTACTAGCATTTCCTAGAGAGATCATCACACTTTGTAAATCTTTCAGCTCTTTGTATAATTCATCACTTTTTTCAAAACATATAAATCACTTTTTCATGTGGCAGTTTTACTCCTTTTTAGCTGTGCCACATGCAAATCCTAGCTAAATTTATTTGAGAAATTGTTTTATCAGTCACTATTCATAAAAGAAGTTAATAAACAAAAAAACACAACCCTTCTTATCTTATAGTAACTTTTGTGGCAAGGTGCATCACAAGGCACCATGACTCATTTTATCTGTCTATCTATAAAGGGTTTTCAGTAATTATCATCAGACTATTTTATATGCACTAACATAAAATTCTCAGTCATATATTGCAGCAGATTGTTTCTCTGTACAAATAACGTACACTGCTGTAGCCCACACAGAGTATTGTAATTTTATGTGAGAACTAATTGCTATACAATATGTTCTAGCACAATATGCTCGGCTATAAACCAAAAGATTTTGCAGAGTCTTCTTCCTAGCTTTTTTCTCACATTTCTGCATGGTCAGCTGTCAAACATGCTACCTGCCACTTGTTCCGGTCAAGGATGTCCCTGGCACAATGTTGACTTGTCGCTCATCCTCTTTGATTCGGTCAAGCCAACGTTTTTCAGTCTTCCTCATGGGCTCTGGCATATTTGTGTCTTTGCCACTGAGCTGTTGTCACTTGACATAGCCATACCATCCGAGCTATGCATTACACAGCTTCTCATCAATTGGTGCCACACACATGAACTTCTGAACATCTTCATTCATAACATGGTTGAGTCTGGTCAGGTTGAATACCCATCACAGCATTTGCATCTCCATGATTTTTAGTGCTTGCTCGTGGTTGGTGGAGGCTGGCCAGCATTCTGCCCCATAAATGGCCACTAGGTGGATAACCACTATACGTATATATGTTCTTCAGATATTTTGGGATCTTGCGGTCACAGAGGACACCAGTGACCTGGCACCACTTCAGCCATGCTGCATTGACTGAAGCTTGGGCATCTGGGTGGGTGTCACCATCTGAACGGGGGTCTTCCCAGACTGTCTTAAGACTGCAGTAGTTAAACCCCTACTTAAGAAAAATAATCTCGACCCCTCTTCTCTTGAAAATTATAGACCCATCTCTAACCTGCCTTTCTTAAGTAAAATTCTAGAGAAGGCAGTCATTATGCAGTTAAATGAGCACCTCAATAAACATGCTATTCTTGATAAATTTCAGTCAGGTTTTAGAACAAATCACAGCACAGAAACTGCACTCGTTAAAGTAGTAAATGACTTGCGGGTAAATGCAGACAGAGGCCATTTATCTGTTCTCATCCTCTTAGATTTGAGTGCCGCATTTGACACTATTGATCATAATATTCTTAAGAATCGCCTTAGTCAATGGGTGGGCCTCTCTGGCAGTGTCTTAAACTGGTTTGAATCCTACCTGGCAGGGAGAAAATTCTTTGTTAGTTGTGATAATTATAACTCAAAGACACATGATATTCTATATGGTGTTCCACAAGGCTCTATCCTGGGTCCGCTGCTCTTCTCAATCTACATGCTTCCATTAGGTCAGATTATCTCGGGACATAACGTGAGCTACCACAGCTATGCTGATGACACACAGCTGTATTTATCAATAGCACCTGATGACCCCAAATCTCTTGATTCGCTAACACAATGTCTAACCTGTATCTCAGAATGGATGAATAGTAACTTTCTCAAATTAAATAAAGAAAAAACCGAAATCTTAGTGATTGGCAATAATGGATACAATGAGGCTATTAGAAATAAACTGGATGCATTAGGATTAAAAGTCAAATCGGAGGTAAAAAGCTTAGGGGTAACCGTTGATTGTAATCTGAATTTTAAATCGCATATTAATAAAATCACTAGGACAGCATTTTTTCACCTAAGGAACATAGCAAAAGTTAGACCTCTTATATCATCGAAAGATGCAGAGAAATTAGTTCATGCGTTTGTCTTTAGTCGGCTAGATTACTGTAATGCACTCCTCTCAGGACTACCCAAAAAAGACATCAATCGTTTGCAGTTAGTGCAGAATGCAGCTGCTAGAATCCTTACCAGGAAAAGAAAATCCGAACACATTTCTCCAGTTTTGATGTCACTACACTGGTTACCTGTGTCATTCAGAATTGACTTTAAAATTCTGCTTATGGTTTATAAAGCTTTAAATAATCTCGCCCCGTCTTATATATCGGAATGTCTGACACCTTATATTCCAAATCGCAACCTCAGATCCTCAACTGAGTGTCTCCTTAGAATTCCAAGAGCAAAACTTAAAAGAAGTGGTGAGGCGGCCTTCTGCTGTTATGCACCTAAAATCTGGAATAGCCTGCCAGTAGGAATTCGCCAGGCTAATACAGTGGAGCACTTTAAAAAACTACTGAAAACACATTACTTTAACATGGCCTTCTCATAACTTCACTGTAATTTAATCCTGACACTCTGTATATCCAATTCATTATAATAACTATTCATTCAAAATTTGTACCAACCCCTACTCTCTCTTCTGTTTTCTTTTCCGGTGTCCTATTGGTGGTGGCTTGTGCCACCACCATCTACCCAAAGCACCATGATGTTCCAACAATGATGGATGGATTAAAAGCCAGAAGTCTGTATAACCATCAGCATCAAGTGACTCCGTGAGAACCCTAAATACAAAGAGGACTATTTCATTTATGTTAGGTAGAATGCCCAAAGGGGACTGGGCGGTCTCGTGGCCTGGAACCCCTACAGATTTTATTTTTTTCTCCAGCCTTCTGGAGTTTTTTTTTGTTTTTTCTGTCCACCCTGGCCATCGGACCTTACTCCTTTCTATGTTAACTAATGTTGTCTTATTTTAATTTCTTATTTGTCTTTTATTCTTCTTTTCTTCATTATGTAAAGCACTTTGAGCTACTTTTTGTATGAAAATGTGCTATATAAATAAATGTTGTTGTTGTTGTTGTTGAACAGACGAGTGATTCCAGGTAATTCAGTGAAATTCATGAGCTCATGTACACAGACTCGGATGGCCCCATCAGTCTGGGTGCCACACTCCATGTATCTATTTGCTTGATATTTAATCGGAGACCATGTTTTTTGAGTCATGTTTTCTATCACTTCATAAGATCTTCTAAGGCCTGCTGGGTTTCCTCTATAAGCACAACGTCATTGGTGTACAGGATTGTGTCCATGGATGCAGCATCTGGAGATCCACGGTGGTTGTGTCCTTGCATAGGGTAAAAAGCATGGGCGAAAGTGTAGATCCCTGATGGACACCCCTGTTGATGGTCAAGGGTGGTGAGATGCTGGCTAGGCACAAAAGTATGCTGGTGGCTTCCACGTAAAGCAGTTGTGCCCACTAGTCGTATGCTTATGCATGAGTTCGGAGGGCTCGCCATTTTACTCAGTCGAACGCCTTCTCCAGGTCTAGGAAGGCCATGTGATGCTGCTTGTTCTTTTCCCGGTGTCTCTCCTTCAGGAGCCAAAGGGCATCTAAGATGTCCGTCATGCGCCAACTGCTGACAAATCCACGCTGATTGTTCAGGATTGCCACAATGTTCCTTAATCTTCTCTCCAGCGCGTGTTCGAAAATCTTCATGGTATGACAAAGTAAGCAAATCAGGAGGTAGTTTATACAGTTGTTAATGTCTTCTTTGCTTTTCCATATCGGGATCATAATGCTAGTGGACCAAGTTCGGTGACTTGCCTTCAGCGATGATGCAGTTGAAGAGTGTTGCCAGCAGATTGGCACCACTGCTGCCAAGTAACTTCCAGACCTCCGCTGGTATATTGTCTGGTCCTGTGACTTTCCCATTCTTCATCTTCCTGTCTGCCCGTTCAATGTCCTTGGTGGTTATCTTGGGAACGGGGCCTCCAGTTGGGTCGGCTTCTGGGATGGGCTGGTGCAGGAACTTTTCATTAGAGATCTTTGAAAACAAGGCATTCCAGTGCTGTAAGATATCAGTCGGATCCCCTAGGATTCTCTGGTCTTCTTCCTTGATAATCTTAACTTGTCCAATATTTTGGGTTGATCGGTGATGCCAGTTGGCAAGGTGGGATAGTTTGTTGGCACCTCTGGGCTCGTCCATCTGGGTATACAGTTCTTTGTAATGTCTAGCCTTTGCTTTGCTGCTGATTTAAGCATCTTGTATCATTGTCGATCATCATCGGGTTGTGATTTGTACCATTTCTTTAGCACCATTTTATTCTCTTTGATCAGCACTTGTAATTCTTCTCTCCACTACCAGGCCTGTTTGTTGGTAAATATTGCCTACAAGGTTTCATTTTCCCAGTGTCCGGGTGGCTACTTTTTGGATCTGATCAAGGATTTCTGACCAATGGTCTTGTATTTATTAGTTGGGCTCTATCTCAAGTTTTCCAAGTTCATCAGTGATCTGTTCTTTTGCCTCCACTAGCTTCCACCACTTGATGTGTACCTCTCTCATCTTTTGGATTTTTGTGGGTCCATCAAGTTTAATCCTTAAGTCGAATACGAGGAGGCTGCACTGTGGGGCAACATTGTCTCACGGGATAACCTTGCCCTCCAATGCCAGCTTAAGGTCACTCTGCTGGACGATGCAATTTTCCAGTTTGAGTGGAGTGCCCTCCACTGTTGTATGTTACCAAATGTGATGTTCAATTTTTGTAGAAAGTATTGGTGATGATGAGATCATGAGCCCACCACGCAGTCTAATATCCAGCGTCATTTCAGGTGCTGAAACCTTGGCCCCCATGTTGCTGCATGTAGCCATCTCTGGCTGTTCCAATGTGTCCATTCAGATTGCCACCAATAAGTAGGTGCTCATCATAAAGTATAGATTGCAGGAGCGCATCAACACTTTCCCAGAATTCGTCCTTTTTGTCTTCCAAGCAGTTGGTTTGGGATGCATAGCATGAAATAATTCAGAGTGTGGATTTTGCAGAGTCAATCTTGGAAAAAGTCACTTCGCTCCCTAGGGCTACAAGTATAGACAATAAAAACAGTAAAAAAATTCAGATTTTCACAGCTCAAGGTGGTGAAAAAAGTGCATAATTTCTTGATGTACAGCATTGGGCATAGTTCAATATAAAGGTTTAGTAACATCACAACTCTTAAAATCATATTAAAAATGACATGGAAGTAAAATCTAGAAGTGTTTTATTTTAATCCCAATTTCCTGAGTGCACAAATTCATGGCAGAGAATAGTAGTGTACCCACAGAGAGCAGAATATTAGAATCCAGCAGATTAAGGCTGTTGGCCAGTTATGCAATTTTGAGTATAGACAGAATTTTATTTTTCTCCATAGGGAAGTTTGGCTTTTTACAGAAGTTCATTAAATAAACAAATATATAATATAGTTATTTAGTTTATATATATATATATATATATATATATATATATATATATACAGTGGTGTGAAAAACTATTTGCCCCCTTCCTGATTTCTTATTCTTTTGCATGTTTGTCACACAAAATGTTTCTGATCATCAAACACATTTAACCATTAGTCAAATATAACACAAGTAAACACAAAATGCAGTTTTTAAATGATGGTTTTTATTATTTAGGGAGAAAAAAAATCCAAACCTACATGGCCCTGTGTGAAAAAGTAATTGCCCCCTTGTTAAAAAATAACCTAACTGTGGTGTATCACACCTGAGTTCAATTTCCGTAGCCACCCCCAGGCCTGATTACTGCCACACCTGTTTCAATCAAGAAATCACTTAAATAGGAGCTGCCTGACACAGAGAAGTAGACCAAAAGCACCTCAAAAGCTAGACATCATGCCAAGATCCAAAGAAATTCAGGAACAAATGAGAACAGAAGTAATTGAGATCTATCAGTCTGGTAAAGGTTATAAAGCCATTTCTAAAGCTTTGGGACTCCAGCGAACCACAGTGAGAGCCATTATCCACAAATGGCAAAAACATGGAACAGTGGTGAACCTTCCCAGGAGTGGCCGGCCGACCAAAATTACCCCAAGAGCGCAGAGACGACTCATCCGAGAGGTCACAAAAGACCCCAGGACAACGTCTAAAGAACTGCAGGCCTCACTTGCCTCAATTAAGGTCAGTGTTCACGACTCCACCATAAGAAAGAGACTGGGCAAAAACGGCCTGCATGGCAGATGTCCAAGACGCAAACCACTGTTAAGCAAAAAGAACATTAGGGCTCGTCTCAATTTTGCTAAGAAACATCTCAATGATTGCCAAGACTTTTGGGAAAATACCTTGTGGACTGATGAGACAAAAGTTGAACTTTTTGGAAGGCAAATGTCCCGTTACATCTGGCGTAAAAGGAACACAGCATTTCAGAAAAAGAACATCATACCAACAGTAAAATATGGTAGTGGTAGTGTGATGGTCTGGGGTTGTTTTGCTGCTTCAGGACCTGGAAGGCTTGCTGTGATAGATGGAACCATGAATTCTACTGTCTACCAAAAAATCCTGAAGGAGAATGTTCGGCCATCTGTTCGTCAACTCAAGCTGAAGCGATCTTGAGTGCTGCAACAGGACAATGACCCAAAACACACCAGAAAATCCACCTCTGAATGGCTGAAGAAAAACAAAATGAAGACTTTGGAGTGGCCTAGTCAAAGTCCTGACCTGAATCCAATTGAGATGCTATGGCATGACCTTAAAAAGGCGGTTCATGCTAGAAAACCCTCAAATAAAGCTGAATTACAACAATTTTGCAAAGATGAGTGGGCCAAAATTCCTCCAGAGCGCTGTCAAAGACTCATTGCAAGTTATCGCAAACGCTTGATTGCAGTTATTGCTGCTAAGGGTGGCCCAACCAGTTATTAGGTTCAGGGGGCAATTACTTTTTCACACAGGGCCATGTAGGTTTGGATTTTTTTTCTCCCTAAATAATAAAAACCACCATTTACAAACTGCATTTTGTGTTTACTTGTGTTATATTTGACTAATGGTTAAATGTGTTTGATGATCAGAAACATTTTGTGTGACAAACATGCAAAAGAATAAGAAATCAGGAAGGGGGCAAATAGTTTTTCACACCACTGTATATATATATATATATACCACTTCAGTTTTTCCAGTTTATCTTCAAATTTAATCAATTGAAATGCCATGAATGACCTAAAATGGTGAAAATGTAAGCAGTAAACTGCCAGAGGTTTAAATTTAAAGTTTAGGTTACAAAAACTGAAAAAAATGGAATTTCAGAATATTACAAATGGGCCATCCTGCAGAGAACAACTAATAGGTTACAACCTACAGATATTCTGCAGCAATTAAAGTAAAGTAAGCGTTGCAAGTTGAATCAAACAGTTTGCAAAGGTGTCCCGACTTTTGTTGATTACTTAAAAACCCTGTCTGTCTTAAGAGCAGAGTTGGAAGAGACCGTGTTACAACATCTTCTGAAGTACTACTTGGACAATATTACACAGTAGAAAGTTGTAAATACCAGCGATAATAACAAGAAAATGGCAATTAACAAATGAAATGAGGCAGAGCATTATTGCCGTTAGAAGTGTAGGCCTTTCATTTAGAGAAATTGCAAAAGAAAAATCAAAGTGTCACTGAGTATGGTGTCCTACACAGTCTAAAGGCAATTGGAAACTGGAAGAAACTGATAGGAAGAGATCTAGCAGACCCAAAGTTACAACCCAATCAGAAGACCAGTTTCTGATGGTCACCAGCTTGCATGACATGTGCCTCACAACACAACAGGTTCAAGCTCAGCTTAACAGTGGTACAAAAAAGCAGTTTCTAACTGTGAAGAGGAGACTTTGCACCGCAGGTTTGACGGGGCAAGTGGCAGTAAGAAAGCCAAAGGACAAAATAGGGCCTTGAAATACCAGCTGTGGACTACTGCAGGAAGTCTTACAGACCAATGAATCAAAATTTGAAATCTTTGGTTCATCACACATGATGTTTCAATGCCATCTAGTTGGTGGAAGGATGGTTCCTCAGTATGTCACACCAGCTGTCAGACATGGAAGAGGAAGAGTGATGGTCTGGTGTGTTCTTTTGCTGGTGGCAGAGTTGGTGACTTGCACAGAGTGACTGGCATTCTGAATCAAAAAGGTTACCACTGTTTGGCTTTTAAATCAGCAAAAGATGGCTACTTTAATATATCAAAAATTTGAATAAAATTTTATATACTTAATGATTCCTTGAGCAATGTTTTTATTTGCCATTGTTTAGTTGTTCTATGCCTTGATTTCATGAAACATTAAGACATTAAATTGTGTGCATTTTTGCAAAAAACTGAGGTTTCTAAAACTTTTGGCTGGTATTGTATATTTATATATATATATATATATATAATATATATATATATAATATGCTGAAAGTACTCCGTGTTAGTTTGTAAGAGTGAGGATGTGCAGCATTGTTCACAGTGGCAATCAGTTTTGTTTTAATTCTCTCCTTTGCTACCACCTTCAGGAGTTCCAGAGTGCATCCCATAACTGAGACTGCACAGCAATAGCTAGTAATTACATTTTGTCTTTAAAACAGAATAACTGTTTTAAACAAATTGCTTAAAACTATAAATTATTAATGTACATTTATGTGGCTGAGCTTCCATCTGCTCATACTTTCAGGGCACAAATGTCTTTTCTTTTTATAGTAAGATGAATACAAACCTTTCATATTTCTGGGTTATCAATCATTTGTAGGAACAGATCTTCATTAGAGAGACAACGTTTGCATACTCTATTAATATCATGTATTTGAGTGGAGCCTACCAATACAGTATCAGAAAAAAGGTTTGTAGGACTTCAGACTTTAGTCACCAATCAACCTAACCT
This sequence comes from Erpetoichthys calabaricus, assembly GCF_900747795.2. Classification (NCBI taxonomy): domain Eukaryota; kingdom Metazoa; phylum Chordata; class Cladistia; order Polypteriformes; family Polypteridae; genus Erpetoichthys; species Erpetoichthys calabaricus. The sequence goes on along the minus strand of NC_041396.2, from coordinate 53,497,384 downwards.
GCATGTTTTTGAGAAATCGGGCAACACCAAAGTAACCAAAAAAAAAAAAATTCAACACAAAGAGAACATTCAAATGCCAAACAGATAGTAACCAACCAAGGACTGTGGTAACCATTTCAACATCAGGCTTCCATAAACAAAACCTGTTACAATACAGAAGAATTTGTTAAATCAACTGAATTATAGCTAAAATTTGTCAAGCTGACTCGATCCAGTCCAAGATTTAGGGGTGCTGAAGCATATCTCTGCTACATCAGTCTATTGCAATCAATTTACACTCACAAACACACTCACATGGGTCCTGTTTAGAGTTTCCAAATCACCTAACATGCACATTTCTAGAGAGAGAGGAGGGAAACCAGACTTCCCAGAGGAAAACCAACACAGACATGGGAAGTACATGCAAACACCTCACAGATAAAGAGACTGCAGGACTTAAACTCTGGACGTTAGATCCAAAAGGCAGCAGGGCCAACTACAGCACTATTCTCATTCCAATAGAAAATAGATCATAAATTTACTGTTATCAGTCACCCATCTTAGTTATGCATGGACCAATGGTATAAACACTCTAATGTTTAAAAATGTGCTTTTGTTTTATTTAATTTAATTTGACCTATAATCAAATGTGTTTTACAATAAAATATGTTTTTTAAAGCATAATATTTTAATGAATTTAGAAGTCAAACAAAGTAAAATTTCAAAAGTATTACTCTACCTTACATTTTCACTTTAATCTATTCTAGCTTCTTTAATGGGTGGTACAGTTGTGATAGCAGTGCTTCCACAGACATTCAGTTTCCTGGGTTCAAATCCTACACTAGGATGTTGACTGAGTGGAGTTTCTATGTTTCTCCTGGGTCTGCATGGATTTTACAGTTGCAACCTCAAACACAATTAGTTTAGGTTACGTGCCAATTCTAATTTGAGAGTGTACACATATGGTACCTGTAGTTGACTGTTGCCCTGTGCAGTGTTGTTTCTCACCTTGCAACCACTGCTGCAATGATAGGCTCCTGCCCACCAAACCCCCCTGCATGACCATGCATTAAATTTAGTGGGTTGAGAATACAGTATGTATATATGTGCATTAAAGGAATTATACATAAGACATTCACATGGTGCTTTTTCAGTTACCTTTCCACTGGATCTGACAAAAACCCGACTCCAGATTCAAGGTGAACTCGCTCATCAGCTTCATGGTGAAAGGAAGAACGTGCCATACAAAGGGATGGTCCGCACAGCAATTGGAATTGTTACTGAAGAAGGGCCGCTTAAGCTGTGGCAAGGAGTCACTCCTGCCATCTACAGACACATAGGTACTACCTGATTAATTTTATTATTAATCTGCATTAGTGGACCAATGATGACTGTTTTGCATTATTAGAAAGAAGTGAGGTTGCATTCCTAAAATATATTCGATCATTTATATTTTTTTAATTTTTCTAATGCAGTATACTGTATATCAAGACAGATGCATTTCTTTTTTTATCCTGAAACTATTTGTAACAGTTTTCCCTAAAATAAGGATACTAATATACTACAGTATACACAATTAAAGTCAAAATCAATTTGGCAGACAAGAGCATTATTTGAAACAAGGGAACTGTCCAAATGTCATCCTTTACAATGCAATTCTTCTGCAGTCTTGTCTGCATTACTGTTGTCTTTATTTTAATTATTATTGTTTGACATTCGAATGGACAGTGTATTCAGGTGTGCGGATGCTTGCTTATGAACAGCTGCGAGACTCGGTGTTGGGAAGAAATGAAGATGGCAGTTTTCCACTGTGGTCAGTAAAAATTAAATACAATTAAACATACTCTGTTTTCAGAACCTTCCCTTGTAAAACAGTGCTTGTCAATAGTAAAGTCTCAGGTGAAAAGAAAGATGCCTAAGGATTGTCTTGGTTCTCTTCATTAATTTAATGTTGTTTATTAATGTATTCAACCTCATAATTACTTAATTAGTAATTCTCTGCAACATTTCGTCTACTGTAAAAATTTGGATTAGATCTGTTTATGAATGTGTTCAAAGTTGGGAGTCGCTGCTCAGGGATTTAGTTATATTAAGACATTAATGTAATCATAGACAAATCTAAAAATAAACCCTGAAATGAAATTCCAGATTTAAATCATTTGTTACACAAGCCACTGTATTACTCACCTGAGTTAGTAAAAACCGAGCAGTTCAATCAAGGTTAGCATTTACAAGCCTGGTATATTTCAGCAGAGTTCAAATGTTTATCAATGCAGTTTAACAGCACACTATTTAATCCAATGCTTCAGTAGTACCATTGCCAAAACTTGCATAACCTGACACATAAACTGTAAAATTTGATAGCTGTAGCACTAAAGGTCAAAACAGACAATGCTACGTAATTGTGTTCTAAATACAGTACTGTATACATGCTTAATTCAATTTATGGTTGCAAGTGTCCAAACTGATCACAGCAGCATTGGGAGCATAACAAGAGCAAAACCCTGAAAGTATTGAAGTCCTTTGCAGGGTACACTCTCTCTGTCTCTCTCTCACACACAAACACACACACACACACTCGGACAATTTGGAGTAGCCAGTTATGCTAACTTACATGTCTTTGAGATATTAATGAAGGACACAGGAAACAAAGCAAGTCCTACTAAGAATATGGTTGTGTCAAATTTGAACCAGGACTCTCTGAGTCATGAACCAATACTGCTTACCAGTTTAATGTCCTGCCGCCCCCACTGTTTCCGTTCAGTAACTGTACTGTTTTCATAAGTAGCACACATTATGCACAGTTTCCCTATATCCTTAGTTTTACAACAGCAACAATTTTAAAAGCATAAGGTGCAGTTCTATCATAGTAAGTATATATTATACTAAATTGCTAATTGTTACAGATTTTTTCTGCTCAGAACATGAATCTTTATGTATTTTCTACCTTGAAATCAGTATATTGCTAAGTAATGATTGCTTTTTGGTTTTATCTATTACAAAGCTCTTAATCAAAATACACTGTCAATTTTTATGACTCAGGAAAGCATCTGTTGGTGCTATGCTATCCGGTGCCATTGGACAGTTTTTTGCTAGCCCAACAGACCTTGTAAAAGTCCAAATGCAGATGGAAGGGAAAAGAAGATTAGAAGGAAAGCCACCAAGGTAAGCCTAAATGATGATGATACTGACACTTTATACACATCCATTTAATACAGAAAAGTGTAGCTTCATGAAAACCCAGTTTTATTTTTTGATTTTTGTGTGTGCTCTGTGTGCTGATGCTGTCTGTCAGCTTAAGATGTCTAATGTAATAACCCAACACTTAATTAGTTATGAATTAACGAGATTCTTTAGTTATGGAGAACTGAGCCTACACTTTTTTTATAAATAAATCAAAATGATTTTAGCATTTAAAAGGCTACATACAATAACTGTTCATACAGATTTTATCACACGTGAAACCATTTGCTGTAGCATACAGGATTATGATTCTTTTTATAAGAGCAAGAGAATAGATTTTATTTTATGTGTTTATTAATTACTGATTCTTTTGCTTAACATTAAAGTCCTCTCCAAACGACATGTTTTTTTGTTGACTGTATAAATGTAAACATTTTTTACCAAATATTTCTGAACACTATTATCCTTATTGTTACTGAGAATTTTATAAAAGAAATAGATAAAAAGGCAGGTTTGATTGATTTGAATTAGCCAAAAATGCAACAGTTTAGCAACTGTTATGTTTAAAACATTAAAACCTAACATAACAATATGAAATATGTAATTCAGGGTGTGGGATTAGGAGCAACATCAAGGACAAGGCAGGAAACAACTGGTGCCATTGCATCACAGGGTTCATTGATACACACACAAGGCCCATTCATTACCAAATAACATAAACTTTTGGAAAGTTGGGAGGACAACTGGAGTACTCAGACAGACACAGAGAGAACATGCAAACTAATCGTGGATGGCACCCCTTTCTATTTACTTTTTAGCCCAGATTGCACAATAACTTCAGTTAATCAAATCAAAGTACATCTAATATGTATTATTATAATCAGTTCAACTAATTCAGTGAATTAATGCAGATTTACATATTACAGGTTATTTTATGTATTACTAGCTATATTACTTGTTGAAGACAGGTAATAGAATACATTTAAAAATATTTTATACTTGGTATCTCTTGTCTTATGTGTTCCCTCAGCACTCTTCATACGCCTTTCCTTGGTATCCTTGTCTGTCCCTTCCTTTCTCAGTCGCACTCCTGTAAAGCCTGCTTCTCAGGCTTTGTCATTTCGAGATGTCTTGCTTGCCTCCTGTCCGTTTTTTGACTACTGCTATTACGCACTGTGAAAACATTATTCTTGTCTTCCAAATACTTCCCATCTTTAAAGGCAACTCTCAGTTTTCCTCCTACACCTTTCCATTGTAACCTGTGTCTCGAATACTCTTGCCTAGCGCTTCCTGTATCAGTCTTGTTTGTCTGAGCAGCCAAAGTGAAACTGACCAATCAGACCAAAGCCAAACTGACCATTCAGATTGCTGAGAAGGGCCAGACACACAAACACACACACACAGAGTCAGTAGCATTTTATTATATAGAAGATTGAGTGTAGTTGCGAAAAACACTTTCTACAATGTTATAAGCTTGTTGTGATCGCCTCGCTTTTACAATATTAAGAACTAACAACAGAATACTAATTCACAATAGCTGGAAGACCCTCACAGGACTAAACAGATCATATATATGTGTTAAACTGAGCAAGACTGCGAGACTTAACTCTACCTCTTAGCTCTATACTCTAAAAAGAACCTTGCTCTGTAATATTTTATATTGTTGGTTAATTTGTTGTTAGATTAAGTTTATTTGCTTTATTGATTGTAATCTATTATTGTAAATGTATTAGTTATTACATCTTTTCACTTGTGGCAATCAACTTTTTTTACCTGTCCAACTACACTTGCTGAGCAAACAGACCCTAGCGTAATGTTTACCGTTTTTGTAAGTTGCCTTTGATAAAAGTGTGTCTGACAAGAAAATACATGTAATTGTAAATGTAAACTTGAATGAAAATGAAAATGGCCAGCAGAGGTCACCTAAACACTGAAGTTTTAAAAACACAAAGTAAATACTGTAAGCTTATGCCAGCAAGCAGTCACAGATACACAAGTAATATAAAAGTACCATTACTGTACACTCATTTAAAGCACAAAATAGGCAAAAAGAATTAATGTCTAGGCCTCAGCAGGAGAGAATTTCTGAATGAATGAGTCACCGCTTGATTTAACAAAGACAAATGTCATTTTAAAAGCTGAGCGCTACTGACCTATGATGTAATAAATGTACTTTTCCCTCTAAGCAAAACTAAAAATATACATGAACAATGCAGAAAAGAATCGGACGGATGTCACTGTGCCAAACAAAGCTTCACCACATCCATGTGGAAAGCCATTGCAAAACCACACCTTCTACATCACTAGCATTTTTGCACTGAATGGAAACCTGACTGGCACAAATGATCCAGCCACTTGAACAATATGTTTATGCCTGTTTGTTTTTTTTTTTTTTTGTTTTTTTTTAGCATTTCCTTTACCAGCTCTCCTAGCTGCAGAGCTGGCCACAAAAAAAATTTCACTTATAAGAGGTGTCATGGTTGGGAACAAGTGTATCTGGATATGCTTGTTACACCTATAGTGTCGATCAAAAGCAGTAATTTGATTTAACAAAATGAAAAGTCGATTTTTGTTTTAAAATAAAATAGTTATGTAGAGTGGCGTGCAAAAGTATTCAGTCCCCTTGAAAGTCATCATAATTTTCTGCATGACAAAAGATTTATACACATATTTATCCATACAGTACTTTTAATGTGAACTCTTATGCTGTACAAATACATTTCCAAAGTCAAAGTAAACCATTTTCTGTAGATATTTAACTGAAGAGTTACTAACTTAGAAGTTAGTGTTTGCATAAGAATTTGCACATTGTTCAGGAGTGATTCTTCCCCATTCTCCTTGGCAGAATTCACAAGAGATATCATCTAGGCTGGTGGGAGGTGGCCTCTGGACAGTAGTTTTCATGTAGTGCCACAGATTCTCAATAGGGTTAAGATCAGGACTTGGCCATTGCAAAACATTCACCTCTCTGTTTTTGAGCCATTTCAGTGTCGCTTTGGCTTTATGCCTGGCGTCATTGTCATGCTGAAAGATGAATCTGCACCCAAGCCATAGGTTCATAGCAGACTGGAACAAGTTCTCAAGCAATATTGGGCCGTATTTGTGTCCGTCCTTTGTCCCTTCAACTCTGACAGGATTCCCAGTCCCAGCACATGAAAAGCATCCCCATAGCATGATGCTGCCACCACCATATTTCACCATATGTGTGGTGTTTCTTGTGGCATAGGCAGTGTTAGTTTTACGCCACCCATACCTCTTTGAAGTTTGGCCAAAAAGTTCTATTTTGGTCTCATCTGACCATAAAACCTTTTCCCACATCTTAACCGAGTCTTTCTCATGCTTTGTAGCAAATACCAGATGTACTTTCATGTGGACCTTCTTAAGGAATGTTTTCTTTCTTGCTACCCTCCCGTAGAGGCCTGTTTTATGGAGAGCTCTTGAAATTGTAGAGCCATGCATCTTCACTCCTGTTTCAGCCATCGAGCATTGCAGACTTCTAAGAGTGACAGTTAGAGTTTTAGTAGCCTCTCTCACCTGTCAACGGCTTGCTTTGATGTTTAGTTTACTAACCCTAACCCTTCCACTTTCTGATGATGGATCCAACAGTGCTTAATGGGACATTCAAACTCTTAGATTGTTTTTGTAGCCATTTCCTGCCTAGTGCATTTCAATGACTTCATTTCTCACATTAGCAGAATGCTGCTTTGTCTTCATTTTTCCAGTGATTGTCCAACAAAGACAATGGCCCTTACAAAGGGTGCTTTTTGAATCAAGAGAGATACAAAGGACTCACAAGTCGTACCTAATTATGTTTAATTATGACTGTCAAATGGCTGTCACCTTCATGTCATTTGTGACTAAGTTATCATTTCTGTAAACCTGGCGCTTCCAAAGCACAGAGGTTTAAATACTTATGCAAACACTAAGTTTTGAGTTTTTCTTCTTCAGTTAAATATCTACAGAAAATGGTTTATTTTAACTTTGAAAATGTATTGTTACAGCATAAGAGATCACATTAAAATACTGAATGGGTAAATATGTGTACAAATCATTTGTCATGCAGAACATTATGATGACTTTCAAGGGGTTTGCCATGCTACTGTACATAACTACACACCTTCCTCAGAAAACTAGTTATTTTTCACAGATAATTTGTATGCAGACAGTAGTCAGTTGGATGAAAGCAGTAATATTACAAATCCATCCATCCACTATTGGATTCACTTAATCCACTTAAGGGTCTTTGGGGCCATAGCATGTCCCATTAGCATCTGATGCAAGGCAGCAATGAAATTTGGATGGGATGCCAGTTCATCACAGACCAGTAGCATAAATAAACATATTAAACATGTAGAAAGAAGTCTTAGCAATTGCCCAGCTCTCACAGGTAATGTCCTGATTGTACTTGAAAAGGCCCAGAATGCAAACATTATACTCCGTATTTGCAATCAGATGTTGAAAAAAATAAAATAGCAATAAGTTAAAGATACTTTTATTGTATATTCTATGGGATTATTTTTTCTAAGGGCCTTTCTATGCTAGTTACCTCATAGCTTCCGTTTATACAGTAATCCCTCGCTATATCGCGGTTCGACTTTCGCGGCTTCACTCCATCGCGGATTTTATATGTAAACATATTTAAATATATATCGCGGATTTTTTGCTGGTTCGCGGATTTCTGCGGACAATGGGTCTTTTAATTTCTGGTACATGCTTCCTCAGTTGGTTTGCCCAGTTGATTTCATACAAGGGACGCTATTGGCAGATGGCTGAGAAGCTACCCAACCACAGCGCGTATTATGTATTAAATAAAACTCCTCAAATATATTGTGAGCACGGGGGCTGTTCGCACCCCTAGAGGACACGGCCGCTCCTCAAAAAACGCAGAAAGATTACCATCACAGTGCTCCCTTCTTTGCTGGGCTTACATGTGGCAGCTTTGCAAGCGTTATGCTTCCCGCATGGTGCTTTGCATACTTGAAAGATCAAACAGCACATATTGATTTTTGATTGTTTGCTTTCCTCTCTCTCTTTCTCTCTCGCTACGACGAAGGGGGTGTGAGCAGAGGGGCTGTTCGCCTACTGGCCTAGAGGATACGGACGCTCCTCTAAAAAATGCTGAAAGATGCTTGCTCCCTTCCTCGCAGCTACTTTGCGGTGCTTCGCATACTTAAAAGCCAAACAGCCCTATTGATTTTTGACTGTTTGCTTTTTTCTCCCTCTCTCTCTGACGGGCACTCCTTTGAAGAGGAAGATATGTTTGCATTCTTTTAATTGTGAGACGGAACTGTCATCTCTGTCTTGTCATGGAGCACAGTTTAAACTTTTGAAAAAGAGACAAATGTTTGTTTGCAGTGTTTGAATAACGTTCCTGTCTCTCTACAACCTCCTGTGTTTCTGTGCAAATCTGTGACCCAAGCATGACAATATAAAAATAACCATATAAACATATGGTTTCTACTTCGCGGATTTTCACGTTTCGCGGGGGGTTCTGGAACGCAACCCCCGCGATCGAGGAGGGATTACTGTACTTTTAAATTATAGTATTACTCTAAATTATAATAGGAATATCACTGAAACCTGCACAGCCTCTATTATTGATTTAAAAATGTGCAGGAAGCAAAGCATTTTTAAAAGATGTGGAAGCTTTGTATGAATATTAACATCTGAACTGAAGAAATGTTTTGATGTCCTAGAGTCCAAGGACCTTTCCATGCCTTTATGAAAATACTTTCAGAAGGAGGTGTGCGTGGTCTCTGGGCAGGATGGGTTCCCAATGTGCAGAGGGCCGCTTTGGTCAACTTAGGAGGTATTGTGAAATTTTCATCCATCCATTTTCTTAAACTGCTTTTTTCCAATATAGGGTAGAGGGAAGTTGTAACTTAATCTAGCAGCATCAAGAACAAGCGAGAGACTAACCCATCACCAGACCAAGACACCGCACACACACAATGACACGTATATGAAGCCAGTTATCCTAACAAGTGCATCTATAACCACAGAGACCATGTGTACTCCAAGCCAAAATCAATCACCCTGTAAATGAAACCCACATGTCTGGAACTTTGAAACAGCAGCTATTGAGCTGCCCTTTTTGTCAAATTTGTAATTAAATCAAACTGATCCAGTTTCACACACATTTGAAGTTCCCAAAAGTCCTACTTTATCTATGAATTTTACCATTTAATGCTGAACGTTTTTTATTAGCAAAAGGAAAAGAGAATGGTTTCAGTGATTTAGTAGTGACACAATCTGAAACTTCTAATGTAATACCTATTCTCCTAATATCATACTGTATATATGCATGTGTATGTGTAAATTACATTACTATGATGCCATGTGACAAGTGATGTTAAAAAAGACTTTGTTCAAAGTAGTCTTCAGCTAAAAATGCAATAAAGATGTTGATAGGCCGCCTTTATCTAGCAGAATATCTGTTGACAGTATCAGTTACATGGTATCTTATTTTATAAAACTCATACAAATAAACATATTCAAAGAAAACATCAATTCTAATATATACCATAATGGCTGTTGTTCCCCAAAAGTCCCCAGCTGAACAGCTGGTTACAAAAACGCTTAGATATATTGATCAAATCAGTAATGAAAACTCATAAGGTCAAGATGTTAAATTTATGCATCACACAGCTTGAAACCTGGTAGTTCCTGGAGTTCACTAACCTGAGTATTTTCCACATGGAAGGAGGGTGACTAAGATTTGAATGTAACAGATCGAAAAATATGTTAAGGGCCTTATGTTTTTGTCTGCAAATTAAGTGTGAACTGACAATGGGGAGAAGGTGTTAGAATCAAGGTACACGACTTCCTCAACCTACCTTTTGTCCTTGGTATGGACATTAATATACCAAACTGTGAAGAAGAAGCTCAAAACATTTTTTAATAAGGGACCTGTAGAAAACAGTCATTACGTACTATGAGTCTTGAACTTGTTCTGAGAGGCTTTGTTAAGTATAAACAGAAGTGTTGACCTCTAGTCCTAGAGTGCTGAAAATTGTGGCCCTGGACTTTGATATTCCTGTACCTCTACAAGTTGATGTATAAAGGTGAGAGTGATCAATTGGTTTGCTTATAGACTGCCACCAATTGTTTTATTTCGTTGGCACTTAATTGTGGGTTATTAAGGCTACACCATTTGACCAGCTCAGTTACCTTATTTCTATTCGCAGACACTATCAAAATGTGTGGTGTTATCAGCAAACATGACACATCTGACAGACCTTCAACTGAAATGCAGTCACTTCTGTACAACAAATAAAGGAGTAGTAATGAGATATAAACCTGTTCAGCTTTTCACCACCCACCTCTTCCCAGTTTAATATATAATAAATATAATTTAAATTGTGATAACATTAGTTTCAAATCAAATTCATGAAGTTGTAAATACCATATTATTTTACAAGATTAAACTAAAAATTAGTTAAAAATTTATGAGAATTTAGAACTACTCAATTTTTCTGATTTGGTGAGATCCAGACTCAGTCAAATGATTGAACATTAGGTGCTAAAACAAACATAAAACACTAAAGTAACACTTTTATTTAGATCAGAGAAGGATTGATGTTTTCTTTTTAATTATCTGTTGCCTAAGGTGGAATAACTACAAGAGTAGTCAAAGATAAAATTATCACAAGAATCTTTCACAAAGCGCAAATTGACAAAGCTTTAAGTTTAAAATACTTAAAAGGGAAATCTTTTATCTATAGCTACAGAGATTAGATTTAAACATGAACCTCAAGTTCACAAATTCTTTCTGTTGCCGCTTGTTGTGGTTTCCAATCCTGGTAAAGTTTAAGAGGTGCAAGCCCAGAGGATTGTAGAAGAGTCCAGTTGACGGTATTTTACAGGTTCGTCTGTCTCACAAACACGAGGAGTATGCTCATGTCTGTTTAAATCACATGATGTTTTTGTAAGTCTTGCAGGTTTTCACCTGTTTGGCCTGTATTTAATGTGGCTGCACCCAAGATAACAAATGTCATATGTTTTCTATGGATATTATTATAAAAAAATAATCCTTACTCAAAATCAGAAGTATGTAATTATTATGAATTCAAATTTGTAAGTCTGTTTTTGTAATTTTTCCTCTTTCCAGATTTAACTACATATGATACAGTAAAACACTTTTTACTGCGAAATACACCCCTGCCAGACAATAGCATATGCCATGGTTTAGCAAGGTATGTCTATTCATTATTGTTTTTATCATTTATATTTCAGTATGCCAAAGTGGTCTGAATGCGTTATTAATACTTTGATATTCAATCTCCTAAGCTCCATATTATATATATCTGGCGTTACCGGTTAAAAGGGGGTAGAAAGTTCAAAGTGAAACAAATACGTCCAGTGCTGCTTTTAGAATGTTTGACTGTGTATCGTTTTAGAATGGGTGAAATACCTGCATGGAAGCTTGAGATCTTATACTGTACTTGCTTGAAAACAAACTGATTCGTATTTCCATGAATGTTCCGTGTGACCAAAAATGTTCAAAAGCAGTGCAGTAAAAATGCAGTAAAAAAAAACTAATAGGTTGCCTTTATAAATTCGAAATGTTGAAACATTCTCATGAGCCTGACATCAGCTGCCCTAAACATGCACGCTCACTCTGAGTTGTGACCAAATTTTTGTATGCTCCCAGGTTGTTGAAGATGCTGTCAAAAAACCTTGATTATGTTGATATTGCTATTGGCATAACACATGGACATATACAATCATATGAAAAAGTTTGGGAACCCCTCTCAACCTGCATAATAACTGACTCTACTTTCAACAAAAAAGACAACAGTGGTATGTTTTTCATTTCCTAGGAACATCTGAGTACTGGGGTGTTTTCCGAACAAAGATTTTTAGTGAAGCAGTATTTAGTTTTATGAAATTAAATCAAACGTGAAAAACTGGCAAAAATTTGGGTACCCTTGTCATTTTGCTGATTTGAATGCATGTAACTGCTCAATACTGATTACCTGCAACACCAAATTGGTTGGATTAGCTCGTTAAGCCTTGAACGTCATAGACAGAAGTGTCCAATCATGAGAAAAGGTATTTATGGTGGTCAGTCGCAAGTTGTGCTTCCCTTTGACTCTCCTTTGAAGAGTGACAGCAGGGGATCCTCAAAGCAACTCTCAAAAGATCTGAAAACAAAGATTGTTCAGTATCATGGTTTAGGGGAAGGCTACAAAAAGCTATCTCAGAGGTTTAAACTGTCAGTTTCAACTGTAAGGAATGTAATCTGGAAATGGAAGGCCACAGGCACAGTTGCTGTTAAACCCAGCAGGTCTGGCAGGCCAAGAAAAATAAAGGAGCGGCATATACGCAGTATTGTGAGAATGGTTACTGACAACCCACAGATCACCTCCAAAGACCTACAAGAACATCTTGCTACAGATGGTGTATCTGTACATCGTTCTACAATTCAGCACAATTTGCACAAAGAATATCTGTATGGCAGGGTGATGAGAAAGAAGCCCTTTCTGCACTCACGCCACAAACAGAGTCGCTTGTTGTATGCAAATGCTTATTTAGACAAGCCAGATTCGTTTTGGAACAAAGTGCTTTGGACTGATGAGATACAAATTGAGTTATTTGGTCATAACAAAAAGCGCTTTGCATGGCGGAAGAACAACACCTCATTCCAAGAAAAACACCTGCTACTTACTGTCAAATTTGGTGGAGGTTCCATCATGCTGTGGGGCTGTGTGGCTAGTTCAGGGACTGGGGCCCTTGTTAAAGTCGAGGGTCAGATGAATTCAACCCAATATTGTGAATTTCCCTTTGGGATTAATAAAGTATCTATATCTATATCTATCTATCTATAATAACAAATTCTTCAGGATAATGTTCAAACATCAGTCACAAAGTTGAAGTTACGCAGGGGCTGGATATTCCATCAAGACAATGACCCAAAACACAGTTCAAAATCTACAAAGGCATTCATGCAGAGGGAGAAGTATAATGTTTTGGAATGGCCGTCACAGTCCCCTGACTTGAATATCATCGAAAATCTATGGAATGATTTGAAGCAGGCTGTCCATGCTCAGAAGCCATTAAATTTAACTGAACTGGAGAGATTTTGTATGGAAGAATGGTCAAAAATACCTCCATCCAGAATCCAGACACTCATCAAAGGCTATAGGAGGCGTCTAGAAGCTGTTATATTTGCAAAAGGAGGCTCAACTAAGTATTGATGTAATATCTCTGTTGGGGTGCCCAAATTTATGTGCCTGTCTAATTTTGTTATGATGCATATTGCATATTTTCTGTTAATCCAATAAACTTAATGTCACTACTGAAATACTACTGTTTCCGCAAGGCATGTCATATATTAAAAGGAAGTTGCTACTTTGAAAGCTCAGCCAATGATAATCAAAAATCCAAAGAATTAAGAGGGGTTCCCAAACTTTTTCATATGACTGTAAATCTAGTGCACTCTGCATGTATACGTATTTTGAGTGATCCTTCTGTTTTCATGCAGCCTTAGTTAAAGTGATTTCTGCGTCATTGCCTACAGAGCCATCAAAAGTAACTTGGCGAATGCCAAAAATGTCCACTGCCACTTTCTGAATACAAGTTTCACTTACATTACTAATATTTTGGTTAATGGATTAAAGGCCTAACCTTTTTGTAAGGCAAATCTGCCAGCTATGTTATAGCAAATTAAAGTAAACGTGTGAATTGTAGGATGTGCCTACCTGGGACATAACTGTCATCTACTTGTTCATAGAGTCATGTCCAAATTACTCTACAAAAGTTAGCTAAAGAAGCTTGGTGTTTATATACAATATATAAGGGACGTCAAAAAAGTTTCCACACGTTTATATTTTTGTTGGAAATGGTGAATGCGGGAGGAGTAGTAATTGGGCATTAAAAAGTTGGTACGACACTGGGAAAATTGCATCGCAAACGAAGGTGACTATGTAGAAAACTGATGTCATTTGTTTTTGAAATTCTTAATTAATAGTTTAAAAAAGTGCAGAAACTTTTTGAACAGCCCTCATATTAGCTTTCTAATACAAATGGCAAAAGAAAATACAGCACAATAGATACAATACTTTTATTTTAAAAGAATTGTGCCAGCATCTCAGCGATACACATGTTGTATTCACAGCCAATCTTGACATAAATCAGCTTTTTTATACCACCATGAGGAGCATGCATCACCACTGTGGAGTTTTACAAAGAAAACAAAATGATAATATGAGAGTTTAAAAGACTGAATCTAGCTGTCTGTCCATACAAAGCCTTAATTTAAAGTTTTGAGTGTGCCAAAATTAAACTTAAGTTCATCATCTTAACATCAACTCCTGAAAAGTTTTCCTAAAAAACCTCTCCAAGATTTGACTGCCTGCTATTCAACTTTAGTTCATGGTGTACCCAAAGAATACATCCTTTTAAATTTCAAAGCCTGTCATCATGCAGCCTTAACCTTTTATAGATTTAATCAATTCAATTATGGGAAGACGTTTATTTTGTGAACATTGTTATACCTTTGTGAGGCAATTCAAAGAATTTCAAGTCTGACACCTTCGGCCAGGAGTGTCAAACTCCAGTCCTGGAGTGCCGCAGTGGCTGTAGGTTTTCATTCTTACCATCTTCTTAATTAGTGACCAGTTTTTGCTGCTAATTATCTTATATATAATTCGCCAGCCCACTTACTGACTCACTCACGTCTGTCCGAAGCCGAATGCGAAGTCGCCTTCTGCACAGCTGCCCGAAAAACCTTACAAGACAGACATTGCGGCAGGCAGCGGATTTACGGCCGCAAAAATTCAAAGAGAAAGGCAACTTCGATTAAAGCTCTAGAGGCCTGAAAGGCGATTTCGACTACAGCTCGAGGCCTAATTACACATTCATTCAATACACCTATATCAGGTTTGTTGTGCTTATACTTATTACTATTCCACTCGTGCCCGTTTCATCTTCGAAACGGGCTGTTTCTCTAGTTTCTTATAATTAGCTTGACTCAGGCCCCTTAGTCATTTCTTTTTCTTTAATTAGCAGCCAAACAATAAAGAGACACAAAACAAGCCACCACATGACCAGCTCATTTGTGCCCATCACACACTATCTGAAAATAAAGAAAGGTGAAGGTCTCAGTAAGGTTGATCTCTCAGGTCACCAAAACATTTTGACAATGTTCTTAGAAAAAATAGAAAACAGTTTTGAAAATGTGTGCTGTGGCAGAATGAGAGCAGCAACAAGCCATGGAATTAAATAACGGGTTTAATTAACAGCAAGAATGGGCTTCTCATTAAGAAATTGGTTGGAGTTTGAAGCCCCAGTTTAGCTGGTCATCTATTCGCTCATTTCACATCTCATTTTTGTTTGGCTGTCATTTAATGAAGAAAAGAATCGATTCAGAGGGTTGAATCCTTCTAACAGGGGATATTAATTAAAATGATGGGGAAAAAAGTTAATTAGCAGTGAAAACTGGTCACTGATTAGGAAAAGGAATAGAATGAAAACCTTTAGCTGCTGTGGCCCTCCAGGACCGGAGTTTGACACCCCTGTTCTAGGCCATCACTCAAATACTGAAATACATTTTATTTTAAATGGTTCATTTAGCAGTAGCATCATTGAGCACAAAGGAGCAACCTACCACTGGTGGATCACCAATCCATCTCTGGTAACTTTCACACAAACCGCCACACTGTCTCATAGCAAGCTCTTTAGGAACACGTCTTTGGGATGTGCAAGAATTGGGAGGGCCAGGGGAGAGTTCTGCAAACATCCGTTGAAAGGTTTTAGCAATGAATTTATCTTGATATATTTTATTTACACACATTATGTATGCATGTATTTTCATATTTTGTTGAATTTGCAATTTAATTTTATTCAGCACTAAATTCTGTTCATGTATGCCATTTTATGTACTGTATGCCAGTAACGTTCATGCTTTTTATTTGAATATTTTTAATCGTTGAGTCTTATTACTGAAATTGGATTACTTAACTTAGGAAAATTACATCTTTTTATTAGTTTATAAATCAAACTGTTTTTGCTTTACATGGATCATACCACACACCCATAAGTCACATTAACTGTTTCAGGATGTTTTTCACAGTGATTTAATAAATTAATTAAACTAGTATTTCAAAATAAAGAAATTGCTGCTGACACACTGTGAAGAAATTAAATATGAATCATTTTACACAAACTGGCCAGTTGTCTTCTGTGGTCAGTGATGTCAATTCACACGTTACCTTCTATTTTGTATCTGGCACCTTTCTACAGTGTGTGCCACCCCAAGGTGCCTTATAAGTATGGACTACAGTTTCAATACTTAAAGTTCAGGCAATTTAAGTGACTTGCTCAGACTCCAACAGGAAGTTTAGCAATGGGATACTGTCCAGTTTCATTTAATTACCAGTAATGGCGTGATAACGTGCAGTGAATATACTTGACTTGAGCATTAATAGTTTCCATCCTCTTTCTCTGTATGTTTAGCATTCTTTGGCTCAGAGTTTGATGCGCTTGCTGCTTCCTGAGCAGCTCTCCTTTTCTCCACCCTAGTGGTCCGCTTCTTCTCTTCTTTTGTCGGCATCTTCTCTCGTTAAAAGTGATTAAATCAGTGTTTGTGTTGCAATTACTTGGTGCATTTTCTTAATCTTTCACTTAAGCTGACACTTAAGTCTTCAATCTCCCTCAAGAATGACTTAAGATATGAAGAGTTAGGGGAAGTGACAGCGAAGGTGGTAGGGAATGAGAATGGCGCTGGTATGCATGTGCCACCCTGCTAGCCGCTGCTGAGAGTTGATTCTACAATAAAATAAAAATAAAAAGAGGAATAACCTTGGAGGTCAATCATCACCCCGAAAGCGGATAGTAGACGTCGCGTAGTATATATGTACCAAACGGTTTACGAGCTACAGGTGATTTAAAATCCTGGACAGACAAACGGACAGCCACGGTAGTGTATTATATATAAAGATATGTTACCAACTATACAATAACTAGTGTAAAAAACAAAACCAGTAAGCATCCATCATTTTATGTGAGCATCTTGCCATGATGACTACCATACAAACATTTTCTTTTTAGAACTTTATAGCTCCACAGTTACAGGGGCAAAAATGTAAACTGCACACGTAAGCTGCCTCTGTAGCTGCAGGGGCACAAAGACCACTGTAAAGTTATTGTTTGTTTTCCACCAAATCATACAAATGACATTTAATGCTAATGTCTGAAACACAAAATTACACACAGAAGGCCTGTGCATTTACATATAGACAGAAATTTTTACAGGTAATGTGACACAGAGTGGGATTAAACCAGCCTCCCTGATATAAAGTCTTTCAGACAAGGCCACAGATTTCTTATTATAAAAATTTGACAAAAACATTTTTGCATGTAAGGAACACATTTTAGGTTGTTTCTTCAGAGTCTGGAAAGCTGAAATAAAATGCTAATCCTGAGTGAGGGATCTCGTCTCTTTATGTGCTGTGTATGCAGTTGTTACAGTTCCTTATTAAACAAGTGATGTGCATGTCTGCAATTCTTCCCTTTTTCCAGCATTTGCTCAGGACTTGTTGCTGCCATAGTAGGAACTCCTGCTGATGTAGTTAAAACCAGAATCATGAATCAGCCAACAGATGCAAAAGGAAGGTGAGTTTAACTTTTATAATTAGAAATGTGGTAATCAATTTAGTAGTAATGTCTTTAATTAATTGTACTACAGTGAGATTTGTAAGGGGGTAGTGCGGTTCAGTTTGGTGCCATCTGTTTAACTCTCCCAAATTACAAAGCCTTGCAAGAGTGAATCACAACAATTGTGTTACTAAAGAGTTTAAGTATTGGCAGCCATATTTAGAATTGTTGTCAAGTGAATGGCACCCTCAGGAATAACTGTGAGGCACCGGGTCAGAAGCAGTGAAGTATCAGTTAGTCCTCTTCTTTGGGCTACAGGCCACTCTTTCCACCATTTAAATACATCCAAGATGTACAAGTGGCTTTAAGAAACAGTGCGCAATCTGTATAGACATTTTAATCCACTTAAACGCTGTAGTTTACTGTGGTGATTAGTAATTGTAATGCTGTACTTGAGCTTTAGTGTTGACAGCAAAAAGTTCAAGAAGCATTTTTCATTTATTGTATTTAGCTAAATACTATTTTTAAAATTCATTATTTCAAAGTGTTTATCAAAGTGATCAATACCATCATTTGTATGTCATCGTAATTCAGTGGTTAGCACTAACATTTCAAAGTTTGAATCTCTCTTGTCCGCAGTGTACGCAGGGTGCCGGTCCATCATGAGCACTGCCTCAAGTCACTGATGTGGGTCCACTTTAGAATTGTCACGTTAACTTTTGTGCGTATCTTCGGGATGTTGGAGGAAAACTGCAGTACTGTTACAAAATGCTGTTCAGTACTGATAGAAAAACGCTGTGAGAACATGCATTTACCACAAGGACAGTGAGCAAACCAGCCCTGAAGCTGTGAGGCAGCAGTGCTAATGTCCCACCCTATCCACCATTGATGTAACATTTCCAAAACTTATCAAGTTGAGATTTGAAGATCAACGGATTTCTAACTACATCATGTGATCGTTTTCTTCTTGTATCTAAAGTTGTCTGTATGGAATAATGCTTGCTTATATTTTTAAAAATGTACTCTTAATTCAAGTTTATTTTGTAGCCTTTATTTTAAAGTAACCTCTATTTGCTTAAGCAGATGGATTTAATCCCCTCAAACTGGATTAGCTCTACAGGAATTATGCACACTGTATGTGGTAAAAACAACACGTCAGACATTCTGACTGTTAAATGGTGAAGAGCCAGACTGACAACCTTACCACACAACAGTGTCAAGGCAGACATTGCATGTTCTCCTCACGTCTCCATGGAGCCACTTTGAGCACTTTGGCTTCCTCCCTCATCCTAGAGTTGAGCTTCTTAACCTTCCTGGTATGAATGAATGTGTTGAGTAATGGACTGGCATCCCATCCATGGTGCGTTCTTCTTGTGTACCAGTATGTCAGGATCTATCCCGATGTTTGTGACCTAGATAGTGGAATAGGGGAGCTTGGTAAATGTTTAAATGTTTGGGGAATACAAAATTGCTTTCTTTTACTTTACTTTTCCGTTTGTTCATGAAGGAGACGGTCATGGATGCTTTTGCATACAGTAACCGTAGCTGCATTTGACAAAGGTTTCTAAATGGTTCAAAATAGCTCAAGTGCAGCCATCAGACATTCCGACACTAGCATGATTTGTTGTACAAGAAAATACTCCGCAGTCCAAGTTTTTAAAGATTTTAGTGAAGTTAAATAAAAAAATAGAGAACAAAACTTCATAGTACATGCAAAAAATAAAAGGAAAAAAAAGGAACTTATGAGATTCTGTCTTAAATATCTAAGTTACAGTACATTTCTTAAGGTTTCCATTTAGCAGATGGTCAGAAAATGAGAGGCCTTTAATATCTGTCTAACCATTCACATTTCTTTCTCGTTGTCTAACTTCAGTGTATCTTAACTCACACAGAGTTAAGATTATGAACATTCCATTTTCTATAACTTATAGGGGGATAAACAGAATCTTCCATTATCTACGTTAAGCTCTACTGTATTCAAGTTCAAGCTAAGCAGGCTAAAAAAATGTACCATTAACGTAAAGGATTTGGTTCTTACACTTATAGTTAAAAGACAGAATGAAGGAGCTTGTCCTTATCTGAAGAGTCTGTATGCTGTCTGCAGGTTTTCTAAAACCTAAACCACCAAACAGGACTTTCGCATTTCAAAAACAACTTTGTAGTGGCGGCTATCATATTGACCATCCCCGGGGTCGCTAATTATTAGTGGTGCAACGTTTATAAAAAATATTTTAAACAATTTAACTGTTTTATATGCAGTAAAGTAAACATTAACATGGCAACAACCTTAGCGAGCGATCTCTTCAGTTCACATGGCTCATTCAGGGTGTACGCACACTGACAATTCGCTCCATGCCCTAGCACATTTGTCCGCATGTAACCCCGCAAAGTCTAGTTCACCTGATTAGTGTGATCGCTCCGTGCCGGGTAAACCGTACCATGACCTGGCCCACTTGGAAGAGGTGGGCCTGAGCACGGTTCAGTAGCATTCGTGTGTGTGCACCGTCTGACTTGGTCCGGTTTGTAACCTTTCTAGGCCTAATACTGCGACGCTGAAGTGGTAAGAAAAGTGTGTCAAAACAAATTCATAGATGCATCATTTACAAGAACATTTAAGTTAGTACTTACATCTGTTTCAGTCCTCATGTTTTCTATAGCCTTATTTGGTATAAGTTCAAGTTTTAGTAGTAATGATTAGCTGTCATTCCTTTGCTTTTTGCTAACCAGGGGCTTACTCTACAAATCCTCTGTTGACTGTCTAATACAAGCAATACGCAATGAAGGCTTTGGATCTTTATATAAAGGGTTTATACCAACATGGATGAGAATGGTGAGTTCATTTTTATACAATGCATACAAACAGACACAATGTCCTTTTGTTGTTAGTTTAGAAAATTAATTTCTTTCATTTTTTTGTGCAGGCACCCTGGTCCTTGACATTTTGGCTGAGTTTTGAACAGATTCGAAGAATGTTAGGCGTTAGCTCATTCTAATGCCTGCAATGGTAACTTGAAAATGAAAAATGTGTTTACTAAAGCTGCTTCTAGTCCACCTCACATCAACAGAGAAATTATTATATATTTATGTAATGCTGGTTTAACACTCATTACCCACATTTTTGCTTATTTTTATGTTCCTCTTTATAAAACACATCTATTCATTATACCTTAAGACCTGATTATTGTTGAATTGTGCCTGTCTGCTCACATGTTTGAACATTAGTTCTCAAAAAATTAGAACGGACTGCATAGGCTTTAGTGAGACTTTCAAAATCTCCCAGAAAAACGAGCCGCACATGCCGAGTTATTGTCAGCGTCTTTGATTGGCACCCATTTAGCTCAGCACGGGCTGTGGCCGCTCCTGACCTTTTATCAGGTGGGCGCCTGAACTCCGTGTCACCACTCCCTCCCTCTTCTGACCACTTTTGATCTGATCTTCTCAATTTCTAAACTCCAGGTGGGACCCCATTTAAGAGTCTCAAAAGAGCAGCACCTGCCTCACATTGGTGTCTGCAACAAATGCACTCCACACCTCGGTTACTTTTGTGTTCCACTCATGTGCTCATTTCTGGAATAGAGAGGTGAACGATATCGCTCTGTAGTCTGTCGGTTATGTAAGTGCATTATCTAGCTAGCTACAATGAATGTTCACATGTTGCATATAATAAAAAACAGTAGAAAAATGAACACTTTATTATAAGATTTAAAAATATATTTTAATAACATTATATTTAACTAGCTAACATAGCTGAAATATCCGGCATTGCCCGGGAGGAAAATAAAGTTTGTTTTTTTTAATTGTTTGAGAAAAATATAATTAAAAAAAAAAAACACAACTTTAAAAATAAAAATAAATTAACAAACAAAGAGACTCACTAATGTGCTTGTCTTGTGGTGGTCCTATGTGTATGTTATCATCCAGTTGACGCTCGGAACCGGCCAGCTGTATTTAATTTCAATGTGGTGCTCAAACATAAAGAATGCTGGCAGTCACCTCCAGTTCGCCCTCTGGTGGTCGTTCTGAGTGTCAACTGGATGATAACGTGCATACAAGACTGCAAGATCACCCCCCACCCTACCCAGAAGGTTACGGGGTTAGGGTTGATTTCACCCTACAGTATTTTTAGTTGACCAATGAAAAACGTGTACCAAGTTTCATGAAAATCACTCCAGCTGTTCGGAAGTGATGCTGGAACATACATACATATACACACACACACACACACATATGTTAACTTTTACATATATATACAGATTTACTTTTATTACTGGAGATCTCCAAATGCCCTATTTTTTCAGGATATTTGTGCTGTTGGGAATCAGATGCGTACCTTCAGGGAAAAAAATGGTCACCTTCAGAAACAAACGTAAATCAAAACATTGTGAAACAAGTTCTTATAATGGCTTATTAGGAAGTAGTTCTGATAGTATCTAACATATCCTTCACAAACACGCTTAGTGTACTTAAGGTTTGCAGCGGCAGAGCCGTACATTACTGCAGTCGGCTTTGTGTTAGGTCAGTTTACCTGACGTGCTCATATTTGGGTTGAAAACTTACCCATCATGCATACCTGGGAAGAGCAAACCTCACAAAGACAATGACCAAGTGCAGGGCCCAGTGTGCTGAATCAATGAAACAGTTGTACTAGTCACTGTTCCACTGTCCTGACCTCAAAATGTTTCTAAAATAATAAAATAACTTTAATAAAGAGGTGCTTGCAAGAAGTATTCATTAAAAATAAAATCTAAATGAAATTTATATGAAAGTATTTTATGGTGATATGCACAGTCAGCGACATGGCAGGCTTTGTGACTGAAGGCGATCCAAAATTAGAGGGGCTGATAAGTTATCTTGACGATATGCTAGGCTCTACTGGTGGGTCAGATTTAGCAGTGACCACGAGATTCAGGTGTGGTTGGTGAAAATTTAGAGGAGTACAGTACTACCATTATGGACGTCCACAGTGACTTCACTGAAACCTCTTGTGTATATACAGTACCTTTATGTTGTACGGTTGTGGGACCTGGGCATTAAAATCAAAACACCGGTGGAAATTAGAAAGAACTGAGGTGTGTATGATAAGATGGTTGTGTGCTGTGACAGTGAAAGACAGGCTGAAGTATGTAGATCTGCACAGCAGAGTGGATGTTGAACCTCTAAGTGTCATCTTGCAGAGGTGCTGCCTTTGATGGTATGGGCATGTGATGTGAAAGGATGATGACGACTGGGTGAAACCGAGACTTGATCTATAGGTGGATAGTAAAAAGGCCTAGAGGTGAGCTGAAGAAATGCAGATGCATGACAGAAGTGAATAGAGAAGAGGAGTTTGGGGTGAAACAGCTGGCTATCCCAGAAACGGTAACACTGAACTGCTGATAATGTGCACTTCTGATTGCACCACTTAGCTGCTAGCAAGCCGTGGCTCCGTATCATGTGTCCGCTCCAAAATTCATGAGAATTGAGAGGTTGTGAGCCATTCAGATGCCATCCCAGGAGTTGCTTTTTGGGTCAAACAAGGAGTTCATTTGTTCATACTGTAAAAATGTTCAAGTGCGCTAATTAGACAACCCTTCTCAAATAATGATCAGCTGAACTGGCCTAAAGGAGTAGCCTAACTTATCCTAAACTAAATGATCCCACAGTTCCTATTTTGTGCCATCACCTGGTTTTAGGGATAATAACACTGTAGTTCCATGGGGAACATCTCACCCTATCTAACGACTTTCTTTTTAAATACCCGAATGCCACTGTTAACAGGCTTCATATAACACACATGCATACTTAAAGAATGCTACATTACCAGACGTTAAAGGATACGTTCTGCATCTTTCAAGTCAAAGCTATTTCTTTACAAAGACAGTATATGTGCCATTTGCCATGCAAAATTGCATGCCAGCATTTTCTATGCACTTTTAACAATATCTTGCCTGCACTGGTGTTTGCCATTGGAATTCATGGGGCATGGGTATAGACAGAAAACAAAAGCCTTACTGAATACTTCCACTTTGAAGCAGCAAAAGGTTCGATTTAAGAAAACATGTCTTTGTCTTATTCATATATAACATCTTTGTGAAGAAATAACTTTGACATGAACGATATGAAACTTACCTTTTACGCTTCTCTGCTCAATTACACTCCTTCAAAGAAAAACAAGAACCTCTGTTAAGTGCATTTAAAGTCACTCTTTATTTTATGAAAAAAGATTTAAACATTATTTGGCAACTTTCGAGTATAAGCACACAGGACAGGGTAATAACAGTCGTTTCCTTTCAGTTGCTGAAGATCAGTGGGCATAAATGTTGGTGAATGAGGAAGGCCAAATAGAAACCAGCTTCCACTGAAGTGTGCACACAGAGCCACTTGACTGCCCTCGGGTTGCACAACTTCCATAATCAAAAACTGAAGTGCATAATCTCTGAAAGCAGAAGACAGACAGAAATGTCAGAAACGGGACGGTGATATTAGTTCTAAAGAATTCCATACACAATTGAAGTGTACAGTATGAACAAGTGATGAGTTAAAAGAGAAAAGAGATGTGTGGAACCAAAATGAAGAGCTTCTACGTACTTCCATACATGTCACTTATTGACAGGCACAAAGTTTATGTACACAGACGATGGACGCTGTGCACCTCACGAGCCCCAGGCCCTGTGATTTCTTGTCTGTCTCTTTTCTTAACGTGCGTCATGCTGAGGTTTTTTTTCCTTCTTGATATTCAGTCCCAGTTCATTTTTGACTTTACAGAGATCATTTGTTTTTGTGTGTTTATTAGACTACCAGGGGGATCACCCCCTGCTCACTTCGCTCACTAACCCCTCCAGCCTGCGCTATGTGCCAGCCACTTCATGTCTCTGCCGCTCGTGTTGTGAAGAGGGGGGCTGAACGCACCCCAAGGAGACGCGGTCGCTCCTCCAAAACCCCCTCTTAAATGGTGATACAGTGGGAAACACATAGTTTGGTTTTTTTACTTGCTGTTTGTTCGATCAGCTGCTGGTTTGCTATGTGATCTGCATCTCATGCGGCGCTTTGAACATTTAAAAGCCTTTACAGCAGCTGTCCTACTCTTTGTCTTTTATTTCCGGGTGTGGTTAAATCTCTTGGCACAAAGTCTCATCTCGCGGGACGTGAGTTCTTGATATTTTTTAGTTTATAATTTAAAAATGGAATAAGAATCTGAAAATCTAACAACTTCACATTAAAGATCGATAAATCCTGAACAGAATGATACCAAACATATATATGTAAGTTTTAAAATAAACCTGATTTAAAGTGTAACAAAAAGTCACATAAAATCATTGCACTTTCGGGCTTAGGATTTTATATATAGAGAGAGAAGATTACTATGACTTTTGTTTTTGCTGATTGTTTTGCATTTTTGTTGTGTTTAATATTGTCTCCAGAGTACGGTGAGGTTTTCTAACTCACTGGTGTGACCCATCACCAAAATCCAAATGTACGTGTAACATTAGACAGCACAGTTTTAAATACTTACAAAGCAATCAAATAAATAACAAAAAAGAAATGACAATATCTTTAACAATCTGCAGAAAGGCTCACCTGCCATAATCATCTGTAATAAATATAGGAAAATATTTCAATGATTCTTGTTTAATAATATGTACCAATACAAGGGTCGGATGAATGCATGTTTTCCCAAATGCTATAGCATATCCAAACTCTTCAAATGGCCTGAAATAGATCAGAATTAGAGGTTGTAGTCAAAAAGACTTAACTTCTATGTTTTATGAGTCTTCTTGCTTGGTTCTTCTACATACAATTAAGCATCAACTTAAAATTGAAAGGTTGCATTTCACAAATCACACATTGGCTACTATGCAGTATAACTTGTGTGAACCCAGAGCCATCTTTAGGTTACTAAAGTTCAGAAGCCTCCTCCACTAAAGTATGTAATGGTGGGCCCAGACTGTCCTCGTACCCAATCCATCTGACCGTCCAGTACGCTCTTTGTATACTGAACTGAGAACTGTGAAGTGCTGCCATGTTGACTCGTTCTTTGTGTGCCGCCCAGGATTTTCAGTGATAACCGAGGTCATTTAAGCAGCACCCCTGACAGGCCCATCAGCTCCACTAGTGCCAGTGCGATTTATCTTTCAGAACCGCACAGCCTTCTAAAAGTGACTGAGGTACACCAAGATTCACAAATGCGTCACACAGTTTAAATGGTGATGTAATCATTTGATGCGGTGGTATGTACAGTATCTCCAGAAGACGCTGCCCTTGAAAGGTGACACGTTCTCAAGATTCCATCTCTGTTTAACAACATCTGCACATTGTACATAATTTCAAAACACAACGTGTCATTACATACAAATTAAAATGTAGGAATCTCAGAAATAAATCTGATACCTTCATAGTTTTAGCGTGAACAAATAGTGCTGCTAAGCCTGTATTTGGGGTTTATTTGTTATACAAAACAAATGCCAACTGTGCAGGGCTTTTGAGTTTGGCAGCTTCACAAAGGGAAGTCTGAACTGAGTCACCCATTGACTGGTATTGGGTACATAATGTGAGCTCACCATACATCCAATAATACTCCTTATAGTGTAGAATGGCATGTTGTTCTGACTACATAACACACACACTAGTGAGACCACATCTGGAGTGTTGTGTGCAGTTCTGGTCACCGCACTACAAAAAAAATCACATAGCGGCACTTGACGCTGCACAGAGGAGAGCAACCAGGCGCTTCTCCCAGGACATGAGGTCATGGCAGATTTAAGCCTGTTCAATCTCAAGGAGAGGAGACTGTGTGGAGTCTGTCAACAAATGGTGAATCACAAAATCGAGAATACCAATAGTGGAAAGTAAGGGGAAGTGCATTTGGGACTGAAGCCTGGAAGCTCTTCATCATGCAAAGAGTCGTGCAAACCTGGAAAAAGCTACCGAGACGTGTCGTTGAAGCAGAAACTGGATGTGATATGGGGACAGCTTAGCACTTAGCTAAACAAACGGGCTTGATGGAGTCAATGGTCTCCTTTCATTTGTCGTATCTCTTCTGTTCTACTTGAGGATGAAGAGTCTGAAGGATTTCACACATTCCCACCTATTTTGACACACACACACACACACACTCATTTCTGATACATTAAGCATGGAAGTAAATCCCAGTCATCTTTATCAATGGGCTGCCACTAAGCTCATTAAGGTTTTAAAGTTGCGTGACTTTACCTCATAGTTGTTCTGTATACTTTTTCTTCAGATCCACTCCATTGACCATCAGATAATTGAGGGGAACATTTTATGCCATTAAAATTTGCAAGGTGGTCTTTTATATTACAATGTACTTGAATAAAATCATTCTCAAAACAATTTTTGCCAATATCAATTTGTAATTTTAGAGTCCATAAAATTTTAGCCTCATTAAATTTTTGTAAGTTTAAAAAATTAAATATGGCGTTAAAAAAAGGATCAACACTCATGATATCCCAGATATCTGGTAATATGTGAATTATGTGCAGACCAGTTAGAAGGCAATCTTGCACAGTGGTATTAATAATGATGCTGTTCCCCAGCATTGCACCGGGGGGCATGTAACAGTGGTCCGTCATATTTGTAAGAATGAGCTCCCACTGAAAACTGAAAGAAAGAAAAAATTTATTTAGACACATTTATAACACTATGTAACAAATTTTTATTTTTATTTTGTTCCTGGGTACAAAGTGTGTTTTCCTAACCCGTTATGTCTAAAAAAAAATAGCAAATAGCTGTTGTTCCACAAAAACTTTGCTTTTGTGATCAGGACAATGATATTTTGAAATTTGTCTGTTTTCGAGAAAATTCTTGATTCACATTCAATACTGAGTAGTCTTCTAGAATATTCTTGAACTGTTAGAATTGTCCAGAAGTTTCTGGAATTTTCCAGGATTGTCTAGAACTTTCAAGAAACTTTTAGAACTTTCTAGAACGTTCTCGGACTGTCCAATAGCAGTCATACAAGTATAGAAGCACAAGTGACTCAAACCAACAATTCAGTTTATGTTATTTTTTTGATTTGATTTAGATGGCATCAAGAGGTTGCTTGCACCCAGCAGATGCATTTTGCTACGTCTGTGGACAATTTATAAAGACAAGAGCGAGAAAGTATTCCGTGAAAGCATGTCGTAAGATGTGCGAGGCCTACAAGGCATACTTCGGCATGCCTGTCGGGGATCAAGACAAGCCCTGGGCACCTCATTTCACATGTGAATATTGCAAGAACACTCTTGAAGGTTGGTACAGGGGAGAAAAGAGAGCCATGAAGTTTGCTATCCCGCGAATTTGGCGGCAACCGACTGACCACTCAAGCAACTGCTACTTCTGCATGGTGGATCCTACCAAACGTCGCACTGGCAAGAATGCACCTCAAATCGTTTATCCAGACATTCCTTCTTCCATTGCCCCAGTACCACACTGCCCCGAGCTGCCCGTTTCCACTCCTCTGAAGAGGGATCAGCCATCTTCAGGAGACAGCAGCAAGTCAGACAGCAAGGAAGATATTGCAGATATCCTTGACACTCATCTTGACAAATTCAAGGAGAACATGGGAGCTTACTCAGAGGAGCAAAGCGAGCGCTTTTATCAGGATATACTGGACTTTGAACGTCATTACCAAGGACAGTATAACGAAAACATGATGGGGGACTACATTTGGGGGCTTCTTTGAGAAAGCGATTTGCAGTACAGTCGCAAATCTAGAACACCTACTCATTTCTGAACCTTTTTGAGTGGTTTTGACTGTCTTTGTCTATTTATCATGCAAGTGTTCTTTATCAGACCGCATGAACGAAAAGATAAAAATTCTCTTGTTTTGTCACTATAAATACGAAATTTTCTGGGCTGTGGTCATAAAATCAAAGTTTGTGCTGAATGTAGTCGTTTTTTCCATAGGCTTTAGACATAAGCATTTGAAATATAACTCTTGGAAGCCAGGAACAAAAATTGTGTTACATAGTATAATCAGAAAGCAATATATATATATAATATATAAATAGTTTAAACACACAAACAACCTACAAAAACCTCTGAGCCTGACAGTTCTCTGAGCACAGCGCCATCCAGTTCTGCTGCACGAGGGGGTCCTGACTCGGCATCTTTAGAGACTTGAGGATCGACTTGGAATGTCTATGAATTACACGTTCATCTTTTTTTCCATTGTTTTTTGTATGTTATTTATTCATTTCTTATTCTTATCTACATTTTTTCTCTTTGACATCTTTTAAAGCACTTTGAGCGACATCCTGTGTGTGAAACTGTGCTACAGAAATAGATGTTGATGTTACTGCAGCATTTTCCACAAGAGTTAGTGTTAACATTCTGTGGTTAATCTGCCACTTCCCACTTGCCACTGCAGTGCCTTGACGTTTGCCATTTCCCGATGCAGTGGAGATGAAGTCAGCAGCAGATGTTCACGTGCAGTTCAGAAAGGCAGTGGTGCCTCTTTGGTGCCCTCAGTGTGTCAGAAGGCTTGGGTGCAGTCGGTGGTGGTGTCATTGAAGAAGCGATACAGTGTTATGCAGGTATCTGTGCCCCTTTGGATGTGGCACAGGCCCACTAAGGCGTGACTGGCACGGATTTCAC
This sequence comes from Erpetoichthys calabaricus, assembly GCF_900747795.2. NCBI lineage: Eukaryota > Metazoa > Chordata > Cladistia > Polypteriformes > Polypteridae > Erpetoichthys > Erpetoichthys calabaricus. The sequence goes on along the minus strand of NC_041396.2, from coordinate 53,468,047 downwards.
TGCTTCTCTTGACATGTGCTGCTGTTTATCAGAGGCAGGGAGCTTCAGTATATTTGTCACGTCGATGCACAGTATAATAACAGCTCGTTGATTTGAATTATTCTGTGTACGAGGCTTGTCTGCATTTACCTACTTGATCAAAGTTGTCATCATTTCCCAGTTTCTCCGAAATGTTGTGTACACACGGCTCAGAGTTGCCATAAATATACGCATGTTCACCAGTCAAGTGTTCTTTTTTTAAATCCCGATGTTTGCGTGGGAAGTTGTGCACGCACATTCTGACCATCTTTTAGTGCATACGCCAGCTTTATAAATGAGGCCCCTGTATAGGATTCATTTCTGCCTTAATGGGCTTTTTTTCAGAAGCGGGGCCAATAAAAATAACTCAAAAAGTCTCAAATAGCAAAAGTTATGCATCTGTGATAAAACAGAATTCCAACCAGTAACTAGAATACAGGCCACACTCTCCTGGGGACTCGTTTATAAAAGTTGCGTATGCATAAAAAGAGGTTCAAAATCAAATGTGAAGATTCTTATTTATGTTTATTTTGTTCTTTTTTATTGTATATTTAGTTTCTATCTGCTCAAGTAACTTCTGCTACATTCATTGTGTTTTGTGGTGGTCCCCCAAGAGTTGGATCCACCTGCCCATCACCGTCAAAGGGATGTCCCCAGCCCTTGTGTTTGCCTTGTGAGTAAATACCCATAGTACACTGCAGTTCATTGAGTGTGCTTATGGTATGGCGAGTTTCTCTACAGTTATTTCATTGCTTTTGTGATTTTTTTGTGACGTTTCACTTTGATTTTTGACCACTTTTTGGATTTCGTACAGGGGCTTGTCCTCCTCTAGCTTGCCTTTCAGGCAGATCCTTTTCTCTTTTGCGCTCTTTAGAGCTTTATTTAGTAAGAGTATTTTTTGTGAAAGAAATCTTTTTTCTTTATAAAAGATTCTCCGTTGCTCTTTTCATTACTGGCCGGATGGTTTCCCACCCTCTACTGGACACTTTAAGTAATTTTGGGACTCTTAAGTAATTTTGTGCTTGAGACCTCTAGTTCACAACAGCATTAATGCATTGAGAAGGCTTTAGACAGGTCAGAAAATGGTGTATGATTGATGGCAGTTGTGCTTCCTCTAAAGCAGAACTCTTAGAAAACCAATTTAAAAACATTACCTTGCCTTATTATTTTTCTTTTGAAGTTGAAGACCTGTAACAAAAAAATAACATTATGTAAACAAGAATGTCACATTGACACCACCATCACCTTCTGCATTAATGAACAGCAGCATAGCCTCCTATTCCCATCGCCCAGCAGGCGAAGTCACCAACTCTTGTGCTCAATTAAGCTCAAATTCATGAGCGTACCAGGTGGGGGTGGGAGGGGCTAAGCCTGTTGTGTGTTTTTATATATATATATATATATATATATATATATATATATGGAAGAGAAGGTCTGTGATACGGTCTGCATATTTGCAGCTGGAGATCCACAAAGGGAGAAAAAATGAATCACGTATCATAAAGTAGTTTTTTTTAACCCCCCCCACACACTGACTTAGCCGTCCCCCCACCCCCACCCCCCTCCACGTAATGTGTTGCTATATATTGCCTTTGATTCTTGTAAGTCTAAGCACTATCCTCTGATGAAGACCCCTGGCAGGGGTTGAAAGCTCAAGAATAAAAACTACTTTATGATGCGTGATTCATTTTTTCTCCCTTTGTGGATCTCCAGCTGCAAATATATATATATATATATAGTAAGGTTTCTGAACTCTCTTTTGGGACTCCCCACAACAGGACGACACGCCAAACAGCATCCCAAAGTGCGATTGCTGTGTCTGTCGAAGACAGCTTATCCATTGCCTGGGCAACCACAGGCTCGCAGTGCTGCAGCAGCTTGTCGCCGAAGCGAATCCGAGTCGATAGCAGTTGCTCTATAAGCACCTGCCATCGATGGGTGATGCATTATAAATGCAGGGAACAGTATTACTTGGCCACTAACATGACCACGACCCTGCCTGACTGCTGTGTCTGTGTATAGGAGAGTGGCAGATCACGCAACAATAAATAACTGCGCTGTTCCTGTTTCAAGATGACTAAAGCTGGATTTGCTAAAGTACCGAGACTCAGCCTCGTGTTTTCAGGTGTTAGACAGGGACTCATGCGTCACAATATTTATCTACTCTCTCTCACTATATAAAATCCTAAGCCTAACAGTGCAATGATTTTATGTCACTTTTTTGTTACGCTTTAAATCAGGCTTATTTTAAAACCTACATATATATGTTTGGTATTATTCTTTTAAGAATGTATTGAACTTTAATGTGACGTTGGTTTTTGTCAGTTAAAATGAATGGATTGTTTATTTAGTCTCTGGACCTCAGTTTAACAGGAATACTCCAATCGGTAAGAGGGTAAATATTTTATTCTCATTTCATGATTTTTACTCCATTAAATAATAATTAATTTTTCTTTTACACATTTATAGAATTTTAAGATTTTGACTCCAATAAATAATAATTTTTCTTTTGTACATTTACAGATTTTACTAATATTCTGTCTGCAACTGGGGATTGGGTGCCAAAGGCGCCAGGGGGGCTTGCCCCCCCTAGTATATGTATATATGTGTGTGTGTGTATATATACTGTATATATATATATATATATATATATATATATATATATATATATATATAATATATATATTGTGGCAGACAGCCGGGGCCCCTTCTGTACTTGGTCCAGGGAAACAGCCATCGGCTGCACAGTACTTCCCCCGGAACGCTGGGTGGCAGCCCCCGAGTGACAGTGGTGCCCCAGACACCCGCAGGGCTCCCTGGGAGATGGAGTTCTCCTCAGCCCTGCTGAGGTCCGGGGTGGCCACCAGGGGACGCTGCAGGGGTTCCTGAGCCCGTCTGGGTGCTTCTTCAGCCACACCCGCGAGTGTAACCGGAAACGGGCGACCAAGCACCGGGAGCAGTTCCGGGTGGACTAAAAGGAACCAGCAGCCACTACTCCGGAAGCCAGAGTCGGGAGGAAGAGGGACAAAGCTGCCTGGGAGGAGTGGAGGATCTCAGAGAGAGAGATGAAGGAGTTTACTTTGTGCGGTTTGTGCTCAGCGCTGAGACTGCGTTGTGCCTGAGGGACACGGGGAAGACATGGCCCCCAGGTGAAGAAATTTTACGTGTGCCTCTGGTGTCAAGTCTGTGTTGAGTCAGCGCTCATATAGCGCCTTTTATCACTATATGTGTGTGTGTTATATTTATAATGCATCTAGCCACAAATTAAAATATATTATTTATAATGTAGGATACTAAGTATTTAAACCTTTCCAGTGCGTATGATCTAATTTGGGGTGGCATAAAAAATGTACAATGAAGCTGAGTAGTGAATGTTTTCAGTGCCCAATTTAAACTCTTCTTAAAAGCACTTCTGTTTATATTTTATTTACAGTTTCCAGCTAAACATAAAATAAAAACTGACCCCCGTCTCTCTCTCTCCACTGGCGGTCCTAAAAAGCACCGCAGGCATGTTTTACACGTTCAGCAAATAACCAGCGGCATTTGTTCTGAATTAGCAAATTTTTGCAGCTTTTAGTTTGCTTCATAGGACGGTCCAGGCAGTAGTGGGACATGTTTTCAAATAATTCCATGACCCAAATATCTTTCTTTTAAAGGTTTTAGTAAAAAATTTAAGCAAAACAGATCACACAAAATAGAGAAAAAACTGAAAAAATGGCTCTTACAAACAAGACAAAAGAAGGAAAGCCACTTACCACTTTTAATGAGGTCCTCATAATACATTTTTAGTCTGCAAATACAAAATATGTCCGTTAATGATTTTATATAATGAAGGCCTCCTTGTGATGCCCGGTGCTTACTGGACTAGTGGGTACCTTGCTGGTCAGGACCGGGTGAGTGCCGGTGCCATAATGACATACACAGACGGTCATATCTACCAAGTATTTAACTAATGATTTAACTTCGAATGTCAACGTGTACCTTTTGTTACACAGACTTTGTTCATGTTGGCTCACACAAGGTAAAAATACAGAGAAAATAAAAACGGCTTAAAAATAAAAAATCCCAAATGCGACTCTTCAACCTCGACCAACAGCAGAAATCCACACCAGCGCCTTCCCTGGCCACCGCACGCCTCCACTCAGTCTGCTGAAACTCTTTACCGAGTTTTCCCCGTTCTCAGATCCTCCGCCGTCTGCCATTCCCTTCCACACCGCACAACTGGAGTCGGACTGCCACCGCAAATGTCCGTCACTCCTAAACTGCTTGGCAGGCCTGCTGCTGTTCTCAAATAAGTAAGCAGAGGGACGCTCCTCTCTCATGTCTTCTCTCGTCTATAAACCACTCCGGCCTTAAATACTGTCTCTAATCTGTGCGGCTGCCCCATAATCGGATGACCCTGTCGGCATGCCACTGCGACAGCGCACCACCGTGAGCTCTCATGAAAGCTCAGTCAGCGGGCAATCTCCTCTGCACCCCTCCACCATGTGGCCAAAGAGCGCCAGGCTGGATGGCTCCCTCCTCTCCCACCATGGATGTGCTGATACTCCAAAACCCCACGGACAGCCTGAGAGAACTCAAAGTTCTCACACATTCCCATGCCGCTGCCAGAACGCTGCACCACAAGGTTAACTACTAATGCCCTCTAAAACACAAAGAGTTAAAACTCTTGCCAACATTTATCAGCTTTATGATGCGACTCGCCGCACTCCTTCCTTCCTTGTAATGTGATGGCGTCTAACATACAGCAGGAGCAGCCAGCCAGTCTCCCAGTGACAGACACCATGCTGGAAGGACTTTTGTGCTATAAAAGGGCACCAGAAACAGACCTCAGCAAACAAGCCAGCGTCATCAACACTTCTTCATTCACAGGAGACCAACTCATCTAAGGCCATTGAGGAGTGGGCCAGAGTTTGGACTTTAGGCCCCTCGTCCCCACTGAGTGTGTTGAAGAGCCTTCACATTCTTCCCAAGAGAGGCGTCACTATTGGACCCTTGTGTATGTCACGCTATTCATATCCGTCTACTTTCTGACAGCCTTTAATCCAAATAAGCGCCACAGGCGGATGGTTGAATACTTTCTCAGCAGCACTGGGTTCAAAGGGGGCATAGAGCTTACCATTGTGTTATGCAATATACACGGAAGAGTTTTTATCTGTAAATGTGTACATCATTCAAATACAAACTAATAATAAAATAACAGAGATATTCATGTTCAGCAGTCAATTAATAAAGGAATAACGAGGAATACACATTGGTCAGTGGAAGCACTAAAGGCAGTGAAGCGGTGGCTGCGCCAGGTCTGTTTCCTGCTCCACGTCATCTAAATGTCCCATCTGCATGACAACCACAGATCTAATCTGTACACAACACAAGCATTCCCAGTATTAATACTGAAAAATGTCGACAGCTCTAAAGAATGATCTAGTGCAGTTTATACATCCAGCAATTTTAAAAATGTCTTCATAAAGCCAACAGCCTTTGGCAGCTGAGCACTTTTATGGGATGTCTTAATCTAACTTCATGAACCACAAAACAAGACCGATTTACACAACAAGCACTTTAAAGACGCGCCACAGGTTACACCCTGGCCTCTTCGCAGATCACTTATCCCGCCATTTTTTTCAAATGCTGTAACTTCTGATCACGAACAGCAACAGGAGACAAAAATCCAATCAAGTAAGAACTCATCTGAAAGCCACAACACCCGAACACAAATCCACATCAAGCAGCCCTTTAATTTACCTGGTGGAATCCAAAAACATTTTATTCGGCTCAGCAACAAAGAAACTTGTATCTGAAGCTTCGCAAGTCAAACCAGTTTTTAAGGAAATGGGCGTTGACAAATGGGTTGGTTTGTTTTTTAAATCTTGCACAATGAATTCTGGTATTTGTAGTCCTGTGTACTCACCTTAAATGGCCACCCCTGAACAGGATTACAGATGTTGCAGCTTATTATCACGACACCGTATGATAGCCATCTTAACTCAGCAGTTTATACTTTAGTGTAAAGATGGTTCACAAGTAAGATAGATAGATAGATAGATAGATAGATAGATAGATAGATAGATAGATAGATAGATAGATAGATAGATAGATAGATAGATAGATAGATAGATAGATAGATAGATAGATAGATGTTGGTATTAAGGAGCCCCATAGTGTTTCTTGACACAGTTCTGCTGAAAAATTTGTTGGCTAAAAGTCCTCAGTGTTGTGTCACAGAGAGGATGTGCAGCTTTGTTCATAATGGCACTCAGTTTTGTTTTAATTCTCTCCTTTGCTAATTCCAGATTATATCCCATAGCTGAGCCTGCCCTTTTAATGAGCTTGTTAATTTGGTGGGCCTCTCTTAAAGTGATGTTATGGACCAGTCCAGCACACCACAGTGTAGGAAATCGCACTGGTCATCACAGAGTTACAGAAGATGTGAAGGATGTCACTACTCACATTATAGGAACAAAGTCTCCTAAGGAAAATGGTCTGCTCTGCCCTTTCTAATGTAGTCCTTGGTGATACTAGACTTGTCCAACCTTGTGCAAGTTGTAGATGTGAAGGATGTCAGTACCACCACTAAAGGAGCTCAGTCTTCTAAGAGTCTGCTCTGTCCAGTTTTACAGTTTATTTTGTGATTAACTTTTTATTTGATAAAGACTAAGGGGCCAACCCCACCGTCCAGCTCTACGCGCTAGCTTCTTTGTGGTTCTGCTGCTCGCATATGGGGATGCGGATGTCCAATTTAAATAGATTTTAATTTTCATGTGAAGTGTTACATTTGCATCATGACGTATAACTGCCGTGACTGAATTTCATTTCTTTCTGTTGAATAAAACGACTTTTTCAAATGTTTGGCCCTGAGATTTGTTAATTGTCTTGCAAAAGCTATTCTAATGGGAAACTGTAAACGCTTTAATACGAATGGCATATCAAGATCTCCTTTGTTGTGTGATGTTATCCCCTGAAGATGTACTACATTACCTTTCTTTGATACATCCTTCTTTCTACAGTAATTTGTGCGGTGGAAGACCAGACGGTGTTAACGGTTGTAGATATTCTTCATGATATTGTAAGTTGATCTTTTATTCTTCCACACGATCACCACCAACTATTTCAGCAGTCTATTGACACACATTTAACCAATTTGCTGTGTAACTGATTATCATTGTTGGCAAAAATTCATTTGACTTCATCGTTTCTCGGTGCTAAGATTGCGCTTGTACTCATTTTTTCTGTTGATAACCCTTCGGGATGAAATTCTTCAATAAGATTTAGGAACTTAAAGTGAGGAAAACATTAAAATTTCTAAGTGCTGAGAGTGCAGGAACTGTGTCTGACAAAAGCATTCACAAGACTGAGAGGGGAGAGGACTGTGGTCTTGTTTGAAAATGGTGGAGAGGAGGGCGTGACTTGAAAAAATATCATGGCAGTAGTCTAGTCTTGTCTCCTAAAAAGTCTCGTTGCGTTGAAAGATTTTTTATATAATAGTGAGATAAAATGACAGGAGATAGAAAAATGTGCATTAGAAAAGAAAACGGACAAGGAGTCCGCCCTCCCTATGCAACCCAGAGTGAGCCAAGGAGTAATATACTCTGGGAGAATCCAGTCGCTAGAGAAGGCAAAATGGGATTTAAAGAATCACAACTAATCAAGAATAAGAAAAAACAGCAAGTAATAGTTTTTAGAAAAACAAAATCAAGGCATTAGAGAAAAAGAGAAATTTAACAACTGAGCAGCCGTAGATCAAGTTTCACTTGCACTGGTGGAGGCACCATTAACTCACACTGCAGACAACACAAGGCGCATTCAACTGGAGGAGGAGGAGGACTGCCAGTTGTCTTCAGTTACACATTCAGGTGCTTACAGCAGGAGGCAATAATTAATTTGGTCAACAAAATAAGGGTTATACAGAAGCATGGAGAAATCTAAAAGATGAGCATTGAAAGAAAGAAAGAAAAAGAAAGAAAGAAAGTAGGTGGCATATGTGCTTCTAAAATGAAAAGACAGGAGGGTATTGCCAGAATACGTGGAGCCCATTCTCATCATATATAGTAGTGTTAGTGTTATTAGACCAGTCGAGCCCCTCATTGATTTGGACCCCCAAGTACTTAGTGTGCATATAAAGAATTCACCATCTTGGAAGTCTTCACATTTTATTGTTCTTCAACATTGAACTCAAGTGAACTCAATTGATAAACACAAAAACACTCTTTAATGGCCAAGTGAAAAAAAATCTCAGCAAAGGGGTCTAAAACACAAAATAACCGATTTCTTAAGTACTCACCCCTTTAATATGACACCCCTAAATCTTCACTGCTGCAGCCAATTGGTTTTAGAAGTCACAGCACTGGCACAATGGAGATCACCTGACTGGGGATTCAGCTGATTGTAAGATAAATGCACCAGTATGTGGAAGGTCCAACTTGGAGTGAGTCAGTATGGCGGTCTGACCTACACAATGAAGGCAAAAGGACACTTCAAACAACTCCATGAAAAGGAGATTAAAAAGAACAACTCAGGATGGAGACAAGAAAATCTCGAAGTCGCTGGATATCTCTGGAGTCCAGTCAGTAAAAAATGGTAAGAGTATGCTGTAAATCCGCTAGAGCAGGCCATCCATAAAAACTGAGTGACCAAACAAGAAGAAGATATTGCGGGAGGCCACCAAGAGACCAAAAGTGCCTATAGATAAACCTCATTCCTCTGTTATAGTCACTTCTTTGTACAGACAGGCCATAAACTGAACAGAGCAGAGTACTTCCTGGTGTCCCAGACAGCGTTCAGTAGCCATTAAGAAGGCTAACAGGACATTGGGTTATACTGTAGCACGATGTGTGGAGTACAAGTCCAAGGAGGTTATGCTGAGGCTTTCTATCTAACACACGGGTGAGGCCTCATCTGGAGTACTGTGTGCAGTTTTGGTCTCCAGAATACAAAAAGGACATAGCAGCACTAGAAAAGGTCCAGAGAAGAGCGACTAGGCTGATTCCAGGGCTACAGGGGATGAATTATAATGGGAGGTTAAAAAAAAAAGCTGAACCTTTTCAGTTTAAGCAAAAGATTAAAAGGAGACACGATTGAAGTGTTTAAAATTATGAAGGGAATTAGTACAGTGGATCGAGACTGATACTTTAAAATGAGTTCACCAAGAACATGGGGACACTGTTAGAAACCTGTTAAGGGGAAACTTCGCAGAAACATTAGGAAGTTTTTCTTTACACAGAGAACCGTAGACACATAATAAGCTACCAAGTAGTGTGGTAGACAGTTGGTCCGTACTGGCTGAAATATAGCAATGCTGTGATTAAATGTTGTAAAATGTGAACATTTCCAAGAGGCTGAATACTTTCGATGGGCACTGTATGTGTAGCTACTCGTATTCTGAGTCTAAGGAGGCAGGTCCCCCCTATTGAGTCCTATTTAACACCCAACATGCCTCATGTAAACTGCTGAGGCGTTAAGCTGGTTGTTCATGTTTGTGTTTTGTTTTAAATTTCATTTTGGACTTTTTGGTAATATGACCCTTTGCTTTTCTATGTATGATTTACACACTCTGGATTTTGGACTACGCTCCCTTTTTTAAAATTTATACGCTCCATATGTAATAGTTTCTCCTTGTTTTTCTACTTCTATTTGTGTGCCTTTGCATTTTTGTAACTATTGTCTTTTTTAGTTTACTATTAAACTTTTTGTCTTTTCTTGGATTCATTTATTCAAATGTAAAGTATTTATTTAAGGTCTTTTCAAGGATTTTTTTTTACTGTTCCTTCTTCCTTTTGGTGATTTTTTAAACATCTAATGCCCATTTTGCGCTTGGGCCTTTCTATTTTTTTGGTGTTGGTTACACATGGAGTCATAACAAAACAGCTTTGCCCCTAAAGAAACAAAACCATAAATCTAATTCAAATAATTTGCACATACTACACACATTTCTTTTTAATAGATTTTTAATAAATTTAATGATAGTGCCAATGTATTTAAATTAACTTGCGCTAGTGGTTTTTCAATGTCAGAACAGTCTAGTTGTTTCAGGCAGGTTTTGGACAGTCAGAACAAATTGTGATCCAGATGAATCAGAGGATCTTCAAGAGCATTTGACCAGTGATGAGGCCCAATTATAATTTGGTTAAGAAGAAACTTGATTTTTTTTTCTAGATAAACCAAACAAAGTAATAAAAAGGAAAACAATGTCTACATCTGCACTCAAGTAGAATCTTCCTGTCTTCACTGATGTAAATATGGGGCCTTCAGTTCTGGTTTTCATTGCTGTTGAATTCAAGTCACTGGTTCCTGCAGCTCCAATCGCGTCTTTACTGCTACACAGTTTGAACCACCAGTTCCAGTCCTCCCACCACTGCCAGAGTTGCCAGTCTTCATCACTGCCTGAGAGGAGTCACCTTTCCTGTCATCCCAGCTAGGAAGTAGTACAACCATTCAAAGGCCTGTGACCTCAGGAGAAGTCACTCCAGTACTGTTGCCAGACATTGCGCCTGCAGGTGCTGCTTTTGTGCCTTTGGGTTGAGAGGAGGCTTCTGTCAATCGATCACCTTTAAACTCAGCCTCTGGTTTCATGAAGGACAAATTTACACTCAAAGGCATTTTTAAGTAATTTTTCCATAACTGAATGAAATAACAGTGTAGCTTTGAAAATTAACTCACATTTACAGGCTTACTAAAATTTTAGTTTTAGTTTTTAAAATTAGTTAATTAAAATATTGTTTAGTTTACTTAAGTAAAACACGATGCACAGAAAATGTAGTATTTCTTCCTAATGTAAATATCTCATACAGCACTAATCTTCACTGTCTAGATTAATGATTATTTTGCCTAAGTTTTTGTTGCCCTCCATGTGCTTATGGGCACTCACAATCTCGTCCATCTTGTAGATGCTGTCAATCACCGGATGTAGAGGTGTCCGTGAATCAGAAGAAAAATATGGCAGGACATTTTCATCAAATGTTTTGACAAGCTTGGATTTATACTGAAGCAAAACAACAATTTTTAATCAAAACACAAAATATTAACATACAATTACATCATAGTTAACAAAACATATTACATATAATTAAAGCACATATACAGACAATGCTCAAAATTACAAATGAGCTCCATTCCTGCCAACGTTAGTAACAAGATTTTTGTATGCAAGTTAACAGAAATATCTGCAAACATGCATAATGCTTTATTATTTTACAGGAAAATGTTTGAAGTTCATTAATCAGAGGACTATGAAGCTGCATTATTGTACTCCAAATCATAAAACACAAATAATTTAAACTATAATGAACTACATATATGTACAGTATGTTGACTTTATCCTTAAACATCCAACAGTTTTTGAAAATGACACAGTACCTTATAGATTCATCACATGAACAGTCATCATTAACAGATAACTGATCCCTCAACAAAGACATGCTGTCATTTCTGAGGGATCACTCAGACTGTTACCTCCCCCTCCCATCAGTATACCCTCTAAGAATATCTGGACGCTGGTAATTGTAAGTAGTAGGTTCTGTCATTTCTCTGCTAAACAGACAGCTGCCCCTCTAGCTGCCAGTTATATTCGCTGACATGTACTGTCTTAACCAGTGGATCACTAGGAGTGTAACCTCCTCCTCCTCCCAGCAGCTATAATCCTTGAAACGGCAAAGGTGAGAATGGCCAGCTACCAATCAAACTGCTTACTAGTTACTGAGCTTACAGCGTACACTGCCAGCTACTTTCCACAACATACATACGCAAAACCACAATATGACTGAAAATGAGTACAAGGACTGCTGTGCAGTAGTATTTGTCACTACTAGTGATGGCTGCTACATATTTACCCTTGTCAAAACTAGTTTTCCTCCAAGTATATAATGGAAATCAACAGATGGGAATTAACTGAATTCAGTTCAAATGATTTTTTATGTGCTTGTTCTTATTTATGGAATTTCCATAAACTTAGACCAGCCTGTACTTAAATCATAGTAGTAACAATATAAGTATTTATAGTAAAATAACAAAATGTAATAACTTATGTAATAACAGTGTAATAATTCCAGTACAATGTAAAAATCCATTCATTAACGTGGTTATTTTCTACTATACATACCTCTGGGCTACGTGATCTTAGCAGACTAGTAAGAAGCTGTCCTCTTTTGAAAAGCAGTTGTCTCAGGATATCTCCATGCACTTCCACTCCTCCCATAGTGCCATATAAAACCCATCGACCATCCATACTCAGACATTTCACATTCTGCTCCCACATAGATGCACCAACACAGTCCAGTATTATATCTGCACCATGACCTGTAGGAATTTGTGTGCAACAGATATAACAGTGGTACTAGTATTGTAACCTTCGCTCTCTGCTTTAGTCAAGGAGAAAACATACTTTCAAACACAGCTTAAATACAAAATGGCTTTAAGTTTACCAATGTAAACTGCATTACTGCATAATGCACTTATTGTACAATACTTTGAGACTTTAAAGCCAACTGTCTCACCTGCTCTTCTAGTCACTCTCTCTGTCCAGCTCCACTCCAACCTCTGCACCTGTCTCTCTGCAGTTGAACCCCCAACAATTATATACCTTCACGTTATTTTAATTGGAAGAGCAGAGTTGGAGCAAGACAGATAACTAAGAAGTTGCCCAGTTTGCTGTGTGTTTGAATAAAAGCTCCAATACTTAATAAAGCCCCAATAATGTTCCTCATTGCGTACGGACAAAATCAGAAATGTGCGTATGCACAAAAAAAATCCAGATGCATAAATCTGTGCGTACACCAACTTCCACATTCTTCCACTACATAAATCCCGGTCAGCCTGAAAGGTAACGCACATGCTTGCCACCCCACCTCGACACTTTAATCACTTAGTTTATTTTGTCATTAAAGTAGATCATAAACTTCACCTTAAAATCGTTTAATTTACCATTTTCTCAAATCCCATCGTAACTAAAGTAGCACGTTAAATACTGTGTTCTTCTATGTACTCTATGTGTGTGAATCACTACGTGCTTCTTAAACAGGCTTTCTCTTACGCCGACAGGACACAGAATACATTACATTCATGACATCACAGCTCACTGAACAATTTAAATACTAAGATGTATACTTGATATCATTTCCATGATGATAGGAATTAAAGCATGTATTAAACCTGGGGACACAGTGGCGCAGTGGTAGTGATGAGCTGGAACCCCATCCAGAGATTGTTCCTGCCTCCCGGAGTTGCTTGCTGTGCCGTGCACAACCCTCAATAGAATAATTTAATGCAGCAGTACAGTCTCTTTCAAACATATTAACCTTCAATTCCTGTCCTTCCTTTTCTTTCTCCAAGTAACCAATCGCCACATAATCAGCTCTATAATAAATGTCAAGCCATCTGTAAGCTTAGAATGCCGATTCTTCAAAACTTTTAAGGAACCTTGAAATATCTTCGTAGTACATGTTTAATTATTCCATCCATCTATCCATACAGGGTCACGCGCCAGTCCCAGCCAACATACACAACGAGGCAGGAACAATCCCTGAACGGTGCGCCAGCTCATCACTCCCGCATCGACACCATGCCCTCAAGTGTTTAATTAATAACAATATACATTATTTAAATGTAGTTAAACATTTATCTGTATAATGTAACATACATACTTTACTGCATTACATCTTAAAAATGATATCAATATCTCCAAGAAGATAAGAGCTTGGAAATCTAAATCGACTTAGAAGCCAGTCATCACCATATGTAAATACACGCTTTCTTCTATTGAATTGAATTCCCTTATTGTTATTGTACAGTACAATGAGATTCAATATGCAAATCCTCCATAAACTGATTTTACTATAAAATGCTAAAATAACAGTAATAATAATAATATGCTAAAAAACAATGAAAAAATATACAATATGAAAGCATAAATACAATATACATGTACATATAGTGCAGATAGTGAAATAGTTCATAAAGTGCCTCAGGTTGTGCAATATTACAACTGTAGTGCAAGTTTACAGTGAGGTAATTGTACTTATAAGTACGAACAGTTCTACGAGGAGCACTTTATGGAATGATCTCAGTGTGTTTAGAGCTCTTGGAATGAAACTGTTTCTGAACCGCGAGGTCCAACAGGAAAGGCTCTGAAGCATTTGCCAAATGGGAGAAGTTCTAACAGACTGTGTGCATGGCTGAGGCAGCGTGTGCTAAAAGCTCTATCCTGAAAATTCTGTTTCCAATCAGCTGCTGTAGAGCTGTGATTCCACACTCAGATAGACTGGGTTAAAATACTCTGAATGGTACACTGAGAGTAACAACATTAAAGTGGCTATGGTATTTGGAATAGTTTGGCCATTCCGCGGACCATTATATTGTTAAAGGTTGATTACAATCAGATGTCTTAAACTAATACATGACATGTGTTTAATTTCAGTATATTTGATAAAGCTGTGTCAGGGATGTGAATCTAAAAAAGAAAGAGAAACTACAAAAGAAGAGTAGCACTGCTTTGACACTGGGTGCTGCCAGTTTGCAAAACCGAGCCGAAAACTTACATACGCAATGGATTGAGCTGGCGTGAGAATGTGCGTAGCATCACGCCAAGTTTAGTTTTTATACATCGCGATGTGAGCATTTTTGTGCGTACGCACCATTTATACATGAGGCCCCAGGTCTCCAGCCTGTTTTTAGTGTAAGTCGGGAGCCTAAACATGAGCCTACAGTATTAGGTCGACTCCTTTATCAAAGGCGACAATTGGTTACATTTCCTTTGACTTTCTCATGTCTGTAGTGGGATTTGAATTCAAGAACCTACAGCCTCAAGGCTTCAAGTCCAAAGTCTTGACCACTACACCACACTGCCCACTAGTATGACATATGTAATGCAATATACAAAATGCAGTCCATGCATAATGTGGTCAGCAGTGGAAGCCTGTACTAGGTTTTTAGTGTCATCCTTGTGAATTTTTTTTTCCTTTTCACACTTTAATTGTCCTGGTTAAACCTAATAGTAAAATAGTTCAGCACCTTCATTTATTTTTGATTTATCAATTCAGTGTTCCATTTTCAAATTTGACTCTTTGATCTCAGGATTCTGAGGAACTGAACAAAAACACAGATCAACTCCTGTACCAAATCTGTGAAATTAGTATTCTATTTAAAAATTACTCGATTTGAACTATAAAACGCTCGGGAAGGCCACTGTACTGTGTCTGGCACACTGCTTCAGTCTGCCAATTCTTCCACTTTATTCCCACATCCCAAGGTTAGGCTGACTGATGATTCTACATCGACTAGTTATGTGTGCTCTGTGATAGACCTGGTCCCGGATGAGTTACCATCTTGCACTCAAAATAATGAGCTGTAACAGCAGCAAAGGCAGTGGTTGTCATCCATCCTAAGGAAAGACACATTTTCTTGTTTTGTTTTTGACAGTCTGTCACAATTATGTTGATTTATATATTGAAATATTCTTTTAGATTTTTGTTGACAAATGCCTTTGGAGAAAAATAGTAAAAAGGGGCAAAAAAGATGCAGGAAGCTCCCTTCATGTCTATCTTCCCAAACGAAAAAAACATTTAACAATGACTTTGCTGTATGTGTATCACCACAAAGCACTAAACAATGACTGTATGGTTCAGTGATTTTTTGGAGACACAGGGTTTTTTTCTTTTAAATGCAAGACTCCCTATAGCATTCTGCCTGCATGCAGTACCATAAAGAGTAGTCAGACTGGTCACTGCATCAGGAAAGTGGTAGTCTAGTCTCATTACAAAAGTGACCAAGTATATCTTCCCATATATAATTAACCAAGTGCTTACTGGCTTTTCAAAATTCGTCCTCAATCAACTTCAGCTATTCTGTTCAAGGATAACAGCTCCCTAGCCTCTGAGATATGCAGCCCAATAAGAGAATGTCCGGAAAATTGAATGAATTATAATAATCAGAATAGCCTCTGATCAAATTACTGGCTACAGTGAAACCTACAAAAATCAGGATGGGGGTGTTAATAAAACTTCTTCTAGAAATTTATAAATCAATTGGAGGAAACACATCACATATAGGGAATCCATTCCCAGGCTCCCAAGTACCGGGAGCCTGGGATTCCTGGACATTTTTCATTCCCGCATTCCCGGGAATACGGGAACGGCCAAGCTTGCATATATAGCGTGTAAAAGTGTAAAAATCGATCAAGAAATAACAGAGTTATAGTTGAAAATAATTAAGGTGGTGCCATTGCTGCAGCTTGCACTTCCATCAGACAACAGCTTTGAACAGCAACTTAAAATTGCAATGCGTCAGTCGGTTGCATCCGCATTATCTGTGCCAAGAAACTTGCCATCACAGAATGATGACAAGAAACTGGATGCATCAGTAAAAGCTGAAATGGCGGTGTTTCAGAGAAACGGCAAGCGCGGGTGTTGTTTAGAACAAGTTCAGTATCTGATGATTGTGCCGCCTACTTCAGTGGAGGCAGAGCGTGCTTTCTCAGCGGCTGGCGTACTTCTGCACGAAGGTGCGCTCTTGCCCGGACAATCGCACGCTGGACACGTTAATAATAATAATAATAGTAATTCATTACATTTATATAGCACTTTTCTTAGTACTCAAAGCGCTATCCACACAGGGAGCAACCGGGAAGCGAACCCATAATCTTCCACAGTCTCCTTACTGCAAAGCAGCAGCACTACCACTGCACCACCTGTGAAGACGTTGTGCTTGCTACGCTCTTATTACCGCAACTAAAGATACATGTACTTCTATGACAGCATGAACTGCTTGTAGATAAGGTTAATCTTTTATTTGTGTCAACATATTGCAGTAGTTTTATTAAAAATAAGTGTCAGTCGTTCTAAAACCGTTCACATGTGAGATGCCTGTGCACTGTGCCATCCACGGGAGCCCGGGATTCCCGGGAATGAAATGCAGGATTCCCAAATTGCCGGGAATGGATAAACCCATCCGGGAATAGATTCCCTAGTCACATACTACTGTAATCGACAGGTATCGTATTTTTGAGAAACCATCAATTTACCTATCCATTTTCTAACCCTTCGGTCCAGTTCTGGGTCATGGGTAAGCCATTGTTTATCCCAACAGCACAAGGGGCAAGAAGGGAACCAACACTAGATAGAGCACTAACTGCCAATAGTATTTTCAATTTTCCTATTAGATTAAAGCATGCTTTTCTTAAATGATACCTGTAGGCACAAGCTCACCTTTTGTGAATGTCAACAAGCAGCTAGAGAAATCTTCCTCTTTATAATTAAACCCGGCTGCAGCTCCCAACTCCATTGACTTCTTCAGTTTGTCAGCACTTCCTGCTGTTACAACTGGAACAGCTCCTGCCAGCCGGCACAGCTGTATGGCAGCAGTGCCAACACCACTACCTCCAGCATGGATTAGTACTGTCTCGCCGTTTTTCACTTCAGCTGAAAACAGAAGGGCACTGAATTAAACTTTTGGCTAGTTTTAGAGTTTACTAATTGTACTTACGTGTGTTACATTTAATTATTAAAAACAAATGTCCACTGGCAAATCAGAATTTATCAAAGAAATGAACACACAATTCTCATGTAAGACCTCAAAAAGTCAAATGCTGAAATCCTTAGCAATGACAAGAAGAAAGAATCTGTGAAAGGTTTTTAGTATACCCTGGATGTCATAACATTTAAAAAGAAAATGATACTATTACCATATCTACATTTAAAAACACATCTGACAACTGGGATGCAAAGTCTTTACTGAATTAACTCTCCAAATTCTTACTAAGTTTACCAGCACACACAACAGCCCAGTAGAAAACATAATGTCCATCCATTCACTTTCTTTACCTGCTTATTCAGGGCAGTGTCATGGGGAACCTGGAACCTATCCCAACAAGCATCGGGCACAAATCAGGAACAATCCCGGGACAGGGTGCCAGTCCATTCCGGAGTGAAGACACATACTGTACTTGGGCCACACTAATCCACCTAAAACGCGTATCTCTGGACTGTGGGAGGAAACCAGAGCACCCAGAAAAAACTCACATACACACAGGGGGTACATGCAACTTCCACGCTGGCACATGAATCACACTCTCCTTGTCGTGAGGCAGTAGCTCTACCGCTGCATAAAAATACTGCCCTGAAAGTGTTGACTCATCCACAAAATAACTGATACTTTGTGTAATAGTGCAGATACATTACAGTTTTCACTCACAATTCATTGCTCCTCTCAGATATACTGTCCCACCCATATGATTAATGGACTACCACTTGGATCATCATTTGTAGCAGACTCTTTTCCTTCCCTGAGCTCCTGGTAGTCTTTGGTCACTGCTCACCCATGACCTTCACTGATTCTGCTGCTAATTAACTAGAAATTTGATGTTGGCTGAAATGTGAACATTTTTCACATCCCAGTTCACTAAGCACACTTCTCCTTCCAATTTTCTGATTTGTCTTTTGAGGTTATGGTTAGAATGCTTCCTTTACAGCCTTAGTCCTGGGTCTAAACTCAGGCCAGTCATTGTTCCCATCTTGTTTATGTGGGTATTTCTCTAGATACTCCAGTTTTCCACCCACATTCCAGAGACATCAAAGTTAACTGGCATCTCTAAATTGGCCCAGTGGGCAAAGTGTGTCCTAGGATAGTTTAAAACCCTTTAGGAGGTTGCTTCTTGCTTTATAGCCAAGGTAGCCACAGCTCTAAAGAGAATAAAATATGTGTGGAAATGCAAAAGGGATTCAGTATTTCATTTATTGCCTACATCAATTGTAGAATATAATGTTTAGGCATGTTTTCAATATTATTCAGTATCTTCATTAACTGTGAATGCCTAAACAGTGTCTTTTCTTTGTTAAGATTAGGAGTAATATCTTACCTACAAAATGTAAAAGCTGGTATGCGGTGAGCCAGGCCTCAGGAATGGCAGCAGCCTGAATGAATGTCATCTGATTGGGAATGGCCATCAACTGGTCTTCTGGAACAGTCACATACTCTGCATTCCCTCCACCTGACAGCAGGGCCATGACCCTGTCCCCTACAGACCAGTCTGCTCCTTCACTCACTACAACACCAGCTGCCTCAAGGCCGAGTATCTCACTGGCACCAGGAGGGGGCAAATAGAATCCTCTTCTCTGCAGAATAGAAGGTATTTAAAGAGAAGAATAAATGGCATTGGATTTGAAAATCATGACACAAGAAAACAGACATGTCCATGTGTGAAAAAACTTGACCACTGGACGTGTAAGATTCAGTTTCCTCTAACTGAGATGTTTGGCAATCATACAGGCACAGTGTGACTCTATCTTCTGCAGATCATCATCGTTCTCTTCCTTTCCATAAACTTTTATTAATTAGGAGGCCACATACAGTATGAAAAGGCATCGTTTTTCATTGAGCTATTTTTTTCTCTTCAGCTGCTAAACTGCTTGAGGAGAATTCAACACTCATTGTAATGACTCACTTGGTGACAACGTGTAAAGTGTAAATTAAATCGGGTGAGTGAGATCATCGTTAGCTCTGTAATTTCTAATCACTTAAATTGCATGCATAACAGTTTGTTTCTGTTGGTCACAAACATAAAGGCATCTGCTAAATAAAAATTATAATGACGGGTCAAAGTACAGTGAAATTCCTATTTGCATGTACCAAGTGCCATGTCACCATGATTAGTATAACTGCCTTACCTCAAAACATCCATCTTCCATACCTGAAACATCTCAGAACACATTTGTCATAACCTAGCAGTAACAAAGACTGCAATGAGGATAAAAGAGTCAAGAAAGTTGTTAATGGTAATAATAATATCTATTAATGTTTTGCAGTGAAAATTCTCATGGTGGGTAGAAGATGCATGATCAGAGCCTCACAAATGCCCTAGCAGTGATCAGAAAGACAACATGGTTAACCAATTCTATAAGCAAACATTTTTTTTTCATTTGGCATTAATGTACCTTTAATTTCAGACTAATTCCTACAAGCTACGTTAATCACCGTACACTCAGGTGAGCTGCACTATACTCTCTTCAACGTTTATGTTGAAGGCACAATGTGTGGTCAGCTAATTTACTAAAATGATGCTACCTATTGCTGAAGGTTGTTCATTTTTGACTGTCTAATGGCAGTTCAAAAACTAGATCATGTGTACATGCTAACAAGTGTGTCATGAAATGTTTGGTTTCTTATCAGTATAATTCTTGCTGCATGAGTCATGATAAAAAATATCAGTGAAATAATTCAATGTATAAATGTCACACAGCAGGCATACACCTTGCAATTTTCTCATGTGTTACGACATAAGGAATTTGGATACCTACTCACACTTAATGACTTTCTTGTTCTTATGGCCGATTAGGGAACAGGCATACACTCTATGATTTTACGAGCTTATAAAATATTACAGGTGTTTAGGAAAATCTCATATAACATTACGATGTGAGATCTTTGGTCGAGCCTCATGGTATGCATGCAGTTTGATGTTGTAAAAAATGTGATAGTCTACTGTAAAAACTTATATACAGCAAAGTAACTATAGATAATTTCAATATCAGTAATCACTTGATCAGTCTGTATCTTATGAATGGCAGACCACCTTACTTATATTAATCTGCTGAAAGTGCAAAAATGCAGCCCTTCCAGAAATTTGTCACTTTGGGGGAAATCTTTCTCAATATTTCTATTTTAAAGATCAAATCAAAATATTTTAGAAGAAATATCATACAGTGGGATATATCTCTTGCCATAACACACACAACCCATCTGTCCTCCTTCTCGTGTGTCCGCAAACATTTCAAAGCCAACTCATATGATTCATTTTCCAACTGGATAATGGCAATGCAAACTCCTCACAGGCAGATCCCATTTTGGGAGTAAAACCTAAAACCCTAAAGCAGCCACTTTAACACTGAGCCGCCGAAAAAAAAAGCTGCTCAAAAATCTTAATTGTGGCATCACTTGGTGCTAGACCCCAGCCATAGAGGAAATTCACTGTTTTCTGCACACTTATATTTGACCCCTGTTGGATACAGGAGGCCTCAGTTAAGAACAAAAAACTAAAGCAGCTGGCAGCATCAATAAAAGATGTAGTCAACTGTGAGACACTAAAGGCTATGTTACATTAGACGGCTTTTCCAGTGATTGTCAGTCGTAGCCTTCATTTACACAATCTGAGCCGGTAGGATGCTGTCAGTGGCGAGCTCCAGTGAAGCTGACTATCAGATGTGACTTGCCTAACGACTGAGACCAACTAGTCTGCGACTAGTTATGATAAAATCAATCAGGTTTGACTCTGCTTTTAGTCAGAGGGACGGGTTGTATGTGCAGAGAGCCAATGCAGAGAATGTGGCAACGAGGAATAAAGACGACACATTTTGAGCCTCACAAATAAAAGAAAAACTCATCTGTCTGATGTCTTTTTTCTCTTTTTCATTCTGTTTTACCACATAAAACAAAAGAGCCAAGACTGGGGCTGAATGCACAAAAACTATTAACCCTTCACACAACGCTCTGTCATGCAGCATGGGGCTATGGACCTCACAAAAAGAACAGAAGCTCATCTGTTTGATGTCTCATATTTTACATACCACAACAGAAGGCACAATAGATATAAATGGCAGAGATTGCTGCTGAACTCGCTGCAGCTGTGAGCACTTCATACACCACCAGCTCTGTCAGGCAGCACGCTACTGGCTGTCAGAAAAAGGGGCGAGCTGGGATTGGCACTCAGTCGGTAAATGTAAAATGGGCTGCACTTTTCCAGTCATGTAATTTGACGCAAGATCAGCGAATCCATTCTGCAAATCTGACAAACCCCATGGTAAAAAGTCATGTAATGTGACATCGGCGTAACAGTCACATTCAAACACAGGACAGTCAAGAGTACTGATGAGCTGATGAGAACAGTGCCATGATCTTTTGTGAACTAAATTTATATTGATTCAATCCGAATAATTTTTCCAATTTTGGTTCTATAGAAAACCATTTTATTTACTTAAATTTGCTGTTATCCCTTTTGTTGATGACATCACTGTGCTCAATGCACTTTGCATCTCCAGATGCTTCCCCACAGGTGCCTTAGTGCATATGTCAAATGGAATCATGTCGACGCCATTTTATTTAGGAGCTACAGGCTGCTGTAAACTTCTTTATGTAAAAAAAAAAAAAAACGAACACTTCTCAAAATAAAGAAGTATTACAGTGAATTTTTGGTTATTTTCTGTAATTACACTACACTTCCTAGATTTGGATTTCTAGGTGCCCAGTGTAGTGTTGCATGGTATACAAGTACTGAAAAGGTACAGAAAAGACCAATTTTTAGAACTGCACAGTACCAGCATTTCAGTACTGGTGGTAAATGGTAGTTTTCAAACACCTCGCACTCTTTGTTTGTTTGCGTAACTGGAGATCCAAGGGGGGAATGTCTTCAAACGTACTGTACACATTTACACAAAACACCACAGAGTCCAAAGAGCGGAGCTCCTGTAATTAATTTGCGGGGTGTGGTGCTGCAAGGAGGCACAAGTGTTTGTGGGCTGGGAGAATGAAGCAGCTGTGAGACAGGGGGAGATGCATCTGTTATTTGCTTTGGAACCATCTTGGTGCAGATACTGATGTTGGTATTGATACCGAAGCCAAAATTTTAATGCGGACACTAACCCAATATGAATGTTTGCCTAACTGATCGACTCTTGGCTCACCTAATGACATGAATTGAGTATCTTGTGGTCAAACTGTTGATGCTCATAAAATGAAATATCATTCTATAATTCATGAAAGGTTTTAGTCTGGGTCATTATAGTTAAATATGTGTAAAGCCAAGCAGAAAGTAAGCAAAATGGGCAAAACTACTGAACAAAGCCATAGCAATAATTTGAATAGATAAAAAAAAAACAACCACACGCAATCAGAAACTATGAAAAAACAAACTTTAATCTAAGCTTCAAAGCCTCAACTGCTGAACAACATGTAGACACCATAAGCCCGCTTCAGTATTGGTAGTTAATCCAAAAGGCCTCAGGTGACTGTACTGTAATTGCAGTTGCCAAGCAACAGCAAAGACATGGTGTGGTTAATGGTGAGGTGTCAGGTGTGTGTGGGGGGAGTAAACACAATAAAAATGAATGCTACTGTCTACCAATTGCATAAAATATATCATAAAAGTTAGGGGTGTCTAACTCCAATTCCTGGACTTTATGCAGGTTTTTCTTCTTGCCACTTTCTTCATCAGTGACCAGCTTCTGCTGTTAATTGATTTATTTTCCTTCATTTTAATTGCCTTGTTTTTAAAACTCTGTCCTCTGAATTAATTATGTTTTCCTTTTTTAAATTGGTTTTATTAAAAGCACGTAACATTACATACAATCAAGTCAAACTGAATGAGACTAAATTCAATTCAACCCCCACCCAAGAGAAAGAGGTGAAGGCCAACAGTCAGAGTAGCTGTAGTAGAAAAGAAGGAAGAGAATCATTTTCCCCAATATAATTTCTCATTCTAAAATGTTATTGATTAGGTCCTGCCAAGATTTTAAAATGTTTTGTACAGATCCTCTAAGTGAGAATTTGATTTTTTTCCAATTTCAAATAGTGCATATATGTTATATATAAATTTAATTATATAATTTAATTATACTGCGGTGGGTTGGCACCCTGCCTGGGATTGGTTCCTGCCTTGTGCCCTGTGTTGGCTGGGATTGGCTCCAGCAGACCCCCGTGACCCTGTGTTCGGATTCAGCGGGTTGGATAATGGATGGATGGATGAATTTAATTATATAATATAAATTATAATTATAATATTATATAATTATATAATATAAATTACTACATAAATAGTATATATATAATATACATCAGTTATCCAATGAGTTAAAAAGAGTTGGGCTAGGATTCTTCCAGTTGAGCAAGACAAGTCTGCGTGCCAATGGTGAAATTAAGGCAATTACAGTTTGTTTGTCCTTCTGCACCTTAAGCCCATCTGGAGTACACCAAACACAGCTGTTAGTGGATTAGGAGGGATTGTGACACCAAGGCTGTCTGATAGGCATTTAAAGATTTTGGTCCAGAATGATGTTAATTTGGTGCAGGCCCAAAACATGTCAACCAGTGAGGCTAGAGCTCAACAGAAATGTTTGCAGGTTGGTTCCTGCCCTGAAAACTTTTCAGAGAATTTCAAACGTAATAGATGTGCTTGATAAAAGATTTTAAGTTGAGTAATTGTATGCTTTGCACATGTGGAGCTAGAGTGTATTCTGTGTGTGGCTGCCTTCCACTCTTTTTCTAAAATGTTGAGTAAGAGATTCTTTTCCCACAGTACTCTGGCATCTTTTAAAGGAAGGGACTTTAAAATGTTTTTACATATTATACAAATGCCAGTCTTCAAGACTGATCAATGTTTCTTCTGTTTTCTTTAAGTGGCGGCCAAACAAAAATGAGACGTGAAATGGGCCAACAGATGACCAGCTAAGTTGGGGCCTTAAACTTCAACCAGTTTCTTAATCAGAAGCCAATTCTTATTGTCAATTTAAGCCATTATTTAATTCTATGGCTTGTTGCTGCTCTCACTCTGCCACAGCCGATATTTGTAAAATTCTTTATTTTATTTATTTATTTTTTTAAAGAGTACCATGAAAGTGTTTTGTGGACCTGAGCTTTCTTTATTTTCAGATATTGTATAATGGGCACGGGTTTAAATTTGGTTACTAATTAAGGAGAAAGGAAACAGTAGAGGGGTCTGAATCTTAAATAGTACATCAGTTAAAATTAAGGCAAAATAGTTCATTAGCAGCAAATACTGCCCACTAATAACAAAAAGGGTTAGAATCAGAACCTGTAGCCCCAGTTACCCTCCAGGACCAGAGTTGCACACCCCTGCGCTGGTGTTTAGTGAAAGATCAATACAGTTTCATTTTCTCTTACAGCGCCACCGGATTACGTGTTTAACACATTACCTGCAGGAGGTCTGCTCTGTTCAGGGCACTCGCGTGCACTTTAATAAGAACTTCACCTTCGCTTGGCTCAGGCCTGGCGACTTCCTTGATGTAAAGATTTTCAGCTTCACCTGGCGAGTCAAAATGCACTGCCAACATCTTGCCCTGCATTAGACACAAATTCCAAATAAGAAATATTTTTTCAAAACTGCATCACTTGTCATCTACTTATTTGTATTTAATTTCATGTTAGCTGTTAGTTAATCACGTGACAGTACCCACATGTAAGCTAACTTGTTTAGTTTGACTGCTTGTTTCCAATGGCGTCTCATTAGGTCAAATATTAAAATATGTTTTTGTTTCACAGGTAAATTCTCTTGATTTTTGGTTCTTTCAAAATATTTTAAGCTGCTGTCTTTATGATTATCATAAGTACTATCCGAGCAGGACCTGATTATTTTTGACCCTTTATGCCTCTACTTGACTGTTGACATGCTAGAATCTTGCAACACAAAGAGACGGGGCAAATATCGAATTCAGCCGTCAGGCAATGTTGTGTAATGGTTAAGGCTTTGGACTTCAACCCCTGATGTTGTGGGTTCAGATGCCATTATAGACAGTGTGTGACCATAAGAAAGTCACTTCACTTGCCTGGGCTCCAACTGGAAAAACTACAAGAAAAGTAACCAATTCTTTCTCAAATACTATGTTACCTTGGATAAAAGTGCCAACCAAATAAGTAAATGTAATGTAAATGACTATAATCAGTCATGAAGAAACAACTGGATCAGTTTTATAAAATCAAAAATGACTAATTATACAAAGTGGGCAAACTGGTTAGCTCTGCTGTCTCACAATGTAGATTACTGGGTTCAAATCTACATGGTTTAGTGTTCATACAGTATGGACACTGCCCATTCTCAGGTGTCTGTGGGTTTTCCTCCACTTTTCACACTGGTCCAGTGTGAAGGGTAAGTGACCCACGTGATGGACTCATCAGGATTCATCTCTAATTGTGGCAGATGCTGCCAGGACAGACTCTGGTTCCAGTGACCCTGAAATGTATTAAACCACTTTAGGACTGCTGTTATCATTACTATTTTTCATCTGGTAATCGCTCATTGTACCCACAAATCCAATTGGATATTTATCAGGAAGATCTCCATTGGAGATGCCAGGATTAGCTCTTCTAATTTGTACTCACTGCAGGAGGCTGGATTTTTTGGAATATTTGAACTAAAAAAAACTTTAGTTATAATTTGAATAAAATAACCCATGGTATGCTGGAACAAAGGTAGTAACTGCTGCCTCACAATAAGGAGACTGGGGATGACATCCCAGGTCCTCACTGGGTGGGCATCCTCCCACAGTACAAAGACATGGAGTTTAGGTGGACAGGACATGTGATGGACTGGCGCCCTGGCCATGGCCTGTTCCTGCCTGGTGCCATGTGCTTATTACTGGGCTTGGCTCTGTGAGGATATGCATGTACTGCGTTTATAAAAATGTATATATATTATATATAGGGTGGTCAGATCTAACTATGCAACTTTTAATGCAATGCAATAATTGCATAATTAGATCTGGACCCCCCGCTGTGTATATTATATATATATATATATTTGTATGAAGTGCTTACTTGGATCTTTTCAAATGCATTTTATATAGACAGGAAGCACGTTACATTATTAAAATTATGTTGACTGTGGTTTTTCTTTAATTTACTTTTCTCGCTTGTTTTCGAGGCAGACGAGTAACAACACCACACCACAGAAATTAATGTCATTTACACCCTCAGGTATTCGTCCTAATGTCCTGATTTAAAACCAGTAACCCAGTGTGTAACTTAACCAAAACACGCGCCACGTATACTCTGGTTTTATTAAAGAATTTAGTGAAAGCCAGAGATGGATGTAAGCTGCAGAAAGTCGTGGCACAAATAGCCGGTACCATGACGGACGTTAAACCCCGAATTCTCAAGACAGCCTCAACATAATCAACAAACAAGAAAATAAATGAACAATATCGTTTCTCGCTTCTAAAAGTAACCGAAAACAAGTTCCCTACTTGCAATGGCAGAAGTGCCTCTTCTTCGATTATGAGATCTCAGCTGCAGACAAACGGAGGAAAAGAAGCGAAACGTTCCGCTCTCGTTGTCACGACGAGAATTCTTATTTCACCGTCCGACTGCGCCTTATGGTAAAAATGAAAAGTCCTCTCCAGAAGTTAAAATACCAACCAGAGTGTAGCTGAGCTTGGCTTTGCTCGGCTCGACTTCCCGCTGACCTGCCTCGTTATTACAGATGTATCATTTACTGTTAATGTGGCATAAATAATCGTATTTTAGGAAAATATTCATCGTGTAACGGCACTAGAAAAATAAACTGCACGCGTTAAACTTTGCCTTTCGTTCCCGAGCGGAGCAGCACACGTGACACTGACACCTCACCGGGCGCCTCTTCCCATAAAGGGCGGTGCTCCATTCCGAACACGCCCACGACACGCCCTCCCCGTCGTCTCTCCTCCAAGCCGCCTTGTCTGTTGTTTGCTTTCGCGCTGCTCGCCTACATTTGGGATGTTCTAAAAATATTGCAGAAATTCTAGCCTTTCTATAACTCACTTGAGGAAAATTAACTGATAACGATATAACATAGTTAAATTCACCTGAGATATCTCAGGGGCGTGTGGATTCGTTGCCAGTCCCGTCTCAATATCAGGCACAATGCAGCACCTAGACGTCAGATAATCAAAGGTCTGCCACCAATCTATCGCACTCATATGACTTTGGGGTCAGGCAGAAGGAGTGACACGGCAGAACATTAAAACTGCACGTAGAGAACGAGCCTTTGGAGAACAGGAGTCCTAGACGCAGATTCTGTGAGGCAGCTGTGCTATAGGTTGGCGCAGTGGTAGTGCTGCTGCTTTGCAGTAAGAAGATTGTGGGTTCGGTTCCCGGTTCCTCTCTGTGTGGATAGCGCTTTGAGTACTGAGAAAAGCGCTATATAAATGTAATGAATTATTATTATTAAATGCAACTGAGAAACTGCGATATATACATACTGGACTGAAAAGATCACTGAAAATATAAATGTATTAAAATGTTATTTTAAAGTACCAAAAATGTGCTTCCGTTCTGTTTTTTTGAAGGTTTGCAGCATCTGTTTTCCTGAAAATGGAGCACAGATGTGGTGGTGCTTGCATTTGTCATATAGATAACAATATTTTCAAAAAGGGAGTATATAGAGTGGATTTACACCCCTTCACTTTTTTCTCATTGTGTTATGATGCAGCCTTATTTTAAAATCATTTAAATTCATTTTTCTCCACATCAAGCAACACTCAATACCCAAGAATGATAAAGTAAAAACAGGAATTTAGACATTTTGACAAGCTTATTGAAAGATAAAAAACCTGAACTACTTCAGCAAATAAACAGGTAAATAGCTTGACTTAAAAGGTCCTTTGGCTACACAGCGACTGTGCCCGAGTATCCACAGTCACCTGTGCTCCATCTTATAGAGCGTCTGTTGCGAGACTCCACTCCTGTCTGTCCCACCCCAGCTCTCCTCGACCATGCCAAATCAAAGCGTCCCATTGCTCACATTGGCTCAGAAGGAGCAGCTCCTTTTTGCTCCTCACCTCTTTGAGTGAACCCATGCCAGCATGGACACTACTTGGGACCCACACACCAAGACTGGGGAATTTTTGTAAATGAGAGCACCTGAGGTGAGAGCTCTCTTTGTCACCCTCTGTAGTAATAAAATTGACATATCTAACATTGAATTTTAGTATTATTAATATTAATCAACAGTTGAAAGCTATTGTTTCAGACATAGCTACCAGTGCTTTGTAAGCTTCATCATTCCTTTAAAAATAAATGAAGGAACAAAGAGAATGAAATCGGAAGCAGAACTGTGCCAAAGGTTTTCAAAACATCATGACCTTAAAACATAAAAGACACTCAACCTTCACAACTGACTTTGAGTTATCTTCCTAATTTTTTTGAGTGGCAAACAAAATCAAAAAGAAAGTGCAAGGCCTGACCAGGGGCAGACAGGCCATTAGGGCATTTGGGCAATGCCCAGTGGGCCGCGGACTCTGGGCTGGTCATGGGCCAGCTGTTTCATGAAATAAATTTTATGTACTGGTTACTGTTTGACATTAAAATTAATTTTCTAAACTATTAAACATTATCTTTCCGGTACTGCGATTTATATCTATATACTGTATATAAAATTCTTTTCGCATTTGAAACGGAAATTACGTATGACCACAGAGGAACAGGAAAAACATTCCTAATAAACCAGATTCTTGTCGGGAGAGCGAATGGTGACATAGCTCTGGCTGTAGCATCTTGGGGAATCGCTTCTACATTATTAGATGGAGGCCGTACAGCACATTCGGCATTGCAATTACCATTAAACCTCGCTCACGACGAAAATCCAATTTGCAACATACGCAAGGGCTCTGGAAAAGCAAAAGTCTTGCAACATTCAAAGATAATAGTTTGGGATGAGTGCACCATGGCACATAAAAGAGCTCATGAAGCCTTGAACCGAACAATGCAAGATCTCAGAGATCCTACCAAAATAATGGGAGGCACTGATGTTTTACTCGCAGGAGATTTTCGTCAAACATTACCAGTTATTCCACGAGGGACACCAGCAGATGAACTCAAAGCGTGTTTAAAATCCATGCTTCTCCCACGGTCAGCTATATGTCACGTGTTCTCGGGTAGGTACACCAAATAATTTATACATTTATGCACATAATATGCAAATAAAAAATGTAGTATACCCGAAAGCACTGCAGTAGTACTCAATGTATCTTTACTTCTTAAATGTTAATGTATTACTGTTTAATAATTTATACGCTTCTTATATGTTGTTCAAATTCTTTTATCAAAATACCAGTAACGGCGCACTGCACGGTAACGTGCAGTGAATACACTTGACTTGAGCATTCATAGTTTTCATCCTCTTTCTCTGTACGCTTAGCATTCGTTTGCTCAGAGGTTGATGCGCTTGCTGCTTCCTGAGCAGCTCGTCTTTACTCCACCCTAGCGGCCCGCTGCTTCTCTTTCGTCAGCATCTTTTCGCGTTAAAACTGATTAAGTTAGTTTTTGTGTTGCAATTACTTAGTACGTTTTCTTTAACCTTTCACTTAATCTGGCACTTAAGTCTTCAATCTGTCTCAAGAATGATTAGAGAAGGTGGTAGGGAATGAGAACGGCGCCGTACGCATCCGCCGCACTGCTGCCCTGCTACGCGAACTCAGTGAGTGAAGCCACTGGGTAATCAGCTAGTAGTCCTATATAATATACCAAGTTGTTTTAGATGTCAGTACACAAGGCAAGTTGGAGAGCATGCACCGGTACAGTGTGTTGCCGCACCCACTACATGACAAAACAACTCAGGATCCCGGTTGGCAACCCCCCAGGCTGACACACAGTACAGTCCCACCCTCCGGAAATGACCCTCAATCTGCCGCAGCCAGGTGTTATGTGGGCGACCCCTTGGCCTGGTCCAGCCACTCGGGTCCCCAACAATGAGGATACTATGAACTGGATCATCCTCAGGGAAACGACATGGCTGTAGTGCTTTAACTAATGCTCCCTCACAATGCATGTAATGTGTCTCATTTGGGACTCCATGAGCAACCACTCATTCGACACTATGTCAAACCAACAGTACCCAAGGATTTTCTGGAGAGACACAGCACCAAAGGAGTCCAGTCTTCGTCTCGGGTCACTGCACTGAATAGTGCCCATGTCTCACAACCGTATTGCAAGACAGGAAGCACCAGGACTCTAAAGACTTGGACTTGCACTTCATCCTTTTGCATAGATATTGGGAGTGCCACACACCCCTTTCCAGCGACCTCATGAACCCCCATGCTATCCCACTCCGTCTACTGACTTCATAGGAAGAGTCACCAGAGACATGAATGTGACTGCCAAGGTAAGCAAACCCCTCAACAAGGTCGACACTCCCTCTGCAAACAGACACACTGCTGATGGCTGTGCCCAAGAGGTCATTAAACGCCTGGATCTTGGTTTTTATCCAGGACACTCGCAAGCCCAGACAATCAGACTCCTCGCTCAGTCTCTCGAGCGCCCCTATCAGAGCCTCCATTGACTCCGCGAAGATCACAGCATCGTCAGCAAAGTCAAGATCTGTGAATCTTTCTTCACCAACAGATGCCTCACAGCTGCTGGACCCCACGACCTTGCCCAACACCCGGTCCATATAAACATTGAACAGAGTAGGAGCAAGAACACACCCCTGACGAACCCCAGAATCAACTGGGAAAAACACAGAGGTTCTGCCTCCACTCTGCACAGCTCTCACAGTACCAGTGTATAGGCCGGTCATGATATCCAGCAACCTCAAGGGGATCCTCTGGGTCCACGGTTCTTGAGGCTGATCCTCCAGTTAGCTGTGAACCACCCAATCTCACTGAGATTGCACAGGTGGTGAACCAGCTGAGAGTAGGAAAGGCTGCAGGGATTTGTGGTATCCGGGGTGAACTTCTCCAGGCTGGTGGTAAAGCTGTCCTCCTGGCATTGCAAGCAATCTTTGCTTCCATTTGGGAGACTGGCATCATCCCAACTGACTGGAAAACGAGACGTGTTGTCCCTATCTGGAAAGGGAAGGGTGATCGCCTGGATTGCAGCAACCACAGGAGGATAACACTGCTCTAGGTGCCGGGTAAGGTCCTTGCTAGGGTCGTCCTCAATAGGATCCGTGATCACTTGCTTACCTACCAACGACCATAACAGTCTGGTTTTACGCCTAAGAAGTCTACCATCGATCGCATCCTGGCACTGAGGGTTCTCATGGAATGCAAACGTGAATATAGGCAGAGTTTATTTGCAGCCTTTGTCAATTTTCGTAAAGCGTTCGACTCAGTTGATCGAGCTGCCCTGTGGGACATCCTGAGGGTTCAGTATACAACGTTGCAGCGAAAAAGTTGGTCAAAACTGCCTTTTGCCAATTTCTGTTTCGATACCGCTACATTTCGGTTAGCATATACATTATTGCAATTTATTTTATCTCATATCTAGTATTTAAATTCTTCGGTACTAAAAATTAGTTTAGATTATGTATTATTCATTTTATTGTCCTGTGGTCGTCGGCGTGAGCGATAATGGTTTTCAGCTGCGATTATTAGTATGATGAAATAAAGTTATAAAGTACAAGATAGGAATTTTTCATATTAGGAAGGAACATATATAGTTTATCGTTAAGTTAATGGAACATTTCAATCAGGTGAGGTTTTCATTCTAACCTCAGTTATAATTTATCCCATTGTAAATGAGCAGCTACTAGCCTACTAGGGTACTGGCACTTGGACATGACATTGACATTTGACATGTACTCTAATAACATGTGAGCCATGTTACCAAATTTATATAAAAGTATGTCATCAAATTTTAAGTTATGTCTAAACAACAGTGTACAGATTAAGTATGGCAACAGTTTAGATAGAGTTCACATTATAGGCTCATAGCAAGTAGCAAGCCGCATACTCATCACAAATTTTAAGAAAATTACAATGAATAATGGGCCGAGTGTGTGGACCTCGTCACCTCACTCGTTGAAGGATGCCTCGGCCGGTTTTGAGA
The DNA here is from genome assembly GCF_900747795.2 of Erpetoichthys calabaricus. Taxonomy (NCBI): domain Eukaryota; kingdom Metazoa; phylum Chordata; class Cladistia; order Polypteriformes; family Polypteridae; genus Erpetoichthys; species Erpetoichthys calabaricus. Next base: position 53,435,518 of record NC_041396.2, on the reverse strand, counting down.
CCCAGTCCACTCATGGGCCTGACTGAGTGATGTGTCGAACACTGTTAATGTTACGCCAGTAAAGGATGCCAGCACAAGCCCTCCAGATCTTAGGAGTCATTGACCTGCCCATTGACCTTGCCAGGCCAAAAATGTCACCTGGGCAAAACAGTTCAAATAGGCAGTCCAGCGTGGTCTGATCCACCAGCACGAGGGGAAGAACAGAAGGAGAACTTTAGAAAAAAGGAGTTTTTTTTCCTCATGAAAATTGTAGGAACTTAATCAAGGAGTAGATTAATGAGGAAGTAAATAGCCATACATAGACAAACAATCTATAAAGACCATGACAGTATATCATGTACTCCATCCATCCATCCATTGTCTCCCGCTTATCCGAGGTCGGGTCGCGGGGGCAGCAGCTTGAGCAGAGATGCCCAGACTTCCCTCTCCCCGGCCACTTCTTCTAGCTCTTCCGGGAGAATCCCAAGGCGTTCCCAGGCCAGTCGAGAGACATAGTCCCTCCAGCGTGTCCTGGGTCTTCCCCGGGGCCTCCTCCCGGTTGGACGTGCCTGGAACACCTCACCAGGGAGGCGTCCAGGAGGCATCCTGATCAGATGCCCGAGCCATTTCATCTGACTCCTCTCGATGCGGAGGAGCAGCGGCTCTACTCTGAGCCCCTCCCGGATGACTGAGCTTCTCACCCTATCTTTAAGGGAAAGCCCAGACACCCTGCGGAGGAAACTCATTTCAGCCGCTTGTATTCGCGATCTCGTTCTTTCGGTCACTACCCATAGCTCATGACCATAGGTGAGGGTAGGAACATAGATCGACTGGTAAATTGAGAGCTTCGCCTTGCGACTCAGCTCCTTTTTCACCACGACAGACCGATGCAACGCCCGCATTACTGCGGATGCCGCACCGATCCGCCTGTCGATCTCACGCTCCATTCTTCCCTCACTCGTGAACAAGACCCCGAGATACTTGAACTCCTCCACTTGGGGCAGGATCTCGCTACCAACCCTGAGAGGGCACTCCACCCTTTTCCGGTTGAGGACCATGGTCTCGGATTTGGAGGTGCTGATTCTCATCCCAGCCGCTTCACACTCGGCTGCGAACCGATCCAGAGAGAGCTGAAGATCACGGCCTGATGAAGCAAACAGGACAACATCATCTGCAAAAAGCAGTGACCCAATCCTGAGCCCACCAAACCGGACCCCCTCAACACCCTGGCTGCGCCTAGAAATTCTGTCCATAAAAGTTATGAACAGAATCGGTGACAAAGGGCAGCCCTGGCGGAGTCCAACTCTCACTGGAAATGGGTTCGACTTACTGCCGGCAATGCGGACCAAGCTCTGGCACCGATCGTACAGGGACCGAACAGCCCTTATCAGGGGGGCCAGTACCCCATACTCTCGGAGTACCCCCCACAGGATTCCCCGAGGGACACGGTCGAATGCCTTTTCCAAGTCCACAAAACACATGTAGACTGGTTGGGCAAACTCCCATGCACCCTCCAGGACCCTGCTAAGGGTATAGAGCTGGTCCACTGTTCCGCGACCAGGACGAAAACCACACTGTTCCTCCTGAATCCGAGGCTCGACTATCCGACGGACCCTCCTCTCCAGGACCCCTGAATAGACTTTTCCAGGGAGGCTGAGGAGTGTGATCCCTCTGTAGTTGGAACACACCCTCCGATCCCCCTTCTTAAAGAGGGGGATCACCACCCCGGTCTGCCAATCCAGAGGCACTGTCCCTGATGTCCATGCGATGTTGCAGAGGCGTGTCAACCAAGACAGTCCTATAACATCCAGAGCCTTGAGGAACTCTGGGCGTATCTCATCCACCCCCGGGGCCCTGCCACCAAGGAGTTTTTTGACCACCTCGGTGACCTCAGTCCCAGAGATGGGGGAGCCCACCTCTGAGTCCCCAGGCTCTGCTTCCTCATTGGAAGGCATGTTAATGGGATTGAGGAGGTCTTCGAAGTACTCCCCCCACCGACCCACAACGTCCCGAGTCGAGGTCAGCAGCGCACCATCCCCACCATATACAGTGTTGACACTGCACTGCTTCCCCTTCCTGAGACACCGGATGGTGGACCAGAATCTCCTCGAAGCCGTCCGAAAGTCATTCTCCATGGCCTCCCCAAACTCCTCCCACGCCCGAGTTTTTGCCTCAGCAACCACCAAAGCCGCATTCCGCTTGGCCTGCCGGTACCTATCAGCTGCCTCCGGGGTCCCACAGGACAAAAGGGTCCTGTAGGACTCCTTCTTCAGCTTGACGGCATCCTTCACCGCCGGTGTCCACCAGCGGGTTCGGGGATTGCCGCCACGACAGGCACCGACCACCTTACGGCCACAGCTCCGGTCAGCTGCCTCAACAATAGAGGCACGGAACATGGCCCATTCGGACTCAATGTCCCCCACCTCCCTCGGGACATGGTCGAAGTTCTGCCGGAGGTGGGAGTTGAAGCTACTTCTGACAGGGGGCTCTGCCAGATGTTCCCAGCAGACCTTCACAACACGTTTGGGCCTACCACGCCTGACCGGCATCCTCCCCCACCATCGAAGCTAACTCACCACCAGGTGGTGATCAGTTGACAGCTCCGCCCCTCTCTTCACCCGAGTGTCCAAGACATGTGGCCGCAAGTCCGATGACACGACCACAAAGTCGATCATCGAACTGAGGCCTAGGGTGTCCTGGTGCCAAGTGCACATATGAACACTCCTATGCTTGAACATGGTGTTCGTTATGGACAATCCGTGACGAGCACAGAAGTCCAATAACAAAACACCACTCAGGTTCAGATCGGGGGGGCCATTCCTCCCAATCACGCCCTTCCAGGTCTCACTGTCATTGCCCACTTGAGCATTGAAGTCTCCCAGCAGAACGAGGGAGTCCCCAGAAGGTATGCCCTCTAGCACCCCCTCCAGGGACTCCAAAAAGGGTGGGTACTCCGAACTGCTGTTCAGTGCATACGCACAAACAACAGTTAGGACCGTCCCCCCACCCGAAGGCGAAGGGAGGCTACCCTCTCGTCCACCGGGGTAAACCCCAATGTACAGGCTCCAAGTTGGGGGGCAATAAGTATACCCACACCTGCTCGGCGCCTCTCACCAGGGGCAACTCCAGAGTGGTAGAGAGTCCAGCCCCTCTCAAGGAGATTGGTTCCAGAGTCCAAGCTGTGCGTCGAGGTGAGTCCGACTATATCTAGCCGGAACCTCTCAACTTCGCGCACTAGCTCAGGCTCCTTCCCCTTCAGAGAGATGACATTCCACGTCCCAAGAGCCAGTTTCTGTAGCCGAGGATCGGATCGGATATCATGTACTGTAAAAAAAAAATAACTGACATCACAGAGATGAAGTTGAAGAAGTTTCAACCAATAAGGAATTTGATTTTAACACTGGCTTTCTTCAGGAGGATCAGCACTATGCCAGGCTGGCTACGGTAAAGCTGAGCTCCCCTAAATGCTACAGTGTAATTCACACCACGCTACATCCATCCACACATCCATTTTTGAAACTGCATTTCCAGATCACTGCCACGACAAGCCAGTGTCAATCCCAGCAGCTCTGGGAACACGGCACGCCAGTCTGAATTACTTCAGACAAGATGGCAATGCTCTTCCATATAATAAAACAAGAACCACAATGTGAAGGAATATGACATACAACATTATGACAGCTTCTGTCACTCTCTCTTGTTTGGAGACCTGTCATGCTGAGGATTCAGCTTTTCTTTAATTGTGTACATAGTTAATATTAGTTCTAGTTCTGTCAGTTTGCTCTGCTCACCATCATAACGCCCCAAAGCCAAGGACATTGTTCTAAGAAACCTGACCTACTCATTGTGTCCTTTGAATGTCACCCAATGGCTTGACACAGAGCGAGGCGGCTGCTGCTCTTCATTTTGTTTACAAGCTGCCATGGCAGCTAAATTGTTCACTCAAGGAAATTTGGGACTTTCTCTTTTTCCGTTTCTTTGTTAACCACAAATCTGGTGTACAAGGCTACACTGCTTGAGGAGGACCTAGAAGAAGAAGACGTGAAGTGGCATAGCTCACCTAATCCAGGACTTTTAAGAACAACAATTTTCCAGCAGATGAGGTAAGTCTCTAATTTTTCAGGTTAATGAACGCTCAATCCTTTAAGAATGCACACACATACACTTCCCCAGACCCTCTTAATCCAATCCAGAGTCACGGTGGGGCCAGAGTTGACCCTTACAGGAATGCTAGTCATTTGCAGTTTGTTAAGAGCATTTTCAATTCAAATTGTCCAGGTACAAGTTGAGTGTGTGTGTGTGTTTGAGAATGTGTTCTGCAATGGACTGGCACCCCATCTAGCTTGGTCTCCAGTCCTACAGGGGTAGCAGCAACTTGCGACCCTGAACAGGACAAGCAGGGTAGAAAATGGGCTGATGGAAGGGGCTGTGGTGTAGTCTTTTGACATTTTCTGACTGTTAAAATCATAATAACATAAGAGAAAAGCTCGTTGATTAACAGAGGCTCCCTAACATCTGCCTCATAATTCAGATTTTTTATTTAATGATTAACTGCTTACATGCCACAGACATGCACGTAAGGTAAACTGGTCTCCGTAAATTGGCTCAGTGAATGACTGTGCCTAATGAGAGGCTGGCATCCCAATTGGGGTTGGCCCCTGCTTTGTGTCTGTTTACTGCTGCGTTAGGCTGGAATGGCCTGTGAACCTGCAGCTTCACTAAGTGGATATGTGTGTGTGTGTGTGTGTGTGCTGTGAGATGGACTGGCATCTCGGCCATGTTTGGTTCATGGCTCTCAGTACACAGAATGCTACTGGGACAGACTCCAGCTATTTGTGATCTTGTAATGGAAATAGACAGCAGAGAAAAATGAGCAAAACAAAACTGATGTATGTTAGTTTGTTCAATCATTCTTGTTATTCTGATGTGTACTGGGGGTTGTTGTTTGTTAAATTATAATACTATTTATTGAGCTTCTGTGAAAAGCTACACATAGCACTGGGGAGAGATAAAGTGCTGTCTAACTGGTCTGACATGTGTGACAGCAAGCTATTATGGACTGGAACCCCAATCCAGCAGTGCACCCATTGCTGCTGGGAAAGTCGCCCATGACTATCATTATTTGTTTGTTTCTGTTGGGCCACTCCATAGGCCCAACAAAAGTAAAGACAGATTCAGAAAGTGGATGCACACATAAATGTAACAGACTAGCGGCCCATCAAGAAGGGATCCTTGTGAACGGTGCCAAGATGTCTAGATGTCTAGGTTTATTCACTGTAATTTAATGTCCTTGATCTTGGACAGCAATACAGCACATATCATCAGAACACTAAAAACATTTTGGGCCATGCAGCCCAATAAGTTCACCGATTCTGTTCTCCTAATTTCCCTAACATGACACTACACTACTTACTACTTTACACCATGTACTCACAGTTCTCTGTGTGAAGAAAAACTCTGTAACGTTGTAGCTCTCAGAGATGTTGGTTTCCTGATCCTGTCCAAAGACATGCTGCTGTGATGACCCGCCTGGAGTCTTCATGTCTTGATGATTGCATAGCTGACCATCAAAGGTCCTGCAGAGCTGTGGCCTGCTGAGTTTATTTGAATTAATTAAAGATAGACTCACTATAAAGTGAAGATAAAATCATTTAAAAAACATTCATATTCTTTATTATCATTTCATATTTTATGTATTTATTCATATACTGTACTATGATTTAAAGTGCTGAGTCTGGTATGAAGGTGTACATGAATTAAATTACATTAAATGAAAGTTCAGGAGTTTATAGATGGGTGATGGAGATCCATCAAGCAAGCCAGTTAAAATATCTGGTACTTTGGACCACCATTTTATTTCAGAATACTCGATTAGTTTTAACCGAAGGCAGCATGGTTGCATATCGATTAGCATTACAGCCTCACAGTTTGTGTGGAATCCACATGCTCTCCACATTTTCAGGCGTGCTCAGAACCAATTACTCAGTTTCATTCCATCTCAAATAGAGTGTGTGTCATTATCAGGTCCAGTCTAAAGTGGCCACCCCGTGTGGGTGTTTATATGAGTATGCCATGCAGTGCCCATGATACTAACATAGTCTTCATCGTCCTGCAGTCCTGTCTACAAAATGGATGGTGGGTAATCAAAGCTTGTTGTAAGTGCTCAGTGCTTCTGGATCTTCTAAACTGCGAGACCACACTGGCTGAGCACTGTTACCTGTTACTGTGACCCTATTTTTCCCTCCTGGTCATCCGGCTCTGTCTCGCTGTTATGTAATACTGCACAGAATGGAGAGTGTGCCATTGTTTGTTTGCTCCTTAGGCGTTTCTTCTCTGCAGATCCATCCCCACAGTAACACAAGTGACTCTAAGGAAAATTGCAAAAAGTGACTTATTGGTGATGCGCTCAAAAGTGGGATGATCAGTATGCCGCTGGGCACATTTGCTGCAGCAGGACAGAACTCGTTCGGCAGCAGTGTTAGAAACAGCCATATCAAACTTGGCAGCAGCTTGTTTACCCAGAGACATATTCAAAGGGCCTTTAGTTGAATATCAAAGTCTGAAAATGTTACCTTATATGTCAATCTGCATCTCAATTGTGCAAACAGAGGACACACTTTCATCACTGAAATGCAAAGCTGAACGTGATAGCACCATGGCGGAATTGTTAAGCAAATCTCACAGTCACTATAGCTGACTGTTGTCTTCATCAAGTTAGGCTTCCAAATGACATGAAGAATATTCTTGAACTTTACAGAACATCAAAAACTAGAAAAAACAACTGAAATTAATCAAAGGATATTGTGCTCAAGGTAAATAATGTGCTAATGTGACTGCATGTGAGTGCTGTGTGCAGTTCTGGTCATCACACTAAAAAAGACACTTGAAGCTGTGCAAAAAAGACAAATCAGGTCCATCCCATGACTTATGTGCATGCCCTACTTGTCAGGCTCTTAGGTTATTATCAATAAAGTTGACTCAACAGAATTTTGTCAAATAAACAGAGAGTCGTGTACTGTACTCAAGCACACTAGTGACAGTTTAGGGAATGTGTATTTAAAATTGAAGTCAGGAATCACTTCTTTACAAAAAAGAGTTGTCATAAACTACTAAGTTATGTAAAAGAAGCAGAACGTTGACAACTTTTAACAAGTCTTCTGATGAGGTTTTGGGACAGTTTAGGCCAGCAGCACACTACGTGACTTTCAGTTGGACAGCATGGCATACATATTAATGCAACCTTCAGGATGTCATCTTTTACAACTAGAAATCACAAGGGATGACTGATTACTTCACTAACACACAACTTGTCAGTAGTGTTTCAAACTTCTAAAGTATTGCACGCTCGCCACATTTGTTTGTGCTTTCTGACGGTGCTGGTGGCTGTCTATATTTCTTCCCAGGTATGGTGAGTTCAGCCACAGTCTGTGCCCATCATTTTCCTGTTCATTCTGTTGTGGTATGACAAACTCAAGCCACTGGTCTAAAACACCAATTTTTCTTCTTTACTTGCGGTTGCATCAGCTCTCGCATTCACACTTAAGCCTCTTGTTTGACTTTGTTGGGGTTAGTTACAGAACAATCCAACTGTCATTCTGGGAATGTCAGACTACATGACTGGTGGACACGGGAACACCCCATCGCTCTAAGACTATGTAAATGAAGGCTATTCCTAAAAAGCACTGTAACAGTCATTTAGTGTTACAGGGTATTTGACTTTAAGCTGCTGGAGTAAATGGTAAATGTGATCATAGTGGAGTAGTTAGCACAGCGCCAACAATCCCGGGTTCAGGTCCCATTTGTAAGGTGTACATGTTCCTCTGAAGACTCAAGGGTGACCTCCAGGTGCGATGATTTCCTCTCATAGTCCAAAGATGTGTACAATATAAGTGAATCGGTGACTCCAAACTGTCCCACAGCAATTTGGAACTATGCTCAGTAATGATCTAAGGTCCTTTCCATGGAGGTTTCCTTCTTTCCTGCTGTAAACTGAGCAGCTATGATAAGTGAGTGGCATTACATGCCATGTTGTTCCTTATCTTGTGCCCAGTGCTACCAGTATAGGCTCCAGGTCTCCAGAACCCTGTAGTAAAATGATGAATGTTAGGAATAGGGCAGTCAATTCAATTTGTACTTAGCTAATAATAAATAGAAACTGCATTTCTTTGTTCATGGTATAACACTGCAGGCTCAAATGTAAGTTCAGATTGGAATGCTTTACCTGTAAACTACAATTTAATATTATGAATAACAGGTTTACATTCCTTACTGTAGGCTGAGCTCCTGGCTGCTGTCTTACCTGCCATTTCCAGAAATTACTTGTTTAAATCTGACAGATAATGAACACTCCTTTTTAATTCCCAATTCCAGTTTAGTGTTACTCAATAGAAAGGCATTTAAAATTAAAGCAGGTCAATAATCAAGCAAAAGTAAAAAAGCAAAGTGCAGTTTTTCATCAGAAAGCATTTTTAGAGTATTTCTAAATATCAGTGGGTGAGTCTAGCAGAGAGAAGGCGGGAGCCTTAAAAACCTTAAAGACAGCAAAATACCTTAAGATATACAGTGGATTCAGACAGTATTGTACTCAGACCCCTTCTGTCTTTTCACATTTTGCTATGTTGCAGCCTTCAGCTAAAATCATTTAAATCATTTTCCACAAATTAAATAACACTAAATACACATCACATTCTATTGATCATTTTTGAGATGTTCCTACACCTTGTTTGGAGCTGACCTGTGGTCAGTTTAATTGATTGTAAATAGTAAGCAAAGGCTCACACCTTTCTGTTAAGGTCTCAATGTGTATCAGAGGAAATACCAAGCCCTGAGATTGAAGGAATTGCCTGCAGTGCTTACAAACAGGATCATGTTGAGGCACAGATCTGTGAAAGGCTACAAAATGTTTCTGTAGCATTGATGGTTCCCAAGAGCACACTTGCCTTCATAATTCTTAAATGGAACAAGTCTGGAACAACCACAACTCTTCCTAGAGAAGGCCATCTGACAATACTAAGCAATCATGGGAAAAAGACCATGGTAAGAGAAATGACCAAGAACCCAATGGTCACTCTGGCTGAGCTCCAGAGAACCTGTGTGAAGAATGGCCAAACTTCCAAAAAGACAGCCATCACTGACGCATTCCACAGACTTGGGCTTTAAGGCAGTTCGGTCACGTGGAAGCCTCTCCTCAGTAAAAAAGACACACAGACTTTTTCTTTTTTTTCCATCTTTTCCCACCTCTATGTTTAGTCGAAGTGCCTGATCAACCTTCTCCTTAGAGCTTGATCCAACACCTCCTCTCCATTCAGATCCTTTCCCTTCAAATCTTACATTCTCAAATCAACTCTACTTCAGCCTCCCTCGCTTTCTATTTCCCTGTTCTTCCATTCCCATCACTCTTTTGTCCACATACTCATTGTCTCTCCTCATCACATGCCCATACCACTTCAACCTACTTTTCTGTATTTCTAAGATACCTCTCCTACGTTTGTTGTACCTCTTATTGTTTAATTACTTATTCTGCCTTTTTTTATAACTCAACACATCCAACTTCTTCTTCTGTGCTCCTTTAACTGCCCATGTTTCAGGTCCATTGGTCATGGGTGGCCTTACCACTGTCTTAAAAACCTTACTTTTAACCTTCACCTTAATTCTTTGATCAAAATTCTTCTGATTACTTGATTTACACTACACTCCAGATTCCCTGGTCTGATGGAACCAAGATTAGCATCATGACAGGAGGCAACCAGGCACCACTCATCACCTGAACAATACCATTCCAATAGTGAAGCATGGTGGGGGGAGGCATCAGGCTCTGGGGTTGTTTTTCAGTGGCATGGGCTACTGTGGAGAAAGCGTCAATCATTATTCTTTATCTAAATCTCCGAAGAGGCAAAAAGCATCATATCAGAGTTTTTGCAAAGATAAAAGTGTCATCTGCGCTATATTTATACAATCCATTGATTAGGTCATTATTCTTTAAAAGGAATTCATTACAAATTCAGGAAACTGTTAACATTGGTTAACACCTAGTTGCTAACAGGACATGGCAGATGTTGATACCTTAGATGACCACAATTTGATCGATAGTCCTGTTTGTTTAGGATGTACGCGACTTTTTGAATGTATATTTTTCATTCTTATTTTTACTTTAGGAGGTGTGTGAACTTCGCCACATACATCTTGTTTTACAAAAAAAAAGTAAAGAACAATGGCCTAATTCATTGTATAATCCAGCTTGGTACAAAAAACAGTAAACTTAGTACTATTGAAGAAAGGCTATGCCATAAATATAACATTTTCTCAGTAACAAGAAATACATTTGTCATAGTGAATAATAATATAACAGCGTCAGCTTTTAAGCATAAGCTCAGAAGGTTATGAGACTCAGACACACGCCAGGTGCACACATAGAGCAGGATTCAAATTTAACTCTTACACCAGAGACTAGTCAGGATTGACGGAAACCTAAATGGAACAAAGTACAACACATTCTGGACCCTAAGCTCAAAGCAAAGACAACAAAAGAGTGGCTTAGGCACAACTCTTAGAATTACCTTAAGTTGCTCAGACAGAGCCAGAACTTGAACCCAATTGAACATCACTGGACTGACCTGAAAATAGTAGTCGATAGGCCAGTGGTCTCAAACTCCTTTCCTGAAAGGCCTCAGTGTCTGTAGGTTTCCAATCTAACCCTTTTCTTAATTGGTGACCCGATTTTGCTGCTAATTAACTCCTTTTCCTTTCATTTTAATTGACTTGTTTATTTAAGATTTGTTCCCCTGAATTTCTTCATTGTTGCTCTAAATTGCTTAATTTCTTCCTTAAGTGGCACCCAAACAGAAATGAAACGTGAAGTGAGTGAGCCAACAGAAGACCAACTAAGTCAGGGCCCCAAACTCCAACCAATTTCACTTTAACCAGTTGCTTAATTAGGCTCTGATTCTTGTTGTTAATTAAACTCGCTCTTTAATTCCGTGGCTTGTTGCTGCTCTCATTGTGCAGTAACAGACATTTCTGAAATTGTTGATTTTCTCTTTTCTAAGAGCACTAGTAGAATGATTTAGGGACCTGAGCAGATCAACATTTCTGAGACCTTCACCTTTCTTTATTATCAGATATTGTATGATCAACACAGTTTGCTGGTCATGTTTTGGTTCACTGTATATATCACTATTGTTTGGCTGCTAAATAAGGAAAAAGAAACAATTAAGGGGTCTGAGTTGTCAAGAACAAGTCAATTAAAATGCATTCAAAACAAGTTAATTAGCAGCAAAACTAGGTCACTAATTAAGAAAAGGGTTGGAATGAAAACCTGCAGCCACTGTGGCCCTCCAGGACTGGAGTTTGAAACCACTGCCACAGACAGTCTCCATTCAGCTTAACAGCGTGACAGGATCTGCAGCGTAGAATGGCAGAAAACCCTGAAACCCTGGTGTATGAAGCTTGTGATGTTATACTTAAGAAGACACTGCCAAAGTGCTTAAACAAAGTACTGAATAAACAGTATGAATCCAAAACTTTCTTTCCATTGTAGTTTTATGCACATTTATAGGTGTGTATAATGCACACACTAAAAACATCAGTACTGTGAGTTTCTCAAAAATAATTAAATTTGTGTGTGTGTGCTCCACTGAAGAAAATAATTAATTCTGCTGTACTTAAATGTAATTCTTGATTCTTTTTTTTACTTTTTCTTTTAAACATGCACTTTCTGAAACCATTTGTTTTTATTTCAGGGGGTTACAAAGAGACAGAGACTATCCAGGCAGCCCTGGGAGCAAGGCAGGAACCAAACACCAGCCTTTTGTTTTATCCAATACAAATTCTCATTCAAAACCATGCAGAAAAAATTAAAACACACAGAGATATCTTACACATTGTCAGCAGATGTAAGGTACAGGAATCAAAAGGAGGAAGCACGACTACAAATGAAGCTTGACCATCTTAACTTTAGATATCGAGTTGTAATGGCAAACCTCTACCAGGAAACAGCTACTATAATGAAAGAACAGGAAAAGTTGTTCCACCTAAGAGGTACAACTCACAAGGCCACAGTAGACAACACTATGAATGAAGTAAGGCGGATAAAAAAAGATCAGAACAACAGTGCTGACCTATTGGAGTATGACAGATCATCCTCTCCCAAATCTGACTACATGATGGGTCATCCTCGTGCATGGTCAGGATACAGTTTTAGATCAAGATTCAAACCCAATTCTCGGTTAAGTATGACAGAGCAAGCTAGCAGCTATTCAACAGCCAATGTCAGGCAACGGCCAAAATCCACAATCTCTCTACCAGGCAGATCAGCCATCAGCTGTCTGGAGGCTGACCTGCAGGTGCTCACATGCAAGCAGTTGCAAAGTATTGCCACTATAGATAATATTTTTAGGAAGGAAATGACCAAGCAAAAAGAAAATGAAGAAGAAGAAAAAAGGAAGATGAGATCAATGATGGAAAGCAGCTTAAATCAACGAATCACAGACTTCCTAAGCAAATTAAAAAGTGGTGAGAGGAAAAGAGTTGAATCATAGGAGAAGACAACCTGAAACTGTCCACCAACAGACTGGTTATGGCTACAACACAGTGTAACTGCCACGTACTAGGAAGTGAAAAATACATCTGTTAAGACATTAAATTATTCCTTGTGCATATACTAAACCAATATTACATTTTAGAACATGCACTTAATAAATGATTCATCTGAACAATTTTATTATTTTCAGGTAATGTTTAATTTTCAAGAAGAGTTTGAAAATTCTAGTAATTTTATGCCATCTGTATTAACTAAAAACAGAAAAACTGTATTTAGCAGAGACACCAATACAGAATGGCACATGGTCACTGTCTTTTTTATGTTGTTCTTCTCCTGAAATACTAAGATGTATGATAATCATCTTATGCCCATAACAACTGCAATGCATAATATTTCCTATACAAAGACATTTAATTTTTACAAACCTGATAGACAAGGACTGTTTTGCACCATTTTGAAAATAATTGACAAATACTTTAATGACTGTGAACACCTTTATCTAATATTGTGATCATGAAAAGTATAGTAATGTTGGCTATGTTCACAACACTGTGGTCTCATAATGAGATATTTTAAACAGCATGTAGTTATGTTTAATTTCTTATATTCTATTTGTCATGGTGTCATATGATGAACCCAAGCTGTATGAAACTCATCTAAAAGTTCTCTAGGACTGAGACTCTTAGACATACAGCAGCAAAATCTCAGTCCAAGACTCAGTCCTTAACTAAACACTTTCACACTTAAGGAGTTTAAGGCTGCCAAAGAACCTAAAATAATGTCTTTAAACATTGATAGGAAACTGACACGAACAAAAAGAGGACATGGAAACTGCACAGAGACTGAAACCCAGCTGGTAACTAAATAGGAATCAAAGAGCTTTAGGCTGGCAACGCCAGGCACTGCTTTGCCACACCATATTTGATACAATACTGCATGTACAGTACCTCACTGGCAGTTAGACAGTGCAGTGACACAATGCAGAATACTTTAAAATCTTTTCAAATTCAACTTTTTTTAAATTTTACATTTTTACTATGTTCATTTCTTATATTGTACTTTGTGTGACTATAATGAACTAAACTTTGGATCCCCTATATTCTCTACTGCCTAATGCAATTCTAAGGATGGCTTAAGGCCCTCGAGTCTAAATATTCTCCACACTTAATGGGCATTTAGCACTTGAGGTGTCCAATCTCAACAGTCAAATAAAGAATGTCAATGCCCTTCTGCCCTACTTCTCTATTAAATAAAAAGACCTCCCAATGTTTTGCTTCCTTTCTTATTTGTGTCTTCATATTTCACATATGCTTTGGTTTTCAAACAATATGCCTGTCACTTTGTCTTAAACTTATGATGTATATATTGTATTTCTTAGCTCAAAATGTTTTGCACTAAGTTGTAAAGCATGTTGGTGGCACTTAACAATAAATGTAAAAGTTATATTTAAATAAAGTTTCACTTTGCTTTTCCTTTAGTTTTTACAAATGACACTGTCTAATAAAAAAATATTAGACACAATTTTATTCAAAACAAAAATTTATTTTTTTTTAACATTTAAAAGAATATTTTTGTATTTATAAAGTCATTACTCATAGAAAGGTGCAATATAAAGGCAGACTAATTGAATTGTTATATAATTTTATTTAATTGATCCTCACAAATGAAGAGCTGTATAGATAATACAGTATATTTTAATTTACCATAGTATGTATGTATTAAAATATTTTATACAAATTAAATTTGCAGTTAGATATAAAAGATGGATTCAGCTTATTTTCATTGCTATGTTTATCTTTGTTCAATGACAAAGATAACAACAGTTCTGTTTTCCAAAAACAAAAAAATAAGCTTATGTTAAATTCACAAAAGAAAAAGAGTTTAAATTACATTTTAAAAATGCTATATTTGTATTGACCAAAAATTATTGTAAAAAACTTTTATTTTCACTCATTCCTTAAACTACATCTAATGTATCAGTAATGTTAACCTTTGGTCAAATAAATACGTGATTATAAATGACCTGGCTGTAGCAGCAACATTGACACTTTCAAGTTTTCAAGGCCCACTTTTATTCCATTCTTTCAGTGTCAAATCTTTATTACTTTCATTTGTCCTTTTCCCTTAAGTACTGACCTAAAACAGAAAAATAAAAATTAAACTGAAGTACTGAAAATTTCAGAATATCTCAAAACAAACAAGCAATGAAACACTAAATGACAAAATTCACTGTAACTTAATTATTCTTTGGTAGTAATATTAACAAAAACCAAATGAGTGAAAATGAATCATTAAAGCATAGGGTGGGTATTTTTAACATTAACAATATAGCACTTCTTAGACTTTACTTTACAGTGAATGTGAAATTACTAAAAAAAAAAAAAAAAACAGGGTTATACCAGCTCAATGTAAATCCTATCTGTGGTGGGCTGTTGCCCTGCCCGGGGTTTGCTTCCTGCCTTGCGTTGGCTGGGATTGGCTCCAGCAGACCCCCGTGACCACATGTTAGGATATAGCGGGTTGGATAATGGGTGGATGGATTTAAATTCCATTAAGTAATCTGTCCACTACATGCATTGATGATAGCTACACCTGGTTAGCCCATGCAAAGCTGTAATGTTTATATAAGGATTACTGTCCTGCTGCTGAATAAACTTTATACAATTAAGCAAGTGAAAGTAATTGAAAGTGAAGATGTGCAGAATACTCTGTTTATCATATGGTTTTCTGAAGTACATATCTAGCATATTGCTATTACATAAATTAGATGGACATTAAAAATTAACAGAGCTTCTCCACATTTATGTGTGTAAAACACCATATTCTATCCATCCACCTACAGTATTTTCTAAAATTGCTGTTTCCATTACAGGACAGGTGTACTCAAGCCCACACCAAAGTTTTCTTATGCCACTCCACTTTAGTGGTACCAATCAATATAATATGTGTGTTTTTGGGAGGGTAGAGGTCATGTTATTATTGGAGCGCCAAGGAAATTCTATGCAATCTTCACACAGGGACCAGATCAAACATTGGACGGGTAAGACAGAAGCATTAAGCAAAGTTTGTCAGCCCATTTCACTATTACATGTCTGTTTATGCCAACCTCACAGGACTATCTGCTGGGCTAGCGGTCCATAAAAACAGCACACAAAAAAAAAATTTCTTCAGAGCCAAAAGAACATCTTATTTTTGCAAAGATTTATATTTTTTACAACATTTTAAAATTGCTTTTTTAAGAACGTCTTTCATGATGAATACATTCGTAAAACTCACTGTAAAAGACTAAGACCTATGTTAAACATAAACAGAAAAAAGAAAGGATTCCATATTAGTGCAGTCACAGTAAATAGAACCAACTGTAACATTTAAAGAAATGCTAAAAGACCAAAAGAAAGGCAAAACATAGCTATAAACGTACACTAAATTTAAATATTGAAACAATAGGAAAAAGTCTCTTATTTCAGGACTCAGTCACTAGGGAGAATATGCAGGTGTTTCAGATGCCGTATTTTTATCTTCTGCTTTATGTTTGAGATGATTTAAAATAATTGACATAATTCATTGCATTTTTTTCTTACCTAACTTTTCGACTGCTTCAACACACACACTCGGATACATGTCTTCATTATATGTCGCAACTAAAATATACATTCCTGTTTTAACAAGTATCAAGCCACCTTCTTTCTATTAAATAAAAAATAATTGTTAGAAAATTAGCTCATTTACTTTGAAATATCATGTACAAAATATTATACATACTCTCAGTTTTACAAAATCCTTTTTTATACCGTTTTTGCTTTTTTTTACAATGAAAATGCTGTCATTATTCACAAAGCACTTACAGTGCAATCCAGAAAGTATTCACAGCGCATCACTTTTTCCACCTTTTGTTATGTTGCAGCCTTATTCCAAAATGGATTAAATTCATTTTTTTCCTCAGAATTCTGCACACAACACCCCATAATGACAACGTGAAAAAAGTTTACTTGAGGTTTTTGCAAATTTATTAAAAATAAAAAAACTGAGAAATCACATGTACATAAGTATTCACAGCCTTTGCTCAATACTTTGTCGATGCACCTTTGGCAGCAATTACAGCCTCAAGTCTTGTTGAATATGATGCCACAAGCTTGGTACACCTATCCTTGACCAGTTTCGCCCATTCCTCTTTGCAGCACCTCTCAAGCTCCATCAGGTTGGATGGGAAGCGTCGGTGCACAGCCATTTTAAGATCTCTCCAGAGATGTTCGATCGGATTCAAGTCTGGGCTCTGGCTGGGCCACTCAAGGACATTCACAGAGTTGTCCTGAAGCCACTCCTTTGATATTTTGGCTGTGTGCTTAGGGTCGTTGTCCTGCTGAAAGATGAACCGTCACCCCAGTCTGAGGTCAAGAGCGCTCTGGAGCAGGTTTTCATCCAGGATGTCTCTGTACATTGCTGCAGCCATCTTTCCCTTTATCCTGACTAATCTCCCAGTTCCTGCCACTGAAAAACATCCCCACAGCATGATGCTGCCACCACCATGATTCACTGTAGGGATGGTGCCAGGTTTCCTCCAAACATGTCGCCTGGCATTCACACCAAAGAGTTCAATCTTTGTCTCATCAGACCAGAGAATTCTTTCTCATGGTCTGAGAGTCCTTCAGGTGTCTTTTGGCAAACTCCAGGTGGGCTGCCATGTGCGTTTTACTAAGGAGTGGCTTCCGTCTGGCCACTCTACCATACAGGCCTGATTGGTGGATTGCTGCAGAGATGGTTGTCCTTCTGGAAGGTTCTCCTCTCTTCACAGAGGACCTCTGGAGCTCTGACAGAGTGACCATTGGGTTCTTGGTCACCTCCCTGACTAAGGCCCTTCTCCCCCGATCGCTCAGTTTAGATGGCCGGCCAGCTCTAGGAAGAGTGCTGGTGGTTTCAAACTTCTTCCACTTACGGATGAGGGAGGCCACTTTGCTCATTGGGACCTTCAAAGCAGCAGAAATTTTTCTGTAACCTTCCCCAGATATGTGCCTCGAGACAATCCTGTCTCGGAGGTCTACAGACAATTCCTTTGACTTCATGCTTGGTTTGTGCTCTGACATGAACTGTCAACTGTGGGACCTTCTATAGACAGGTGTGTGCCTTTCCAAATCATGTCTAGTCAACTGAATTTACCACAGGAGGACTCCAATTAAGCTGCAGAAACATCTCAAGGATGATCAGGGGAAACAGGATGCACCTGAGCTCAATTTCGAGCTTCACGGCAAAGGCTGTGAATACTTATGTACATGTGCTTTCTCAATTTTTTTATTTTTAATAAATTTGCAAAAACCTCAAGTAAACTTTTTTCATGTTGTCATTATGGGGTGCTGTGTGTAGAATTCTGAGGAAAAAAATGAATTTAATCCATTTTGGAATAAGGCTGTAACATAACAAAATGTGGAAAAAGTGATGCACTGTGAATACTTTCCGGATGCACTGTAAATCTCTTCATAAAAAAAAGGGAAAGGGAACGAAAACTAACAGTTCAGGTTTCAATGCAATCAATAGATGAGTCTATGTCAATACTTCATGTACTGCATCTCAGGACTTTAAACAAAACAAATATCATAGAAGTATACGGTAGAGTGTCAGAGAACAAGTACATTGCAAAATAAAGAAAAAAAAACTCAAATAAAGAGGTCAAAAAATGTATTTGATTAAAATGAATGTTTCAAAGTACTTACACACTTGCCATATATTGAATGCTTATCTGCTCTTACACATGTGTAGTTTCTGTCCTGGAAATATAGACCTTCTTGCCTGGTGTGTGGCGTGCGTTTAAAAGCCTCTATAAATTTCTGGATTTGAGGCATTGGCATCTAGGAGGGTTAAAGTGAAGAACAACACTTAGTTTATTAAATATAATAATTTTCATTCCAGCTCTGAAACTGAGACAATAAACTAGAAACTGCAAAGGAGTATGAATAAGATCAGGCAGCTTATTATAAAATGAATAATGAAAACACAGTGTAAAAATAAATGTTACAGTGTGTGAAAAGGAAATACATTTAATTAAAGGTTTTTAAACATCTCATATATAAAATATACCTATAACAGCATGATTAATGTTTAATTTGAACAATTCACCAAATTGTCAATTTTCTAAATAATAATTTTGTTTATTAAAGCCGGTGAACAGAAATAAATTGAATATATACAAATAATAATGACAAATGCAGAAACTAGTAAAAAATCCCAGCAGCTGACCAAACAGTTATATAGTTTTGTATGGTTTCTTTACACCACAGAATATACTGTATATCATAGACAATATCAGATCTATGGTTCAACTCTAAGTGCAGGTGCTCTCTGTGTAAAGTATGTACACTCTCCTTGTGTCTCTATGCAGTTTATTTTGACTGTTGATAGTAAGCTATCTGTGACTGAATGTGCCCTCTGACAGACTGCCCAGTCCATGAGATGCTTTTCTGCCTTGCACCTTATGGTGCCATCATGGGCTCTGGCACCCTTTTACCTAAACATTTAATTAAATTAGTTTTGAAAATGGGTGGGTGGTTGTTTTCTTTCTAACTAACTGTCCATGTACTGTCTTTGTTAAGAAAGATTTATGTTGGTTAATTGTGTGTAGTATACATAATATAATTGATTTATTGAACTATGCAATAATAGTATTTATTTCCACATATAATGTATAAAAACACATACTGCTTTTACTGTTGTACAGTTAAATTAAAAAATCCCTCACTTTCTACTTATTGCTGTATGGATGTCTGAATATCAGCTATTTTC
Organism: Erpetoichthys calabaricus; assembly: GCF_900747795.2. NCBI lineage: Eukaryota > Metazoa > Chordata > Cladistia > Polypteriformes > Polypteridae > Erpetoichthys > Erpetoichthys calabaricus. Next base: position 53,416,230 of record NC_041396.2, on the reverse strand, counting down.
AATAAAGTCCTTCCATAATTATACTGTAGTTCTACATGGATGTAAAATGAATTCATTGTGAAATAACATCAAATCCCATGAATACATCATCACTGTCATCAAATAACTTTGTGATTCTTTTAATAGATGTACAGCACAAAGGGATGTTAGTAACACAAGGTACACACAAAACTGACACTTGTTTTCTACATGCCATAGCAAGCACATGCTTAAGTTTTCTGGTCTCTTGTAATTAATTTTGAAAGTCAGTCTGTCACCAAAATAAAAGGAGACATTCGTGCATAATGTTGCCACATTAAAGAGACAACTAATATGCAATAAGGTATATATTTGCCCAGAGGGGACTGGGCGGTCTCGTGGCCTGGAACCCCTACAGATTTTATTTTTTTCTCCAGCCATCTGGAGTTTTTTTTTGTTTTTTCTGTCCAACCTGGCCATCGGACCTTACTCCTTTTCTATGTTAACTAATGTTATCTTATTTTAATTTTGTATTTTGTCTTTTATTTTTCTTTTCTTCATTATGTACAGTAAAGCACTTTGAGCTACTTTTTGTATGAAAATGTGCTATATAAATAAATGTTGTTGTTGTTGTATTACGTATGGAAAAACTGAAACATTCCCCTTAGTTTGTCTCTCTCTCTTTGTTAGAAAGTTTATGAGTGTAATATTTATTTTTCAATGTTAAATTCAATAGTACACCATACTTTGGCTAACCAAATGGTGATAATGCCACTTAGACTCTAAGCACAGGAATCTGTCTATCACAAAGCAGAGCGGAATACCCAACATTAAGTGATTTAAGCATTTAAAGTTTAAAGTTCTGTTACTTATTATAAAGTGTTTGTGTTTTATACATACAGTATAGTATATAATGGAAAGTGTGGCCTGCAGAGTGCACTACTGCTACCCAAACGTGACACAGACAGACGCAGGACACCAGTTCAGCACGGTGACCAGAAAGAAGCACACAGGAAATATCCGCAAAGAAAAAAGCACACGGTCATATAAGCGCGCGGGAAATAACTGCACATGGGAAAAACCGCACGTGGATAAATGCATATATGCAAAGAAGAAAAAAATGTAATATTATACATCACAATAAACGAAATTGTATAATTGTTTACTAAACGTATTTATAAGCTTGTATGTTTCAATTTGTGCTAATTGGGGAAGTGGGCTGTTGGATGGTCCATAAAATAAAATAGTCATTAATCCTTTTATTACTGTGATTGTTGTGCCTAAATTACCATTTCTAGGAAATTATTATACTTTACAATAGTTTTCAGAATTTATATTATACCTTCTTATTCCACAGGTAGGCAATTTAGGGCTTTATAGTTCTGATTACGGCAAGTAAGTTAAGGTCGTCCTATAAATAGGCCACACAGTTAGAGTTTTCTTTAATCTACCCTAACTTTCGAGCAAGGCAAGTCTTTTTTTTTTTTTTTTTTGAATAAGTGAGATGGAGTTTTCGACCAGTCAGAAAGGCAAGCAAATTCTCGGTTACAAGGGATTTGAATATCTGTGTTTTCGCACAACAAATGGAATAGATACTTGGTGGTGCCATGAGAATTGATCAACAAAGTGTCATTCCTTAATGAAAACGAAGAAAGGAGACATTGTACAAGAGCAAACCAGTCATTGTTTTATTATAATAAAAAATATCTAGCAGTATAGGTGGCGTATCTCTTATATATATTTCTCTTCTGGTTCGTACTGCTTCCAATTCAATACCGGTCCCGCCCACATGCAGCCGACACGGCATTTCTCAATTCCTATTCGTCCTCTTCCAAACCCTTCCCCATGCTGCCTGCGGCTCCTGTGTCTTTACAACAGCTTCTTACACAGCAAACATCAGAAGCTAAAAATTATCGTGAACACATTTGAGAATACAACTCTTCTCTAGCATTTGCTTCCATGGGTGCACAGATAACTCAACCTCCTGGCCACGGGCCATACTGTTTTAAAATACACAGGTAAATTTATCACTAAATCTCTCTACTACAGTAATCCCTCCTCCATCGCGGGGGTTGCGTTCCAGAGCCACCCGCGAAATAGGAAAATCCGCGAAGTAGAAACCATATGTTTATATGGTTATTTTTAGAATGTCATGCTTGGGTCACAGATTTGCGCAGAAACACAGGAGGTTGTAGAGAGACAGGAACGTTATTCAAACACTGCAAACAAACATTTGTCTCTTTTTCAAAAGTTTAAACTGTGCTCCATGACAAGACAGAGATGACAGTTCTGTCTCACAATTAAAAGAATGCAAACATATCTTCCTTTTCAAAGGAGTGCAAAGCAAGCAATCAAAAAAAAAATCAATACGTGCCCTTTGAGCTTTTAAGTATGCGAAGCTCCGTTCAGCATGTCCTTCAGGAAGCAGCTGCACACAGCCCCCCTGCTCACACCCCCCTACGTCAGCGCAAGAGAGAGAGAGAGAGAGGGAGAGAGAAAGTAAGCTGGATAGCTTCTCAGCCATCTGCCAACAGCGTCCCTTGTATGAAATCAACTGGGCAAACCAACTGAGGAAGCATGTACCAGAAATTAAAAGACCTATTGTCCGCAGAAACCCGCGAAGCAGCGAAAAATCCGCGATATATATTTAAATATGCTTACATATAAAATCCGCGATGGAGTGAAGCCGCGAAAGGCGAAGCGCGATATAGCGAGGGATCACTGGTATACGCTAACACTTCTACCTCTCCAGGATATGGACAGTTGTATGTTTTTGCCACAGCGCAAACTACTGAAGTACGCTTACAAAATAAAGCAAACTCTGCATGCAGCGAAAATTTACTTCTCCAGCTAGATTCCAGGCTCAGAACCATCAACCCCTTCGCTAAATCATACAAACACATGCATGAAATCGCTTAGTCCAATCCAACAGCATCTGTATGAATGGTTTTCAAGGAAAACCCAGAGCACAGACCTGATACCAGTCTTCAGCCACGGTCAGTTGTATGTGGCTTTTTCTAGGGTTAGATCTTTCGACTCATTATCTGTCTTCTCCACCAAAACACCTATGCCCAACTGCGTCTTTCAAGAAGTATTTATTTCTTCTTGATTCCTAAATTCCTTTCTCACCGTTTTCTGTTCCTATTCTTACATCGCCGCATTCTACGGCGAATGTCGGCTAGTATTTTATATTTGTAATAGTTATATGTCACCACCGTGTGCTTTTTTCCATGTGTGCACTTTACCGTATGCGTATTCTTCCACATGTGTTTTTTCCCGTGTGTGGTTATTTCCCGTGCGCTTATATGACTGTGCGCTTTTTTCTGTGTGGATATTTCCTGTGCGCTTCTTTCCGGGATTCGTTCAGCACACACGGTTTTAATTTTTTTCCTGTGGGAAACGCCTTCCCCTATTTCCCACCTGCACAGCACAGTTTAAGCACAAGAACACAAAAACACACTTTTTTTCTTTCCTCCTCTATTCTTTTTTCTCTCTCTAAGTCCGCCTCCTCCCGACTCTGGCTCCCGGAGTAGTGACAGCTGGCACCTTTTATAGAGCACCCGGAAGTGCTCCAGGTGTTCCATGACCTTCGTCCGGCTGCACTTCCAGGTGTGGCAGAAGTGCAGCAACCAAGGGCTTAGCAGTACCTGCAACACCCCCTGGGCTTCTCCAAAACATCAACTCCCATGGAGCCCTGTGTGAGTCCAAGGTACTGCTGCAACTCAGGGGTCTGCCATCTATCGTTGAGATCATTCCTCCCCCAAACTATGCGACTCTTCAATTCCACCCGGGGGGGTAAACGTTAACATCATACAAAGTTATTGTCTGTTTTTACCTGTATTATTATCAATCTTTAATTTAATATTGTTTTTTTTTTTTTTTTTTTTTAGTATCACTATGCTGCTGCTGGAGTATGTGAATTTCCCCTTGGGATCAATAAAGTATCTATCTATCTATCTATCTAGCACTCCAGGGAAGATAATGCCCTGAGCACGTTCTATCCCCCGGTCCTTCCATTATATAGGCATCCTGGCTGGGCAAGGGCTCCGGCCACCACAAGAGATTTAACACACACACACACACACACACTACATATGAATGACATGTTGTTTGTTTATTTGTAAAACAGTGAAAAGAGTTTGAATTATTTGTTAATTAGAACAGATGAAGGATGAGAAAGTGCTCATCTACTAAACTCTACAGATATATTATGATTAAGCCCTGCTGATCCTTCCCATGTTATTGTACATTTCTTAATACAAATGTGATTTGATCATATTTTCTTATGAAACAAAAATGACATTCACATATAGCATATATTATGCACAATGTGCGCAAAGTTTTTTTCAGAGCTAGCAGAAAGACAGATTGAAAAAATAGTAAATGTCGGTGGCTACAAACACAATTTTCTCAATTTTCTCTTGTAACTATCCATCCATCCATTTTCCAACCCGCTGAATCCGAACACAGGGTCACAGGGGTCTGCTGGAGCCAATCCCAGCCAACACAGGGCACAAGGCAGGAACCAATCCCGGGCAGGGTGCCAACCCACCGCAGGACACACACAAACACACCAAGCACACACTAGGGCCAATTTAGAATCGCCAATCCACCTAACCTGCATGTCTTTGGACTGTGGGAGGAAACCGGAGCGCCCGGAGGAAACCCACGCAGACACGGGGAGAACATGCAAACTCCACGCAGGGAGGACCCGGGAAGTGAACCCAGGTTCCCAGGTCTCCCAAATGCGAGGCAGCAGCGCTACCCACTGCACCACTGTGCTGCCCTTCTTGTAACTAAGAAAAGATTAAACCAGTCTGGTATTGTTCTGTTTGGTTTAAAGCTCTTCACTTGTGATGACCAATTTTGTAACCTTCTCTTATATCAGTACAGTCCTCCAGACTAATATTTACTTGATTATGTTGACCTCTTTTTGTTAGCCGCTTTGGAGAAAAGCTTCAGCTAAGCAAATAAATCTAAATGTTATTATTAAATCAAGACTAAACCCAAATTAATCTATTAATCCTTATTTACTAGCACACAGTCAGTACCTGCTTTCCACTTGGAACACTCATTAAGTACAAGGTGCCATATAGTGAAAATGTTACCATCTTTAACTTGACAATAAATGTGACATCAATTTCTGCAAAATACTTGTTTGATCTTGTAATCATCTGCATCATTTGCATCTGCTGACTTTGATTTTTATTTGAGTAACTTTAATTTCCTGTACTTACGTTAAACCTTGAGGAGGCTGCAACCACTGTTGCCAATTTAAAATTAATAATAGCTGCATTTTCCACATGCTTAGTATTAATCAGGCACTCATTAATTAAATTTGGTAGCTGGTTCATCTTCACACACCTGTGAAAACATTAACAAAGATATTGCTTACATAAAAGTAACTGTTATGGGAGACCCCTTGAGAATCAGTCTTGACAGTAGCCTAAGCTTTAATTCTTACATCTTAGCTGCAGTCATCTCAAAACTTCAATCTGTTATCTATAGAAATAGTGTAAAACCCATGCTTGACTCTCATCATGGTTTCATTACCACTTGACTGGATTACTATAATTAACTCCTCAATAGGCAATTACTTCAAACTGTCTCTGGATGCACACATAGTTAGCTTCTCATTTTGAAAGTCATCTGTAATCATTTCAATTTCCAAAAAGTCAAAGCTTTCCAAACACAATTTCAACATAAGTGCTTTATTGGCATTGTTTTTGCTCATTTAAAAACAGAAACATTACATCGATTAGATCAACACCAGTTTGTCTATAAAGGGAAGAGACAGGAGTAGAGGAATCGTCTGTAACGGTCTTCAAACATATACACAAAGAACAGGTTCCTATGCCTACATTTTGCTAACTTCTCTTCAGTGTTCAGTATACTGCAGATAAACACCATAATGTCTACTACAGTATAAGGAAATTAATTATATTTTGCACTGAATAAACAAGATCATGTAAATTAGATAAGACTGTTTGAAGTTAAATACTGGATGGTCTTCAAACATCATATTTTCTCTACCCAGATTTTCATACACTATACAAAATAAAAAACAAATACAACCCCAATAAATTCCTGATATGTCTGACATCCTTGACGATACCCTAGGTGTTTAGAATAGTCATGAAGGCTAACCCTCCTTTTACACTTTGTACTTAGCAGTTTGTACCTGACAAAACATCTGCAGCACATTGCCTGACATGTTGTTTCATTAATTCATATTTTCTTCATATATTCCCCTTCACTATTGTTGTACCAGATTTAACCCTTTGTAAATGAAAGACAAAAGATTAACTTTATATTTATATTTGAACAAGGTGATGGCTTAATGAGTGCTTAGAAATCTTAGTGATTGGCAATAATGGATACAATGAGGCTATTAGAAATAAACTGGATGCATTAGGATTAAAAGTCAAATCGGAGGTAAAAAGCTTAGGGGTAACCGTTGATTGTAATCTGAATTTTAAATCGCATATTAATAAGATCACTAGGACAGCATTTTTTCACCTAAGGAACATAGCAAAAGTTAGACCTCTTATATCATCGAAAGATGCAGAGAAATTAGTTCATGCGTTTGTCTTTAGTCGGCTAGATTACTGTAATGTACTCCTCTCAGGACTACCCAAAAAAGACATCAATCGTTTGCAATTAGTGCAGAATGCAGCTGCTAGAATCCTTACCAGGAAAAGAAAATCCGAACACATTTCTCCAGTTTTGATGTCACTACACTGGTTACCTGTGTCATTCAGAATTGACTTTAAAATTCTGCTTATGGTTTATAAAGCTTTAAATAATCTCGCCCCGTCTTATATATCGGAATGTCTGACACCTTATATTCCAAATCGCAACCTCAGATCCTCAACTGAGTGTCTCCTTAGAATTCCAAGAGCAAAACTTAAAAGAAGTGGTGAGGCGGCCTTCTGCTGTTATGCACCTAAAATCTGGAATAGCCTGCCAGTAGGAATTCGCCAGGCTAATACAGTGGAGCACTTTAAAAAACTACTGAAAACACATTACTTTAACATGGCCTTCTCATAACTTCACTGTAATTTAATCCTGACACTCTGTATATCCAATTCATTATAATAACTATTCATTCAAAACTTGTACTAACCCCTACTCTCTCTTCTGTTTCCTTTTCCGGTGTCCTATTGGTGGTGGCTTGTGCCACCACCATCTACCCAAAGCACCATGATGTTCCAACAATGATGGATGGATTAAAAGCCAGAAGTCTGTATAACCATCAGCATCAAGTGACTCCGTGAGAACCCGAACTACAAAGAGGACTATTTCATTTATGTTAGGTAGAATGCCCAAAGGGGACTGGGCGGTCTCGTGGCCTGGAACCCCTACAGATTTTATTTTTTTCTCCAGCCTTCTGGAGTTTTTTTTTTGTTTTTTCTGTCCACCCTGGCCATCGGACCTTACTCCTTTTTATGTTAACTAAGGTTGTCTTATTTTAATTTCTTATTTGTCTTTTATTCTTCTTTTCTTCATTATGTAAAGCACTTTGAGCTACTTTTTGTATGAAAATGTGCTATATAAATAAATGTTGTTGTTGTTGTTGTAGAGCAACAATAGTCAAGACTGAGTAGAGTTCGTACATCACAAAAACTGGCAACCAAAACAATGTGACAAATTGAATTAGAAACAAAGTAAACTCAAAATGAAAAAAAACTTCTTTTCTGACAATTATCAAACAATATCAGGTTTGGCTTTTCCTAGTAGCACACAACATTACAGCTGCAAAATTCCAAAATGGTGGAGCCATGACATTATCAATAAAAAACAAATGGAAGAAATAAAACAAAGGCAAAATAAAAAAGAAAATGTCGAGTTTTCTGTCTGAATCGTTACAATTAGGAGTCAATATCTACAGTACCTAAAATGAAAATGCTACTTGGAGTTAAGGTCCATCATGCTAAGAATGCCTAGTGCTGATACATCAGTTTTTATCATGTAGATGTAGTACTAGGTTGTTGTACCATGTTAGCCATTATGAATGTAGCGAGAAGTCAAGCAAAATGACACCTTTTATTGGCTAAATAAAAAGATTACAATATGAAAGCTTTCGAGGCAACTCAGGCCCCTTCTTCATTACATCTTGCCTGAAGAAGGGGCCTGAGTTACCTCGAAAGCTTTCATATTGTAATCTTTTTATATCTGTAAGATAACTCTTGAATAACAGAACACTTATTACAGAACACTTACTGTATACATTGTTCAAAACCAGGGAGGCATTTAGAAGTACAAGTAGAAGAAACTACAAAGAAATATTAGAAATAGCTGGCAACCCACCTCAAAACTTTAAAGTATATTTCCTTACCATATTTACTAAAAAAAATGGTTTTGCCTTGAATAAGTATACTATAGGTCATCATGGTGGTTAAGTGTTAGTGCTGCTGTCTAACAGATGCAGCTTCAGGGGTCTGAATCCTCTGCATGGTCTGTGTGTGTGAGTGAGTGAGTGGGCTGTCTTCAGAATTGTTTCCTGCCTTGTGACCTGTGCTGCTAGGACTGGCTCCAGCTCTCCTCAGACCTGCATCGGATAAAAGAGGTTTGAGAATGGTGTTAGGTTTTCTGTAAAAACAATTTAAGCTACTACATTCACTTCATCCTTGATTAGATAAAATGGAAATATAAATGTGCATTGTATCTGTAACCAGTTTCCTTCACCATGAATTTTTCATTTATATTTGCATGTCAGGTAATTGGGTAACTATATACAGCACTGGATTTAGTGAGTGTGTGTAATGCAGAAAACAGGCAGTAGAACTCTGTAGTACTAGAATTGTTAAAAAAAATAGCTGATGGATGGAAATAAGAACTGGAGATGTAAAACATTTTTTTCAGTATTTCATTTCTAGATGGATAATTGAAAAATGAAACTTTGGCTATTTTTATTCTTTCAGTTTGCAAATTAATAAAAACTGGATTTGCAGTGGTTTTCTTAATTGACATAATTATCTCACATGGTCCAGTTCAAAATATAAAAGATTGCAATTGGCCATTTTTTAAAATATGTAGTTGTAGCTTTAGGTATTTACACCCTAACTGAAAGCTAGTTTTCTGTTTTTCCAGTGCTGCTGTTGTAGATACTGAACTCAGTTTTGAAAAACACATACTGTAAATGTCTTAGTATACAGTGACTGCATTTCACCATGACATGTATTCTCCTCCAGTGCTCAGGTGACATGCTTCTTTAAGGAGGCTGTAAATTATTTTTCTCATGAAAAGTTTAAAACTTTTAGTGCGCTGGGTCCCCTTGTTTTGATGTTAAAACAGAAACATGCCTAGGCATCAGTAACATAGTGGGCCCCTATTCCCCCCTGGGCCATCAGCCAGTGCCCATACATTAAGACGGCCCTGGACTGGGGAGGTGGTAGCACTGCTGCCTCGCAATAAGGGGGTCATGTCCCAGGTGTTCCCTGCCTGGATATTTTATGTTTGCCTGGTGGGTTTCCTCCCAAAGACATTCAGGTTTGTAGTGATGATAAATTGACGCTAGTGAATGTGTGTGCTCGTATTCATCTTACAATGAGCTGGCCCATGCCCTATGCTTGCTCGTATCTGTGGTTAAATTCTGTGTTAGGCCATTTGTCAAAGTGGAGTGTGCATCTGCTTCGTGTGCATGCATGGGTTTACCTATGTGTACCCCAGTTTTCTCCCAGTTTCCCCAAATATTTGCATGTTAAGTTAATTAGATCTTCATTGGGTATAGGGTCATTATTGTCACATCTTACTTGCATATGATAAACAATCTGCAAAACACTGCCAGTCTTCGGTGCCTTGATTAGTGAGTAAAACTACCTTACCTCGATCCTCTTGCCTTAAAAATCTGAAAACTCTAGCAGCATAACAAAAAGCAGACCGATATCTCCAAGCCTGAAAAGATGCAATATCAAGTGTAACTGCCTACCTGCAACTCACTGAGGTTCATACATTACAAACACCTTCATAAGACACATATATACAGACGAAGCAAACGAATGTGTATACCAAGTGAGAACTGAGATGAACGTTCGCCCAGAATTGGATAATACAGATCTGAGAATGGGAAGTATTTTGGGGAAACTACGAATACTTGAGGTGAACACATATCAATTTTAGGACTACTACTACATAACGGTCACCTCGCACCGTGACCGCACTGCGTGTATTTAGGGCTGCAGGTGAAAATCAGGACGAGCGAATGTCATCCTCTCTGAAGGGTTCACTTGCTGTGACCTCCGTGCCGCCCAATCTTTTATTTTGTAAAACGGACTATTCTGCAAATGTGTGAGGAAACGGTAGAATACCCATCATTAATCACGTTGTACTAAATTACAGTTTGCGCACGTAAAGTATTTTTCTACTCATGTCTCTTCACGGGCTCCGTACACATTAGTAAATCCTATAAATTGTCAACGTGTTTTGTTTTTGGAGATTGACCTATCATTTACTATGAATGTCGCGTAATCCTACCTTTCAGCGCACGGTCATTTAGTTTATTTATGTGATACTCACAACCCTGGTAAACGTGTTTTACGATAAAAAATAAATAAATACTAATGTCATATTTTTGACGTAAATAAGAACTGGACGACTCACCCAACAATGTTTCTCAAACTCTCCAAGCAGCCGCCACAGCGTCCTGCTTTCTGGTTGGCCAGCTTTGCTGTCAATCAGCGAATGAGCCGCTCTCAGAGTTTGGCTGCCGTCGTCGTGGATACGAAAACGAAGCATAACGCCAAATTGGTCTCTTCGGGCCCAGCCTCGCAAAAGAAGCACTTCTTCAAATAAGGTACTTTCAAAACTTTCATTTCGAGGAAAACAACCAGTACTATCAACAATTACTTTAAAAAATATAGGAAAGTCGTGAGCATGATTTATGATTCCTACTTCTATTGAAAATAACACACCGAGCATTTTTGTGAGTTATTTGCGCTTTTTTGTGTGTCAACTTTATTTATTCATGCTTGTTGTTTCTAATTCTAATTCAGAGCTTTCTGTTATTTACAGTGGGTATTATTTGGTGTGTAATGTTTAAAACGTATTTGTATTCAGTTGATCATCTTCCGTACTATCATTCTTTTTGTACGCGTTCGAATATTTGTGAAGTGCTTTGAGCGTGGGTAAGGCGCTATATAAACAAAACGCAATAATATTATTATCGATCTACATTTGATTATTGAATACGACATATACAAGTTAGTTGTCAAAGGTGTACAGTTGGAACTCTAAAAGCCTGAATTATTTCAGATGGATGTTTTCATTCAGCTTTGTCCGACCTCCGGGGTATGTTACCGTTTTTTAAATTATTACATTAATTAGTATACAGTAGTTAGTCATAGTTCTTTCGCCCCGGCCCTTTTTATGACATTTCTTAAACTAACACTCTTTGTTTATTAGATATGTCTGTCAAACTCAAAACAGCCTCTGTGCCTAATTCCTTTGGAGACTTCCACTCATCAATATACAGAAGTCAGTCTGCTCTGGAGCACGTAAGTCTTTACAGCAACGCAGCATTTCCTTACTTGGTTTGCAATGCATCGTATTAAAAAGTAAATGGGGCGAACCGTAGTTTACATAAGCTCTTTGCTGTCATCGATGACCTTTTATTTTTTACATTACTTTTTATTACAGACAAAGACACATTATTGTTCACTTGAATAATGGAGGTACTTTTAATAAAAATCTGTTGAAGACCCTGTGTTAGGATATAGCGGGTTACACGATGACTGACTGACTGAGTTGAAGAAGATTTCAGTTTTTGCCTTGGAATCGAATAAGTAAAATGTCTGGTATCGTAATACTGTATCCCCAGCTGCATGTTAAATTCAGCAAGCAGGATATCTCTGCACATTTCCATTTCCGTAGAAAACCAATTACTTATGGTTTCATCTCCGTAATTAAAATTACTCTAGTGCAGGGGTGGCCTGGAGTGCCACAGTGGCTGCAGGTTTTCATTCTAACCCTTTTCCTAATCAGTGACCAGTTTTCACTGCTAATTAACTTTTTCCCCTTCACTTTAATAGCCCTGTTAGAAGAGTTCAGCCCTCTGAATTGATTCCTTTCTTCATTAAATGACAGCCAAGCAGAAATGAGATGTGAAACGAGCTAACAGATGACCAGCTAAACTGGGGCTTCGAACTCCAACCAATTTCACTCCAATCACTTTCTTAATGAGAAGCCAATTCTTGCTGTTAATTAAACCCGTTATTTAATTCCATGGCTTGTTGCTGCTCTCATTCTGCCACAGCACACATTTCGAAAAGTGTTGTTTTTCTGTTCTTTCTAAGAGCACCGTCAAAATGTTTTGGTGACCTGAGAGATCAACCTTACCAAGACCTTCACCTCTCTTTAATTTCAGATATTGTGTGATGGGCACAGGGGCGCTGGTCATGTGGTGGCTTGTTTTGTGTCTCATTATTGTTTGGCTGCTAATTAAAGAAAAAGAAACAACTATGGGGCTTGAGTCAAGTTAATTAAAAGAAGTAAACAGCAGCAAAAACTGGTCACTAATTAAGAAGATGGTAAGAATGAAAACCTGCAGCCACTGCGGCACTCCAGGCCTGGAGTTTGCCACCCCTGCTCTAGTGCAGGGGTCTCCAATCACAGTCCTGGAGGGCCGCAGTGGCTGCAGGTTTTTGCTCCAACCCAATTGCTTAATAAGACGCACTAATTGCTCAAGTAACACTTCTGCTTTACTTTTGTTGTCTCACTCATTAAGATTTTGAATGCTTATTGCTTATTTTCATCTTAAACAGCTGTATTCATTCAGTTTTTAATGGATCCTAATTAGCAGTAACATGCGAATGACAAAAGAGACCAGCATTTCTCCATTTGGCTTGTTACCATTTACGCCAGTGTGTATTTATCTTACATTATTTGGTTTAATTAAATACTTGGAAGGAAAGTAAAGAGAAAAAAGTGAATGATTGAGAGTTGCTCGTCCATTTTAGCCTTCAAATCATTTGGATGATATCCTTAGATAGGGGAAGAAAGTCTAGGATACGAGAATGACCTGACATAGCAGAGTTAAAGCACTAACAAGCCATGAAATTAAATTATTGGCAGAATTGCTTTCTAATTAAGCAACCGGGTTAGAACAAAAACCTGCAGCCACTGCGGCCCTTCAGGACTGTGATTGGAGACCCCTGCTCTAGTGTATAACTTTTGCCTTCTTAGAAAATTATTCACTTGGGCATTTTTCTACTGAAGTCAGTTTCTCCAATTTAATTGTAACACAGTAATATATATCTTATCATCACAAGAACCTGAAACATTCATCCATTATCAAATTGTACAATTCAACTATGAGAATGTTGGGAAGAGTAAACAGAAGCAGTGATAAAACACAACCATTACATTTGCCAAAGTTTTCTTTTTTTTGCCCTGTTGAGAATTTAGCATTTCTGTCCCAGAGTTTTAGTTCTAGATTGACCTATCCTACACATCAACAAACACATTTGAAGCACTCTCCACAGTAGATCTAGCAAACACTTCACAAATATTAAACATGTAAGGATACTAGTTTTGATTGTGAATTTGAAGCTTGATTTGAATTTGGGTTTTTGTTACACCCAATCACTTTTTTTGAACTGAGACCAGTATCTTATCAATAAGCTCTGGAAAACGAGTACAGTTTAATTTTCCCTTGGGGGCAAACAAGGTATTATCTGTTTATCTAAAAACAGGCAATGGTTCAGATGTTGGGGCTGGCTCATGAGGTTTACATTTACATTTACTGTATTTGCTTAGTTGATGCTTTTAGCCAAAGCAGCTTACAAAAGAGTTTCAACATTACTGAGTAACATCAGTCTGGATATTGTTTGGGAACAAGTGTTAGAAGAGGACTGTACAAAATGCTTCTTAAGCACATTGAGGGAGTTAGAGATTTGAAATTAGGTGGGCAGCTTGTTCCACACATGAAAAGGAGTTTGATACCACACAGAGATGGCATCAGCAGACACCATACATCAGCAGACTTGAGTGTTCGAGAAAGAGCATAGAACCTCACAAGTGTCTCTATATAAATAGATGCAGAGCCACTGATTACTCTGTAGGCAGGCATCAAGGATTTTAATTTAATATGTGCCACTACACATCCTTTGCATCCCTTGATTCACCTTGGTAACATACGCTCATGCTTGCCAGCTGAAAGTTACAGTAGCTCAGCTGTTATAAGACTGGAGCTTGGAACATCAGTTGTGCTGCATTCTCTGTCAAATATAGTCTGATCTTGTAGATGTTGTAGTGTGAATCTGCAAGACTGAGAAACCATAGCAAGGTGGCCCATGGATAGCTGGTTATCAATCACCACCTCAAGATTGCATACTGACTTGGCAGGAGTTAGCAATAACAAACCAAGATGAACACAGCTGAATAGACTAACGAGCTGGGATAACAAGAAGGTCTGTCTTTGCCAGGCTGAGCTGGAGATGGTGTCCTTTCATCCAGGTTGTAATATCAGTGAAACATGCAGATGTTCTAGTTGATACTGTGTGGTCCTCTTGAAGGCATGACAGGTATAGCTGTGTATCATCAACAGAGCACTGATAAGAGAAACCATTGGACTGGATGATAGAGCCTTGTAAAGAGGTATATATATAGATAAGAGACGAGGGCCCAGCACTGAACCTTGCAGCTCCCTCAGTGTTTGTCTGGTGCACCGTTGACATCTCTCCATGCAAGGACACACAGTAAGGATTTTGGAGTCAACTTTGGGTGGCAAATGCAGGAATGAAGCCCGCTTTGTTCATTGTGGATTGGCAGTTCCACAGGTCAACGGAGAAGAGAGTTTCTGAAGGTGTGGCTTGTTGAAGCGGATGAAGATTTTCTGCTTTGCACCCTCTTCTGTTAGAGGAATGAGAGAAACATCTAATGGTAATGACAGGGATATATTGAAAACACATGTTGCAACACAAGAGAGTAAAGAAAAATTATACCTGGTTGGAGAAGCATGTCCACAGCCTTGATTGGTATCCTTGCTTGGTGGTCTTGCATAGATAGACTCACAGTTTTTACACAGGTTGGTCTTTACACAAGGAGGGCTGGCAGTGCTGAAAAGCTCTTAAATACAGAGCAAATGATTGAGAACAGCTGCAAGTATAGAAGCAATTAAGAAGACAAAGCACTTGAAAAAGCAGAAACTGGTCTGTAGAGAAACAAAAGACATGAATCAATCACTAGGGCATGCACGCAAATATGAACTGAAGACAATTTAGAAATAATAATAACCTAGCACACCACTAAACACTTCACTATACACAAGTTTATTATCAGACTGAACCAAATTGAAAAACACTTAACTGCTTTTGAAACAGACACCCGAAGTCCAGAAGTTCAAGTGAAAGGTTCAACTACAAAGTAAAACATTGTTTCAGGCACTTCCCCCAAATCCTGCTATAAATTCAAAGAGACTCAGTCCTGGTGGGGAGAAGGGGTTCTTAAACCATCAAACCATTGCTGTTGTTATCAATAATGTAACACTAATATTACATTGCTTTGCCTAAGTTACAAATAAATACATACAAAATATTAATCAAGTTATATGCAAAATCTCACATCACAACATATGGTAAGAATCAAGTGTACGTAGAGAAATCCCAGATAGACACAAGGAAATACATCCCGGCCTGATAATATTCTTCCAAGTAGCATTTCCAGTATTAGAGACTGGAATGTCAAATGATTAGGATTTCTAATTTTAACGGGTACATTAGATGCAGGTTATATTTTGATACAGTCACAAATTTTGGAGATACTGAAAAATTCCCTGCTCCATATGGGTTTTCCTTTAATTTTTAAAACTGAACTGCATTTGGTTTATTTAATTAAGTGTACGTTTTTGTTATTAGGACATGTTGCCCCAATAAAAATGATACACAGTAATTCTAAAAAAAAAAAAAAAAATATATCAAAAAGTAGCTTATAGTTCAAAGTTTGATTTGCTGACAATAACTGCTTTAATGTACTTTTTTTTTCACATTTTCTAAAGCGAAACAAACCGAAGACTTCTTTCCTGGACCAATCAGCAGTTACTGCAGGCAGTAAAAAGGCTCTTTATGCATGCAGTAGACACCATGGCCAATCACATAATTATGCCAGAAATCAAAATACTCCATACAGGCTTTCCCAGAACTCATTCTCTCAAGTCCAGGTAAATTACAGAGTATAAATAATGAAGGTAAAACATTTTGTAAAAGTTGCTCTTTGGCAGTTTCCCACATCTTGACTTTTGTATACTTTTAGGAAAATGCAGATTATGAAACTCGTGAAGCTAATATGCTTGTTCAGTCCATTTTGAATACTGAGCAGGTTTTTATTAAGGTAAGATGGTGACAATGAAAAGTAGCTCAAACTGTTTGTGTTTCCTTTATTAAGGAGAGTGTTTTACTGAGTACAGAGCAAAATGGTTATATTGGTTGGTGTAATTAATAAATTAATGACCAGTTTTGGTACATTTCCTGCATTCGTTTGTCACAGGCTTGGTTCTAGGGGGCACACTAGTCTTCTTAATTAGAGGCTACATTATGTTTGTGAGTTTGTGCACACAGATTAAGGATACTAATGATACTGGACAATGTTTTTTGAAGCATTATGGTAAAATATCAAGTTGCACAACAGTTTGATCTACAAAATAATGTCTTTTTGATGTGTCTGTTAATACCTACTTGTCTGACTGTCGTAGAATGGGTCTCAGATGTGATTAAGAAACACCAGTAAAGACCTCTCACAAATGAGTATATTTCTTACAAAGTGCCTGTGTTAAGAGCTACTGATTACTTTAAAATTAAAAAATGCCCTAATAAAGCAATTAATTAAAAAGTGGACCAAACCTATACTACTGCATAAAACATTGTTTAATATTAAACACATTTATTCTGTGTAGGAGCTGGATGGCTATCTGAATTATATAGAAGGTCGTGAATTAAGGAAGAAAGAACTTCTTCACAAGGCATGGACAGTGGGTGTTTCAGAACCTGTTCAGGATAAATTACAAAAACATGTAAAAATTCACTGTCCCAGTAAAGCTGAGGAAAATAAAAAGCTGTTCTTACAGTATCTTGATTACTGTAATAAAAAGGTAGGTTACTATGAACATAACTCCATTTACATAATTATTGAATAAAAGCAACCATAAGTTAATAAAATAAAAATACTACAATAATATTTAAACCAAACAAAGTGAAAGGCAAAAACTAATTTCAGAAGTAGGCCTGCTATATGGGTGTAAAAAAATATTCACATAGTTTGTTTACATAAACTGTTTATACATGTTTATATATGACTAGTGGCTAAGTGATTTTCCAAAGACACTTGACTAAAACGTAATTCATGGGTTTCTAGTCTGGAGACAAATAAAAAAACAAAACATTACCATAGTGTACATAGACAGGGGCGGCACGGTTACGCAGTGGTAGCGCTGCTGCCTCGCAGTTAGGAGACTTGAGTTTGCTTCCCGGGTCCTCCCTGCGTGGAGTTTGCATGTTCTCCCCGTGTCTGCGTGGGTTTCCTCCGGGTGCTCCAGTTTCCTCCCACAGTCCAAAGACATGCAGGTTAGGTGGATTGGCAATTCTAAATTGGCCCTAGTGTGTGCTTGGTGTGTGTGTGTGTTTGTGTGTGTCCTGCGGTGGGATGGCACCCTGCCCGGGATTGGTTCCTGCCTTGTGCCCTGTGTTGGCTGGGATTGGCTCCAGCAGACCCCCATGACCCTGTATTCGGATTCAGCGGGTTGGAAAATGGATGGATGGATGGACATAGACGGGGGGGTCCCACAGTAGAAGGGAGTGTCACCAGTAGGTGTACTTAAGATGAGTGTGTCTCACATTAGTAAAGCTGGGGGAAATACTCTTATGGTATACAGCTGAGCTAGAAGGGAAACACATGGAACGCTGCAGAGGAAAATTGTACTTCGATTTTAAATTCTGCGAGTTGCCAGTTAGCCAGGAGTGCACCACATGCAGTTATCTTATTGGGAGTTAGAGTGTGTCAAAATATAACCTGCACATCCCACTATGTGGCAGAATGAACAGAAGCGGCATACAGGGACCCCCTGCTTATTCACAAGGAGCATTCTTGGATGCGTGTTCCTTAAAAACTTTATGAAAACAAAATGTGGTCAGTTTTTTCCAAAACCTTTAACAGGTCAAATGACCAAAGCCAAAGCCTCAATATGTTTATCTATACTTTTTTGTCAAAATTATAGCCAAACCCAGATCTACTTCATAAGTGAGTCACATGTTGGTTAAGTAGGGTTAAAAAAACTGCACAGCTGTATTTTATTTTAAAATAAAATATAAGGGATGGTTTATTTACTTGGAAAAAAAAGTGTTATTTTATTTTAATGTAAAAAATGAAGACAGAATGTAGGCTGTGATATGGAATCAGAAATCAGTACTGAACACTAATGAATATCTTTTTGGCAGCCAATCAACGTAAAGAACAGCAGCACTGTGTCTGAGTCCATTTTGAAATTTCACAGCAATGTAATAAATTATTTCAGTTAAGTTTGAATTCCGCAATGCCTTTGACCCCTGCCTCAGAGTCGACACCTATGGATTACTGGGCAGATGATTGAAATTTCTGGACAGCCTGTCCACTAATTTCAGCGGTAGGGTAAACACTGCCTGTGTGCTGAAATATTAAAAGGCGTGATATTAAAATGTTGGAATAACAGATGTGTAACAAAGTATAAAGACTAATGATGTCTGAGATTTCTTTATAACTTGCACTAATTTGAAAAAGAAGAACAAAAGTGACAGCTTTTTGTGTTTGGTGATGTTAATGAGAAATGCTTGAAAGACTGCAGGGTGCAAAAAGGTAAATGAGAAAGTTGTTTAAAGTAAGACAAACGAGAGCTACATAAAGAATTGCATTGCAGCTGTCTATCTGAAAAAGTACTGCAGGCAGGGATCAAGTGATGGGTAAGTTAGTAAACAAATCAGGTGAAGACCCAATTCACAAAAACACAACTTTAATTGTGTGTCTAAAAAGCTCCATGTTAAAACTGCAGTACAGTGCAACAAATTCCATCAACACCAGTCTTCAGTGAAATCTGAATTATTTATAAATGAAGTTCATCATGCTGAAATTAATAAAAATTTAGAACATATTACTGATAGTAGAAATTGCATCCTAGTGTCATGCTATTGCTATCTGGATTGTGACAAACTGTATGCCATAACCATAACAGAATTTAAGAAGAGCGAGCCTTAGTTGGAGTTCTTGTTTATATTTATACTCCTTGTTTGTATTTATATAAAACATTGAATCATTTTTGCATGAGCAAAATTTATTGAAATTATTGTTTACTCAACTGTTTGCACATAAATGAATATTATATATTATATTGTTAAAGGGACATGTCTTTTTGGAAGATTATGATCCATATGAATATAATCCATTTCTCCTGCATTTGAACCACCCAAAATATTTTAAGGTATGTTATTTAATTAAAAAAATATACTCCTCAAATTTTACAGAACAATTTCCTTCAAGTTCACACTCAATATCTGTGGAGCAAGAGAATCTTGACTAAAATAAATCTGTTTTGCTGTATTTTTGAGGTCCAAATTCCAGTATTAAATGATCCGCTGTTCAAGCAGAGTCATGGAAGGATGGAAGAAGATGCAGCCATCCTGCATTGCATAACAGGTCACAGACATCTTTAAATCTTTTAATGAGTGTACCCTTCAGGAATTGTATTATCAAGAACATTTTTGTATGTTTTATTAAGACCTTATGATATTTTGTTATGCATTATAGCCTCTAAATTTATTTTAATAGTGTGTGTTTATGTACAGTAACATTACACCACTAAGCCATTGGTACCATAAATTAAACAACGCAATTCACCATCCACTAAAATGACAAAAGATTAAATCATATGTTTCTTTGAGAGCCATCTTTAAAGGGAATGTCTTATAAAGACTAAAATTTGTTTTTACCTGAATCACCATCTACCCCTCAAATAATACAAAATATGTAGTATTTGTCTTGCTTACAACTGAGGCTCCATCTTCCAGTTATAGTCTTCCTGTACCATCAAAGAATCATCACCTGGCCTCCTAATACAGGTTGCAGATTCTTAAGAGGCATCTAAATTGTGAGGACTAGGGTCACTCCATCAATTCAAAGGTATGTGTGTACAAGTACAGGAGATGGTGTTTTTCTGCAAACAAACACCTTAAAAATGAGACACTCTGCTGCCTGTTTTACAACAAACATCCTAGGCATTGCCTCTGTGTGGACTTTAACAATAAGTAATAACACAAGAGAACTCCTAGACCTTTCTGATAGATGAATTAAAGCAAAAAATAGAAAATATTAAAACAACAATGCTGCTAAATATGATAGCCTGAAAAGAACTCTACATTATATACCTAACATTAAAGATGAAGATTGCTGCAAAAAAAATCAAAGGTCATCATTTAGTTATCCCTGGCAGTATTATCTATATTGCAGAAACAAATGTTGAACTGTGCGCCTCACACACACACACAACCAATTTCTCATGTATTTACAGAGACAAAGGTCAGAAAAAATGTCTACATAGCCTCACCATTCTGTAAAAGATTTTGGAAGATGGTTATGGGTAAATTATCATGCTAACTTTACAAACTTTGTCTACACATACAAAACCATAGATATGTATTGTGCAAGCTATCAAACAGTATACGAGACATTAGCAAATTGGGAGTCTCCATATCTTTATGATAGGGATTGATGAAATACAGTGTGTGGGCCAGATGGACTGTTCCTTCCTAAAACAGACACTTTCAACTTAATGGATAAATTCACTGGCTTTCTCTGTTGATATGTTTGCCTTTGTTGGTCATTTTAAAGTTCAAAGTAAGCCTAACATAAACAACTTGCGGCTCTAATGTAATGGAATTGGTCGATGTTCAGTCAGATTTACATGATTTCAGGATTAATACACCAATTTGTAAAACGTTTCAGTGGAGCATAGTGCCCCAGCCAGGGGTTTTCAAACTCAGTCCTGGGGACCAACTGTGGCTTCAAATTTTTGTTCCAGCCAGATTCATAATCAGTAACAATAACTGATAACTAACATTGATCTAATTTAATTAGCTGATATTTTTTCTCTCTTCTCTTATTCTACATTCAGAAAACCACAACAGCATGATTTTTACATTTATAAGACATTTAGAAATATTTGCACTTTTGCTTTATATTTAAATGCTTAATTCTCTTTTGTTGATTCTTATTATATTTTGCCCTTTCTCAGTGCTGTTTGCTCCTTTCATTGTATCTTAATAATGATAATTAAAAACGAGCAGAGCAGACACCCAGGCAAACAATAGTGAATCATGAAAGGCTGCAACTACGTTAGCATCAGACCCACTTATTAGTAAATAATGGATTAATTAAACAATTAGAACACCTATAATGTAGAATTAAAATCAAGATGAAAATATTGTTAAAAAATACATTATTCCTATATAATTGCTTATTACTTTTTAGCAAAATTTTTTTAACAAACTTAGTTTTCTAATTTCTATATTGTTCCCAAAACACACAATCTAAGAAATAACTGTTCACTTAATTAGCCCAGGAGTTCAATTTAAAAACAGAAGCTGGTTGGAACAAAAACCTGCAGCCACAGTGGGTCCCCAGGATCGAGATTGAAAACCTCTGGTTTACACAGTTTATTCACTTAAAAGCTACCTCTTTTACAAGTTATCCTATATTCTTATATTAACACACCACACAAGATTAAATAAGAGTCTTATTACTACATAATGTATGTAAAAACGTTCTTTTTAACCACTATACATAATACCCTGAACTTTGGTTGTCAAATTAAGACCATTTAACTATTTTGCCTGCCGGCACAGTTTTTATATTAAAATTCGTAAAATAGAAAGTGGAACTATAGGGTGGCTCAGCAGGTAGCTCCACTGCCCCAAAGTCTTTGGGCTAGGATTATTCTTCAGTACTTGGGCTAGGATTATTCTTCAGTACATGCACACACTGACAGTTGGCAATGCAAGTACACCCTGAAATAACTGATATCTCTTAATGCCCATAACATAGGCTGCTGCTTCTTGTGCCCCTTAACCTGGGCTTTTCTGGATGCACCTCAATATTGTTACATTTGTATTTTACAGGTGAAACTTACACCCACAAAAAACCTGAAGAAATCCAGAGACCAAATCTGCCATTTGTATCCCAAGGCCGCCATTGTGTAAACAGCACAAAGTGGATTCAAATGCCACAGGGGGACACTGATAGTGATTTTAGAAGCAAAAGCAGGTACCATAGATGATCATTTTGACTTGTTTAAGCAAAACCCACCATGAATAGTCACAAGTCAGTGTGCAAATGTCATTTCTTTATTTTCAAATCTGGAGTTTGTTTTGTTCAACTGACAAATTAATAAGTACAGTATAATGCAGGAAATTTATTTTCTGCTAACCTTGTTTGATTTGCACAAGATTGGCACCCCAGCAACGGTGGTAACCTACTTAGACCCGTAAGCAGCTTCATCTCACTGTGATGCTGAATTGAATAAGCAGAATAAATACATTAATGAATGGATAAAGGTTCAAACATACTGTCCATTTTTGTGCTTACACATCTTAGCACAGTGAACTGTAAAACTGCACAGAGGAAGATTAAACTTTCTATTACCTTCTGAATGTTAATGTGTAGTGCAGCCATTACGCAGTTTAATAGGAGTATGAGAATGATGATGAAGCAAAATGAAACTGCAGTTTTGGGAGTACTCCTTCTTCCTTGTATTCATTCAAACAGGGAATAAACACCTGAGATACAGTGCTAGAAAAAGTATTCACCCCTTTGGAAGTTTTCACATTTTATAATTTGATGACATTGAATCATCATCACTTCCCATGGGCTCACCACCTATGGGAGGGGCCAAGGAGGTCGGGTGCAGTGTGAGTTGGGTGGTGGCCGAAGGCGGGGACCTTGGCGGTCCGATCCTCGGCTACAGAAACTGGCTCTTGGGACGTGGAATGTCACCTCTCTGAAGGGGAAGGAGCCTGAGCTAGTGCGCGAAGTTGAGAGGTTCCGGCTAGATATAGTTGGACTCACCTCGACGCACAGCTTGGACTCTGGAACCAATCTCCTTGAGAGGGGCTGGGCTCTCTACCACTCTGGAGTTGCCCCCGGTGAGAGGCGCCGAGCAAGTGTGGGTATACTTATTGCCCCCCAACTTGGAGCCTGTACATTGGGGTTTACCCCGGTGGACGAGAGGGTAGCCTCCCTTCGCCTTCGGGTGGGGGGACGGGTCCTAACTGTTGTTTGTGCGTATGCACCGAACAGCAGTTCGGAGTACCCACCCTTTTTGGAGTCCCTGGAGGGGGTGCTAGAGGGCATACCTTCTGGGGACTCCCTCGTTCTGCTGGGAGACTTCAATGCTCACGTGGGCAATGACAGTGAGACCTGGAAGGGCGTGATTGGGAGGAATGGCCCCCCTGATCTGAACCCGAGCGGTGTTTTGTTATTGGACTTCTGTGCTCGTCAGGGATTGTCCATAACGAACACCATGTTCAAGCATAGGGGTGTTCATATGTGCACTTGGCACCAGGACACCCTAGGCCTCAGTTCGATGATCGACTTTGTGGTCGTGTCGTCGGACTTGCGGCCACATGTCTTGGACACTCGGGTGAAGAGAGGGGCGGAGCTGTCAACTGATCACCACCTGGTGGTGAGTTGGCTTCGATGGTGGGGGAGGATGCCGGTCAGGCGTGGTAGGCCCAAACGTGTTGTGAGGGTCTGCTGGGAACGTCTGGCAGAGCCCCCTGTCAGAAGCAGCTTCAACTCCCACCTCCGGCAGAACTTCGACAACATCCCGAGGGAGGTGGGGGACATTGAGTCCGAATGGGCCATGTTCCGTGCCTCTATTGTTGAGGCAGCTGACCGGAGCTGTGGCCGTAAGGTGGTCGGTGCCTGTCGTGGCGGCAATCCCCGAACCCGCTGGTGGACACCGGCGGTGAAGGATGCCGTCAAGCTGAAGAAGGAGTCCTACAGGACCCTTTTGTCCTGTGGGACCCCGGAGGCAGCTGATAGGTACCGGCAGGCCAAGCGGAATGCGGCTTTGGTGGTTGCTGAGGCAAAAACTCGGGCGTGGGAGGAGTTTGGGGAGGCCATGGAGAATGACTTTCGGACGGCCTCGAGGAGATTCTGGTCCACCATCCGGCGTCTCAGGAAGGGGAAGCAGTGCAGTGTCAACACTGTATATGGTGGGGATGGTGCGCTGCTGACCTCGACTCGGGATGTTGTGGGTCGGTGGGGGGAATACTTCGAAGACCTCCTCAATCCCATTAACATGCCTTCCAATGAGGAAGCAGAGCCTGGGGACTCAGAGGTGGGCTCCCCCATCTCTGGGACTGAGGTCACCGAGGTGGTCAAAAAACTCCTTGGTGGTAGGGCCCCGGGGGTGGATGAGATACGCCCGGAGTTCCTCAAGGCTCTGGATGTTGTAGGACTGTCTTGGCTGACACGCCTCTGCAACATCGCATGGACATCAGGGACAGTGCCTCTGGATTGGCAGACCGGGGTGGTGGTCCCCCTCTTTAAGAAGGGGGATCGGAGGGTGTGTTCCAACTACAGAGGGATCACACTCCTCAGCCTCCCTGGAAAAGTCTATTCAGGGGTCCTGGAGAGGAGGGTCCGTCGGATAGTCGAGCCTCGGATTCAGGAGGAACAGTGTGGTTTTCGTCCTGGTCGCGGAACAGTGGACCAGCTCTATACCCTTAGCAGGGTCCTGGAGGGTGCATGGGAGTTTGCCCAACCAGTCTACATGTGTTTTGTGGACTTGGAAAAGGCATTCGACCGTGTCCCTCGGGGAATCCTGTGGGGGGTACTCCGAGAGTATGGGGTACCGGCCCCCCTGATAAGGGCTGTTCAGTCCCTGTACGATCGGTGCCAGAGCTTGGTCCGCATTGCCGGCAGTAAGTCGAACCCGTTTCCAGTGAGAGTTGGACTCCGCCAGGGCTGCCCTTTGTCACCGATTCTGTTCATATCTTTTATGGACAGAATTTCTAGGCGCAGCCAGGGTGTTGAGAGGGTCCAGTTTGGTGGGCTCAGGATTGGGTCACTGCTTTTTGCAGATGATGTTGTCCTGTTTGCTTCATCAGGCCGTGATCTTCAGCTCTCTCTGGATCGGTTCGCAGCCGAGTGTGAAGCGGCTGGGATGAGAATCAGCACCTCCAAATCCGAGACCATGGTCCTCAGCCGGAAAAGGGTGGAGTGCCCTCTCAGGGTTGGTAGCAAGATCCTGCCCCAAGTGGAGGAGTTCAAGTATCTCGGGGTCTTGTTCACGAGTGAGGGAAGAATGGAGCGTGAGATCGACAGGCGGATCGGTGCGGCATCCGCAGTAATGCGGGCATTGCATCGGTCTGTCGTGGTGAAAAAGGAGCTGAGCCGCAAGGCGAAGCTCTCAATTTACCAGTCGATCTATGTTCCTACCCTCACCTATGGTCATGAGCTATGGGTAGTGACCGAAAGAACGAGATCGCGAATACAAGCGGCTGAAATGAGTTTCCTCCGCAGGGTGTCTGGGCTTTCCCTTAAAGATAGGGTGAGAAGCTCAGTCATCCGGGAGGGGCTCAGAGTAGAGCCGCTGCTCCTCCGCATCGAGAGGAGTCAGATGAGGTGGCTCGGGCATCTGATCAGGATGCCTCCTGGACGCCTCCCTGGTGAGGTGTTCCGGGCACGTCCAACTGGGAGGAGGCCCCGGGGAAGACCCAGGACACGCTGGAGGGACTATGTCTCTCGACTGGCCTGGGAACGCCTTGGGATTCTCCCGGAAGAGCTAGAAGAAGTGGCCGGGGAGAGGGAAGTCTGGGCATCTCTGCTCAAGCTGCTGCCCCCGCGACCCGACCTCGGATAAGCGGGAGACAATGGATGGATGGATGGATGGACATTGAATCACAGTGGATTTAATTAAGCCGTTCTGACACTGATCAACAGAAATATCAAAGTGAAAACAGTACTCTTCAAGTTAGTACTTAAACATTTCACAGTTAGCAGCAATTACAGCTTTGAGCCTGTGTGCTCAGGTCTCTCTCCATCTCTTTACCAGCTTTGCACATCTGGACGCTGCCATCCGCCCCCCAAACCCCCCCCCCCATTCTTCTTTCCAAAGCTGCTGAAGCGTTGTCAGGCTGCATGGTGATCGTGAATGAACAGCTGTTTTCAAGTTCTGCCACAAATTCTCGATTGGATTGGGATCTGCACTCAGACTCAGTCACTGTACGACATTAGTGTTGTTGTTTTGAAGCCATTGCTGTGTAGCTTTGGCCTGGTTTGTTGCTTCTCTGAAGGCACAGGTACCTGGCACACTGCATTAGATTTTCCTCCAGGATTTCTTTGTATTTTGATGCATTCATTTTACCCTCACAGCTTCTGCAGAGAAGCATTCCCAGTGCATGATGCTGCCACCACCATGCTTCATGATGGGGATGGCGTGTATTTGATTATATGCAGTGTTCAAATATGACATCTAGTCCATTACTTATTTTGCTTAGTTTTGGTCAGATCAGACTATAGAACCTTCTTCAAAGTGACTTCAGAGTCTGCCCATTTACTGTACCTTCTGTCAAACTCCAGCCAAGATGCCATGTGCATTTTTTTTCTGCCACTCTCCCTTAAAGCTGTATGTACCATCTCTCCAATCTCCTACACTGCAGCTTGTAACTTCTTGAGACTTCTCATAGGTGCCTTGGTGGCCTGACTCACTATAATTGTATATACGGTGCATCCGGAAAGTATTCACAGCGCATCACTTTTTCCACATTTTGTTATGTTACAGCCTTATTCCAAAATGGATTAAATTCATTTTTTTCCTCAGCCTTATTCCAAAATGGATTAAATTCATTTTTTTCCTCAGAATTCTACACACAACACCCCATAATGACAGCGTGAAAAAAGTTTACTTGAGGTTTTTGCAAATTTATTAAAAATAAAAAAATTGAGAAAGCACATGTACATTAGTATTCACAGCCTTTGCCGTGAATCTTGAAATTGAGCTCAGGTGCATCCCGTTTCCCCTGATCATCCTTGAGATGTTTCTGCAGCTTCATTGGAGTCCACCTGTGGTAAATTCAGTTGATTGGACATGATTTGGAAAGGCACACACCTGTCTATATAAGGTCTCGCAGTTGACAGTTCATGTCAGAGCACAAACCAAGCATGAAGTCAAAGGAATTGTCTGTAGACCTCCAAGACAGGATTGTCTCGAGGCACATATATGGGAAAGGTTACAGAAAAATTTCTGCTGCTTTGAAGGTCCCAATGAGCACAGTGGCCTCCATCATCCATAAGTGAAAGAAGTTTGAAACCACCAGGACTCTTCCTAGAGCTGGCCGGCCATCTAAACTGAGCGATCGGGGGAGAAGGGCCTTAGTCAGGGAGGTGACCAAGAACCAGATGGTCACTCTGTCAGAGCTCCAGAGGTCCTCTGTGGAGAGAGGAGAACCTTCCAGAAGGACAACCATCTCTGCAGCAATCCACCAATCAGGCCTGTATGGTAGAGTGGCCAGGCGGAAGCCACTCCTTAGTAAAAGGCACATGGCCGCCCACCTGGAGTTTTCCAAAAGGCACCTGAAGGACTCTCAGACCATGAGAAAGAAAATTCTCTGAAGATTGAACTCTTTGGTGTGAATGCCAGGTGTCACATTTGGAGGAAACCAAGCACCGCTCATCACCAGGCCAATACCATCCCTACAGTGAAGCATGGTGGTGGCAGCATCATGCTGTGGGGATGTTTTTCAGTGGCAGGAACTGGGAGACTAGTCGGGATAAAGGGAAAGATGACTGCAGCAATGTACAGAGACAACCTGGATGAAAACCTGCTCCAGAGCGCTCTTGACCTCAGACTGGGGGACGGTTCATCTTTCAGCAAGACAATAACCCTAAGCACACAGCCAAGATATCAAAGGAGTGGCTTCAGGACCACTCTGTGAATGTCCTTGAGTGGCCCAGCCAGAGCCCAGACTTGAATCCGATTGAACATCTCTGGAGAGATCTTAATATGGCTGTGCACCAACGCTTCCTATCCAACCTGATGGAGCTTGAGAGGTGCTGCAAAGAGGAATGGGCGAAACTGGCCAAGGATAGGTGTGCCAAGCTTGTGGCATCATATTCAAAAAGACTTGAGGCTGTAATTGCTGCCAAAGGTGCATCGACAAAGTATTGAGCAAAGGCTGTGAATACTTATGTACATGGGATTTCTCAGTTTTTTTATTTTTAATTAAATTGCAAAAACCTCAAGTAAACTTTTTTCACGTTGTCATTATGGGGTGTTGTGTGTAGAATTTTGAGGAAAAAAATGAATTTAATCGATTTTGGAATAAGGCTGTAACATAACAAAATGTGGAAAAAGTGATGCGCTATGAATACTTTCTGGATGCACTGTATTTTGCCCACAAACCCCTATATACGTTTTATTTATTTATTTATTTTGGACTATATTTTTGTAAAATGTTCTGTGGAAACATGCAAGTAAGAATTTAATGCATTTGACATGAGAGAGTGTGATTAAGGAATTAAAAAGCAACACTTAACTGACCCGCACCTCTGCTTAAATCCATTGGCCTGGTCTCAGGAAGGGTCCTGGCCCGGATTTGCTCAAGGAGTTGGGAAAAGTGAATAAAAACTTTATTGCCTCTGCCCCCAGATGAATGATATGAGGCAACTCTGGCAGAGTAACTGCAGAGCCAGAGGGACGTTGCAGAAAAAATGATCACAGGAGCTTCATGGAAGGAGGCAAGTAATATTGTTGGAGGGCACCCAAGGGAGGAGATGTCCTCCAGCAAAGCTCTCATATGGTATCAAGGGAGAGACACCGAGTCACAATGTATTAGACTACTAGCACCAGACAGGATAAAAACGTAAACTGAATAATGCCATAAAAATCCGGCAAAATGAAGCATATTTTGTCATAAGGTAGGACTACCAATGGACATCATTAACCTCCGTAGCATTAGACGTGTCACTTGGGCTGTGAAAACAGTGTTAAATGTATTAGTCCTGAGTGTCACTTGGGCAACAATATAGAAGCATCTCGCGTCAGCACAAGACCCGAGGATTACTCGGGCTGTACAAGTCCTAACAGTGTTAGTCCCAAACGTTACTTGGACAATGCTATAGGTTCATCTTCATAATAACAATGGCGCCTGGTAAGAAATGTTTTTCAGTAGCCCAAGTGTTGCACGCTCTTGACAGTGAATCTGTCTGCAGGCAGTGAAATTGAAACGGACAGGGAAACAGGAAAGGATACTCGTGTTTGGGTTTCTGTTGACTCTGCTTCAAAAAAACCAGCACCACCTCATTTTGATTTTGTGGGGCAGCCAGGAATAAAAGTGAACATTGAGAGACGAGGTCCACTTACTCACTTGAAGCTATTTCTTACTGATGATGTGATCAAAAGAATTGTTGTTGAGACGAACCATTATGCTGAACAGCGTTTGGTAAATGACCGTACACCTAAGCCATTTTTCTGTTCAAACATCATTATTATTATTGTCATTATTCATTTCATATTATTATTTGTATCATTAGAATACTTTTACACTTCTGAGTTTGTACTCTTAATGTTTTGCACGTTTTTGGTAGTATATACGGTATTAGTATCATTATTACTATTTTTTGTATCATCGAATTCTTAATACTATTGACTTTGTTCTTTTAGTAGTTTGTATGATTTACAGTAGAAGGATGAGAATTAATAAAAATGTCATTTTTCAAGCCAAACAATGCAACGCTTTTTACATTTTATCTCAAAAAACATGTAAGACCTGAATATCATATACAGACATGTAAATGAAAGCTGATGAATTTCCAAGTCTTGTTCACTGGATGGTTGCTAAATGTAGAGGCAGTAAGTAATCAATGTTATTGATAATGATCATGAGGTCCCCAAGTTCAAGAACCCTTTAAACGGCATCACAAATAATGAAGCCACAGCTCATTTTTAAGGTCTTCTATCTTTCAAGCCCCAAGGTAGAACTGTTAAGTTCATACTGTACTGGCAAAGGTATGCTGAGAACAGTGCAGGGGTCCAAGGGCCTGACTAGCAACTGAAAAACAGGCTAGCAGTGTCAAGCACAAAGACAAGGTCAACTACACCATAAAAATATGTTCTAGAATATCTTGGAAAATAAGAACAACTGGATTATGACAGCTAAGTGGTGTTTGCTGTAAACATTTTAACAATAGTTAATAAATTATATAATCATAATCACTAAATTAAATTACTGAGGTGAACTTACTGCCTATTTATTTTTTGCACAACAGCACCATCTGCTGGTAGATGCAGTGCTGCAATGTTTCTTGTTGCAGGTGCTTGTATGGTAATCTTTCTCTTCTCTCATTAAGCCAAAGAATTAAAGGAATAACCAACAGTGGTTTACTGAACGTGTGGGAAACGACAGTTCATCCAGCATCGCTGTTTGAAGAAGAAATGCAGGTCTGCAAAAAAAGGAAATGTCCAAACAAACAGGCAACTGTTGAAGATATTCAGTGTAAAGGCACAACTAGGACTGTGAACTCAGCAAGTTAACACTTTGAAGAGAAAGGACCTACCTTAACTGAGGTGTATTTGTCACACATACTCCTCTGTGTCACCGTCATTCTGGACTTATTTATGCATCCAGTGACTACTAAAGGTATTAAAGAGCAAAATACAAAGTTAAATACTGCAGTTTCAGAGGGAAAAGTCACAAATCTGACCACAGGAGCCTAATGAACATAAACAGGACTTTAGTCCACTTTTCATTTCTCTGTAAATAGTTGAATCAAGAAACCCACCATCTACTATAGGTCTACTTTAAAATGTTGAACTGTATTTATTGACATTTGTATTTAAGACAACTTGCCAAAAGCATTAACAGGCGCACTGAGCCACTATACCAGCATTTGTATCGCTTTGTACATTTTTTGTTTCTTGCATGAATTTAAACCAAGCTGTACTTTGATGTTCGTCTAAGGCATGGATGATAAAAGTAATCTGATTAAAGACACAATTGCACTTCTTGTTGTCATCATTGTCCATCATCTTTAGTGTGATCATATGAACAATTCAGTGTGGTAGCTGCAGGCCCGTCAAGCAGCAGCATCTCCCTGCTTATGTTGATCAGTCTGCCATGTTTGGCCTTGGAGAAGTCTTTATTTGCATCTCCTCACAGGAAGATCTTTTTTAGGCCAACTTACTTGAAGTACTCAGTCAAGTCCAGTCACAAATTTTTTTTTGGTTAAGGTCAGACAGACTTGTGTTTTGGAGTATGTTGTGTTGAACGGTGTTAAGCTTCAACAGGTGGTTGGACACCTTGGCATTTATGATTTAATCGTTCCTTTCTTGGCCAGTAGACCACCCGGCTGCTCACCCTGCAAGACAGTACGTGTTACCTTTAAACAAGTTTTGCTGGCCAACCCAGGACTTTGCTGAATGACTTTAATATAAACAACATTCACAGGGGGCTCAAAGGCTTTAGAAGTGAGGTGGTTTTATAACCTTTGCATTGTTTTCATCTTTTTCTGATGCCTCCAGGAGTTTGCCATTGGGTAGATTTACTGTAACTTCTAGCCCTGTGCTGTGAAGAGAAGACACAGATGGTGACCAACATGAATGTCTATCTTTATTATTCATTCATTGAGATATCTGACCAAGTGACCCCTTTACTCAACTGATGACAACAGGAGATCAAATACTCCTTTCAGCGTAACCGGCAAATGTAAAATCAACAGATTCCACATTTGACTTTAATGTTTAATCACACTATCAGTTATAACATTGGAAGATAAAAGGATATTTTTGATGTGAAGCTTGGTTAGATTTTCTCCAAACAGATCTCAGAGGATGAGCCACATCTCGTCCACACTCGGGAGGTCACCAATGAGGCGGTGACTGTAAATGGACTCGGACAGCTTCGGTTCTGTTACCCTAGTGTTGTTACTGGAGAAGTGCTCTTGAAAAAGCATAATTTAAAACCCTCAAATCATGAAATACAAGAGGCTAACCTCTCAGCCTCACGACTCAGTCTTTAAGTTTCATCTCCCTGGTGTGCACAATCACTGAATTCACTGAAGAGGACTGCATTATCGTTGAAGTTACTCTGCTCATTATTTTGGTTCATCTACACTATGTAGTTATAACTAACTGTGGTGTGTGTATGAGTGCTTGATATTTCTGCTTTATAGCGCCCCACATGCACAGCTTTATCTGCACGTGGACAGTGGCCTTAAGCAAAGTGAGACTTCCATGTGTGCGGCATGTGGGCACCTGCCTCAAGTAAAAGGAGTCTTCAGTAAAGCACCCCACGTTTATGACTTCATTCACACGTGGACAGCTGCTGCCTTAAGGAAACTAAGACTTGTGTGTTAACTGCTTTATAGCGCAACACACAAACAGCTTTATCTGGCTATGGGCAGCTGCCTAAACGAGACTTTAATATGTAGCAAGCACAGAGTGTTAGCTTGTTCTCTCCATAAGAAATAAGATAACATCTTTGATTTACTGGAAGGTATGCTAATATCAAATACAATCATTTTATATTCTAAAATGGATAATTCAGTAGAAGACCGTATGGTATAATACCAGAGCAGCACACTAAGTCTAGAATATGACCTTTGTTATGGGTTGAAAAATTCACATACTGTACTGAGTTAAAATTAAAACAGTCAAGCATTCCATTAAAATCATTTGTAAGTGCATCAGTTGAAATATCAACGTGTTTGTTAAAATCACCCATAAGGATGACATTTGGAGACATAGCACATGGAGTTGTTAAAACAGTAAAATGTTCTGCAATAAAATACTTGATGGTTTAGGACGTCTGTATAAGACAGCAATTATAGTAGTTGAAGGGCAGCAGAGTGTGCCAGCTAACAATTCAAAGGAAGAATAATCAGGGAGTTGAACCGGTGATAATTTTAGGTCTTTGCAGTAAATTATCACAAGACCGCCTCCTGTCCCCGAAAAATAGGTTTCAGAGATTTAAACAAACCCTGGAGGGAGTGCTTGGTTTAAATGAAAACAATCAAGTGGTTGCTGCTAAGTCTTCATAAAATATAAACAGTCCATTTTAGTGGCTCTGATAAAGTCACTAATTAGCAGAGCTTTGTTGGAAGTAAAGACACTTATTACTGTCTTTATCAGAGGATCAACACATCATCCAAAGATATGTGGACAAAATCATTTTTCAAACCAAAATGAACGAATAGTCCCACTTATGGGATGTACTGATAAAGGGGATGAAAAAAGTATAGGGGTCAGTTAGAGAAGTTTTTTTCTTTGTGCAAAGAGAAATGTCTGCAACTTAAAATCAGCAAAACCAAGAAACTGACTATTGACTTTCACTGCACCAAATAGCCGCCATGTCCAGTCACTATTCAAGGAGTGGACATAGAGGTGGTCTACTTCTACAAGTACTCAGGGGTCCACATTAGTGACAGTTTGGACAAGTCTAGTATCACCAAGGAACTACATTAGAAAGAGGAGAGTCTTTTCCTTAGGAGACTTTATTCTTTTAATGGGAGTAGTGACACTTTCACATCTTCTGTAACTCTGTGATGGCCAGTGTGATTTTCTACGCTGTGGTGTGCTGGGCTGGAAACATCACTTCAGGAGAGGCCCACCAAATCAACAAGCTAATTAAAAGGGTAGGCTCAGTTACAGGACCCACTCTGGATCCCCTGGAGGTAGCAAAGGAGAGAATTAAAAAGGCGTCCTATTATGAATAATGCCACATATGCTCTCCCTGACACACAGAGTACTTTCAGCCAACAAATTATTCAGCAGAAGTGTGTCAAGAAATGCTACTGGGGCTCCTTAACACCAACAGCAATACGCCTTCATACTGTCTAAACGTGATGGAGACTGCTCTTTTTATCTTTAGCCAAGTCAGAAGTTTTCTTCTTTATAGCAGTTCTGGTATGAGAAAGGAGTTGTTGTTGCTTGTTATAAATTATTTATTAAGCTTCTGTAAAAAACTACACTTCCACCTTGAGACAAATACAGTACGTACTAAATATTTACTGCACCAATCATGAAAAGTATCCAATAAAGACTTCAACTGCTAACAGTGAGCAACCAATCTTTATTGTAGCATGTTTGGCTCATCTTTAGCACAGCTTCTGTAGTTAATCAGTTCACAATCCAATATTATCTGGTTTGAACATTTGCAACTAGTGTAGCATCTTGTCTTAACATTGTTAACGTTTGTGTTTCATATTTTTTTTAAACTTACGCTTTAGTGAGTTTTAATGTTTATTAAAGCAATCTTCAGCATGGTCAGTTTCCATCACCATATGAAGGGAACAAGTTGTAATAGTGGAAGCTGGAGATTCTCCTTGCAGACTAAAAGTAAAGAGCCCTTACAGTGGAGCACTATACCTTTAAATTGTGCAAAATGTGTTTTGGTTAAGACCTGATATCCCTGGACGGTTTTATTTATTTATTTACTTTAAAACAAAATCCCACCCAGATGTGCTTTGTACCTCACACCCACTACTGATAACACAAAATACAGCACCCTGTGATTGGGCGGGCAGCCGGCTGATGTGCAGGATCACTTGCCACTTTTCACACAGAAAATAAATAAACAAATAATTAATGTACTGACGCAGAAACATTTTTAAATTTAAGTTTTATTTTTCAGATGCATTTCTTACCAAAAAAAAGATTAAAAATAACTCAAGCGATAAAATTCAGTTTAAAATATGTAAAACATCGAGATGTCTATGAAGTAAATGTCTGGATTTGCATTTACCTTTAACCTGTTCCGTTTCAGTAGCTTTTAGCATTCTTTCATATATTTATTCTCTTAAAGACTTGCAGGAATTCACATTTTTATGCTATTCTCAAGTGATCATGCAGATAATTCAGCTCTAAAGAATTTCAGAATTAACATTAAACAATGCCAAGCAACAACCATAAACCATTCTGTGATTTTCTGAATCAAGACTCCATATATATTTGCTTTTTCCTTTATAGCTTTTTAAACATAAATTAAATAAATTGTCTTAAATTTGAAAACTTCCTAAAATAGAAAAAAAGGAAAAGCTAGGCACATGACACCAATGAAACAATATTCATTTATAAATTAAAATATAAATAAAAATTAAACATGTTTTCCATTTATTCGGGTATGATTCAAATAATCTTTCATTCTGCCTCAAATTATTGATAAAGGGAACAAAAAAAAATCTAAAGTTACTCCAAATGGACACCTCTAATAAACCGCCTGTGCCAGTCCATATTATTTATATACATTAATAAACACATTGGCAAGACTACAGGAAGACTTCTATGTACACATAACTGTTTTGTAGTGAAGAAAAAAAATATACTTCTCAAAAATACTTTTTTCTCCCTAAGAAATATAGATCAAAATATTCCAAAATGGGAAAAATATTCCTCATAAATTTTGCTGTATTCCTCAAAATTTAATTAAAACAATTCAATCATTGGCAATAAAAAAATGTCTGACGGACTATACAGAACAGTGCAAACCCAGGATGGCTTTGGCGCTTGCCCTCCAAAGCGGTAAAAGAGGCCTTTTTGAGTGTGCCAAGACTTGACAAGAATCCTGAGATCAGAGCAGGCTAGCAACAGCCAACACTAGTGCCAATTTCCTAGCCGTTCATTTAAGGGGGCACATTGTTCCCACTGGCCTTTTCACAAGAACATCTGGGGTCACAGGCAGAGCCCTCCTGGTCCACACAGTTTTAGTAGCACTGCTCAAGTTGCATAGTTAGCCAGCACTTTAGCCAAAAACAGTGAAAAGGACAAAATAGCTTGAAAGACACCATGTGCAATTTTAACTTGCTGGACATTAATCAATATACAGTATCCATCAACAAAAAGTAATAAACCAGTAGTAGGCGACATCTTACAGCAGAGTCTTCTGTTCATAGAGCTGCAGGTCAAAGCGTACCCAGACTTCCCCTGTTGGCACTTCATGTAACAGCAGGTGTTTTGTGGAAGGGCCCTTTGTCTCCTGTTCTTTTTTGATTTTTGCTACAGGTACTTCAGTGCGACCCAAGAAATCTGCGACAACAATGAAAAAGATAATAATCACACCTTCCTTTCAAAAAAAAATGACAAAGAATGTGTGATTTTTAAAAAAGCCATTCATTAAGATGTAGAAAATAATAATACTAATAAAAGGTCAGTATAGATATTTAGCTCTTCTTCCATGCATATCAAAAGTCAGATATTGAAAATTATCTGTGCAAGCAATGGCCTGCCATACTGTTACTTCATGTGCCAGTGGACAAAGCCTTATTCCAATATCTCATTTTCACATATTATTATTAACACAAACTGAGCTCCCTAATAGTAACTTATCAAGTGTTGCACATTAGATATTCTCAAGTTCCATTTAACTGTAACAGTAACGTGTTCTTTTTAGAAATAAAGCAGTAAGCTGACAGGAAAGATCACAAAATTGATTGATCAACATCAGTCTGTCACCCTGTAAAGGCCTGGCATCCTGTCTAAATATGTTAGATAGACTCTGGCACAACATAAGCCACAGCTGCATTAAGCAAAAACATATGAGAATAAACTATTTTAAATAGTAATTTTTTAGTTTAGCCTTGTGATGAAAAAGTTGCTAAGAATAGAATTGTTTTATATGGCAAAATTCACAGTAAGTACTGTGACAAAAATGAATAATACTGAATCTATGATGGAGTGCCTTTCATGGTACTCATCAGAAAATTCAGCAAAAGTATGTGTGCCAGCAGCAGAGACCAATGGGTTGGGGAGAGGCCAACAAGTTGGTGGGCAGGCAGCTAGACCACAGAGTCCATTGACTCCCTACCCCAACTGCCTGGAAAATAAGAAACTTTAATTCATAAAAAGTGGAATGAATTGTTGTTCTCCAATCCACTTCATGATGCCAGTGTACAATGGAACAGCAAAATGTAAAGATGTGCAGTTCTGAAATCCATATGAAGCAGCTTACACTGTAGCACTGTTTTCTTAAATCTACTTAAACCAGTTCATATGGATAGCAATGTTTGCATGGAATAAGCAAACAGCTCAAGGTTCACTTCCAAAGAAAACAACGGGGCACAACCAATTAACAAAAATAATATAATTGTGCCTTTATTTATTTGATTAAGTGGTATAAGGCTCTATCAGATTAGCACATCTTGAATATTTGATTTATAGGAGAGGTGTGGGGGACTGCATGATTTTAAACTTTCCCATTTATTAACAGGCACTGTAAGTGAGAAAAACTATGGAGGTGTCATTTCTTAATCCTTCTCTTATCATGCAGACCAACTGAAGTGACCAACATGTCACTTAAGTTTCAGAAAGACCCACAAGAAAAAGAAAAGGAACCATTTTCAATTTGAAGTGTTTCATTAAAGTCTCAGAATCCTGGGTACATTGTCATTTTTTAAATGATGTGCACATTATGGATAATTATCACTCTCCTTTGACTTTACAGAATAACCTGTGTACCTAAGAATCCTGAAAAGTTATCAAACATATTTAAAGTCACATGTTAAAGTTACAGCATACTGTAACTAAATGTTAAAAAAAATGTTGTTAGATGACTATGGAGCTGAAGTCCTCGGAGCAGTTCCGGACACAAACAAGTATGCTGCCACAGTCCATTGGACTCCCACAAGGACGTCAGAAACCCGTCTTACACTATGGTTGTGTATTTTTTCATTAATTAATATTTTGCTCTTGAGCCATAGAAATTTACATCATTGACACCTCACACTAGACAATACCTAAAAAAGTATTGCAGCTTATACAGCAGATCATGTCTAAATTTATAAACATTACTAAAGTTTTATGATTAAATCAGCTGCTCAGGAAATTGAAGGCGTTTACAATTTTTATATACGTATGTATTAATCTCAAGAATACTGTTACTAACAAACTATTAATAATTACACATTAGAATGTTTTCTGCTCATACCATCAGGTGAAAATTGATCCCTCTCAAAAACAGTGATACACAGTACATCTTGATATATATCCTTCACGAAAAACTGACAGCTGAAGTTCCATTTTGGATTCAAAGTGTCATTCAATGTCCTCGTTGTGAAGCATTGGGATCCCATAGTAATTTCACAATATGGATTACTTTTTCCTTTAGAGAGATAAACAAAGTATTTAAAGTTACCAAAACAAATTACAGACACACATATGGTACAGAACATGTATTGAAAATTGTCAGTTCACACACCTTTCTTTGCTGCTGCTGATGATGATGTGTTAAGAATATTCATTAGGAATATGCTGAATTAAATTGAATTATGCTGTGTCAACATTTCTTAAAAGGTATGTAAAAGTAAAGTCAATACTGATGAAAACCAACTAAAAAAATAAACTATGTCATACCTTTAAACAAAAGTGCAATTAAAAGCATGCAGTAAGTATCTAATCTACAACATTGCATTTATGAAAGAATACCTTTTTACTTTCTTCAAAACTTGTGTACTTTACTTAATTCTTTTACAATTCTGCATTTTAAATTCTACAATTATGTTAATATGTGTAACTTCATACAGTTTAAAGTTCAGGACACTTTTTCAATAGTCATTCATTCAAACACAGGAAGTCTGCAGGGGTGTGTCTTATCACCATTACTGTTTACTCTGTACACAAGTGACCTGAGACAGAATAATGACCACTGCTCCATTATCAAGTATGCAGATGACACCATGATCATAGGACGCTTATCTGGGGAGGATGAAAGCTACTATCTAAATCAAGTGGACTGTATGGTAAACTGGTGCAATAAAAACTTTCTCACTCTGAATGTAAAAATGACCAAAGAAATCTGTATGTTCACCTATTGTAGTTCTGGGAGAGGAGGTAGAAATAGTGACTGAATATAAATACTTAGGAACTTACCTAGATAACAATCTTAACTGGAATACAAATAAAAAAATTTATTTTCTAAATGCAACCAGCGCTTATTTCTCCTCCATAAACTCAAACTATTTAAAGTAGACAAGGACCTCATGTTGTCCTTCTATCGCAGTATGATCCAGTCTGTGATCACTTTCAGTTTCATTGCCTGGTTTAATAGTTTGACAAACCAAAACTCAAAAAAGCTCCAGCAGATTACAAAGTATGCAGCTAAAGTTATTGGGGCTGATGTAGATGATTTGACTAGTGTGTGTCAGAGGGCAATGTTAAAGAAACTGGAAATCATCTCAACTGATGACATACATCCATTACATGCGGAAATAAAGTTCAGTAAATCAGGAAGGATAGTCGCTTTGAAAACCCACACAAATCACTCCAGAAACTCCTTTCTTCCTAGTGCCATATGACTTTTCAATAAGAAATATCGGAGATAATGATTAAGGTTGTTGATATATATCCTGTAACCTTTTTTTGGTATAAATATTTATTATCTAACTGCCTTACCTTAACCTTTCTTGTTTCTATTTGTCTGTTTTATTTCATTCTGTCTGTTATTAGAAGCAACTGAGAAGGCAAATTTCATGTTTTCTTGTGTAAACATGACTAAATAAACCTTAAACCTTCATACCATTAGGCTTGCATGGTTTCAGTTCAGTTGCTTCAATGATGTTCACCAGTAATCGTCCAATTCCTGCTGCTTTAAGAGAACGTGCTGTAAATAAAAATAATCAAATTATAATAGTTGCACCTGGTGCAGTTATACAATTAACATGAAAACCAGAAAAGTAAACCTGTTTGGTTAGGTATGTAAAGGATTATATTTTCATGTCTATTATGCTAAATGATATAAAAGGACCACCAACCATAATAACCAGCCATTATTGACTCTAACGAGCTGCAAGACACTTTACCATCACTAAAGCACATGAATAAAAGAAACGCCTAGATAACATGTTCAGGGATTAAAGCAAGTACAATTCCTGAATTTGTAGATTTAGGCCACATGTTACTACAATGTGATATAAAACAATAACTAATACAACATGAAAATGAATTTGTGGAAAAAAAAATACATACATATATATATACATACATACATATACATACATATATATATATATATACATACATATACATACATATAATACATATACATACATATATATATATATACATACATATACATACATATATATATATACATACATATACATATATATATATATATATATACATATATTCACGGCATTCGTAGTCTGTGTCACAATCTGATTGTATGGGTGGTTACCTACCAGGTAACGCTTGTGGTTGACCAGCAATCTGCTAACATATACATATATATATATATATATAACATATACATATATATATATATAACATATACATATATATATAATACATATATACATATATAATATACATATATACATATAATACATATATAACATACATATATATATACATACATACATATACATACATACATATATACATACATATATATATATATACATACATATATATATATACATACATACATATATACATACATACATATATATATACATACATATATATACACACACACACACACACACATATACATTGTGACGAGAGTAGCACTCCAACACTGGATGCGGGGAGCAGCCATAGGATGCACTCTACGTCCCCCGGAACGCAAGGTGGCAGCCCTCCTGGGTTGCATTGGGGGCACAGGTTTGGGACTTCAGGACTCAGACCTGTTGGGCTCCATGGCCACCACCCGAAGGAGCTGCATGGCTTAACGAGCCTCTGTGGGCTGAAATGCAGCCACACCCGGAAGTGAAGGCTAATAAGGCCAATTACCACCTGAAGCACTTCCAGGAGGGCTACAAAAAGAGCCTGCAGCCAGTACTCAAGGGGCTAGAGTCGGGAGGAGAGGACGAAGCTTCAAGAGAGGAGTGGTGGTGCCAGAAGGGCAGGATTGTGTGTTGGTAGCAAGTGCTTTTGGGACTGTGTATTGCCTGTGGGGTTCACGGGGAAAACGCACCCCACAGGTGAAGAAAATAAACAAATTGTGTTATTTTATACATGCCTCCGAGTGTAATCTATACCAGGTCGGGCACTATATAGCGCCATTGTTACAACATGTGTGTATATATATATATATATATATATATATATATATATATACACACACACTCACACACATGTGCCAGTAGTGAACCCGCCAATTCTGGTATTCTATGTCAAATGCCAATCAAGCTCCATGGTACCAGGCAGCGAGCACAGGGCCCACAAGAGGATGTCGGGCCCTCAGGCCACCCTCATGAAGTCTGTTTCTGATTGTTTGGTCAGAGACATTCACACCAGTTGCCTGCTGAAGGTCATTTTGTAGGGCTCTGGCAGTGCTCATCCTGTTCCTCCTTGATCAAAGAAGCAGACACCACTCCTGCTGATAGTTTAAGGACCTTCTATGGCCCTGTCCAGCTCTCCTAGAGTATCTGCCTGTCTCCTGGAATCTCCTCCATGCCCTTGAGACTGTGCTGGGAGACACAGAAATGTCAGTGGCTTCCACCTGTAAAGCCATTTCTGTTTTGGGGGTTGTCTCATTGTTGCCCTTCTAGTGCACCTGTTGTTAATTTCATTAACACCAAAGCAGCTGAAACTGATTAAACCTCTGCTACTTAACTGACCAGATCAATATCCCAGAAGTTTCATTGACTTCATGCTATACTCTGATTAAAAAATGTTCCTTTAATTTTTTTGAGCAGTATACATAGTATACACACGCATATATATATATATATATATATATATATAATATATATATATATATATATATAATATACATACACAGTAATCCCTCCTCCATCGCGGGGGTTGCGTTCGAGACCCCCTCGCGAAAGGTGAAAATCCGCGAAGTAGAAACCATATGTTTATATGGTTATTTTCGTATTGTCATGCTTGGGTCACAGATTTGCACAGAAACACAGGAGGTTGTAGAGAGACAGGAACGTTATTCCAACACTGCAAACAAACATTTGTCTCTTTTTCAAAAGTTTAAACTGTGCTCCATGACAACACAGAGAAGACAGTTCCGTCTCAAAATTAAAAGAATGCAAACATATCTTCCTCTTCAAAGGAGTGCGCGTCAGGAGCAGAGACTGTTAGAAAGAGAGAGGAAAGCAAACAAATCAATAGGGCTGTTTGGCTTTTAAGTATGCGAAGCACCGCGGCACAAAGCAGTGACAATGAAGGCAGCAGCTCACACCCCCTCCGTCAGGAGCAGAGAGAGAGAGAGAGAGAGAGACAGAGAAAAACAAACAATCAAAAATCAATATGTGCCCTTCGAGCTTTTAAGTATGCGAAGCACCGTGCAGCATGTCGCTTCACGAAGCAGCTGCACAGAAGATAGCAACGTGAAGATAATCTTTCAGCATTTTTAGACGAGCGTCCGTATCGTCTAGGTGTGTGAACAGCCACCCTGCTCAATCCCCCTACGTCAGGATCAGAGAAAGTCAGCGCAAGAGAGAGAGAAAAGTAAGTTGGGTAGCTTCTCAGCCATCTGCCAATAGCGTCCCTTGTATGAAATCAACTGGGCAAACCAACTGAGGAAGCATGTACCAGAAATTAAAAGACCCATTGTCCGCAGAAATCCGCGAACCAGCAAAAAATCTGCGACATATATTTAAATATGCTTACATATAAAATCCGCGATAGAGTGAAGCCGCGAAAGGCGAAGCGCGATATAGCGAGGGATTACTGTATATGTTACGGCCAAAACCCAAAGTTCAGCCAGTTCCTGAATTGACCGGCCATTTCACATTTTGGCCGCGAGGTGTGGCCAAAGTCCAAAGTACTAGAAATGGCCAGCATATATGCTACTTTGGCCAGCCATTTCGCGAAGTGGCGAGAACTCCCTGGTCAAAATCCGATGTCCTGATGTAAGATTGTCCGCTCAAGGTGCGAAGATGCTTAAAAATTTTCAGATGCAGATTCAGAAGTGAGTTTTCCATTCTGCACGAGAAACTGCTCAAGGCTGGTCTTGTTCAGCAAAGTGGACGCCACTTGAGACGGCCTTCCCCTCGCCCAAACACTAACCTTAAGGTCAATAAAATAGGTCCCTGATGTTAAGTCACTATTTTATTGCTAAAATGATAACAGAAATGTGAAATCTACTTATATACCTGATCTTAATTATTGTGAAACAACCAAGTGGCGTCCGCTTTCTAAACATGAGCCGCCAAGGCTACACTCAACGCAATTGCACTACTAAGTGCGCAACAAAACGCTGCTCATTGCCTTTTTCCTTCCGACTTTGGCCGATTGCCCCATGCCATTTCGCAAACTGGCTGGCCAAATCCAGGAAAAGATCGGACATTGGCCGGTCAATTTACAGCGACATTGGCCATTTCCCGATTTGGCCAATTTCGGGTTTTGGCTGTAACACACACACACATATATATATATATATATATATATAATAATAATATATATATATTATATATAATATATATATATATATATATATATTTTATATATAAATATAAATTATTATAATATAATA
The DNA here is from genome assembly GCF_900747795.2 of Erpetoichthys calabaricus. Taxonomy (NCBI): domain Eukaryota; kingdom Metazoa; phylum Chordata; class Cladistia; order Polypteriformes; family Polypteridae; genus Erpetoichthys; species Erpetoichthys calabaricus. The sequence continues at coordinate 53,372,830 of NC_041396.2, read as the reverse complement.
TATATATATATTAATTTATATTATATATATAATATATATATATTAATATTATATATATATATTATTATTATTTATATAATATATATATATATTATATATTATATAATATATATATATATACACATATGTATGTTCCTTTCAGAGAAAATTAAAACAGAACAATTGGCATAGGTAAACAAATTTATGCTAATTAAGCCATCTTTACTGTATAGGGATATTTAACTATAGTTTTATAAGCAAATTACTTTCATGTTTAAATATACATTGTAATAAACAAATTAACAAATCTGTGGTTTTGTACCTTGGTATGCTTTCTCTCGTTTTTTCTTTTCTGTTTCTATGAAGTTTTCAGATGCAGCTTTAATCTTTTGAACCCAGGCAGTCCTAATAGAACATATATGATGAGTAATTTACTTTTTTAAAAAATTTAAAACATACTTCCTCTCAGAATTTTAAAGGCGTCTTACATGCTGCATGGTCAACTATTATTTTGATATATAGAATACATAAAAAACAGAGGAAGATTTCACAACAGATATTTTTTCCAAGATTTGCCATAATCCCTTACCCAGTTCTTGTAATTGTACCTTTTAAACCCTCACAGAATTCAAGTGGGGGGAAAAAAGGGTAGAATCATACTAATCAAGTCATGATAACATAATGACTCACACTGACAAAACATACTTCAAATGTACATTTTGATTATCAAAGTATGTTTTATTTTATTCCTTCATTTATATTATAATGCTGTCACAAGGATCAATGCTAGCAAAAGGCAGTATGACCAATGTAAATGTTGTTCTTAACTTTGCATTTATTCCCCTGTTACCCTCTGAATCTGATTATAAAACATTTCTTCTGACATATACATTAAAGCTTCAAAATGCGGTAGCCCTTATTACTGAATAGAATACCTGAATGTTTAAAGTCTAAAGCAGGGGTCGGCAACCTATGGCACGCGTGCCACACTTGGCACGGCAAGCAATTTCAAATGGCACGCAGACTCTTCACGTTTCCTGTATAAAGTTGATTATAAATCGATTAGCGGGGTTTCCTCGTTCATTTCGGCACTTGGGCGTAGCAGGGTGCCAGCCACAGACTTATCCAGACTTGTTGTAACAGCAGTCTAAGTAGGTCAGGGGAACAGTCTATATGCGAAATCTCAGAAACTAACGACAGTAACGCCAACTAGCGAGATCAAAATTCTATAACATAAAAAATTGTGGCGCATTTGCTTTAAAACCTGTTGTGTGTATATCTGGATTTCATTGTATACAAGCACAGATATAATTTTTCAGGTGATATTTTAACGATACCCACTATAGAACAACGTTGGTTTTTGCATTTTATAAATGTTTTCTAATATGAACATTGGTTACGACTTTCCGGTCACGTGCTGCAAATATGCAGATCTAGATCTACAAAGGCCGGATGCCGGTAGTTGAATAATATATATGGTTCATATTGATTAATCTAAATATATCCATTGTATAAAAAAACTGAGATGGTTATATTTTTATTAGTTCCTAGATCTACTTAGAAAAAACGTCATTATAATTAAGGCCCACGCTTCTAAACAAGCTGTGTACAGCGATCGGCATTGTAGTGTCATTATGACTAGTTATAGCTGACAGTTTACTGACGGTTTTCCTCTCATATGCACGTATGTAGATCTATAATTCTGCGTTTAAAGGAAAGTAAAGGAAACTTGATCATCGACCATTTCAAGAAAATTGGACAAAAGAATATGGATTTGTTGGACAAAAAGATCGTGCTGTGTGTGCTTTCTGTCGTGAAAGTGTTGTGTGTCGCACATCTAGTGTACAAAGACACTTTCAAATAAAACACCAGTCTAAGTTTAAAACCTCAGAAGAGAAAAGTGAAGCTATCAAAAAAGCTATTTCTGGTTTCGAAAAACAAACTAGTATTTTGAGCAAAGCAGTTGGAATGAAGATTAAAGCTACTGAATGTAGTTATAAAATAGCTGAATGTATTGCTTTGAACGGGAAACCGGTTACAGACGGAGAATACATCAAAGAAACTTTTTTAAGCAGTGCTGAAATTTTATTCGGTGATTTACCAAATAAGGAGATTATATTCACGCGTATTAGAGAAATACCAATTTCTGCAAGATCAGTTGAGAGGCGCATAACTGATTTAGCTGAAAATGTAACAACTAAACAAATATCTGGATTAAAACAATCTCAAGTATTTAGTGTTGCGCTTGACGAAAGCACTGATTTAAACGATTTGTCTCGCTTAGCCTTGGTTGCAAGATATCCTGAAAATAATCACATTTATGAAGAGTTGTGTTGCTTATTACCACTTCATGACACAACCAAAGCAGAAGACATTTTGACTGCATTTATTAGTTATTTTGCTAAACATGACATAGACTTAAACAAGTTATTCTGTGTGACAACCGATGGTGCTGCTGCAATGGTTGGCAAGAAGAAAGGATTTGTAAAACTTCTTGAAAATCATGTTGGCCGCAAACTTGAATTTTCATTGTATTATACACCAGGAGAGCCTATGTGTAAAGACCTAATCTCTGAATTTGGTCTCTGTGATGACAACTGTTGTTGAAATAGTCAACTTTATAATTTCTCATTCTTCACTGGTTCACAGGCAGTTCAAGTTTCTTTTACAAGAAATTGAGTGTGAATATGGAGATCTTCTGCTACACAGCAATGTTCGCTGGCTTAGTCGAGGCAAAGTTTTAAATAGATTTGTCAGTTGTCTTGGAGCTATTAAGGTAATAATTCATTAATAATTCATTACATTTATATAGCGCTTTTCTCAGTACTCAAAGCGCTATCCACACAGGGAGGAACCGGGAAGGGAACCCACAATCTTCCACAGTCTCCTTACTGCAAAGCAGCAGCACTACCACTGTGCCACCTGTGAGGTGTTTCTTAATGAAAAAAAGAAACATTTTCCTGAACTGAATGATGACAACTGGGTGTTAAAGTTGATGTTTCTGACTGACATAAGCACACATTTAAATGAACTTAATCTGAAATTACAAGGACAGGGACAAACAGTACTTGATCTTTTCAGCTATTGGAAAGCATTTACAATGAAACTAGACATTTTTACCCGTGATATCAACATCAAAGCATTCAAGTACTTCCCGAATGTGAAGAATCTCTCAAATCAATTTGAAGTAAATGTAGATGAGCTTCAAGAGTACATTGAAGCACTCAAAGCAGAATTTGATAAACGAAGTAAAGACTTTCACATTCATGGATCCTTATTTTCGTATCTCATTAAGCCTGATATAATTGATTTGGAAACTACCCAGTTGGAACTATTTAGTTGGATGGATATAGATGACTTTGAAATGCAACAGATTGACTTCAGATCTTCAGAATTATGGACATCAAAATTTGTTGAACTACGGAAGTCTCTGGAAAATGAAAATCTAGAAAAGTCTGCAGCTATTCTCAGCTGTTGGACATCCCTTCCGAATTATTACATCTGTTTGAAGAAAATTGCTTTTGCTCTTCTTTCAGCTTTTGGATCAACCTATTCCTGTGAGCAAATTTTCTCTCACATGAAAGCAGTGCTAAATCCACAGCGTAGTCGCTTAACACCTGAACATTCAGAAAATTGTGTCAAACTCAAAGTGACAAAGTATGTTGTCGATATTGAGCAACTGGCCAAGACCATGCAAGGGCAAGACTCCCATTAATAATAAAAAAGTTTTTTTAAAAATCTTTCAAGAAACTCTATTTCTTTTAATGTTGTTTACAAGTTTACATATTATTGAATATCACTATATATTAATTAATTAAAATATAAAAATAAAATATATGGTAAAATAAGCATATTGACCTCGATTTGTATAAAATGATATGTGATATTGGCACTCTGAATAATTTGAAACCTTAAGTTGGCACACAGTTAGCAAAAGGTTGCCGACCCCTGGTCTAAAGCATGTAGCACACTTACAAGATGCTAGACTTTTAAAAAATTGCAAACATAACTAAGAGTACTGTAATAAGTAGTCTTTAGCTACAGTGCATTAAAATGTGAAATAATCTGCTTGTTAGGGGCAAATGCTTCATTGCTTTGATTCATTGCTTTATTTTACCATCTCTTCTGCCTGAAGCTGACAGCAGGCGAACATGTGGTGTCTATGAGTACACAACAGAACTAAAAAATGAATTTATGGTTAAATTGATTTATGACTATATACAAGTATCTGTTAGATATGAAATGTTATATTTAACATTTAATAGTTTTAAATGCATTGTGTTTGCCATTAACTTATGTTGAAATCCAAAAGGTCCTTGAGAGTTACTTCATGTTTATTCATCAATTTACTTTTCTGCATTGCAGTTGCAGCCTCCTTGTTAAAAGAGCAAATACAGGAAAAGGTACATATTTTCATAAGCTGCATGCATTACTGTCTCTTGTATATCGAGAAAGGCACTTGTGAATTAACTTTTTAAATGCTAGTCCTTGGTGCATAATGTGGATCTATATCTAAACTGAAAGCATATTTTTCTGTGCACAAAAAAAAAAAAAAAAAAAAAAAAGAGAAGTAAATGGAGAAAATCAACTGTTTGTAACCATATATCCATACTCAGTTTTAATGCAGCATGAGACACAGAATGTTGAGGCACACTTGTGTGGCACAAACAATACATGAAATTTTAATGGGAACTGAACCATATGTAGAAGCAGATTTATCTGAAAGAAAAAAAAACTGTCACAAAAGCACATGTTGTCTATTCTCATTATTTGATGTTTTACTTGATGTGGATAATCAAATATTGCAAATTAATTAAGGTAAGATGCAAATGCCATTTATTATGTACTGTAAAATGAATACTGTGTCACTTGCCTTTCATTGATATTTTCTGTTCTAAGTGTGTATACTCTATCAATATGGGATATATGGAAAACTGGCTCATCACTGGAAGGGTCAGATGGAAGCTTCACAAGAACCTCATTGAGGAAAATTGGCTGAAACAGAAAATGACACAAAAGAAAATTGATAAAAGTATTATTCCAAAAATCAGCAGAAATGAATAACACTATCTCCAGTTAATATTGGGATAGCAAAACAATTTATTTAAATTGCTGAAACAACAAAAATGCATAATAAAAACATAGTGAAACATTAATGATAAGAACCTCCAACTAAAGAAAGCAACTATTACAAAAACAATGGCTAAGAGGTTGGATGGCACTGATCTGCTAGGTAAACAGCAACAGGTCAAAAAATCCCATAGCTAACTCATTTTATGATCCTTAGTAAGCCCCCTGAAATGCTAGCACTTTCATTGTTTAGAAAAGAACTAAAGCATATTTCATTCTGTGTGAGGCTAGAAAAACAATATATCAAGTAAAGATGCCTTTTTTACTGTAATGCTTTAGTGTGTGCTTTTCACTATGTTTCTATGTTCTTTCTCAAATGTTATAGATCAGTTTTACCCCTACTTTTTAAAATACACTAAAGGTCGAGTAGTGTTTACAGTTGTCATGGTGTATGCTTGTGTTTTGTGCTAATTGCTACTTCATAAAACTGGTGTGAAGTCTTTGACTACTGTGCAACTTGCACTGAGCCTGCTGATATATCATTATTAACAGGAAATAAATATTACTGTATGTTCAGGACAAAATCTTGCAAGAATAAATTTATAGCAACAGTATCAAAAAACTAAGGACTTACAGTTTTATACATTTTGAACTGTGAGTTAGACTTGGGACTGAATAGTTTATCTGAGCCAGAAGAGACAAACTGTTTAACCATATAGGTAAGAAGAAGAAAGTCATTGAAAAGGAATCCATACAACTCCTTATTACTCTTTGTTTTGTACATTTTGCCACTATGCAACAACTTCCTTGGTCCCAGGCAGTTAGTCAAGGAATTGAAGATCAGTTGCTAAAAAAATAACATAATAACATAAAACAAAATAATTAAAAAAACAATAATAATCATTGGGTTATTAAAATATATAAAAATGTAATTTTAAAATTTTACTTGTGATTAATCAAAATTTGCAAATAAAATATTTAAAATGTTACGATTCATATCATTTCAAAAATAACAAACACAGATAGATAAGAATAACTGGGATTTTCTATAGCTGTCTATATTACTCCTGCTCATACATTTTGAAATTTAAAAACAATCCAAATACTGAACATGTGAAATTTTATGAAACTCTGATTCACATTACTGAGTAAAAAAACAATATACACTGTACATGCTATTTGACTTCAAATATTTAATTTACATAGAATGTAAAAACCTAAACAAACCTAGCAATTGATACAGTACATAGAAAACCTTAAATCTTGTACGATTATGGTCATATGAGAACTTAAAAAAACAGCAGTTTACCTCATTTCTTAAGCCAAGAGCTATGAATATTAGTGGTAATATACATATATGGACTGACAGACATGTAAGTGTACAAATGAAAGCAGAATGTCAGGCTAGTATCTAGTGAATGGTGAGTCTTTTGCTGGTGTCTTTCAGGAGTTATACAAACAATACAGCTCAAGATATGACTAAGGCTAGCTATTAAAATCTGATAAAACCACATATTTCTAAACAAACTCAATATAAAAATAGAACTGTGTGATCATTCTTTTAACACATTTATTAAAGTTGTCTAGGCATATACTGTACTTAAAAAGTCAAATGCAATGGGTTTTCACTCACAAGACTGATTCATAAATATGTGATATATATATGTATATATACTGTACATGATTGAGTGGCAGAAATAACCAATGAAAACTTCAGATATTAACAGGAATTGGCAATACTGTATGTCAAATTCTCTTGAAATGAAAGGATGGTCTTAAACAGATTCCTGCAATTCCTAAACAATATACTGCCAACTTCTTTAATTAAGATGGACTGTGGAAACATCAACATTAATTTATTGAAGAGAGAATTAAGCAGTTAATGTAATGCTAGGCTTATGTATTGCTCAGGATGCAATGAAACTTTGTAATGCAACTGCTAGCTCTTTATAAATCCTCCTTTTAATAAGTACTGTTGAGAAGTACATTCATTTGTATATCAGCCTGTTGCCGATTCTTCCATATAGGTCTGTGCAATAACAGGCATTAACTGTTACAGTTAAGCTCTTATTACCACAGCACATCTCCTGACTCTTTAACTCAAATGGTCTCTCCGCCCTCTGCTATAAAGGAAAATTTAAATCCTCACCAGAGATAATCCCAGCTAAATGGGACACCATATTCCAAATCAGGGCTAAGTTTATAAACTCTAGGTGCACACTGATTTTCCTTGAGAAAACTGTACCTTTGACTCTTCTGCAACCCTTAACGGCCCAGGTCTCTTACATAGCCTAATTGCTATATAGCTTGATTTAACCAAGGAAACCTCATTTCATCCAGAAAGGCACTGTGTTCAGCAACCTAAAAGTCTATAGGACAATAACCAGTCTTTAGCCTGTTCTAGAGATCTCACCTTTAAAATGTAAACATGTTCCTGCTTATGGTTTGGGCCCAATACGCTATAATGATGTGTCCTCCTGACAATTATTCTTAGTGTTCCTCTGCTTCTGCAAAGAGGATTAGGTATCTCTCCTAAGCTCGTGTCTCCAATTCTCTTATAATAGGGCATCTTGGTATGTACAATTACAACTTCCTTTACTTCAACAGCATGAGCAGTCCATGCAAGACAAGCCAAGCAGACTATTCCATACATGTAGCTGTCTGACAATTAGACAGAGATTGTACTTATCAATTTTTTGGCGCTTGGAAGCAAAAAGCTTGAAGCAAGATTAAAGACTGACCAAAATGCACACATATTGACATTCATTTAACCAGAAACATTTAAGAATATAAATGGTGCCTCTTTCTTCTAGACTGTAGATGTCAAGTTATTTTCCTGGACAGCTGGGACCACAACTGATTTTTATTTTAACCAATTCCTTCATCAAAAATAACCAATTCCTGCTCTTAACAGACTTTGGAATTCAACTAGCTGACTGGCCTATTATATCTGCAGTGCCAAGAAGAGCCAACTGTGCAGGTAATGTGAACTTCACAGAGACGAGTTTTCCTTCCATAGGTTTTTCGAGAGATGTTTAAGTCCAGTCAAGGCATTTAGAAATGGATTTCTGGATTCTGAAAATAATGTTAAAGCTTCATGTCACCTTCAAATTCAAGGTCACAGTCAAACTTCATTGAAAGCTTGTAGTTCAAATATTGGTATGCTATTGTAGATGAATATATCTGATGAACACTGTTCTTGCTTACTGCAAAAACTAGACACCTAAGTCTAGAAAGCACGATTTTCTGTTTACCTCGGAGAGTCCTTCACACTGGATATGCGTTTGAATCCACTCTAATCTGTCAGAGTTCTCCTTCTCCCGAACACCCTCGTTAACCTGAGAGCATAACTCCTCTGCCCTTTCCAGAGCTAGTTTGAGATGGCTATGATCAGGGTGTATTTCAGAAGTGTTTTCCAAGATCTGTAATAATATTCAACAAGGCAATACTCAGTTATTTAGTCATAAGTTTTGTTCTTTACTTATCAGTCATGTTCTAAGACTAAGTTCTAATTGTAAAGGAAACAACTTTCAGTAGGCAGTAACACTTAACTTCCTATATTTCTTGAATGGGTTTTGTGTGAACTGCAAATCTATTACCTATATCAATAGCAGATAATTACTTTGTAATTTCATAACAAATTATGGACGGTACATACTTGACATTTATTTTTCCATGACATTAAAGTATTTGTAAAAAATGACATAATATTGGCTGCTGTTAACAATATTGTTAGAATAACATATCAATTACCCCATGTTCTTTATAGGTTAGGAAAAACATTTATTTATGAACTTATGTATTTAGGTACTGCTTTTGTGAGCCTCAAACTAAATATATTGGGCACTAAGCACTTAAGATATACCATTGAGAAATTTAGTTAGTGGACAGTCATTAACAATGTGTGACACCATATGTGTGATATATGTTTAAATGGAACCCTATATTATTGAAAGAGTAAGCTTCCAAATCAGGCAGCTGAATGACTGGGTTACTGACCCAATCTCCTTAACAGATATTTACCAATGGACACTGCAACATATTTACGGGACATATACCAAGAAAATCTAACTAAATTTGTTTTTTCAGATTTCATCCTATGACATGTACCTGGTTTAAAAAGCAGTCAGGTGAAACCTAAATCCACCTAGTAATCTTTCTCTGGCTTTTGTCTGTTTAATAACAGGAGGGGCTATACTACTAAGGGTCAGACTTGTGAACTGTACAGCACACCACTAATGATATACAATATAATGTAGTGTACAATCATGAATCTAATTTGTGACCACTGTAGAAATTTAGCAACTGAGCACATCAGAAAAAGGTAAGTTTTGAAATTATGTTATTTTATGTCTGCAGTCCGACAAAACTTTAGTCAGTCAACAGCTCTTGTTATCATCTAGTACACTGCATGTAGTTTGTGGTTCAAGTGTAGTTCTTTTAATGCTTCAGTATTTAACAAAATAATTGTTTTGCTGGAGGTGGGAAGTAATCTCCAGTTCTGATAGTAATCCTGTAGGCAAGTTTCAATAGCACTGTCTGTTCTTCAACAGCTCTAAACAATTGTTCTTTAATGTCCAGACAAACAGTATGTCTTCCCATTAATAGAATTTTACTAATTGGGTACCATAATATTTTACATAGCCAGGTCAAAGTGATACAAATAACAGAATGAATAGGAATATTACCAGCAATCTTGTTTAACTCTGATTAAAAGAGTTTAATTACAGGGCGGGATATAAAGTGAATTCTGATTTGTAGAAATTATGTGGTTATGAGTAATGTGTACTGATTATAACAATGTCTGTCACATGCTATTGCCTGGTTTATTTTATTGCATTTGTATGACAATGTCCTGTGTTTTGCAATTTTGTGCTGCAAACAAATCTCCCTCTGGGGTATTAAAAAAACCTCCTGTCTGTCAATTAGTCAGGAAGTATACAGACAAGTAGACCTGTAAAAAAAGATGGATTCTACCATGAAAAAACTGTTAAGCTTTCTTTTGTGAATTCAAGAAAACTCCAAAGTAATTAAGTAAGGGCAAATGTGGAATAGAAGAATTATGTGGCAAATTTGCACAGTGGTAAGGGATATGATGATGGCTTACAGGCTGTGTGTCCTAGGTTCAGATAACACAGCCAGGGTATTCCTATGTGAAAGATCACATTCTACATTTTGCTAAGCAGATTTTTCACCAGATACTGTCCCGTATGAGTGTGGGCATGTACATAAGTGGATGCTGCGATGGACTGATGCCACATGTAAGGTTACTTGATGCAAAATACCTAATGATGCCAGGAGGTTCTGAGCTCCTGCAGTAGTGAACTGGATAAAACAGGTTAGAGAATGTTATGTTGTGTTCTGTGTCAAGGAAGTCTAAATTTCTGAAATGTGAATTAGGAAGAAATAGATACTTTCTGTGTTCTTGTGCTAGTCATTATATAATTATCTAATAAACACATAATTCAATACTGGGAGAGAACCTGTATGTGCCAGATAAATGAGTTTTCATAATATTTTTATTTGAACAGGTTACCTAAGAACTCGTCACTATTGTGTAGAGGTAATGGCAATTTTAAATTTAAAAACTTCTTGGAAAAGACCTAAAAGGATTATCCTAAATAAATTCTGAACCACAACACATTTTATTGATAAGCATCAAAATGACTTAAAAAGTGAAATATTAAATTGCAAACTTTGAAATACGCACATTTTTAATGATAAGTGGATAGCGAGTGATTCTCTGCATTGGTTTAAGTAAAAAACTGGAGAGAGGCATTCCACTACACCGAGGGTCAACAGCCAATTTCTGTAAAAGAAAAAAGGTTTAACTTAATGACACTAGTATAGCGCAACACAAAATCTGCCATTTCTGGAAAAAAATACTTGCACAAATGTTTAGAAACTACTTACTGTTTGACTTGTGCCAGTTATAGTTTTACGTAACACCTTCGACCTACAGTACTTTGTTTATTAATGTAGCTCAGTGAATTTTTAATATGGTAGTGGTGTAATGATTGGCACACCTAATCAATAATTTCAGCATCACTTTGATTTATGCCTTACATTGTTGTGAGAATACATACGTGATTTTTGATTTATATACCCACAGATTTAAGTTTAATTTATAAACACATGTAAAATTATTTTAGCTTATATCAATAAAATATTACTTAATGGATACACTACAGCAGATAAAGATCATTTTAAGCTGCAAGTCAAGGCTCTTTTGAAGTGTAAATGTAAAGAAACAAGCTATACAATGATGACAGAGCTGAAGGTCAAGAACAAGATTTTTTTTTTATATATACAGTACTGTGCAAAAGTTTTAGGCAGGTGTGAAAAAATGCTGTATAGAAAGAATGCTTTCAAAAATGGAAGTTCATCAATCAACAAAATGCAGTGAATGAAGAAAAGAGAAATCTAAATCATATCAATATTTGGTGTGACCACCCTTTGCCTTCAAAACAGCACCAATTCTTCTAGGTACACTTGCACACAGTTTTTGAAGGAACTCGGCTGGTAGGTTGTTCCAAACATCTTGGAGAACTAACCACTGATCTTCTGTGGATGTAGGCTTCCTCGCATCCTTCTGTCTCTTCATGTAATCTCAGACACACTCGATGATGTTGAGATCAGGGCTCTGTGGGGGCCATACCATCACTTCCAGGACTTCTTGTTCTTCTTTACGCTGAAGATAGTTCTTAATGACTTTGGCTGCATGTTTGGGGTCGTTGTCCTGCTGCAGAATAAATTTGGGGCCAATCATACACCTCCCTGATGGTATTGCATGATGGATAAGTATCTGCCTGTATTTCTCAGAATTGAGAACACCATTAATCCTGACCAAATCTCCAACTCCATTTGCAGAAATGCAGCCCCAAACGTTCAAGGAACCTCCACCATGCTTCACTGTTGCCTGCAGATACTCATTATTGTACTGCTCTCCAGCCCTTCAACGAACAAACTGCCTTCTGCTACAGCCAAATATTTCAAATTTTGACTCATCAGTCCAGAGCACCTGCTGCCATTTTTCTGCACCCCAGTTCCTATGTTTTAGTGCATACTTGAGTCGCTTGGCCTTGTTTTCACGTCGGAGGTATAGCTTTTTGGCTGCAACACTTCCATGAAGACCACTTCTGGCCAGACTTCTCCGGATAGTAGATGGGTGTACCTGGGTCCCACTGGTTTCTGCCAGTTCTGAGCTGATGGCACTGCTGGACATCTTCCGATTTCGAAGGATAATAAGCTTGATGTGTCTTTCATCTGCTGCACTAAGTTTCCTTGCGTCTACGATCCTCAATGTTGCCTGTTTCTTTGTGCTTCTTCAAAAGAGCTTGAACAGCACATCTTGAAACCCCAGTCTGCTTTGAAATCTTTGTCTGGGAGAGACCTTGCTGATGCAGTATAACTACCTTGTGTCTTGTTGCTATGGTCAATCTTGCCATGACATAAAACTGTCTTCCACAACCTCACCTTGGTAGCAGGAGTTTGGCTGTTCCTCACCTAGTTTTAAGCCTCCTACACAGCTGTTTCTGTTTCAGTTAATGACTGTGTTTCAACCTACGTGTGACATTGATGATCATTAGCACCTGTTTGGTATAATTGGTTGATCATACACCTGACTATAATCCTACAAAATCTCCGACTTTGTGCAAGTGTACCTATAAGAATTGATGCTGGTTCGAAGGCAAAAGGTAGTAACAACAAATACTGATTTGATTTAGATTTTTCTTTTGTTCGCTCACTTTGCATTTTGTAAATTGATAACAATAAATAATCATTATTTATATTTCTGAAAGCATTCTTTGTTTACAGCATTTTTTCACACCTGCCTAAAACATTTGCACAGTACTGTGTGTATATATATATATATATATATATATATATATATATATATATATATATATATACCCAGAATGAGGGCGAAACACGTGTCGCGTACTCTTTGCATTTATTTGACAGTAAACTATTTCAACCATATATATATATATATATATATATATATATATATATTAAAATACTGTGCAAAAATGTTTTGCTTGAAGAGAGAATGGAGGAAGATGTGATTAGGGCAACAATACTATTTATTGGACCACTTCTTTTAAATACATTTGAATGCGATGGTAAACAGCAGTCACCACACTTATGTCCCCACCCTTGTTACACTCTCTCTGTTTGAGTCCATTTTACGTTTTGTTTTAACATTAAGGCTGCTATTTACAACTTCCACCCAGCATTTGGGTCTGGTCACAGTTGATGACCTAAGAACTTAGCAAGGGACATTAAGTTAGCATGGATTCATTTTCTGTTGAGCAAAAGATTCTTGTTGTGACATCAATATGGTCCTTGTCTTTACAACTAATTACAATGTATGGCAGAGTTAACCAACAACTAAAAGTCAAGCTGATGGAGTTGAATGTTTTTTCTAATAATGTCTGTTTTAAGGTGTTTGTGTGTGTTTGGGAACTAACAATTGGATATAAAATAAAAACTTATTTTTGAAGAAATGTGTGAACTCTGTAAAATCACATTAGAACATACAAAGAGGCTAAAGAATATTACATAAGATTACTGAATGAAAATGTCATGAGTTTTATGCATTAAAATTCCAACTTTTGCCTTTACATGGAATAATGTAATGTGTTAAGATAAGCAACCTAAAATATTCTCTATTTGCAGATCTCATTTGAATTATACTGAAGAGTAGTTACACTGAAGGACTGAAATAGAGCAATATGTTCCATTTATTACTTAGCAGACACACAAACAAGGGGCACAGTGGTTAAACTCGTTGCTCAAGTCCATCTCCATTTTATTTGAACCAAAATATGCATTAAAGAAAAGATTTAACTGTATGTTCAACGAGAAATACAATAAACCCCATAAATCTAAGAAAAAATTAAGATTTATAATCATAAACCCCACTAAAACCCCTACTCTGACACAGAGAGCTAATTATTAATAAAAAGAGTCTCACTGTGGAATTCTTGCCAAACTCTAAAGATTCAGCAAAATATTCTGCAAAAATAAAAGAAGCATTACTTTTTCAAGCATAAAAAAGAAAACCCAGTTCACTTTTTTTTTTTTTTTTTTTACAAGTCAATAACCAAATCACAACATACAAAAGTGTCTAACATGCACTAATACTTGATACACTGTAGTCGAAGGAGCACTCAACATTCGTGTCACACAGACAGAGGTACGCACAAATAAAAACTAAAGTCCCAAGTCTACCACATGTAACTACTCAAATCCTTAGTTTGTAAATGAGGAATTCTCATTTCAATTCTCATACATGATTTTTCATACGGAACTTTTTATTTTTGCAAGCACACAGATCTCTCAACAGAAACCTGTCACCAACCATGTAAAACGGCAAGAAGTATGTTAAATCTAGCATAGAGAAGCTTCCACTGCCTTTTTTTGCTTTCACTTTCAGTGACACAAATGAACTTTTTTTCCCCCTTAGAGCAAGTTCTGTGTTTGAGTTTGATGTTTGGCTAGCAAAAAATGTATGCTTAGTTTTACAATTCCCCTCCCTTCCTAGTGTGAATTCTATATTTATCAAAAGTTTTAGGTGGCACAGCCTGTAATTTCACATCCTGAATATGGCCCAAAATCTAGAGAAAAGCGCACAGGCAGATTTTTAATCTTATCCAATAAAACCTATTAATGAGGTGAAACTGCATTTGAATTATCATTTTTTAAGACCAAAAAAAATATAAATTAAAGCAAGTTTAACTGATGCAAACTTTCATACATCTAGGAGTTTCAAGAAGACGAAGGACTAAAGCACAAGGTTGATGGTTCCACTTCAACCAGGTTATAAACCTTATTTTTGGAAAATAAAAGTAGACACCATGGAATATTTCATTGTTTACTTCCTCACAGTGCAAATGATGTATACTAAAATGACATTTTGTTCTAATATTTTTATGAGTGTATTTACACACCAGATACTTTACAGGTAAAAATCAGAAGTTAGCAGATAGACAGAAAAGCAAATGGATAAATATTTATTTGTCAACAGGGGGTAAAATTTGGCAACATTAATCAATCCAAAACAGCACTGCAAGAAGTGGAATGGTTCCATATACTGTACAAGGATATAATTTTAAAAAACTTATATATTTAAATATTCAGCAAACATTTCAACAATTATTGATTTCATAGTTAAGTAAACACTGCATAGTACTTTCAAAACAAATAAAATTACTAAATTATATATCTAAAATACCTTTAGGAAATCCTTAAAGTCAGAGTCTTCATCTGTTTTCTGCTGTAACAGTGCAGCCCCATTGAGTTGACAACTACAGAATCGAATATAGGCTTGCATGTGAGATAGCTCAGCAGCAAGGATATCTCCAATCATCTGTACAGGCATTCTTTCCCCACCAGTCTTTTTACGAACACGAAGTGCTCTAATATTTAAAGAAGATATCACATTAGATTAGCACCTGTGCTATCTATTATTCTTTAATTCACCGGTTATATGGCTAATTAAGTAGAGATAGAGATAATAATAATAATAATAATAATAATAATACATTTATAGGGCACTTTACATTAGCAGTAAATCTCAAAGTGCTACATAAAAAGTTTAAACAAAAGCAAAGCAAGATAAAAACAGAGATAAAACAACAATAATTATAGCATTCTTGTTAATAAGCTTTCTTAAATAGAAAAGTCTTTAGCTGTTTTTTAAAACAGCCCACAATCTGCTGTGTTCTTAGGCTCTCTGGTAGGGTATTCCAGAGCCGTGGAGCAGCGGCTGCAAAGGCTCAGTCACCCATTGAATGAAGTTTGGTCACAGGGGGGCTAAGGCGGTAGGTATTTGCAAAATGGAGGCTTCTTGCAGTGGATTGTAGTATAAGGAGTTCCTTAAGATATTGTGGAGCATTTCCATGGATACATTGGTGAGTAAACAAACAGTCTGTATTCAAAACGGAGATGGATAGGGAGCCAATGAAGTGACTGAAGGATTTGTGAAATGTGGATTCTCATCAGGATTCTTGCAGCACTATTTTGAATTTGTTGTAGCTTTTGAAGGCTCTTGTTGGGTATCCCAATGAGGAGTGCATTACAATAGTCCAGTCTGGATGAGACAAAGGCATGAACCAGCTTTTCAGCATCACAGAGGGAGAGGTAGGGACAAAGTTTGGCTATGTTTCGTAGGTGAAGGAATGCAATTTTACAAAGGTGATGGAGATGTGTATCAAATGACAGATGGGAGTCTAAGTTGACATCCAGATTTGTAACAGAAGGGGAGAGGGTAATGGTACGGTCAGAAAAAGAAATACAATTTACAGAGGAACGAAGTTGATGGGGGGTGGCAATTAAAAGAGCTTCAGTTTTAGTGCTGTTCAGCTTGAGGAAATTCTTGGACATTCAGGCCTCAATCTCATCCAAGCAAGAGGAAAGAGTTGATGGAGGTGTAAGAGAAGTCGAATCCAGTCTCACATAGAGCTGCGTATCATCAGCATTGCAATGGAATGAGACTCCATGCTTGTGGATGATGTGACCCAGGGGTAGCATATAGATATTAAAGAGGGTCGGCCCAAGGACTGATCCATGTGGGACCCCACAGGTGACAGAGTGGGTATGAGATTTAGCATCCCCCAAGGCCACATACTCAGCCCTATCTGTAAGATAGGACTCAAACCACTCCAAAGCAATGCCAGAAACTCCAATTATATAGTGAAGATGACGAAGGAGAATATTATGATCTACCGCAGGGATGCCCAATGCGTCGATCGTGATCGACCGGTAGATCACAAAGGTAGTGCAGGTAGATCGCATTGCATTCAAAAAAAATTTTTTTTTAACGTTAGTCTATCATATATCCTTCCTATGGCATTTGCCACTTGATTGACATAGTTAGGTCCATAAATATTTGGACAGAGACAACTTTTTTCTAATTTTGGTTCTGTACATTACCACAATGAATTTTAAATGAAACAACTCAGATGCAGTTGAAGTGCAGACTTTCAGCTTTAATTCAGTGGGGTGAACAAAACGATTGCATAAAAATGTGAGGCAACTAAAGCATTTTTTTAACACAATCCCTTCACTTCAGGGGCTCAAAAGTAATTGGACAAATTAAATAACTGGAAATAAAATGTTCATTTCTAATACTTGATTGAAAACCCTTTGCTGGCAATGACAGCCTGAAGTCTTGAACTCATGGACATCACCAGATGCTGGGTTTCCTCCTTTTTAATGCTCTGCCAGGCCTTTACTGCAGCGGCTTTCAGTTGCTGTTTGTTTGTGGGCCTTTCTGTCTGAAGTTTAGTCTTCAACAAGTGAAATGCATGCGCAATTGCGTTAAGATCAGGTGACTGACTTGGCCATTCAAGAATTTTTCACTTCTTTGCTTTAATAAATTCCTGGGTTGCTTTGGCTGTATGTTTTGGGTCATTGTCCATCTGTACCATGAAACGCCGCCCAATCAATTTGACTGCATTTAGCTGGATTTGAGCAGACAGTATGTCTCTGAACACCTCAGAATTAATTCGGCTGCTTCTGTCCTGTGTCACATCATCAATAAACACTAGTGTCCCAGTGCCACTGGCAGCCATGCATGCCCAAGCCATCACACTGCCTCCACCGTGTTTTACAGATGATGTGGTATGCTTTGCATAATGAGCTGTTCCACGTCTTCTCCATACTTTTTTCTTGCCATCATTCTGGTAAAGGTTGATCTTGGTTTCATCTGTCCAAAGAATGTTTTTCAAGAACTGTGCTGGCTTTTTTAGATGTTCTTTAGCAAAGTCCAATCTAGCCTTTCTATTCTTGAGGCTTATGAGTGGCTTGCACCTTGCAGTGCACCCTCTGTATTTAATTTCATGCAGTCTTCACTTTTTGGTAGACTTGGATATCGATACGCCTACCCCCTGGAGAGTGTTGTTCACTTGGTTGGCTGTTGTGAAGGGGTTTCTCTTCACCATGGAAATGATTCTGCGATCATCCACCACTGTTGTCTTTCCCGTGGACGTCCAGGTCTTTTTGCGTTGCTGAGTTCACCAGTGCTTGCTTTCTTTCTCAGGATGTACCAAACTATAGATTTTGCCACTCGTAATATTGTAGCAATTTCTCGGATGGGTTTTTTCTGTTTTCACAGCTTAAGGATGGCTTCTTTCACCTGCATGGAGAGCTCCTTTGACCGCATGTTGTCTGTTCACAGCAAAATCTTCCACATGCAAGCACCACACCTCAAATCAACTCCAGGCCTTTTATCTGCTTAATTGATAATGACATAACGACGGACTTGCCCACACCTGCCCATGAAATAGCCTTTGAGTCAATTGTCCAATTACTTTTGAGCCCCTGAAATGAAAGGATTGTGTTAAAAAAATGCTTTAGTTGCCTCACATTTTTATGCAATCATTTTGTTCACCCCACTGAATTAAAGCTGAAAGTCTGCACTTCAACTGCATCAGAGTTGTTTCATTTAAAATTCATTGTGGTAATGTACAGAACCAAAATTAGAAAAAAGTTGTCTCTGTCCAAATATTTATGGACCTAAATGTACAGGGCGGCTAGTCTCAGATCTCTTTTCTTCTAACACACTGGTCATCCCGCAAGCACAATCATACGCACAAGCTACTGCAAAACTCCGGCTGTGATCTAGTTAGCCTTCCAATTTATATCGACTAAAATTTTCTCAGAATGTCACAATCGAAGTGCGTTTGTCTGATCTGTCAATCTATCATTGCTATTCCAAAGAAGGAAAATGTGGAAAGGCACTTTCGAACTGTTCATAAAAACTATGAAACTGGCTTCCTTCTGAAAAGCGATCTGAGAAAGATAAAGGAGAGGGAACTAAAATCGCAGTTAATCGGACAGCCGTCATTTTTCACTCTGCTGAATTCAAAAGCAAAGGCAGACACACCGGAGCATTGTTCCAGGTGAGTGACTCGATCATTAAGCATAAGAAGTCCTTCCAAGATGGAGAGATGATAAAAAGAGGCCTTCGTTGAGACAGATGACTAGGGAGAAATTCCTGCTTAGATTTCAAGACCCCTGGCTGGAGAAAAAGGAGTTTCTCCTTGTCATTAAACATGCAGAATACAAGGAACTTAATAACGATCAATGGCCGCTAGACTTGGCATTTTTTTTCCGATCTGACCAACATGTTGAATGAGCTTAATTTACAGCTGCAAGGAAAAGAGAACTCCATGGTCAATATAATTAGCTCAGTTAATGCTTTCAAACGAAAAATGCAACATCTGTCCTCAAAGCTGCAGCACCTTGATTTGGGGAACATCCAAAACCTCACATCAGAGCTGGAGACGCAATGGAAGGCATGTGCGCAATTTGACAGCATACGCTACACAGAGCAGATTGACAGACGGTTTCAAGACTCAGCTTTATTTGAGCCAATTTCTACATTTAAGTGCTATCCATTTTGGGAAGATGTTGAGGGTGATTCACCCGCATCAAAAATTGCAACACTGTTTCACCTAAAGCTCCTCTACAGTGAAGGATGAGATTTTGACATTACAGGATGACATTCAGCTGAAGTCAGGGGCTCTTGGATAGTTTTGGAACTTACTCACAGAGGAAAAGTATCCAAACATGAGGAAATGTGCTACCTCCTTGACTGCATTATTCGGCTCTACTTATTTATGAGAGTCAGCCTTTTCCCACATGAAGATTATTAAATCGAAATACTGTAGTGACCATAAATGTATTGAATTGTTATTGTGCCATAAAGGTTATATTTTTTATATAGCATTTTTAATGTAGGTAGACCATTTCGACCTGGTCATTTTAAAAGTAGCTCGCAAGCCGAAAAAGTGTAGGCATCCCTGATCTACCATATCAGATGCAGCTGTGAGGTCCAGGAGGATAAGGAGTGATGGAGAGCCCTGGTCAGCAGCCTTCAGGAGGTCACTGGTGACTCTGACCTGGGCTGTCTCTGTACTGTGAGAAGTTCGGAGACCAGATTGAAATTTTTCAAACAGATTGAATTTTTTGAGGTGATCCTGAAGCTGAACCAAAAAAACCTTTTCCAAAACTTTAGACAAAAATGGAAGGTTGGAGATCGGAGCAGTTTGTAATCACTTCAGGATCCAAAGAGGATTTTTTTAAATGAGGTCTAATTTTTGCGGTTTTCAAGGCCAGTGGGACTAAGCCGCTCTGGAGAGAGTGATTAATGATATCAGCAATAAGAGGGCTTATATCTGATACATTAGCTTTTACTAGAGAAGTAGGAAAAGGGTCCAATGAACACGTTGAAGGCCAAATCCTCTGTACGATGCCCTCAACTTCTTTAACTGTGGTACAGAGGAACTGGGAAAGGCAGCCCATTGGCTTCGATGTAGAAATATCCAGCGATGGAGGGCTGGAGGCAGACAATGAGGAGCAGATGATGTCCACTTTAGAGGTGAAATATTCAATAAAATTATTGCACTGCTCCTCTGTGAAATTATTACAGGCATAGGTGTGAGGATTGAGTGAATGATTTATCACGGAAAAAAGTTGTTTAGAATTTCCAAGACTGTTGTTGATTAAATTTGAATAGTATTGAGATCTGGCAGTGGTCAGTGCCCTGGAGTAGTTTTTTTGGTGTTCCCGATAAGCTAATTTGTGGACCGTTAAACTGGTTGCAACAAAACGCAGATGGATAAAACCTACAGAGTGTATGCTGTTTTAAACAAAAAAAGATCTTTATTATTAGATATCTGTTAACAATAAAACCTTACTTTAATAACTTGGTATTGGACATAATAAGTTCTTTCCAGTTAACAAAAATCATCCCCATTTCTTGTTCTGTAAGACGTCCCGATTCTGCCATTGCCTTATGAAAAACCTTAAAAAAAAAAAAAAAAAATCACCTTTAATTTACAACTTAGAATATGTAGGCAGCCATGTAAATATTACATCACAATTTAGAACAAAACAGCTTTTTACATTCAATATTTTTAGTATCACATTCTTTTGTATTTTACATTTATTTACATATTTTATTTTCATTGATTCTAACCTGCACCATTCATATGAGGTAATACATTAGATCCATATTTTAAGAGGCTTACTACAAACCTCTAAAACAAGCTGTAGATCGTCCATATATCGCTCCTCTGTCTGAATGAGCTCATGGATATAACCCTGTCTTTTTCTTTCTACTGGTGTCATAGTGTCAAGACTCATCAAGTCAGCACACCCTATGAAAGAAACATTAAAATAATTACAAATAAAATGAGCAACATCAAAAATATGCATCACACCTGACCATTAATAATGAAAAACACTTTTAATATTTGCACAGTAATTAGTGCTGCTTCTCAACTTCAGAACACAGAGTTAAAAAACCTAGACGATCAACTATAAAGTGGCTTAATATTAGTGAGCATGCCCAGTTGCCATATTCTGGATTGATTTATGCAAGCAGATGCCGTCAGAAATAAGCTCTGTGAGTCTGAATTGAGTGAAGCAAGTTCAAAAATGAATGCAAAGTGTAAAAGAAAAAAAAATGAGGTAAAAGCTTTTAAGCAAAAAGCCACATTCACTTTTCTTTATCATTAGTACACATTAGCAGCTATTTAAATATCAATTATTAAAAATGCTTTAAAACTTAATATTGGTCAACTCACACCCATCAATAATACATAATACAGCTAAATGGAAAACATGAAAAATGAGTTATCATCTTAAGTGGCAGTGTTTCTACATTTCAGTATTTAAATTCCGGTTCAAAGCTACAGGTGCCTTCTGTGGTCATTTTCATTGTGCCACCCATGTTGATGCGGTTCTTCAGAGATCTTGTTACTTTGAAACAATTCAAAGACATGTAAAAGTTGGTGATTGTTACCCAATTGTCAGAGTGGGAAAATGTTTGGGTGTGTACACTACATGCGTTTCACGAGCCTCAGATCCCTGACATATCCCAGGCATCCAGAGACATTTACCATCTGTGTGAAAAAATTTGTTTCATTCCAATATACAGAAAACTGACATTTTCAAGAAAACAAGGAACTTAAACTTAAAAGTTTACCATTTAATTTCTACTCCACTGTCCAAAATGTTTACCTGAATTAAGAACAATTACCTTAAAAATTTATTTTACAAGAATAAAAATATTTTATTAAAGCTGATATTTCTCTAAACTTTCATATAATGAAAAAAGGGGCAATAAGAAATTTAAAATGATGCATTTACACAACAAGGAACACAGAGAAGTAACTTCAAGCACTGCATGATGTATAATAATAATCATACTACCCGTTTTCTCACTTCTTTTCTGCTGTACTTTTTATTCTCTGTTTACTTATAAATATTAAGCCACTTCACAATAGACTTTAAAGCAAAGATTCAGCAATTAAAAGACAAATGATTTAATATTGATTTCTTATACTCCTATTATTCTTACTGCAATTTTCGGTAATCGTTAAAGATGTATAACTGATTACTTTTATAAATCGACAACTGTCAGAATTTATACTCTGTTACAATCAATAATTACTAAATCATTCATTCATAAATCAGCTGAAAGGCTAAATGCTTAATGTTAATTAAAAAATGTTGACCAAGATATAAAAGTAAAGCAATAGATTAATTTGCTGAAGCTGGAAGAACACTTTAAAACTAATTTGTACTATATATCAAAAAATGATGTTTGCACAAGACAACATTCACACAGGAGTAAATGGTGCATTAAAATGGGAAATCCTGAACTAGAAAAAAGAATCATAAAAGGCCAGAAAAAACTGTATGTTTAATCATTTGGAAACATGAAGATATGAACTGAACCCAGAAAATACATTTTATAATTGCATTTTTGCACTTCATCAATTAAATGTAGTGTGAATGAACTGCAATGTAATTAGACCAAAAAAGAATCAGTATTAATTGTCACTGCTTCCTAGTAGCCTTTGTGCTGTTCAGCATTCACATATTTAATTGCACATAATTTTTATTGATATTTAAATTTGTGTTTCAAACACAATAATTAAAACTAGTACTTAAATGTTACTTGATGTTTTAGACATGTGGAAGTTTGAGGGAAAAGAAATGCCATATTACAAAAAGAGAGTTGGTTTCAGGATTCTACCTCACATCTTCATAGTCCTGTAAACAAATCTCAGCCTGTGTGGAGGCTTTACATATTCCCCACATCTGTACAGATTTTCCTACCATATTCCATGTAAGAGCCATATTTTAAACTAGTCCTGTATAAGAATGTATGGACCAGTTTATGAGTGGATTGTATTAAGAATTGGTTACAGATCTTCCCTCTAAGATGTGTGCGTAGATGCACATAGTTTGTGCCTAAGTGAATAACATTTTTCCAGTAGCACACAAAGGATCCAATCAGGAAATCCTTCTTCCAATTCCTCACAAACATTATTCATGCAGTTTCGCTGTCATTTGCTTTGATGTAGGGCTGCAAATTTATCTAAAATGAAGATTGAAATATTCATATTAAACATACTTGAAAATAATCGAATGTGGGATAAATATTCTGGATGCTACATGTATATTTGTACCGTATGTGATTTTTAAATATTTTTTTATTACCATGAATATTTTTTTGCTTTCTGCTCATGATTCATCTGCAAAGCGTGAAGTGCATATATCTTCTGCAGTGCTGCATAAAAGATACAGGTTGAAACTGCAACATTCAGATGAATGTGACAGTTGAAAACACAGCATTTTATAAAAACAAGATTATTTGTGCATACAAAGTGACATGAGCTAAGAGAAAGAGGACTAAAGTACAGCTTGCAATGACTTCCTGTACTGTATAAGAAAACATCAGCTAAAATCACTGGTGACTGCTTAAATATATTAAATGCTGTCATTGTGTAACTTGCAGAACAGGGTGACCAACTGAGTGCTGTTGGCAGGTGCTTGTAACCAATAAATAACACACGGAAATAAACTCAACTCAGTTTCAATTTTTTCCCTTTTACTGGTACAGTGAAAATGTAATACAGATTACCTGAACATTCTAAACTGTGTATAAAGTCAACAGCCCCCAAAGAATACTGTTTGAAACAGCATATAACCTGAATCTTAGATACCTAAAATGAAAAATTTTACATTAACAAGGCTTTTTGTTGTTATATTATCAAAAGGAAAACCAGAAATATGCCAGTTATGTACCATTGACTTTAATGGCAAAGTAATCAAGCTTCTGCCTGCTGTGATGGATGCTTGACACTTCAAGCACAAACCAGCAGTGTGTCTGAATTCTCATGTTAAAGAAGTAGAATTCTGTCCATTTTACTAATGGCAAGAAGAGCTAACAAGTAAACCTAAACATTTTTTACCTTGCTCTGTGTGGCAAACTTTTTTTTGAAGATGGCTACACCTCATTTTCTTATTTTCGCCTTTCCTAAGAACTAAACATTATGCGTCTGGATTCGATTTCTACCTTGATAATAAATTTCAGAATTCAGGACAGATTAGTTTAGCTGCTTTTGTGTTTGTGCCATGTAAAGATACTGCCAAGCTTCAAATCAGTAATAACAAATTAATGCCAATAAGTACAGCAAGAAAATCCACTTACAATTAAACACAACAAAATTTTGGAAACACCACCAGTAAGATAAAAAATATTTTACTATAACACACTGATATATATCTCAGACCCTGTCCTTTGAATATCTGCACATTTTAAATGCTGCCCCTTCATTTTGCACTTAACAGATCTGGACTCTAAGTTGAGTGCCAATATTATTTGTCTTACTTCTCCTAGGCTATGTGAATGCACTATAATACTACTGAATGAACATACAATGGTAGGGACTTGCAAACGTTTCTCTACTTAAGTGTTTTCCATTATTAAGTATTTAACTGTCGTCACTTACTGCACACAGTCCATTACACTCACCACAAAGAAAACTTGACAACTTCTAACTGAAAGTTAAGTTCACTGGTACACATGTAGAACTGGATGTGAAAAAATGTCAAGTTGTTTATATCTGAAGACTGTGGGGCATTTGATCTTGCTAAATTCAGCCTAAAGAAGTCTTAATATAAAAACACTCTCACAACAGGTTTCTGACATATTTTCACTTTTCTGATGGACAATGGAACTGCAAATGTTAATTTGTACTATGCCAAGATCTGCCCATTATTCCACCTTTGACAATCAACAATATTTAGAATTCAAGTGACATAATCATCAAATAAATGAGCTAAATTTATAGAAGCTGTCAAATGTCATGCTCTCTTATGCCAGACAGATGAAGTAATACAATATAAAATTATGCGATTTACACATTTAGTAGAAAGAAATAAAGTGCACTTTTCTACTATATTACTCAAAGTAGTAACAGACAGTACAAAACACCAAGAAATTTTAAGACAAGGCATGTAAATTTTCCATACCATGCAAGGCTTGTTTTTAATCAACTTTAGCTAGACTTCTTGCAGTACGGCCAGGTTTACACAAATGATGGGCCAGGATTCATCACAAAACAAATAAGATGATACTATCAGTCATCCCCAGCATTTAACACGTGTATGGCCATTCAACTCTAGTTAAATGGATGGGTATCTCAGGATTAATATTATTAAGTACCGCAATAAAGCATTCCAAGGAAATTTATTGGGGGATAATCTGATTGGCATTTCTCTAGATCTAGTTATTTCCAGTACTAGAAAATACTGGGAAAAAACTAGTATATTCCAGTTCCTTACTCCAGTTTACACTTGTTATCATACAGATTTTAAGGACTGCTATTTTTCTGATAGGTCTCCAATACACTGCTGAAATTATGCATCTGCTATTCTTGCTTTGTTACCTTTTCAGATGATACATTGCTCTATTATTCATCTTCTGGATTTAATTAGGTCTCTAATACTGTTTAGGTGTCATGGATGTCCTAGTATACAGTATACTGCTTCAATGCAGGCATTTTGTTTTTAATATGCATGCAGCATTCAAAAAAGCAATATTTATATTGTAAGGTGCCGGAGTGATTTCAATCTAAAAATAGGCCATCATTACAGATTGATTAATTGTAGGTCACACACAAATGTTAAAAATAATATATCACACAAAGCCACTGTACATATGGAACTAGCTGATTAGCAGTGCAGCTTAGCAGAATTAATGTTCAATGTTACGATGTTTAAATTTTAATTATACTGCATGTTTAAATCATTAAGTTAATGGTGAGACTAAAAATAAACTGACATGGAGTGAATGATTTGTTTTTGTAAAAACTATGCACTCTGTGTTTGTTCTTAGATCCTGTAAGAGCCATTTTCCTTGTTCTATAAGATTCACGAATATTTCTTAGATGACGATGCATAAATAATGGGAGGTTCTTATAACTCCCGTAAATAGAATCTTAGTGGTATATTCTTACCATTTCTAACAGCTTGGAGTAAACATTATTCTTCAGTCAGCTAGTGATAGCCTTGCCTTGTATAAGGTGTAGAGGCATACGGTTTTTAACCGTGATCGCACATCACCGTGCCTGGGCACTTGCCTATGTGCCAACCGGCTTACGAGCCTTTTAAGTGTGTGAAGCAAATATGGACTTAACGGCACTTAATTTATGTGTTGTGCCGTACGTAAAGCGTACAGAAGAAGAAGCTAAGAACCTTTAAGTAGAGAAAAAGAAATTAACCTTTAAGTAGAGAAGAATAAACATGACCGCACGTAATAGTGCTCGATGGCCTACGGGCTCTTTGAATGTGAGAAATAATAAGTAAAGAAAACTTGTTTACTTAAGTACTGCAACGTACGCCAAGGCGTACAGAAGAAGAAATTAAGAACCTTTAAGTATAGAAATAACTAAAGTCTTTCAAGAGAAGCTAAGTTTAAAGAAGATACATTTTTCCTTTTTTTTGCCTTTTATTTTACGTGTGTAACTATTTTTTCTTTTATTCTTGTGTGGACTATTTGCTTTTACCTTTCACTAAATACCTTTAAAACGAACTCTTGGACTCTTGAGAATTCTTTTGACACGCGTCTTACCCGTGCCGGATGACACCTTATATATTTCAGCAGTTATAGATCCAGTCACAGATCAAGAATAAAATGGCCAGTTTAGCTGTAAATATTTGGTTTACATGCACTTATGCTTCATGTGTACAACTAATAAAACATTGATTCTGATAAACCATTTAGGAACACAGACAAACGAATGGATCAAAAAGTAAAGAAACCCTACACCTTTTACCCACTACTCTGCAAAAATATGCATGTTTCTAATATTAAATTTGAAAATACAAGTGATGAAATAGAACTTTAAAGAACTAAGGGGGACACAGCAAGTACCTCATTACT
The DNA here is from genome assembly GCF_900747795.2 of Erpetoichthys calabaricus. NCBI lineage: Eukaryota > Metazoa > Chordata > Cladistia > Polypteriformes > Polypteridae > Erpetoichthys > Erpetoichthys calabaricus. The sequence continues at coordinate 53,345,526 of NC_041396.2, read as the reverse complement.
CTACACAAGACTCAACATTCAAAACAGTAATTTTGATGACTTGATAAAGATAAAAATATTAATTTTAGAAACATATACATTTGGAAGAGGGTCTATTTACAAAACACAGAATTGTTTTCATTATGTTGATGAATGGTTTAAAAAATTGCTTTACAAAAGTCTAGAGTAATTTTATTTTAGTGACCAACCATCCCCACCCAAATTGAACACATACTCAAAAGAAAACAAATGCAAATTTGAAGTCTTGAATTTCGTTTTATTTCTTGGAAAAAAACACTGATAAAATACTCAATACATCAATATGACATTTACACTCAATGTGGCATATCAGAAAATGACTTACATTCTTTAGCGGTTTTAAATATATTGCATAGCACGCTTGTTATTGTTAAAGGAAACATGCAATAGCTGAGTATGTCTTTCAACCATACTGCCAGTAGATGTCCACAAGACACTGTATGTTTAATATAAATCATTTAAAAAGCCAATGCAATTTGTTTAGTTATATTCTATTACTGAAATATTCAAGCAATGCATAATAAAAGGTAAGTATGTAACCATATACTCCGTAGTGCATACGTGTCTTATATACTTATTTTAATTGTACAAAGGCAGTGATAGGCAATTTGTGTAAAGTCTGTAATTGAAAATAAAAAGTGCAATGTGTAAGTGCCCAATTAAATTGATTACATGAAAACCCATTTGTACTGGATTTTTGTGACTACTTGAAAACGACTAACACAAGAGCAAAAAATTCTGAAAATCTTCTATATGCAATTAGAACGCAAAATGAAATGTCTTCACTTGATAGGCATTTGCTGCTTTTTTTTTTTTTTTGCACACTTTAACCGGAGCTTATTGCCTCCATTTTCCTTTAATCACTCTGGTTAGTCTAGCAAATTAGTAAATAAATACATTTGACTATAATATGCAGTATATGATTCATGAAGACCAAGGAGTTGTTTTACCATCATCATGGCATGTACTTAGACAGTAGTATGAAATATTCCTACATTGTTAAAAATTAGGGGCATACACAAATACATCTTAAGGAAGGTGAATGGAAAACCTCTCTGACTCTGTTTAGTAGTCCACTCACCAATTACATGTTGGAAGTAGGGAACATAATAGCAGTCAGATAAAGGCTACACTTCGGAAATACCCTACATCAGCATATCTAGAGACTCAAGAAGGCAGAGACCAAAATCATGTTGAAAAAATGTACTGATATTAAGAAATAATTATTTAGCTATTCAGATGAAAAGCAACATAATATGCTTGGTGGTACTGAAAGCTGTAATTTATCAGGACAGAGGAAGGAATTAATGGAAGCAAGTGTCAGGAAATTCCTCATTACATCTGCTTTAGTCTGCAAAATACTTCAGGCAAGAACAAGAGTCACTTTCAAAAGGACAATAACCATATGGATTCAGCCAGCTGGTGAAAAATAAGAGTGCCTTTAGAACAACAAGTTAAATATATCCAAAATGACTGAACAAACCACTGACTTAACACTAGAATTACCGGAGCCTACGAAAAAACTCGTAGATCCGGCCCACCTTAAATCGCTTCTTAAAACCGTTCTCACCTCTCCGCCAGCGTCTTTTGTCATCTAAATGTACTGATAAAGACATGCCGCAAGCAGCCGGCTATTCCATCCCCCCACCGACTTAGAACGTAAACGAACGTCTCCCAGCTCATGCCTTGATTGATTATCTGGGAGTGAAGTGGAGTTTTAGAGTGGAAATAATAAATCGTTATTTGGAACACACGCATTTCATGTGTGTTGAGTTTCTACAGTAATCTATGTAAACACATTTTTAAAACAGAAACGTTTTTTATATTCTAGTAACAAATGACAAAATGTAGGCATAAACTATATAATGTATGAAGCCTGAAGTCCAAATATCAAAGAAACACTTTCACAAAAGGTACAAAAAAAAAAAAAAAGCCGCCTTAGTGTGCAACATTGACACTCATTTACTATGACTTCCGCCGTGGCGCAACAGTATCAGTTGCTGACTAGCAATCAGAAGGTCACGAGTTCGATCCTGCATGACTCCCTTTTGAGAAGTGAAGTGTTCTTATTTTTACTATTTTGGAGTAGAAAGATACATTTGATTTCAGTCTGTAATAGCCGGTGTAATTTATGATATTTGCAAAGGTTAACTTTGTTTTTTTTTTTTTTTTTTTTTAAATTCACTTTTCATTCTCTGTCGCGTTCAGGATCCTTCCCTACCACCCCCCCCACCTGACACTGCTGTTTTCACATAAAGACGCGCTATAGCTCTGCAGTGTATCACGATACATACGACCACATGTTTTTTTTTCAAACAATCTTGCCAGTCTCCACATGTTGCTGTATGCTGTTTCTTTTGTACTCCAGGACATGCAGAGGAAAGCATAGTAAAGAGTAGTAACTTCAGCGCTATATGCAATCATCAAACACTCCCCATCTGATACTGCTGTTTTCACATAAAGACGCGCTATAGCTCTGCAGTGTACTTGTGACTGCATTGTCGTACCAATGCTTGCGAACTGAAGTGTCTGCATGCACATTTCGTGGCATTATACATGTATTTTTTGAACATGACCATGTAGCTCAAACACAGGAACATATGTTGATGTAAAAGTATAACAAAACAAGTGCACTTTTATTCAAGACTATAACCGAAGAAAAAAGAAAGCAAGTTACAGTAGGTGGTTGATATGACAGCTTGCGTGGTGCAATGCCAAGAACTGCTGATTTCCATTCCGTGCTATGTAACTGTTAACTGTTAACATTTGAATCTGATGATTACATATAGCGCTGTCTTATTCAGTGTGCGCAAGAACATGCAGGTGGCCAGTTGCTGCGCACACAACGCACATTTTAAAAAAAGAAAGAGACAAATATATGTGACATTTTGAAGAAATCATTTTATGACGCAAATAGTACCAATCAGAAAACATCGTCGAAGTAATGCAATATTATTTGAAAACAAACAGCATCAGGTTGGGTGTGAAGTTATACTGGCGCTGTTTGAGTCAGATCAGAAGCTGAATAAGCTGAACAAGCTTCTGTTCTGACTCTAAGTAAAAAGCATGAATTAATCAACAGAAATAACAGCGATCGACATTTTAAAATTAACGATTTACAGTTCATACCAATTTAAAAATTTTATTTCCGTTTGAGGAAAAAAAAAAACACTTTCTCCAAAGTTGGGAATTGAACTGTGTTGAACTCTGTAGCACGGGAAGGTTGCTGTGCTCCAAGTCAGCAAATCTTAGCGTTAAGCCACGGAAAGTGTTGTAGCATCCTTGAACCTTTTGTGAAAGTGTTTATTTGATGTTTGGACTTCAGGCTTCACACATTCTATAGTTATGCCTACATTTTGTAACATTTATTACTAAAATATGAAAAAGTTTCTGTTTTAGAAATGTGTTTACACAGGTTACTGTAGAAACAGAACACGCATGAAATGCATGTATTCCAAATAACAATCTATTATTTCCATTCTAAAACTCCAGCAGTTCAGTCACTCCCAGATAATCAAACAAGGCATGAGCTGGGAAAACTTAGTGAATGTTCTGCGACGGTGGGGGATGAAATAGCCGGCTACTTGCTGCTTGTCTTAATCGGCACATTTAGAAGACAAAAGAGAGGTGAGAACGGTTTTAAAGTGGGCCGGATCTACGAGTTTTTTCGTAGACTCTGGTAATTCTAGTGATAAATTCAATAAAAATATATCATTAGGCATAAAGATTATGTTGTAGTGCCACTTCAGTTCATAAAGGGAAAGCACAAAAATCCACAAATTCAAGTGTAAACATGGACTCCCTTAAAGTCAACCATACCATTTACTGTTTATTTAGTTTTAATGCTTAAGCGATAAATGTATAACCAGAAACACTGGAAAATAAACACAAAAAACAATAAGATTGTTAACTTAAAACCTTTGGCATATCTCACACTCATTTATATATATATGGGATACTATACAGTAATCCCCTTTTTATCATTTTTCCATATCAAAGGTTTATCAAGAGTAAATTATGCTGTACTGATGGAGTAGGCTGCTTGAATCCACCTGCTGCTACTCATTATTTGTATGCTCATTAAATGAGAAATTAATCTGGAGTCTAATTAAACACAGTCTGACACAGTATTACCAAATCATTCCACAAACATAAAAAAAAAAAAAAAAAACACAAAAACTTCTGTGTAAATAAGAATTTGTTCCAAAGACCTATTTTTTGCAGGAAACTGTTTTTAACACTGGGTAAAAAAAAAAACATACGCCCATTTTGTTAAAACTATAACTTAGCAACAGGCTGCTTAAATTAAAAACTGATAATAACCTATGTAAAAAGACTCAAAGAAGCAATTGCTCTGAAAAGTGATCATCTAAGTCATTGACTGAAATGGGTTAATACTAGAAGACATTTCATTTTTTACAGAATGTTTATTACACAAACACAGCAGAAACACTTTCCCCTTTTATCATGAAGGCAAAATGTGTAACTTGGGAAGGAGCTATACTGGTAATGTATTTATTATTTACAGTTGTGGCCAAAAGTTTTGAGAACGACACATGTATTGGTTTTCACAAAGTTTGCTGCTTCAGTGTTTTTAAATCTTTTTGTCAGATGTTTCTAAGGTATACTGAAGTGTAATTACAAGAATTTCATAAGTTTCAAAGGATTTTATTGACAATTACATTAAGTGTATGCAAAGAGCCAAGATTTGCCATTCCTGAGCAAGCTCTGCACTGGTGATGCTTTGATCCCGAGCCATGAATAAAGAATGGTACCAAAACAAAACTTCTCCCAACCATCCACGAACAGTTTGGTGACGATCACTGCCTTTTCCAGCATGATGGACCACTGTGCCATAAGGCAAAGGTGATAACTAAATGGCTCGAGGAACAAAACATTGAAGTTTTGGGTCCATGGCCAGGAAACTCCCCAGACCGTAATCCCACTTGTGGTCAATCCTCAAAAGGCGGGTGGACAAACAAAAACCCACAAATTCTGACATAATCCAAGCACTGATTATGCAAGAATGGGCTGCCATCAGTCAGGATTTGGTTCAGAAGTTGATTGACAGCATGACAGAGCGAATTGCAGAGGTCTTGAAAAAGAAGGGTCATCACTGTAAATATTGGCTCTTTGCATAAACTTAATCTAATTGTCAATAAAATCCTTTGAAATGTATGAAATGCTTGTAATTATACTTCTATACCATAGAAACATCTGACAAAAAGATCTAAAAACACTGAAGCAGCAAACTTTGTGAAAACCAATACTTGTGTCATTCTCAAAACATTTGGCCACAACTGTACTTATTGCAAAATACTGCAAAAATGTTAGTGATCAAATATCAAAAAGAAAAATTATTAATTGTAACCATATGCAGTACTCTACCTAAGCCTTACATTGTTCAAGACAGAACCCAAATATTTGTGGCAAAACTCTAAAACTGCCCAAGTCTATCCCTCTTCACCTGCAGTATAAATTGATGACTATAAATATAAATGATAATCTATAGAAGTTAAATGTGTGCAAATTAAAACAGTGAACTGTTATAATATGGAAAGGATACATATTGATTTTATTTCAAGTTATCATTTCAGTTTTAAGCTATGTAGTATTGTTCGAAGAGGCAAAGCATGCCGAAAAAAACATGTACTTCATTTTAAGCATTAATTATACATTGTTAAGAAATGTCTCTTTTTCTCATCATAAAATATTTGGCAGATATAAACAGATAAATCAGTAATATTGTAATGTTTAAGGTGTGGGTTTTTGTGTGACTCATCTCCCACTAAATTAACCATTTGTACAACAATTTAAGCTTTCAAATAAATATATAATTCATCATTTGAGAGAAAAGGGAGGAAGAGAGAGAGAGAGAGAGAAAGAAAGAGCGAGAGAGACCCAGAAAAGGAAAAAAAACAGCTGATAGAACTGAAAGCCACAGAAAGACCCACTATCCTTTTCTTTAGAGATAAACAGTTGTCTCAGTATATGGGAATAATTCAAAGCATCAGAGACCTCATTTACTACAATATAATACAGTTTTATGTGCATGCACAAAAAAAATCATACACTTGTATGCGTGTGTAGGTGTATATAAAACACACGCATACAGATATACAAACTGTAAACACATTCTACAGTACATATTGTATATGTGCAAATGTAAATTTGTCTGATCAAATGTTAGTTTTTGAGAGTATATCTACTTTCTTTACATGACCAAAATTAAATTATTAGGTGCTTCAAACAAAAGTCATGCAATCTATTTGTGTTCAAATTTAGTTATCTAAATGTGACAACACAGTATTTGCTAAAATGAATTAGTATCTTTGCTTGATCCTAAAAAAATATCCTTAAAAGAATTGAAAAAAATGTTGAAGATTTTCTGACTGCTCAAAGCTGTCTACCCAGAATCCAACCTGAAGTAAGTCTGGGATAGTGGGTCTCTGTGTGGGGCTTTCGCTGAGAGGAAGGCAACATTACGGTCCTAAAAAACAAAAGAAACGAGGGAAAAATAAAAATGCAGGGAATAAAAACCCTAAAGAGACGAAACTGACAAAGAGATGAAAAGATGAGGCAGATTAAAGGATAAAATTAAGCATGGCAATATATTTACAAAAACACACAGGAACAGAGAGAGGGAGATATAAAAAATAAGATAGAAATTGATTTGAAACTAACTAATCATTCACAGATCCTTTGGTGTTACTAATAGCTACTACACACAATAAAGCACTGAAACAAGTAATATTCATGCTGAATGTACAAAATTAAGTAAAGAAATAGCTGAAGAAGGATATTAACTGTTTAAACTCTTCTCTGTAAAAAATTATAATAATAATTTATTCAGAGTAAAATATGTTTATAATGTGAAATCAGAAGAGTAAAATATTATGAGGAGACTTCATCACTGTTCTTTATGGAAAAAACAGATGAATGGATAGTATGTATGTTCACTAATATGCACAATGCAATGAAGCTTAAGTCATTCTATTTAATCATATACTTTCATTTATAGTGAAAAATCAAGACAGTTATTGGTCTTAATATTAACATAGGACAGAAAGAAATACAATGTTTTATTCTGGTAATCTTTATGAACAGCTTCTCTTGATACAAGCCAGAAAAGGTGAATAAATATGCAGCATGTCCGGTAAGGAGATATATATATATATATATATATATATATATATATATATATATATATATATATATATATATATATATATATATGTTTATAAAATAAAATAAAAAAGGCCCATCTTCTTCTAGATTATATTTACTAAATTACTCTGTAGATGTCTAGAGATTTTGGATTTGGAGAAGCGTATCTTTTTGACATGTTACCATCATAAATAATCAAACATAGATATTCATTTTCATTTCTATACTAATGACTATCCACTCAATTTATCTATGAATTCCAGTGACACCTTTCCTATTTATCTCAAGTAAAGAAACAGTAGATGTAAACTAGTAGACAGAAAGTACATCATTAAACTGTGAGGGCTTAAAATTTAGTTGTGCTTAACTTTCTATAGGTCAAGGTCTTATTTTAACTTAGATAAATAATCCTTCTCTTGTTAACTCACAAATAAATATCTCATTGTTTAATTTCAAAATAGTGACAAAAACAATTTGTTTTTACCTAATAAGTCACAGATCTATTAAATTAATTCCTTTATTGTAGATATAGTTATTGTAAGAAATTTATTTAAGGAACTATTAATCATTCTCTTTCCATCCAAGAATAAACTTCAGCAGTAAGACTACTAGGTCAAAAAACAGCTGTTAATTATGTTCAACAGCTTTTAAGTAAAATGCAAATTTATCAAAACCTTTCACTTATCTGGTAAAGGATAACTTTGTCTTAAACACAACATTCTGTGTTAACAAGACTTGATGTAAGTTATAATATATTATAATTCCCAAAATGTACACTGATCACAGCCATTGTCTACAGAGTATCTAAAGTTAGGAATGATTTTTTTTTAGGAAACATTTTTTCCCCCAAAACCAGAACATTCCAGTAGCATTCAACAAATCTAACACATTATAATATACCAGATGAATAAAAGCAAAGGAAAAAAATACAAAACAAAAACAACAGCAGAAAAAAAGGCTAAGAAAAAACAACAATTCAACTCCCACCCATATAAAAGAAAAAAGGAGAGTCTCAGGCAAAATAGAAAGCAAACGATAAAGCAGTTTATGATACTAGAGAGTCAATCAAAAGCCCTGCATGCTTATTTTAAAATAGTATTAATGAATTCTTGTTACATTTTAAAAAAGTTTTGGACATATCCTCTAAAAGAGAATTTGATTTTTTCAAATTTGAGATAACACAGAACATCACTTATCCACCGAGTTATCCGCTGGGTTGCAGTTCTTCCAGCTGAACAAGATAGGGCTGTGTGCTGTACAATATTGCAATTGATTCCTCACTATGCACCTTAATGTCATCAAGCAGTACACCGAATATTGCTGATAATGGATTCAGAGTGATTGTAACACTGAGGCTGGTTTAAAAAGTAAGTAAAGATTTTGGACCAAAATGATATTAATTTAGTGTATTCCCAAAACAGTTGGCCTAGTGATGCTAGAGCCACATGGCAGTGCTTGTATGTTGGGTCTTGCACTAGGTGCAATTTGGACAGATGTAGGGAAAATAAATGTGATTGATGAAAAACTTTTAGATGAATTATTAAATGCTTGGCACAAATAGCCATACATAGAATACATCTCCAGTTCTAAATTCCACTCATTTTCTGAGATGCTGATTGAGAGGTCCCTTCTTTCAAATATCTTGATATATTGATGAAATACTGTTGTTGTCTTGATCGAGACTGCTCAATATGAAACTCTGGGTTTTATTTGGTTGTGAAATATGGAAAGTGTGGAAGGTTTCTTTCAACAAAATTTATAGTTTGCTTGTAGTTAAAAAGTGTGAAGCTGGGAGGTTCAAATGGGAGCATAATCCGTTGTCTATATAAGCATCTCTTGGTGTCTTAATTCCTAGTGGTTTCAATTAGATACATACTGAGGTACATCATAGAGAACTGAAACAGATGACTATTGTATACAGAAGCAACAGAAAACAGCTTATTTACCTTGAAATGTGTCCTGCTGGCTACCCTGTAGAATTTTATAAGAAATTCTCCACTCAGCTAGCTCCCCTCTTATTGGCAACATTTACATAAGCTAGAGACAATCAAATTCTACCTCAAACTTTTCGTCAAGCATTAATCACCGTCTTTCCTAAACAAAATAAGCACTTGTTACAATGTGCATCATGCAGACCAATTTCACTCCTGAATAATGATGTTAAGATACTCTCAAAAATTATAGCTAGAAGGATGGAGAAAGTGCTGCCTTTGGTAATATCACAGGATCAAACTGGATTTATTAAAGGCCGACACTTATCTTCCAATCTTTGACGCCTGTTTAATGCAATATATTCACCAGAAAAATCAAACACCCCAGAGATATTATTATCACTAGATGAAGAAAAAGCATTTGATATGATTGAATGGAACTACCTTTTCACTGCATTGGAGAAATTTGGTTTTGGCCCGAATGTGTGTGCATGGATCAAACTACTGTATACCAATCCAGAAGCTTCAGTTTGTATTAACATTTGTTTAGACTATTTTAAGTTAGAAAGTGGCACCAGACAAGGATGCCCCTTGTCACCACTGCTGTTTGCAATCGCCATTGAACCACTGGCGGTCCACTGTCGAAATTCTTATCAGATAAAGGGGATTATCAGAGAAGGACTGGAACAGAAAATTTCTCTATATACAGTTGATATGGTTTTATATACAGTAATCCCTCCTCCATCGCGGGGGTTGCGTTCCAGAGCCACCCGCGAAATAAGAAAATCCCCGAAGTAGAAACCATATGTTTATATGGTTATTTTTATATTGTCATGCTTGGGTCACAGATTTGCGCAGAAACACAGGAGGTTGTAGAGAGACAGGAACGTTATTCAAACACTGCAAACAAACATTTGTCTCTTTTTCAAAAGTTTAAACTGTGCTCCATGACAAGACAGAGATGACAGTTCCGTCTCACAATTAAAAGAATGCAAACTACATCTTCCTCTTCAAAGGAGTGCGCATCAGGAGCAGATCATGTCAGAGAGATAGAGAAAAGCAAACAAATCAATAGGGCTGTTTGGCTTTTAAGTATGCGAAGCACCGCGGCACAAAGCTGTTGAAGGCGGCAGCTCACACCCCCTCCGTCAGGAGCAGAGAGAGAGAGATATAGAGAAAGACAGAGAAAAACAAACAAGCAAAAATCAATACGTGCCCTTCGAGCTTTTAAGTATGCGAAGCACCGTGCAGCATGTCGCTTCAGGAAGCAGCTGCACAGAAGGTAGCAACGTGAAGATAATCTTTCAGCATTTTTAGACGAGCGTCCATATTGTCTAGGTGTGCGAACAGCCCCCTTGCTCAATCCCCCTAGGTCAGGATCAGAGAAAATCAGCGCAAGAGAGAGAAAAGTAAGTTGGGTAGCTTCTCAGCCATCTGCCAATAGCGTCCCTTGTATGAAATCAACTGGGCAAACCAACTGAGGAAGCATGTACCAGAAATTAAAAGACCCATTGTCCGCAGAAATCCGCGAACCAGCAAAAAATCCGCGATATATATTTAAATATGCTTACATATAAAATCCGCGATGGAGTGAAGCCGCGAAAGGCGAAGCGCGATATAGCGAGGGATTACTGTATATCAGACCCAGAAAACACTGTGCCTGCAGTTTTAACAGCACTTACAGAATTTCAAAAGATATCCGGTCTCAGAATTAATCTAAATAAAAGTATACTCTTTCCAGTGAATTCACAAGCTTATAATATTAGATTGGACACCCTACCTTTTACCATAGCAGATCAGTTTAAATACCTAGGGGTCAACCCTTCATCTCACTCTAGCCGGAAGAATTAACGTTAAGATGAATATCCTTCCTAAACTTATTTTTTTTATTTCAAAACATTCCAATATATATCAATAAATCATTTTTTAAGCAATTACATTCAACTATAACCTCATTTATTTGGAACTCAAAACACTCAAGTATCCGAAAAGCGATCCTACAAAGACCTAAGGCAGAAGGTGGCATGGCTCTACCTAATTTTCAATTTTATTACTGTGCAGCAAACATACAAGCCATAAAAACCTGGACACAAATAAATGAACATACACAGGCTTGGTCCGCAATAGAAGTAAAATCCTGTAGTATTTCTTTATACTCCCTGCTCTGAACTACAATAAATGCAAGTTATCGCAAATATACCAATAACTCAATTGTGCTTTACTCACTCAGAATATGGAACCAATTTAGAAAGCAATTTAAGATGGAAAATCTTTTATCCGTGGCACCCCTGCAGAAGAACCACCTCTTTCAACCCTCGCAAACATATCCAGTTTTTAATACCTGGAAAAGATTTGGGACTAAATTGCTCAGAGATCTTTATATAGACAATATCTTTGCATCCTTCAAACAATTACGTTCCAAATACAACCACCCAGGTACACATTTCTTTCACTATCTTCAAATGAGAAACTTTGTTAAACAGAAACTGCCCGATTTTCCTCATCTCGTACCCTCCACCATGCTGGAAAAAATACTGCTCAATTTCGAGGAATTAGACACCATTTCCGCATTATATAAAATTTTGATAGAGTCCCTTCCTTTCAAAGATCCAAGAGTACAATGTGAAGAAGAGCTCTTAATATATCAGAAAAGGAGTGGAAGGTAGCATTGCAGAGAATTCACTCGAGCTCCATATGCGCAAAGCATAGAATTATTCAACTAAAAATTATATATCGAGCTCATCTGTCTCGCTTAAAACTGTCCAAAATGTTTCCAGGACAAGACCCAACTGTGAACGCTGCAACCAAGCTCCTGCCTCACTGGGTCACACGTTTTGGGCATGCACCGAATTAACATCATTTTGGACCAAAATTTTTAAGTGCCTTTCAGACAGCCTTGGTATCACAATCCCTCTTAACCCATTAACAGCTGTGTTTGGTGTTCTTCCAGATGGACTTGAAGTGGAGAAGGACAAGCAAACTATGATTACATTCACTACACTTTTGGCACGCAGACTTATTTTGTTAAATTGGAAGAATCCTAACTCTCCTCTGATAAGTCAGTGGGAAACCGATGTTTTATATTATTTGAAATTGGAAAAAAATAAAATTCTCAGTTAGAGGATCTGTACAGAATTTTTTCAAAACCTGGCAGGATCTAATCAATAATATTTTAGAATAAGAAGAAATAATTATTTCCGCATTTCTTTTCCTTCTTCATTTATTTATTTATATATACAGTAATCCCTCGCTATATCGTGCTTCAACTTTCGTGGCTTCACTCTATTGCGAATTTTATATGTAAGCATATTTAAATATATATCGCGGATTTTTTGCTGGTTCGCGGATTTCTGCGGACAATGGGTCTTTTAATTTCTGGTACATGGTTCCTCAGTTGGTTTGCCCAGTTGATTTCATACAAGGGACGCTATTGGCAGATGGCTGAGAAGCTACCCAACCAGAGCGCGTATTACATATTAAATAAAACTCCTCAAATATATTGTGAGCACGGGGGCTGTTCGCACCCCTAGAGGATATGGCGGCTCCTCAAAAAACGCTGAAAGATTACCTTCACATTGCTCCCTTCCTTGCTGGGCTTACATGTGGCTGCTTTGTCAAGCGATATGCTTCCCGCATGGTGCTTCACATACTTAAAAGCTCCAACGGCACGTATTGACTTTTGATTATTTGTTTTTCTCTGTCTCTCTCACTCTCTCTGACATTCTTTGCTCCTGACGGAGGGGGTGTGAACAGAGAGGAAGTATGCTTCACATACTTAAAAGCTCCAACGGCACGTATTGACTTTTGATTATTTGTTTTTCTCTGTCTCTCTCACTCTCTCTGACATTCTCTGCTCCTGACGGAGGGGGTGTGAACAGAGAGGGCTGTTTGCACACTGGCCTAGAGGATATGGACGCTCCTCTAACAAATGCTGAAAGATTACCTTCACATTGCTCTCTTCCTTGCAGCTGCTTTGTCCGGCAGTGCTTCGCATACTTAAAAACCAAACAGCCCTATTGATTTTTGATTGTTTGCTTTTTTCTCTCTCTCTCTCTCTCTCTCTCTGACATTCTCTGCTCCTGACGCGCACTCCTTTGAAGAGGAAGATATGTTTGCATTCTTTTAATTGTGAGACGGAACTGTCACCTCTGTCTTGTCATGGAGCACAGTTTAAACTTTTGAAAAAGACACAAATGTTTGTTTGCAGTGTTTGAATAACGTTCCTGTCTCTCTACAACCTCCTGTGTTTCTGTGCAAATCTGTGACCCAAGCATGACAATACAAAAATAACCATATAAACATATGGTTTCTACTTCGCGGATTTTCACCTTTCGCAGGGGGGTCTGGAACGCAACCTCCGCAATCGAGGAGGGATTACTGTATATATTTTTTCCTTGTTTATTTTTGCCCTATTAAAAAAGCCCTTAGCAATTCTCCTTTGGCCATGCTCTCCTTCTCAAGGGTGGGGTTTGATTTGTCTTCAATCCTTTTTTGTACAAATTGATCTATTTGTATGAAATGATTACAATAAAATTAATAAATAAAAAAAATGTGTTCTGCATTAGTTCCATATATTAAGTAGATGGTGGATAACTGGATTACCGGTATACTGGCAATAGTTTAGCACAAAGCAGTGCAAACAAGGAAAACTTAAAACAGTAGTTATTTTCCATTCCAAGCCAGGGCTGTGTGAATTAATGAGTTTCTACTGATTTCCAAGGTTTTACTGTGCATATATTTGCTGCCCAGTAGTAAAACTGAAAGGTATGTAGTGCCATGCAACCCTGCTTTAGTATCTTTTGAACACATGGCTGTTTTGAATTCCAGATGAAGGTTGTTATAATTGAGTCTAATTTCTTTAAAAATAACTTGTTTATGTATATAGGAATAATCTGGAATAAATAAATACAGCAACTTACGTAGGATGTTCATTTTGACCAGTGTTAATTCTCCCTGCGATGGAGGGTGGACCACCTGTTAACATCTTGTTTAATTTTATCTATGGTACTTCCAAAATTGTATTCAAAAAGATCTTTATATGTACTTGTGATGGTTAACCCTTAGATATTTAAACTGTTTTGATATTATGCATGGAACAATATCCAATCTAGTATACTGTCACTGGGAAAAACACACTTTTATTCAGATTTAAAACCAAAGATTTTATGAAATTCTTCTAGCGTGTTTAGCACTAATGTTAAAGATGATTGTGAGTCTGATATATAAAGCACCACATCATCTGCATAAAGTGAAATTTTCTGTTCTTGTCATCTGGTAATCTTCATTACCTCCGGCCTATTCCTTAGATGAATAGCCAGTGGCTCAACAGTAAACACAAAAAGCACTGGTGAAAGTTGGCACCCTTGTAGAGTACTTCTTTCTAACCTGACATATTTGTAAGTTGTGCTATTAATGTGGACTGAGGCTTCTGGACTGGTGTAGAGTAATTTAATCCATCTAGATATATTGGGGTCAAACCTGAATCTATATGTTGTAGTAAACAGATAATCCCATTTAGCTCTACAAAAGGTTTTTTCTGAGGTCAAAGGTAATAGGACTTCTGGTGAATTGGGTTTTGTGAGCAAGTATATTATATTAAACAGACACTGAACATTTAAGGCTGAGTGTCTGCCCATTATAAATCCTGTTTAACCTTATGATATGACAAAAGGAAGCACTTTCTCAATTATTTTAGCTAGGTCTTTCATTAGTATCTTAACATCATTATTCAGTCTACAGTATATGTTGCAGAAGTCTTCATTTTTTGTTGGAAAAACAGTATTAATGCTTGCTGGAATTTTTTGCTTTGTTTAGCTTCTGTAAGCATTGTTAACAATAAAGCAGCCAGTTTAATTGAGAATATTTTATAAAATTCAACTGGGTAACGATCTGGGCCAACAGTTTTCCCACTTTGGACTGAGTTAATGGCATCAGTATTTCTGAAAGTGTCAGTGTTTCTTTTAAGATCTTCTACATTAAAAAAAACTTAGGTGTGTTATTTGCAATTTATTAAAAGACTCCTTAGCTTGTGTCTTATCTTTTTTACACTGAGAGTAGTATAAAGACAAAGTAGTCCTTAAATATGTCTCTTTATGTTCCATTATTTTATTACCAACTATTATTATTATTATTATTAATCAACTATTCTGTAGATCTCTTTAAGCAGGTCTGACACAATACCAGACTCTAGGTTAGTTTTTCCTCTTAAAACAGCCTTCAATGTTCCCAAAGTGTTCCTCCCGAAGCCCCTGAGAATGCATTGGTCTCCCAAAAATAATCAATTTGATTAGAAACAAATTCTATAGACTTTTCGTCTGTTAATACCAGGAGGTAAACATGCCAGTTGTGAGTTGAATATGTAGGGCAAAGTGATGTGAGCAAGAGGTGAGTGGTCAGAAATGACAATGGAGTCATACTCGTAAGATTTGATATTGGACACTATGCTATTATCGATGAAGAAATAATCAATTCTTGAGTAACTACGATGTAGACATAGAAAAAGATAAACACTTAAACACTTCTGTGTTAGATAAACAGAGAAGAAGGAATATTCTCCCGAATTTGGATATAAAGTCTCCAAGGCTCAATGATTGATCAGAGTTATACTGTTTGAGCATTAAGGCTCATTTTGCAATCTTGGGCAAGAGCAGCAACTTTTTCAGAAGTCATGTTTAACAGTAATATTAAATATTTGTTGCAAGCAGTTGCAGTTAATGGGCTAGAACTTGAATTGAAACTTAATACGATGAGGGGGAATGAAATACAGAAATAATATATTCTTTACCTTCTTTTCCCTACACCCTCCTCAACCCTCCCCCATTTTGCCTCCCCAGCTGAGACTAAGACCCCAACATTACAGAGTTCCAGTCCTCTGACATGCCAAGAGACAAAGCATGTCCAAAACACGAAAGATCATCCTCGGCAGCAAAGAGATAAACAATAAACTGAGATATCAGCAATTGAATGCACACAGGTCTAATTGATAACAGTCCTGGTAGAATAATTCTGTGGTAAACTATTGAACAGTCAAAGTAATACAGAATAACAGGATTAAAATATTACTCATTTTAATCTTATATTACTACAGCATTTACTCCACTATTTGTATAATTCTAATATTTAAAATGTCAAAGCCTTGTAATAGATAACAAAAAGATTAAAATGTTACTAAAATCTATCTATCTATCTATCTAAAAAAAATAAAAATATTACTAACACGTTCAGTCATAAAGAAAACTAATAAAAATAAAGAAAAATTATAAAAATTATAATCTGGGAGAGGTGCAATGACAAACGTATTATATTAAAGCTAGTACCAGTTGCCAATATGTGGCAGCTCTTCTTTGCAATCTACATACATAATTTAGCTCCTGCATTTAGAATACTCATTTCATTTTTTTAAGATTCTTGGAATCAATCTTTATTGCACTTGCTCTGCTTCCTCTGCAAAGATATAGGCATAGAATTCATCATTAATTATTACTTTCAATCTAGTCGAAAATAGAAGACTATATCTATCTTCAGCTTATTGTAGGCGCTGTTTAATGCTGTGGAATAACACCTGTTTTGCAGCAGTGGCAGAAGATAAACCTGGGAATATGTGGATTTTTTATATATTTTTTATTTTATTAAAATCAAAAAACATTCCATACATGCAAGTCAAGTTTAACAAAACTGGTTTGAAGTAAATCAACCTCCACCCATGAGAAAGAGAGCTAGGTGAAGAGAGTAGCACTTTAATAATAGTAAAAATATGTAAATAAATATAGATAGCTAGAATAGAAAAAGAGGGGAGAGAATCCACTTCCTCAATTTAAATAATTATTCTAAAATGTTATTTATCAGATCCTGCCAGGTTTTGAAAACATTTTGTACAGATCCTCTAAGTGAGAATTTGATTTTTCCAATTTTAGATAATATATAACATCAGTTTTCCACTGACTTAAAAGAGGTGTGTTAGGATTCTTCCAGTTGAGCAAGTTAAGTCTACATGCCAATAGAGTAGTAAAGGAAATTAAAATTTGTTTGTCCTTCTCCACTATAAGCCCATCTGGAAGTACACCAAACACAGCTGTTAGTGGATTAGGAGAGATTGTGTCGCACAGGTTGTCTGAGAGGCATTTAAAAATTTTTGTCCAGAATGATGTTAATTTGGTGCACGCCCAAAACATTGGCTGGATCTTGCCCAGGAAACATTTTGGACAATTTTAAACAAGATATACCTGTATATCTTTGACTGTTTTGAAATATAATTTCCTCCTTTTATCTTGGATTGAATTTCAAGTTTTCTTTATCTTGTAGTTTATTGAATCTTACTATTAAACTTCTAGGCTTCAAGAGAATCATCCACACAGGAGATTAGTTGTAGAAATCTCAGAGTCAGTTGTAAAGTTTTCTCCCAATATTTTAGAAAAGAATATCTTAATAAATTTCACTGGATTGGGACATTCTTTTCCCTTCGATCCTGATATTTTTCCTTATTTATGTATCTTCAGATACCATAAATTTATTACAAACTACAATGCATTCAGATAACTTTAATTTTTTTTTTATTTCTTTCACTGATTTTTGTCAAATTTTCATTCAATTTAACAGAAATTGTTGCCTGAACGTACTTCCAGATTCTTCACATTTTAGCTCAGTTCATCTATTTTGCCTTGTATATCCACCCTGAGTTTGATCACCAATGACTTCAGCTCGGTAACCTCATCCGTGCTTGCCATACCATCTTTTGATTGTGTTACACTACCAAACAATGTTGAGGTTGATGAAGTAGGTGTTAGCAGTGTTTGTTGTTTGAGTTTACTCATATTTTTGGGGATAGTTCTGTTTAACTTAATAAAATACAGGATATCTTAAATGTATACAAAAAAGAAAATACACACTGCTGCCGAGAGAGCACTGTCTCAGACATCCATCTCGAGCAAATGAACAATACTAACTGTACTTAATTTAGTCTGAAACATTTCTGTCCAAATTTTGTACATGTTGGAGTTAGCGGTTTAAATGTATATGCATTGGATTGGCTGCAAAATATAATTTTAGCTATCATATCCATTTACTGCAACTGAAGTTACATTTTATTCTCTGCTTTCTAAGTCATTTCTTCTTTTGTTCAACAGATCACTTTAAGCAGGTGAGATAAGCTCCATGCAATTGCTGAATCGCAGCCTTGGGCTAACATTTAAATTGTTCTCTCCATATGCTAAAACTTAAATCTTGTAAACTCTCCTAGGTAGGTTCTATAAAGCCACTAATATCAATAGCACCAGGTTAGATGATATTTGCTTATGATTGGCCACTTAATTGGTTGTCTGAATTTAAGTGTGCAGACATTACGATGCCCAGTATTTAAAGTCAAGTTTGGGAACATGAAACAGTCAGCTAGTAGATCTGGATATAATGCTTGATGGGAATATTTTATTAACTCAATAAATCTCTCTATTGTAATAAAAAAATCTTGAGACGAGACTAATCCTGCAAAAGGACATGATATTTTGAAGAGACTTTTTGGAAGGAAGTCCTGCGACATGGAGACTTTTACCATGAGATTCTTTCAAGTCACGCCATACTTACAACTATTTTCAAACAAGACCACGGTCATTAGGTGCATTCCGGCACTTAACCTGGACAGCCACCAATCCATTAAAGGGCTTATTATGAAAATTGCTGATCAGGTACGTGGCAAATTGATTAAATGCGTATCAATGGACTATGCTCAAGGAGTTGGTGGTGATTGTGCAGAACATGAAAACATCAATTTACAATATCCCATAAAATATCTATAAGTGTTAACACCGTCCGAACTACTGTTGAAAGAAGAATGTATCGTAATGTTATTGCATAATTTATGTATTGAGTGATGGACTATGCAATAGAACAAGACTAGTTGTATTAAAAATTGTTCAAACAATTCTAACGTAAAATTTTAACAGGCGACAAGAAAGGTAATGTAGTACATATTCCACGAATAACAGAAACAAAAGGAGATCTTGATATGCCATTCATATTAAAACGTTTACAGTTTCCCGTGAGAATAGCTTTTGCTATGACAATTAACAAATCATAAGGACAAACATTCGAAACAGTCAGTTTATTTATTAGAGAGAAAGAAACGATATTCACTCACGGGCAGTTATACATTGCGTTGTCACAATGTAAATCCAAACACGGAATCAAAATTCAATGCGATCTTGAAGAAAAGTTAATTCCAAATATTGTTTTAACTGCAGTTTTAAAGTAAAAGTGAAAATAATGTATATGTAACAATTCCCATGAAAATAACGATCTCTTTAAATTGTATATACAGCCAACCAAACTTGGGGGTTAGCGAGCAAAGCGAGCAGGGGACAGAGCCCCCTAGTAAATAAACAAATAAAAAAAGCAGTGAGTGGGCAATGACATGACCAAGTGCAAGCACAAGGTTAACAATAAGATATCAATTAAACTTACAAACAAAAAACTAAGCAAAAAAAAAAAAAGTTCATTCGCCTAGACAAAACTTAAGTATAGGAAAATTAGGAAGATTTTTATAAAGGCCAATCTTATGCTAGTAATAACATAAAAGGACAAAAAGAAATTGTTTTTCAATGTATTAAATCACATACAGTTGAAATTCAAGTTAGAACAAACTCCATTTAAGGAAATTAACCTCACAGGTGGTGCAGTGGTAGTGCTGCTGCTTTGCAGTAAGGAGACTGTGGAAGATTGTGGGTTCGCTTCCCGGTTCCTCCCTGTGTGGATAGCGCTTTGAGTACAGAGAAAAGCGCTATATAAATGTAATGAATTTTTGGGCGGCACAGTGGCGCAGTGGGTAGCGCTGCTGCCTCGCAGTTAGGAGACCTGGGGACCTGGGTTCGCTTCCCGGGTCCTCCCTGTGTGGAGTTTGCATATTCTTCCCGTGTCTGCGTGGGTTTCCTCCAGGCACTCCGGTTTCCTCCCACAGTCCAAAGACATGCAGGTTAGGTGGATTGGCGATTCTAAATTGGCCCTAGTGTGTGGGTGTGTTTGTGTGTGTCCTGCGGTGGGTTGGCACCCTGCCCGGGATTGGTTCCTGCCTTGTGCCCTTTGTTGGCTGGGATTGGCTCCAGCAGACCCCCGTGACCCTGTGTTTGGATTCAACGGGTTGGAAAATGGATGGATGGATGGATGATTTTAACAATTTTTTTTTCTGGATCTGGCCAATTTCCAATTCAACTAATCTTTAAATGGACTTTGCTGTAATGAGGTTTTTTTATCTGCAAAATTCATTACAACAAAGTCATTTTAAATGAAAAAAAGCAGCAAAACGTGCATTTCTTCTGGCCTTGGCTAGAAAAATATATATATATATATATATATATATATCATGATTCTGGAGCTCTACTGAACAGTTAGTTGGATTGCATGTTTATGTCACTTGGTTTGCTTAACATTCATAACACTCTTCAAGCGTTACTGCAGACCAGAGACATTGTGAGTGCATCTAGGGGTGGGATAATTGTCAATCAAATTAAAGTACAGTTTGGCTTGTGGAGTTCTGGAGGTCTACTGCTGCAAGACTGATGACTACACCGATGATTCATTTTTGTCTTCCCATGTGTTTATGCTACTAATTTCCAAAATGTTTCAGTAGTACTAGGGTGTTGTACCGTGTTAGCCATTATGAATGTAGAGAAAAGCCAAGCAAAATGACACATATTATAAGCTAACTAAAAAGATTACAATACGCAAGCTTTCGAGGCAACTCATGCCCCTTCATAAATTCGTAGAGATTGTACCTGCCTGTGAAAACCTGCTCACCATAATCTTTTTTTTACAGTAGAATCCCTGAAGCTTATGATTTTTTTGTTGTCCCCAACCACCTAAAATTTTCCCAAGATATGCAGAGAAGCTTGTAGCTCCTTATCACTGTGCTAACAGTCTGCTTTTGTTTTGTTTTCCATTCAGTCAGACAGAGGCATCACCCTGCTGCAATCCTCACAGCTGATGTCTGTGTTTAAGTGTTTATCTGGTGATGCATTTGTAAAGAATTATATATACTCTGAAATACTGTGATTTGATATACATACATTTCATGTGTGTTCCATGTCTGCAAGGATCTGTGTAAATATAGAATGACAGGGGAAATGCAAGGCAAGAAATGCTGAACACATAGCCAAAACAGAAAATGCTTTCATATGTTACAGTAACAACGACATAATGTTGACATGAAGTGTGGGATGTGTGAAGACTGAAGCCTAAATATCCAATAAATACTTTCATAAAAGGTATAACAAAACAAGTATGCTTTTATTCCAAGAGCCGAAGAAAAAGAAATTGCTCAACTGACATGTTGCTGAAGCCCAACTATCAGTTGGTACAAAGCAAAAGATGTTTGCATACGTGTGAGTTTGTACTTTTCATTTTCAACCAGTTGTCACAGTGGTAACACTGCTCTGTCTCAGGTCTACTCAAATGGTGCAGTGGAAAAGTTACTACTTTTCAACCTGCTTCAGCAATTTTGTCAACTGAGCAATTTCTTTTTCTTCGGCCTATAGATAAAAAAATTAACAGCAATAAAAATGTCTAAAATTTAAAGTAATCAGAGAATTAATAAAAAATGAATAAATATAAAAACTGTAAAACAGTATAGAAAAAAATAAAACAAATCAAGAAATCAAACTCAAGCACAATGTAAATGCAACTGTGAAAAGATTGATTCTTAGGTTGAAATTAAATGAGGAGAAAAAAGACAAGAAAAAGGGGGCTGATGTGAGCCCTCCTATTTGTATAGAGTTTTCTGTTGTTCGGCTCTGTAGTAAACCAGGGGTTGGCACTGTTGACTGAGGACTTTTTTCTCTTCCTCCCTCTGCAGGAACAGTGATTGACAGTCGCATCCCTAACAACATTACTTCTGGTTCCTAACCTCCTGAACTCGCCTCTTCGTGCCCTCCAATTTGGGAAAAACTTCACTACCATCTTGGATTGAGTCAACCAAAGACTCACATCTGGGAAAAAACATTGTTTTTTTTGTTAATAGTTTGAGTTACAGTTATATGGATAATAATATGATGCCCTAACTCTTCATCTGCTTTCTTTGTCTTTATTACAGTGGTGTTTATGGCAGGATTTTACACCTGGAAGATGACTGAACAGGTGAATCTAGCAACCATCGTGGCTACTCTCACAGCAATGGTACAGGCACTGTTTTTTCTCTTGCTTAATTGGCTTTTCTTTTTTGTTCTTTCTGTCCTCCTGGCCATTCAACCATACCTTTTTCTTTGTTACATACTGTACGAAATATGTTTATATGAAAATGTGCTATATAAATAAATTTTGTTGTTGTTGTATGAGTGCACATTGAGGAATAACAGACACAGCTCACCGAGGTGCAAGTACAAATCGAAGCCACAACAGCCCTGCAAGGAATACAGAGCCTTCGGACCATCCCATGTACTATTACCACTCCGTCCAAAAGATGACATTTAAACCTATTTCTTGGTTTTTGAGTGAACAGCTACTAGACATCATTTGGAGAGAGCGGAATGGGCTCACATATTACCGCATTTCCTTACAGGGGAGTCTCAACGGGCTTACTAAAACCTCGACAAGCAGGCCTCGATGGATCATGACAGGAAAGATCAGTCTAACCTGTATATATGGGGAAATTCGATGGTACAAGTCTGCTTCCTGTGTGATCACATTCCTCTGGAAAACTCACTCCCTGAGGGTAGCAGTTATGCGCAACCCACCCTATCTGGTCTTACTAGTCTCAAAGTAAAACCGGAAAAGCACCAAGCACACTTGGTGATTCAATTGGCCATGCTATAGATGGCGAACCTACATCTCAAGTTCTCTCCAAGCTATCTACAATGCCAGCTTGAATATGGTATCACATGGGCACCCAATACGAAGTGAGCACACTGGCTCGCACTGTGCCTGCGTAAAGGCTACAGACGAGCTGAGGCCGTCTCTAATGGGCCTCACTCTGTGCTTAAAAATGATTTGCTTTATTGTGGTGTCAGAGCATGAGTGCTATTACCAAAACCTTCCCGATGGCAGATTTGTGAGTTAGTGCACACCCACCTCCAAGATGCCCATTCTGGCACTGATAAAACACTGGGAATTAATGAGGAGGTCTGTCACTTTTGTATTTCTTGCCTACAATGTCAGCTGTGACAAATTCCTCCAAAGGACCATGCTTCTCTCAAAATCAGCTCGGGACATAAATACATTCTAGTCCTTGTGGACTATGCCACACAATATCCTGATATAATCCACTTGAGACAAGCCAATTTCAAAACCGTAATACCGGAACTGGTAGTGGTCTTTGTGAGGGTCAGCATCCCTGAGGAAATCCTAACAGACCAAGGGACACAGTTTACATCAGAGTCGTTCAGGACATTGCCAAATGACTCAAAATCAAGCACCTTAAGACCTCAGTATACCGCGCTCAAACTCATGATCTAGTTGAGCGGTTTAATCAAACATTCAAGGAAATGCTTTGTGAGGAGGTCAGTGAGGACGGTAGGAACTGGGATCAGTTACTGCTCCTCATACTATTTGCTTATCAGGATGTCCCATGAGTCTATAACTTTTTGAATTGTTATATGAGCGACAACCCCATGGAGTATTAGATGTATTAAAAGCAGGAAGGGAATGTGAGGCACTCCCTTCCACAAATATCTTAGAATATGTCATGCAGTTATGCAATAGATTTGATAAAATTGGACCTGTCCTAAATGCTAATATAGAGTATGCACAATCAGCACAGGCCCGATCGATCAATAGATGGAAACTTTATTAATACTCAAGGGGAAATTCACATACTCCAGCAGCAGCATAATGATAAAAACAATATTAATTAAAGAGTGATAAAAACATACTGCAAGGCAGGTATAACAGTCAATAACATTGTATAATGTTACTGTTTACCCACCAACCCCCCCCACATGGTACTGAAGAGTCACATAGTGTGGGGGAGGATCGATCTCCTCATTTTGTCAGTGGAGCAGGACAGTGACAGCAGTCTGTCGCTGAAGCTGCTCCTCTGTCTGGAGATGATACTGTTCAGTGGATTCTCCATGATTGACAGGAGCCTGCTCAGCACCCGTTGCTCTACCACAGATGTCAAACTGTCCAGCTCCATGCCTAGAGTAGAGCCTGCCTTCCTCACCAGTTTGTCCAGGCATGAGGTGTCCCTTTTCTTTATGCTGCCTCCCCAGCACACCACCGTGTAGAAGAGGGTGCTCGCCACAACCGTTTGATAGAGCATCTGCAGGATCTTATTGCAGATGTTGAAAGACGCCAGCCTTCTTAAAGAAGTATAGTCGGCTCTGTCCTCTCTTGCACAGAGACTCAGTATTGGCAGTCCAGTCCAGTTTATCATCCAGCTGGACTCCCAGGCATTTATAGGTCTGTACGCTCTGCACACAGTCACCTATGATTATCACGGGGTCCGTGAGGGGCCTGGGCCTCCTAAAATCCACCACCAGCTCTTTGATTTTGCTGGTGTTCAGTTGTAGGTGGTTTGTGTCGCACCATTTAACAAAGTCCTTGATTAGGTTCCTATACTCCTCCTCCTGCCCACTCCTGATGCAGCCCACAATAGCAGTGTCGTCAGCGAACTTTTGCATGTGGCAGGACTCTTAGTTGTATTAGTCCAATGTATATAGGCTGAACAGGACCGGAGAAAGCACAGTCCCCTGCGGTGCTCCTGTGCTGCTGACCACAATGTCAGACCTGCAGTTCCCGAGACGCAAAGATAGTTCACGATCCATGCCACCAGGTATGAATCTACTCTCATCTCTGTCAGCTTGTCCCTAAGCAGCAGAGATTGGATGGTGTTGAAGGTGCTAGAGAAGTCCAGAAACATAATTCTTACTGCACCACTGCCTCTGTCCAAGTGGGAGTGGGATCGGTGTAGCATGTAGATGATGGCATCTTCCACTCCCACCTTCTCCTGGTATGTGAACTGCAGAGGGTCGAGTGCATGGCGGACCTGTGGCCTCAGGTGGTGAAGCAGCAGCCGCTCCATGGTCTTCATCACATGTGATGTCTAGCGACAGGCCTAAAGTCATTCAGCTCACTAGGACGTGATACCTTTGGGACTGCGGTGATGCAAGATGTATTCCAAAGCCTCAGGACTCTCCCCTGTTCCAGGCTCAGGTTGAAGATGCGCTGTAGAGGACTCCCCAGCTCCAACGCACAGGCCTTCAACAGTCATGGCGATACTCCATCTGGACACACTGCTTTGCTGGCACAAACTCTACTCAGCTCTCTGCTTACCTGGGCTGCTGTAATTGTGGGTGGGGGAAAACTCTCTCCTATGCTGGTATCAGCAGAAGGATGGGTGGAGGATGCAGTGGTCTGAAGTGAGAGTGACAGTGGGTTAAGGTGGTCAAACCTGCTAAAAAAGTTGTTCATCAGGTTTGCTTTCTCCCTGTCTCTCTCGATGGAGGCACCCCACTTCGAGCTGCAGCCAGTGATGATCTTCATCCCATCCCACACTTTCTTCATGCTGTTTTTCTGCAACTTTTGCTCTAGCTTTCTCCTGTACTGCTCCTTCGCCACCCTGAGCTGGACTCGGGAGTTCCTTCTGCACGTGCTTGAGCTCATGCTGATCACCGCCTTTAAAAGCCCTTTTCTTCTGGTTCAAAAGGCCCTTGATGTCACTTGTAATCCATGCCTTGTTGTTAGCATAGCAGCGTACTGTTCTTACTGGAACTACAATGTCCATACAGAAGTTGATGTAGTCAGTAGTGCAGTCAACAACCTCCTCAATGTTCTCACTATGTGACCCATGCAGGATATCTCAGTCTGTAGTTCCACAGCAGTCTCTCAGAGCCTGCTCTGCCTCAGGGGACCACTTTCTGAATGAGCGTGTGGTTGTAGGTAGCTCCCTCACTCTTAGTTTATAGTGAGGCTGAAGAAGAACCAGGTTATGATCTGCTTTCCCAAGCGCAGGCAGCGGGGTGGTGCTGTATGCGTCCTTAACGTTTGCAAACAGTAGGTCAATAGTCCTATTTCCCCAGGTGTTACAATAGTGGCACAATGCTCCATAAGTTTGTTCCCAGCGACTGTGTCGTGTTACTCATACCCACTATCCATTCCGAATTGCTGATTCATTTGCAAGGACCAATTATGAAATTACGGAGGAGAAAGGACGGTTAACTATTTGATAAAACAACCTAGCGTTGACCAGCCAAACACGTTTATCATGTAAACCTGTTGAAAGAGTGTAAGGAATGGGACCCTGATTTCTACTCTGGCTAACCACATTCGTACTTCACTCTCAAAAACAGACTTAATTTCGGCGCTAATTTAACATTCAAACAACGACAGGAGGTCAAAGCAGCCATCCTGTTCTTCCTGAAGTGATTAACACTAGAATCCCTGAAACCTACAAAAAAAACTCTTTAATCCCAGGCCACCTTAAACTCCTTTGTGCCTCTCCATCAGGGTCTTTTGTTTTGTAAATGTGTTGATCAGCACAAGCAGCAACCAGTCTGCTGTCCCATCCTCCAACCGCCACGGCTCAACTCAGGTAAAAAGTTCTCCCAGATCAAGTCTTGTTTATTTGGGTGTGAGGTTCCTGGAGTTGTATAGGGTAAATAATCGATCGTTATTTGGAACACATGCATTTCATGTGTGTTCCGTGTCCACAACGATCTTTGTAAATATAAGATGACAGGAAATGCAAGAAATGTTGAACACTTAGCTAAAACAGAAAATTTTTTCATGTTATAGTACTAACCACAAAATTTTGACATTAAATGTATAATGTGTCAAGATTGAAGTCCAAATATCATATAAACACTTTCACAAAAGATGCACGTATAACAAAACAAGTGTACTTTTATTCAACAATATAACCAAAGAAAAAGAAATCGGGTTAGGGTATGACACTGACATGACCGCTTGGGTGGCAGTGGTAAGAACTGCTGACTCATAATCAAGAGGTCAAGGGTTCAATTCTGGCCGCTTCTCAAAATTACAATTTTGAGTAGTGAGCTGCTCTTATTGTTACTATTATACA
Source organism: Erpetoichthys calabaricus (assembly GCF_900747795.2). Lineage (NCBI taxonomy): Eukaryota > Metazoa > Chordata > Cladistia > Polypteriformes > Polypteridae > Erpetoichthys > Erpetoichthys calabaricus. The sequence continues at coordinate 53,318,412 of NC_041396.2, read as the reverse complement.
ATAAAAACATACATTTGATTGGAGTCTGCAATAACCTGTTTAATTTATGTACTTGTAAAAGTTTGCACTGAAAAGGTAAAAGGAGAGACAAAAGCGCAGCCCAATCATTTCTTCTTGGTGTCTTGTTGACCGAACACTGCAGTATTTATGGTGTATGTTACTTTCCCTCAAACATTCACATTAACGTTAGCGTTTTTTTTTTAATCAGTTTTATTCTTTCAGTCACGTTCATGCTCCCCACAATGTGACACTGCTGTTTTCAAATAAAGACGTGCTATAACAGAGACTAGCCCTACTGTATTGGTCCCACAGCCAGCAGTTGGTGCTTTTGCAATTACTTCCCTTGGCTTAGTCAAGTTTCCCATTTCGATGCATATCCAATGCTACAACTAGATTAAGTTTTCAAGCGACTCAGAATAGCATGATATTTGATCACACTTAACATGACAAAATGCTATTGGCAAACTCCCTTACCAGAATCCACCAAAGAAAAATGTGTTTAGCCCCCCCGCTAGCAGTTAAAAGCGGCAGTACTGGCATGGTCATGGTCATGATACTGCCATATCATGACCTACCATATGGGTTGCATGGGCATCAGCCACCTTTCAGCATCTGTTGGACACAGTGATACAGCCTCACAACTCAAATAGTGCCATCTATCTAGATGATGTACAGTAGCCATCTATTGTGGCGCATGGGAAGAACATGTACTGCATGTTCGGGTGGGCCTCCTAACCCTATGTAATACTGGACTTCATATTAACCCCCAAAAAATGTTAGTTATTTTTTACAAAAATAATTAAACTGAATTATCATCAACAAGGAAAACAAAACTAGCTAAAAGTTAAGTGGGTGTTAATCTGTTCTGCACCTAAGAAAGGAAAAAGTACATTTGACTTATTTTATTGGATTTGCTTCTTTATTTTTTTTTTTTTTTAATGAGAGCAAATATCAAGGAGATATAAAGATAAAAGTGAATGAACCACTTTACCAAATAATATATCAGCAATTACTAATGTAGGAAACACTACATTCTCAAACCTACTTAATCCAATTATATGTAGTGGAGGACTAGGGCCTAACCCGGAAGGTTTTGGTGCAAAGCAACAAATGCCTTGGGTAGAACTTCAGCCTACCATAGGACCCTCTCTTACACTTACACACACACACACCAACAGAAAGCCAACTTGAAATTATCAATTAACCTAAAATGCATGACAGGAAAACAAGACACAGGACAAACTCAACACGATTCAAACCCATAATGCTGAACCTGTAAGGTAGCAGCACTAAACACTGTACTGTGCAAACAAGTTTAAGGTAAACTTTTTAGTTCTGTCTCAATTTTTCTCATTTTTGACAGCTCTAGGTATTTTCTAACATTAAATAATGTTAAAATTAAATAAAGCTAAATCATGTACTTTAATTTAGACTGATTTGTGTTGCAATATAGATTACTGATTAAACAATAAAGATGACACATTTCACTTACGGTAAAATAACACCAAATAAGCTGTAAAATAAAGAAATTAAGTATAAACAGACAAAGACCTTTTTTAAGTTCCTAATTTGTTAATAAAATTTACTTCTGCCATTTTATTGAGGTAACTCTAAAAAAAAATAAAAATAAAATGAATAATAAATCTGATTATTCAAACCGAAATAATTTTCAGTACCTTATGACACCAACTGCATTTGATTACTTTACATTTGAACAAACATATCTTTACAAAAATGTAAACATTATGGCCATGCAATTAATTAACCTGCAAAACAAAACACTGAAAAAAAAATACAATCAACTAAAATGAGACAAAAATGTTAAATTCCGAAAGAATCTTAATTATACTCATATTTCTTTTAACTTACATTGTTGACTTGGATCAGAATCAGTAGTCATCTTTACATAATTTGAAGGAAAGAGGCCAGTTACTCCATTGACCTCTCCTTGCCACCAGTCCGAATCATTTTTGTTCAGAACATTGATGAGCTGCCCTTTGCAAAAACTAAGTTCATCTTCATTCACGGCTGAATAGTCATACATTGCTATTACCTGACACACTGTAAATAGGGGGAAATAAAAAGCAATAAGTTATTTAGCTATGAGACACAAATGCTATATTTCTTAATCAACTGACACATATATTTTACTCTACCATAATGAGATGTCAAGTAAAATGACACCTTTTATTGACTAACTAGAAAGATTACAATATGCAAGCGTTTGAGGCAACCCTGGTCCTTTCTTCAAGCAAGATGTACATCTTTTTACATTTACATCTTGCCTGTATAGCGAGTTCCTCTAAATATAATATGAAGAGCCCAACACACACAAGAACCTCCTGCTCTTAGTAACAGGTTCGGAAAACGGACAGAACTTTAGCCCCAATCTGATCCCCTTTGATAGAGGTGTCTTTTATGAACAATAAATAAAACCATCAGACACCAAACAGTTTCATATACATATTCTTTAAAAAGTCATATACGAAATTGAACTGAACAAGTAAACAAACACTGATGTATATGACCCTACCCGTGAATCACTCCTTTATAGTGAAATATGCAGAAAAACATCAAAGCAGAAAAAGTAAATTAGACAAAAGAAACATGACTACTTACAGACAGCATGTGAATATACACAGCACATACATATATTTACAGTACATATATAAAAATATAAGTCATTCACATACCCCATCCATATTCCCCGCTTCCTTTTAGACCGTACTCTTTGGCTTTGGATCCAACCGGCCTAGGTATTTCGCTATTAAATCCAGCGCATACAACATGTAGCAACCGTTACGCCTGAAGAAGAGGCCTAAGTTGCCTCAAAAGCTTGCATATTGTAATCTTTTTAGTTAGCCAATAAAAAGTGCAATTTTGCTTGACTTCTCATTACATCCATAATAGCTAACACGGTACAACACCATAGTACTACTCTACCATAATGTAAACGTGTTAAACATGTATAGTTGTTTCATTAACACCTTAAAAAAAAAGCACATGAACCTGAAGTGGAAGCTGGAGTTATCTTGCCACTGCTAGGCCCCATAACTTTCACATGTGAAGCAGGAAACCATCCTTTTTGACGTTTTTTTCCTCTAGCCTTAAACAAAAAAGAAAAAAAAATAAGAAAACTGAAGAGATGAAAATTGGCTTTGTGATCATTTATTTACTTAAAATAAAGAATAGTATTTTGACAGTTGTATGCACTACAGAATGAGATCCACAAACAACCACATAGAAGACTTGATGGCTTTAAGACAGATTAAGTAGCTTTGATGAGACCCTTCCTTCCCAAAGGTAAGACTAAAGGAACTAAAAGCTAGCAATTATTTGGCCTTTATTCACACGTAAGGAAAAATTTACTTAATCTTCACCTAGAAAACTGTTAGGCTGTTTGCTGAGTACTTAAGCTCAGTTTTGTTCACTCTTGCCATTTAACCAGAAATTTAATGGAACAATCTACAAGCGAGTTTCCCAACTCACCTGATCTAGGCAGGACTCCCCCAAAATATATCAAAAGCATCTGGTGGCCAGCAAAATAAAAAAAAAATTAAGGCTCTAATTATTGATTACTAAGGAGCCATAATGTATGGAAGCATAGTGCTGAGAACAAATGACAGCAGCCAATACATTAAAAAAAAAATCCAGAATCAAACAAAAGGCATATATACATGCATACATTGTAAACATCCATACATATATGTTGATAACAAGATCTTGAAAAAATTTTAAATATTGTGTCAAAACATTTCTGACAGGTTCATGCCAAGCCAATTAAGGCATTATGACAGGAAGTCACTATTGGAATTGGAAAGTACAGCTTTTAAAGATAATATGATGCGAAACAGTAAGTTTTGGTCATATCCCTAGCAGCAAGATTTATGCCTTATAATGCAAGTAAGAAAGCATCAAGGAAGTTGCAAAAAAAGTCCATGGCTGGCAAAGACTGGTGCAGGACAAAGTCGGCATTGCCCATTCTTTTAGGCTTTCGTGGCACACCAGGCCTGTTAAGAAAACAGATTTAACAGGGATGCTGGTGTCCAGCTGCACAAAACCCCACTTCCATTCCAAACTAAGTGACTGAACTTGAACTTGTACCAAGATCAGCCTGGAGTTCATCTGATAAGAGAGGTGTAAACCAGATGTTGAACTGACATCCCTCCAGAGGACCCTCTGCAGACCTCTTGAGCCAGAAGATATGAAATGGACTCAGCAAGGATAAAGACCTATAATTCAGTGTGTGACAACTAAGACGGACAGAAGAACCCAACTATTAAAAAACACTGATTTTGTAATTGGAAGTGACTTCAATCCAATCAGGAGAAGGTTAAACCTCCCTGGACCACCTTGAAGAAGCTATGTCTCTCTCTCTCTGGAATATTTGCTGGACAATCACTGAACTACCTGGGGATTCTCTCTGGGCACCCTCCCTGGGATTATCTCAGGGAGTAAGAACTCTCTAAAATGGCTTTCTAAAATCTCTCAAATTAAAAGCTATGAGCCTCTTGCTTTGGAAACCAAAGCCAACAAACTTTTCTATTTGTGAGCTTGAGAGCAGAGATCCAATCTACGAAGCTAAGCACTGAGCCCTGTCTGCTAAGGAGCAGCCATTATTTCAAGAAGGAAACTTCAGCATCCAAACTCTTAGAACAGAATGAGTAATGTCTTTTCCCTAAGAAGTGGCAAAAGACAGCAAAAGACAAGTTGAAGAAGCATCAGCACAACAATGACAAGAATCATGCAGCAAAGAGAAAGAGTGCACTCCAATGCATGAAGAATCGTCCACTTGAACCCATAGCAACAACAAAGCAACAGCTCCAACATCGAACATTATCCGTAAAGACTTGGTATCATAAAACTATTTATCTGTGCCAAGATAAAGTAGAACTCTATTAAATACCAGTAAACAGCCTATATGTTATGTTATATGTTTGTCTGTCTATGTCCAGTCTTATATGTCAACGTATACATGCAGTAATCATATGTCTATAAGCCTTGTGTTTTATTAACCTATTGTGTTATTATGTTTCTTAAAACGAGTGTTCTTCATTTACCTTGATATCAGTCTAAAGGCCGGAGACCTGCCTCCTACAACCAAGAAAGGTATGGTAAATAAATAAGGAGCCTTGCCATATTATTTGATTAATTACTGGTATTGCCAAGGCAAAACTGGTAATTAACCAAGTTAAAATCTCTTTTTCAAATCAGACATTATAATGGCGTCCTCCTGGGTAGGCATTTTATTGATTAATAATCATCAGCAATTTCTACACTAGTAAGAGACAAAATAAGAGAAGTAAAAAAGAGAGAAGTAAAGAGTATTGAATTCATCTTGAAAGAAGGTGGCAAAATAATGCAAAGGTAAAAAAAGCAATATTTTAAACATTCTGATGGTATTAAAATTAACTTGAATCATGTTCAGAGATAAACAGTGCTCCATCTTCAGGAAATGCTACTTTGTTAGGACAAGATGAAGAGACCTATTTTTTCTGAATAAAGTCTGTGACTAAATGCATTAAGCTACTGCAGTAGATCATGGTATCAGGAGGAGCAGCTTCTGATTCTTCAGAAACAGCCTAATATGGACTGGAGAAAAGAGACTGGCAACAGGCATTAGAAAGGGAGTGAACAGGTGAAAAGTATCCTTGTAGTAAATAAAAAAGAACAACAGTGAAAATGAAGATATAAATCTGGCAATACTATGGGCACACTATATAAACACAGATCTGAGTCTTTAGATGCGGTAACTGTTGGTAGAGTTTAACATAGAGACCAAGAAGCTGGCACAGTAAGATTCACATAGGTTAAAAAATATTTAAGAGGTTCTGACATTGGCTTAAGAAATTTTAAGAGGGATATTTCCTTACAAAACAAAAAAATGTAGTGCATGACCAGCAGTATGAGTAAAAGTATGACCAAGTAAATCCAAAACAGTATGGTAGACAGAGTAAATCTGAAGAGGGACAGAATACAATCTGATACATATGCTATAATATCAAAGATGCACATTTATTTTATGCTGGTACACATTGTAGAAAAAAATTCAAAGAACTACAAGACGGGAAAAGAGCTGTAGAAAGTGAAATGTTAGTAAAGCTTAGAGAGAAGTTAGGAGAGGATTTCAAATTAATAGCAATTCCAATAACATTGAGGATGGCAAAGAGAAGAAAATGATCATGCTAATTAGAGGGGCAATTTACTGCAAAAAAGGAAACAAATGTTACAGTAATTATGAGGTCCATAAGATAAACATGTTTAGGTACAGTATGAAGGTGCATCAGAAGAGAAAGGAAAACATTAAGAGTTAAAACATTAAAATTTAGCAATGTACATTAACCACACACTTTCTAGAATCTAAACTGGCCATAACAAAGGTTTAGTCCAAGGAATACAAATATTTTTTATATTTGTCCAAGATGAAAATCTTGTTGCAAACCAATCAATTATGATTTAGTTTGATAGTCATTGTATACACAAACAAAATACTACAACTACAAGAGACCTTAGCATTTAAAAAATTGCTCAACTTTCCTAACATTAAAATTTAACTTGGTACTCTGAATTAACTTTTTTTTAAAAGTTTTTTTAATTGCACAACTTTAACAACACATCATAACATTTTCAAACCTGCTTAATCCACTTTACTGTCTTGGCAGCATTGGGAGCAAGGCATAAACAGACCTGGACAGGGCACCTGACCACCAAAGGATTCACTTTTGCAAACCCCCACACTCACGCTGACAGAAAGACCAATTTGGAATAACTAATTAACTTAACTTGCATGCCTTTGGGAAAGTGAGAAAAAAAGCCATGCAGACATGAGGAGAATATCCAAACTTCATACAAGTAATGTCCAGATGTGAGATTCAAATCCAAGATGCTGGATCCACAAGGTGCTGTGCTATGTAACAATTTTAACAAACGCCAGTTTTTGCTTTTACTGCCATTACTGATGAAGAATCAGTTCAGTTTACTACTTAGCAATTTAATTACTTGTTTTACTTACTTGTAGCTCTCCCTGCCACCATCCTGACTGATTTTTACTTTCAATGAGAATAAGCTGCCCAGGAGCCAGGCTGAGCTGCTCGGGGCTTGCTGCTGTATATGCAGTGGTTACTTGAGCAATCTCTGAAAAACAGAATTATCTGTAACTATATTTGTAGCAAACACCATATTACCTTTTTAACATGTAATAGAGAGTTGTCCTAGCTTATGTGACTGAAAAGCAATTAGAGAAACTGTATATTTGTCAGAAGCCTGCAAATAATAACTACTCCTATATTATTTTTAAATAAATATCATTTATTGAAGATGAATATTAAATGAACAAATGCTTAAATACAACAGGCTGAAAGATAAGACTGAAATTTTAAACATGTATTTCTAATATGTTGCGCATGTATGAGGATGATTTCAGGAGAAAACCTATCAGTGCATCTGACTAGATGTTAACAATGTACAGATTAAACCATCATATTTTGATATTACTGTAGGTCAGTTAGACTGCAGAATTGTATTGCTGGCCTATGATTAAATGAATTATTACTTAAATTCCCCCAAGTCAGAATAATGGACTAAGATGTACATTTTATTACATTAATCATAAGTATGTTCGAGAGCTTTATGACAAAATACATTAATCCATCCTACTAACCGAAGGTTGTAAACCGGATATGGACGCAGGGCACTGGGCACATCGAGGCGCACGCGCACTGCTGCACTGCACAGAAAACACAGAAACGAGAAGGTTGTAAACCAGATGTCGTGTGCGCCTACAACGCGCTTGCGAAAGGAGTCACGGCTCAAACCAAAGGTCCATGCTGTGACAACGCGCTTGCGAAAGGAGTCATGGCTCAAACCAAAGGTCCTTGCTGTGACAACGCGCGCACCTACAACGCGCTTGCGAAAGGAGTCGTGGCTCAAACCAAAGAAAACACAGAAACGAGACTACGACCTGTGAACTACACCTGAGGTAAAGCGTGCACGCCAGGTTGTACGGCTTCCCGGACGCGACCGCCCACACCACCGCATATACCCTCCATAATATGTCTTCACGCAGCGGCTTCCCACCGAGGCGCATATTGCGCTTGCCCCACAGTCAGACGCAAACTGATTGCCATTCTAGGATTTCTGATTCGCTAGCGAATCGCGGGGTTTACTTATCCAGAATCAGAACACTGCTTGAAGATTACACTTTTGTTTTTTTTAAATACTAATGGCTTTCTAGGTATTAAATTGCAGATTTTTAGCACTTAATGCAGATTCAGTGAACCATACACTTTACGTTAATTTACAGTATGTATCTGGTGTGTTGCTTCTTTATTAATCACACAATGACTTAATCATAAGCTTCAGTTTCTTTAGTAGTTAATTATTAGCTTTAGTTATAACACTGGCATATAGCTAGTTGTATTTCTTTAACAGTAATAAATTTTATGCACAACAAAAATCTGTGTGTGAATGACTTATAATATACACATTAATTGTGCACTACTAGTTTGCCTATCTGATTTTAAGTCATGGAACACCTTTAACATACGATTAATAAGTGGCATGCATATTAAAATGTACAGTTATAAATAGGTCTGTATCTACATAGATCTTATTATTTTGTGTCATCTATATTTAAAAGCTATAGATATTAAGAAGATAACATACCTGGTTTTTTATTTAATACTCCTGATCTAATTACATTGCACAAACTCTGTAGGAAATAGACAAAAAAATGTTGAGGTATAAACACAATAAACATTTGAGAAAGAGATGGTGTATTTTGGTTAACACAGATTGCAAGAAAAATAAATAAAATATTCTTGTTAATAAATTACATGGTAGCTTTACCTTTTTTAAATGTCTTTTTGATACAACTATATTAACAAACTGGTTGCATGTACTAAACATTAGAGTGTCTAGGTTATATAAACACATTTTTAAAAATTTGCTTTCTTCTTTTTCTACATTGGCAAGGAATTATAGTGCAGAAACTTGCCTGTGCTTCTTATGCCGGTGTCCTAAATGTAATAAAAAGTAACATTCTTCAAAGTAATCTAATCAAACTCTGAAGTTGGTTGATATACGGTATGTTAAGAGGGCTTGCTAAAGAGGTCTAGCAACAAATAATATTGGGTGCTTTGTGACTTTGGTTTTGTGTAAGGCTCCATCATTAATTATATTCTAGACCCTTATGCTTACATGTCCATTAAAACAACACATTTTAAGAAGCAAGGCAAATCAATTACAAAAAGCAAAAGATTACAGAAGCAATGTGCTGCAGATGCGACAATAAAAAGACAAAATAAATCCACTTCTCATTTCATTGACTCACTAAAATAATGAACATTTGATCTAGTTAGTTATTCTGGAAATCACACTGTGCAGAATCTGAGATCTACTTTCTCTTATTTCTTCTTGTGTCCTTCTCAGTGTGAGAAAAGAGGTACACACAATATGTGTGAAATGACACAGACTTAACAGAGTATTAGAAGTTGCATACTAATAATAGAATAATCATCATAAACGGGTTTGTCACAATAGAAATGAAAAGCTTCAATCAAGACTAAAGACAGAACCATGATTCACATATTATGTCTTTCTGTTAATATTTTAACAAGAAGCGACATTTAATACATTCACTGGCTTTTTCATCCTGAATGGCTAGTTAGCAATCTTCACTTATTGGGAGCAGGTTCAAATGACTGATATCTATGCAGTAAATAATTATGTTCAGTTCTCCATTATTTGGGCTCTATTTCATACTCTCATCAACAAAAGGATCTTCCTAGTAAACTACATTAAACTCATTCATAGTTATCTGGGATGGTGGACTTTTGGCAGTGGGCTTTATCTGCCCTGAAGTGTACAGATAACTGCTCGAATTTCAGAATCTTAAGACCAAAGTTTTCCACCTAAACATAATCTTGGCTTTTGCTTCAGGAATAAAATTTCTCTTCAACAAAATGACTTTGGTTACCCTTTCTTCCCTCTTGGAAGTGTTGGACATTGCTTTGAAATAAAGGTTTAAAGTAGGTTGTACTAGCTGTCTGTTGATCTTTTTACTTCCTGAAGCCATTGGAACATTATTAATTCCTCAAGTGAACTCATGAGCCTCATGCCCATGACAGAATCAAATTGGTTCTGAACAAATAACTAAGCATCTGAAAGAATTAGCAAGGTATCACTTATATCTAATGGATGACTATAATAAACATTCTGTTGTGCCATTGTAAGACTAAAGAAATCCAATTTCTCTCATTGTGCTATAATTCTGGGTGTTTGACAATGCACTGTAAATGTAAATTTGCACTAAAATGTGTGTTTAGTCAGGAAAACTTCAATTCCTACAGTACTACACGTGTGTTTGTTTTGTGATACAAATACAGTACTATAAATACTGCCTACAGAACATGTATCTCCAGCATGTTCTGAAGATGAGTAAGAAACCATGCCTTGTTAATTTATTCAAAGTCAAGTTTTGTTTCGGACAGAATTTCACAGTAAAATATTATAGCTTAAATAACACTGCATTGAACTTATTTATGTTTAAACACTGACACATAAAAATAAATAATAAATGTTATTTCATGTGTAAATAAAAAGATAATGTAAAATAGCTTTAAAATATTCTGGATGTAGAAGGTAATTTTAAACTCCTAATATACGACATTCATGAAAATACAAAGTCCTTAAACATGTTCATACATCAGTCTCCTTTGGCCTGACATAGTTGGAAGGAAAGATTCCAGTTCTGTCTTCAATGCTTCCTGTCCACCACTCTCCTTCTTTCTGTGTCACCATGATTGTGTCACCTTCGTTGAATGTCAAATCACCAGCCTCTGGGCTTTCATAATTATAAAGTGCTATATATTCTACAAGAGATAATAAAATAAAAAATAGACCAATAATTATAAAATGTAGGAATGTCTCTTAAAGGAACAGTCCACATAAAAATTATATATATTTTTTACATATTACTTCCCCCATGTGTTTGTAGTGATCACCGAGAAAATTTTTTAATGTCATGTTTTCAAAAGTTACTGATCTAATACAAGCCAATAGTGACCAATCCGCCTCTCCCCTTCATTCACTCATCCAGTGTCCTGTCCTGTCAACTGACATGTGGATTATGTGAAACAAGAAACAGATTTTCTTTTTGTTCTATGGATGTTTTCATATCATTTGCCATTGTATAGCATTAGTCACCATTGCCTTCTATTATATCAACCTTTTTAAATCTTTGTTCTCCAAGAAGACATAAGACCAAGAATTTAATAAAAAGAATTCATACAGCCGCACAAGTTTAATGAAGGTTTATACAAATTACAAGATTGGATTAGACTGGTAGATACATGGCAGGTACATTAGATTATAATACATCTTGTTTAATTTACCAACAGAACATAGAGAAAGATAGATACAGACAGAGAACACTATGTTTAAAATAAAAAATAGTTTTTTGTTTTTTTTTCTCCCCTCATTTTGTTGTTTTTTGAAATTTAAAAGTCAAGAATCATTATAAACAGTATTGCTGGTTTGGGTGGGTTCGTGATAAAATAAGATTAGAATTTTCTGTTTAAATAATATTTACTAATACCAAAACCAATAAACCAGATAAGCTTCCAAGCATTGTACTGAATATAGTGCAGATAATTTTAATTATATTTATAATAACACTTTAAGCAAACCATGTGCATTCCAATGCCCTTTTCCACTGCCTCTCAAGTAAGCGCACATAAAAGGAGTACACAAAACAGAATTACCTCCAGTTTACCCTTTTGTTACTCTGTCACATTCTTCCTCAGAGCACAACACATCAGCAGCCAACTATTTATTTATGTTTTTAAACATACAGTTGAAAATCATTTTACTCTGTCATAAAAATGATTACCTGTACTGTATGTCAAAATAAGACTATGGCTGCTTCACTGTGCACAGTCACCTGTTACCAATTTGAATTAATTAATGAATACCTTCTTCAATTTTTCAAGTCAAAGTTATTTCTTCACAATAATTATGTATATTAATTTGAGACATAACATTGTGTTCTAAAGTTAACTGTTTTATAAAATAACTCCACTGTTCTTGTAGCTTACAATGGGACTGAAAGGTAAACAGGTCCAAATAAGAAAAAGGCTAAACTTACAAAATAATGTCAATTTATTAAGGAAAGAATGTTATCAGATATTAATCTGTGTCTTGAGATTGCAGAGTATACATGCTGCTTTAGAAAGGAAGAAAATAAGTGTGCAATCTATTTGTGAGATTCGGCCATTTTAAAAGAACAGCAGCTCTGCAACACTTCTACCAACTGGCTCTCCCTTCATGTAACCTTTCACCCCCCCAGCGGTGTGCCTTCCTATAGTTCATTATGTGAATGCTGGCCATGCCATATTCATTTTAAGAATCAATTCCTTAAAGGTATTTAGTTTGACAAATAAGCTATAATTTTAAATCAGTAATATCTCAGACTATGATGCCAAGAATACTTTTAGCGTAATCACTGAACCATATTTGTACAAGCCAGAATTTACCAATAATCTCCAATACAGGAGCAGAACTGGAGTGACAACAAGAGCAAAATATGCAACTGGAAGGTAAGGTGATGCAACAAACAAGTGGCAATTGGCAGTGCACATTTGGAAAATTAGAAGTAATGGCCATTGTGGAAGAGTTCCTCTGTTGAAGGGACATGCTTCTACCACTGCTAGAAAACTTAAGACATGTCAGGTCATAAGTCCGCTTTATTACACAAGGCTGCATTACATGTTACTGATAAAAAGACACCAGGTTTAAAGGGAAGCATTGGGGCTCACTGTTTTTTTTTTTTTTTTTTTTTTTTTTTTAATGGACTGTCTCTGGTTTTAACCTCACCATTTTTAAAAGAATATTTATTGAACTCTTTTTAACCTCCACTTTTTATTTTAATGGATTATTTATTTAAAGATGTTGTTGCACTGCACTTTGGGACACTGTTTTGTTTAGTTGGTTTTTAATAAAAGCACTGAGCACCTATACTCCATCCCCTTGCTTTATGTGTGTTTTGTCCGCATCTGCCATGCTCATTCAGTTACATTATTGATAGTGTCGGGTTCAAGAGCATCCCAGACAAGAGTAGGAGCATGGAGCCAACCCACAGTCACATAATCATTCAAATTATATATTGCAGTGTTAAATGCTTACTTAGTGTTTCTGCATGAGAGATCCAAGTGACTATATGGAGAATGTTATTATTTATGACACTAGATCCATAAAGCAGGACCACTAATGACTGTTCTGCCCTTCCACTATACATAAGAGCTACTCATCTACTGTGACTCTTATACAGCATTCAATCTACTAGTAAACAACCTTGCCATTGATACTCTTCACTGACTGTACATTTCAACCCACTTCATTGCAACTACAGTAAAATGACTCATCTGAAATATGTTTGAAACTGCAGTCAGTTTCAATAATGGGTGATCAGGAACAAGTTTTCTTTTCCTCTTTTGCTGTAAGTAGTTGTCTACAGAGAAATATGTGCTACAGAAATGAAGCACCACTTTAAGTAGTGTTCACAACCAATTTTAAGACATTGTGGTTACCATAAGGAAGTCAACGGAAACTGTAAATGCATTCATTTTTTATTTTATGTTTATACCCTGGATATGCACATTTTCAGACTACTTCTGTGAAAGACAAAATTAATGTCTAAACTTCACTCATTAGGGCAGCTTTGAGCACACAAGTGAACAAGAAATATATTCTTACCTTAGGAAAATAGTTCCAAAAATCCATAATAAAAGAATTATTTCTTGTTTCCTTTCCTTATCACAAGAGTGTCTCATAAACATGGAAGGCATACAGTGATCCCTCGCTATATCGCGCTTCGCCTTTCGCGGCTTCACTCCATCGCGGATTTTATATGTAAGCATATTTAAATATATATCGCGGATTTTTCGCTGCTTCGCGGGTTTCTGCGGACAATGGGTCTTTTAATTTCTGGTACATGCTTCCTCAGTTGGTTTGCCCAGTTGATTTCATACAAGGGACGCTATTGGCAGATGGCTGAGAAGCTACCCAACTTACTTTCACTCACTCTCTCTCTCTCTCTCTTGCGCTGACGTAGGGGGGTGTGAGCAGGGGGGCTGTGTGCAGCTGCTTCCTGAAAGGACATGCTGCACGGAGCTTCGCATACTTAAAAGCTCAAAGGGCACGTATTGATTTTTTATCTCTCTCTCTATCTCTCTCTAACTCTCTCTCTGCTCCTGACAGAGGGGGTGTGAGCTGCCGCCTTCAACAGCTTTGTACCGGCGGTGCTTCGCATACTTAAAAGCCAAAAAGCCCTATTGATTTTTTTTTTGATTGCTTGCTTTGCACTCCTTTGAAAAGGAAGATATGTTTGCATTCTTTTAATTGTGAGACGGAACTGTCATCTCTGTCTTGTCATGGAGCACAGTTTAAACTTTTGAAAAAGAGACAAATGTTTGTTTGCAGTGTTTGAATAACGTTCCTGTCTCTCTACAACCTCCTGTGTTTCTGCGCAAATCTGTGACCCAAGCATGACATTCTAAAAATAACCATATAAACATATGGTTTCTACTTCGCGGATTTTCCTATTTCGCGGGTGGCTCTGGAACGCAACCCCCGCGATGGAGGAGGGATTACTGTATTTTCTTAAATTAAAGGCTTGTTGCTTCAAAGTGGCTATTTCTATCACTTATGGAAGCATGACCCTTCAGCCCATTTGTAAACAACAAGAACAGACAAAGGATTTTTAAACTTTATAAAAATCGCTTCATTTTTTAACACAGTGCAAAATAATATGCATCATAAAATTACTTCAACTGCAAAAATACCAAAGTTATCCTTTAACTAATCTACTGTAGATTATGCATCCTGAATAGGGGTAAATTTCATCTTTTGTTCAATTAAAAGCTGAAACAAATCCAATCTGACCTGCTTCACTATTAATAAAATCTGACAACTAAAATTTTAAATAAATATAAAGATTATTATTTTAGGAAAATTTTAAAAAAAAAAAACTATCATTCCCTTGGTTGCTTAAGTGCACATACCCATACCCTATATAATAGAGGGCTGTAACTGTGTTTGTATTTTCCCTATTGCATTCCAAACCGAGGAAGGGACGCACAGAGTTTATTGCTTCTGCCTCCCAGATCAAGGACTGGGATCAAATGCTGCATCCAGTCTTCTAGGCAGAGTTTCTATTTTCTCCCTGTGAGTTTTTAATTCACCAGGCACTCCAAGATTTGTCTAGGGTTGGTTGGTTAATTGGGATGAACACAAAGTTGTTTTTCATTTATCTTAATTAATTTCTAATTACTTTTTTGTGCATCCTTATATGCAATAGTCCTGTATTTAGTGAATGGTATAATCTATTCTTACATTTTGGCTTAAAGAGTTGTCACAGCACTCGGTCTGCAGAGGAACACTGTGCAAAAACAAAGTAGTTTGTACTATTGTACTGTATTTCTGAGGTGGCAATGATAAATTTCCCCTTGGGATTAATAAAGTATCTATCTATCTATCTAGATTGGTTTGTGGGTTTTGCAATATAAAGATCAATGTAATCAAGGAATGCCTAGCAAATGATCTAAGGATTTGTAAAGTATAGATATGTTTTATAATAGAATTTCAAAAGCAATTATATATATATATATATATATATATATATATATATATATATATATCACAGAACACAATGGAGAGCATTATTAAGAAATGGAAGAAAAATGACACCATAAGTACTCTGTAAAAATTAGAGTGTCACTTCCAAACTCAAAGCTATGAAAAATAAACAGATTCATCTACAGGAGGTAAAGCACAAGTACCTTGCAATTCAATTGACCTTGAACTCTTCTGCAAAGAACAGCTAGATAAAATTACAAAATCCATATGTGCCATGTTGATAGAAACCTATTAAAACAGATTTAGTATTGTACTGAAAGCAAACAGTGCTTCCATAAAGTACTAATTACCTAGGGCATTGAAAATTTTTATTTTTTAAAAGATCCATTTCTTCTTCACATAAAATAATTGGTTGCTATATCTTTAAGAGGTGAAAGGGCAGACTTGATTTATCTTGATTTTATTTACTCATTAATTTAATAATTTTTTATTGAATTTATCAAAAGCATGTAATGTTCCACACCATTATGTCAAACTTAACAAAAATAAATTCAACTCAACCCTCACTAATGTTATTGATAAAATGGTATTGATTAGATCCTGCCATATTTTTAAAAAGTTTTGAACAGATCCTCTAAATGAGAATTTTATTTTTTCCAGTTTCAAATAGTATTCAACATCAGTTACCCAGTGACTTAAAAGAGGCTGGCTAATATTCTTCCAGTCTACGTGCCAATAGTGAAGTAAAGGCAATTAGTCTGTTTGTCCTTCTTTACTTTAAGCCCATCTGGGAATACACCAAACACAGCTATTAATGGATTAGGAGCAATTATGACATCAAAGCTATCTGATAGGCATTTAAAAAGTTTTGTCCAGAATGAAGTTTATATGGTACATGCCCAAAACATGTGGCCTTGTGAGGCTGGAGCTCAACTGCAACGTTAGCAGGTTGGATCTTGCCCTGGAAACATTTTTGACAATTTTAAACGAGATAGATGTGCTTGATAAAAGATTTTAAGCTGAATAATTGTATGCTTTGTGCAAATGGAGCTAGAATGAATTCTGTGTATGGCTGCCTTCCACTCCTTTTCTGAAATGTTGAGTAAAAGATCCTTTTCCCACTGTACTCTGGGATCTTTAAAAGGAAGGGACTTTAAAATGTTTTTATATATTATAGAAATGCTATCTGAGTCTTCAAAACGGATCTTTGTTTACCAAAGTTTCTGATTTGGAGAAAGTGGAAAAGCTAAATTTGGAGCGTAATTGTTCGTGGAAAGCAATGACATTATTTATAAACAAATCTCTAAATGATTTAATCCCATATATTTTACAAACATTAAAAAACTGTGTAAGTTTGAAAGGGTGGAAAAAGGTGGTTATCATGTAGAGGTGCCACAGATAAAATATTGGTTCCATATTCTGAGTGAATGAAGGACAATTGGGTTGTTAGTATATTACCTTGTATTTACTGGCATACAAAGCAAGGAATATAAAGAAGTACTGTAGGATTTCACTTCTATTGCAGACCACGCTAGTGTGTGTTCATCTATTTGTGTCAATACCCAGTTTTTTATGGCTTGTGTATTTGCCTCCCAGTAATAAAACGGAAAATTAGGTAGAGCCATGCCATCTTCTGATTCAGATTCCAAATACATTAAGGTTTGATTGAATCTAATTTCTTAAAAAATTATTTGTTAATGTATATGGGGAAGTTTTGAAATAGAAACAGATGTTTAGGGAGGATATTCATTTTGATAGTGTTAATTCTCCCTGCTAAAGAAAGATGGAGGATAGACCATCTATATACGTCTTAAAGTTTTTCCATGCAGACAACAAAATTTGTTGAAAAAGAGTTTTATATTTACTTGTGATATTTAGCCCTAGGTATTTAAACTGATCTGCAATGATAAAAGGGAAGGTGTCCAATCTAATGTTGCTTGCTAGACAACTCAATAGAAAAAGCACACTTTTGTTCAAATTAATTTTGAGTCCAGATATCTTTTGAAATTCTACTAGTGCAGTTAGGGCTACAGTCACAGAATTTTGTGGGTCTGACATATACAGTACCATAATCATCCGCAAACAGTGATATTTTCCTTTCAAATCTTTCTCTGAAAATACACATTATATCTGATGCATTTCGACAGTGAACAGCCAATGGCTCAATGGCAACTGCAAAGAAAGAGCAGTGGTGACAAGGGGTATCCATGTCTAGAACTGCATTCTAGTTTGAAATACTGTTATTAATAAAAACTGAAGCTTCTGGACTGGTATACAGTAATTTGATCCATGGACATATGTTCGGGCCAAACCCAAATTTATGCAATGCGGTTAATAGGTAATCACATTGAACCATATCAAATGCTTTTTCTGCATTCAAAGATAATAAAATATCGGAGTGTTAGACTTTATGGGCGAATATATTACATTAAATAGGTTTCGAAGATTGGAAGCTAAGTGTCTACCTTTAATAAATCCAGTTTGATCTTGTGATATTACAGAAGGGAACACTTTCTCAATCCTTCCAGCTGGAACTTTGGAGAGTATACTAACATCATTACTCAAAAGTGAGAATGGTCTGTATGATGCACATTGTAATAAGTCCAAATTTCTTTAGGAAACCCAGTAATTAATTCTTGGCGAAAAGTTTGAGGTATAATTTTATTGTATCTGGCTTCTATAAATGTTTCTAATAAAAGGGAAGCTAATTTAATTGATTTTTTTTTATATAAAATTCAGCAGGGTAGCCATTAGGACCTGCTGCTTTCCCACTCTGAAGTGAGTTTATAGTGTCTAGTAATTCTAATAGTGTCAGCAATTTATCCAACTCCTCTGCACTGAGAGTATCTAGCTGTGGTATCTGTAATGTTTCCAAAACATTTTAGGTTATGTCTTGTATTCTTTAAACTGAGTAGAATATAAGGACTTGTAGTAGTCTCTAAATGTGTGCATTATATTTTTATGGTCAATGATTTTATGTCTGTCTGTGTTGGTGATTACTGAAATTGCATTGCGAACTTCCTGCTTGTGGATTTGTTGAGCTAAGATCTTATTAGCCTTCTCTCCGTGTTCATAGTAATGATGTTGCAATTTAATATCTTCATTTTAAACTTAAAAATGTTAACAAAACAAATTTCTGTAATATTATATAGACTTTTGATATTCATTATATATATTATGATGCATGTTGTAAATACCATAGATACCAAAGCAACTCAAACAAGTGCATAAAGCAGATGAATTCCACCTAAGCAGATGAACAGCATCTAAGCTCTGTTTGTTGCATTCTTTTAAACCTGCCTTTACTGGAGGAAATTTCACCATGAAGAAGTAAAATTATCAAACACACAAGGAAGTAATCCTACTATTTAATACAGTATAGCAAATGTTTTAAAATCTTCATCATACCTTCTGCTTGTGTTTCAATAACAGTGTTTGGCTCCTTGCTGACAGATGCATAAACAGGTCTAAGTATAAAAAAAGTTGTGTTAGTAATTATATTATGAAAACAAATTGACAATTATTTCACAAATACAAAATACATTGCTTGAAGTATTTGTATTTTAATTCTTTTTACCCTTATAAACATGCTCCCTTCTGGTCAAAATATTTAATGAAAATATTACACTTGAATATTATAGTTATTCTTTAAAAAAACAAATAAATATCTACTAAGATTTAAAATGGATATTATCTATTTAGACAAATCCATTAAATGTAATTTTCTAAACCATTTTATCCTGAACAGGTGTTGTTGAGGGTACTGGAGCCAATCCCAACTAACACAGGGACGATGGCAGGAACAAACCCTGGAACAGAAACCAGTCCATCACACAGTGAACACACACAGACACACACACCCCAATCACACACTAGGGTTAATCCACCTAACTTGCATGTCTGTGGGAGGAAACCAGAGTACCCAGAGGAAACCCACACAGACACATGGACCATTAAATGTGCCAAGGCAAATATTATTCTTGTGCTGTTTTAATTGTAAAAAGTAAACTGTAATGGCACAAGCTATTATATAAAAATAATGATTAATTACTGTGTGTTTTTGTTACATAACGAAGGACAAAGACATATGATTTAACTCCTTACTATGCATTTATTGCAGCAATACCTATTAATAACCTCACCTAAATGGCTCATGATACACTTCAATTAAGTGTTTTACCTTCTCCTTGACTGTCTATAAAATATACAGTAATGCACTTCTTTAATCTATGCTGACTCTTCACAGGTTACACACCCCTTAGGCCAGGTGTATACTTCATGCAACGCAACACGTGCTGCGCACGTGAGCCGGCCTTAGGACGAAGCGAATGCTTCAGGCCCACAGCTGGAGGGGTCCCACTGCGCCCAAGGTTTTTTTTTTTTCCTGTGATGCGACGCTGCTGCGGAGGGCCCAATGGAGCAACAGACTCCTTCACTCCAACCTCTATGACTAATTTTTTTATATATATAATTTACGGCAACATATTCCATCACTTAATTACTCCACATGGACATCTCCACTCGGCACTCCAATCTTCATTACGCTTCACTCAGGCCCGCGCACCTGTTGCCGCCTCCATGGCTCATCTGTGCCTCTGTCCTCAGTAGGCGGCCACTTACGCTTCAGTCAGGGCCGCTCCACTGCACTGCACTCTCGACAGAGCATAAAAGGGGCCCTTCTCTTCGTAAAAGCCATCACTTTCCTTCATATCAATATATTTCCATTTTGTTAGAAAGAATGTCTTGTAGATAGTAGTTAGGCCTTGCCGAATTTCCACTGTTTGAAATTATTGTATTCCAAATGTCTTCAGTTCCACTGCCAAAGAAATATAAATCAGGCGCTCAAAAACGTAAAGAAAAATCAGCGAAAGATTAATTCTTCGCTACCCAAAAAGGCGCTTTGCAACGCTTCCTAAGGAAAACGGTTAGCTCTAGCAGCAGCAGCGGCACTAGCACCAGGACTGAACTTCCATTAGTCGAAGATACCGCAATGCCGTCCAAGCCCCACAAACCTGTATCCGACTCCGAGGAGTCAGAAGCCAAAAAAAAAAGTGCTTGGCCTAGCTATTGACCTCCATGTGCTGCCTGGTGGAAACAGCAAAAGCTGGCTAAAAAATTAGCTTTATCTGTTAATGTATCGTCACTAAAGACATTTATGCGAGCCCACTCCGACCTCCATCACTCATACCCTTCACTCAGGGCCTTGTACAACAGTCTGCGCCGACAGCCTGCAAATTTGGCTCCTGTGAGTGTGTTACCGTTACGGTTGTCAGTGTCAAACGGAAATCGTCAAAAAGTGATGGTTGTAGATGCCAGGAAAACGCATTTCTGCAGCTCAGAATGCAGGAAATCGCTTGGCAGCCGGAGCTCTGCCCCGGACCCCCTAGCTGCAGGGGTCGAGTTTGCTTCGGGTCCGAAATTGTCTAGGGCCGGCTCTGCGCGCACCTGTGGATGCTAGTGCTATGCAAGTGTTGTACTGTTTATAATTGTGTGCGTAGTTTATGTAAATCTGGAAGATTTAACCAGGTGGCAGAGCGACAAATCATTATGGTAAGACCATGTTTGGCTTCCCTGTGTTGTGAATTGCCTGAAACATCCATTAAATTCCGAGGACAACTTGCCACACTATCTCTGAAAAGTATGAATGTTTAATGATTACATGCATCAATCCAGTGATGCGCCCATTCCAGCAAGCATCTGGCACGAGGCAGAAACAATCCCTATATGGGGCATCAACTCATCACAAAGTGAATACAAGCACACACACACTAGCATCATTTTAGCATCACCAAATCCCCAGACATTCATGTCCTTGGAAGGAAACCAGAGCACACTGTGGAAACCCACCAGGAAAACAAGCAACACCTGGGATGTGTCACCCTACTGTGAGGCAGCAGCACTGCCGCTCCGCCACCGTGTGTAATTATTAACAGTACTCATTATTTAAAGTTGACGATTTATCTGTAAAATGTAACATACATGCTTCAACACATTTCATCGTGAAAGTGATATCAGGTATAAATCTAAGGATGCTACATGTGCAGAGAGCTGGAATATCATAAATGTGCTCTGTGTGGCGATTGCCCCAGAAGCACGTAGCGATTAACAGCTGGGTCAGTTTTAAGATGACGTTGACAATGGTCTACTTCAATGATAAAATAAACTACGAGATCATAATGTGGACATTTTGAGATTTAAGCTCACAAAATAGACATTTTCACTGTGTCACTAACTTTTTTTTTTCTCTGTGGCTCAAACACGCTGCCGTACATTCTGCTGTTGTGAAGGTGAAAGAAAAAAAAAAAAAGACAGCACAGAAGATGGTATGTGAGACCTTTAAAATATATCGTGTCACAATGTTGGGGAATATGTGACACTTGAATATAAAAGCACCATGAATGCATTTGTATGTAAGCATTTTTGCTTCACCTCATCAAACCATTCATCAAACATCAAAGCACCCATGTCGATCCCATAGGATTCTCAAAGCAGCTTTCTGTCACATGTACAGTCAAGGCCAAATGTTTTGAGAATGACACAAGTATTGGTTGTGTACACCCGCCTCTTCAGGATTGACCACAAGTTCTCAATGGGATTAAGGTCTAGGGAGTTTCCTGGCCATAAACTTAATGTAATTGTCAATAAAATCCTTTGAAACTTATGAAATGCTTGTAATTATACTTCAGTATACCATTGAAACATCTGACAAAAAGATCTAAAAATACTGAAGCAACAAACTTTGTGAAAAGCAATACTTGTGTCATTTTCAAAACTTTTGGCCACGATAGACTCTGAGGTCACGTTACAACTTGATCACACTGCACCCCCCCCCGACTTTTTGCTGGTACTGCAACTTGTACACATGTCACATTAATTTCTGAGGACGTCTTCAGAGGACGCGTTAAATGAACGCTGGAACGCATGGCAGCTATGATGTGTGCACCTACATATTCTAAGAGTGAAGTATAAACCGGCCCTTACAGAGCTGCGTGTACAATTACTCTCTGATGTGAACCAGAATTAGAGCATCATCTTGATTTTAGAGTTGATGTTAACAAAACCTAAAATTTCGATAATGGTACATAGACTATCAATATCTGTTATATACACTATGATGCATGCTTTACGTACTGCATTTACCAAAAAAACTCCAAGCTTTGCAGGATGCTGCAAACTTTAAAGTAGTGGAAAATTTACAGAACCAGTGTCTGTTTGGAAGATGTGTGTGTACAAAAATAAAAAAATCTCCTGTTTAGACAGAGAATATAAAAATAATACTAGAGACCAAAAGTCAGTACACAAAACTCAAAAAATGTTCAGTCTGTCAGTGGTTGTCTGACCAATTATTTCAGTTTCCACTTTTCCACAAACATACTATACAAGCATGCAGCTTTATTGTAACATTCATAGACAATGGATGTTGCCTTGGACATAGGAAATATGAATAACATTTTTTATTATGATTATTACTATTATTATTATCATCATCACCATCATAATGCAAATGGCAATAATGTGCACCCATGCACATCCCAACAGGTTTAGAGAATGAAATAATTTTATGAGCGATATAGCACATTTGGGAGGTGACAAGACTTAAATAAATCCTAACAAAAATACAGTAGGCTCATGAAGGTGTTTCTCTTTGAAATGTTATGAAAAACTGTAAAAAGTACAACACATGGCTAGACTTACTCAATTTGTTGCTCACTTCCAGAAATTATTTTGACGTAAGATCTAGGAAACCAGCCCTTGGTACCTTGGAGCTGCCCTAGCCACCAATTCTCTTGCTGCTCAAGAACCGTGATGATATCATCTTTTGAAAAGTTTAAATGGTTTTCCTTCTTTGCTGTCCAAGAACATAATGCCTGCGCCTGACAAATACTGGCAACTTGATCCTAATGAAGGAAATAAATATATTAATTAATTCCAGAAAATTATAAAATATACCCAATTTATATTTTACATAGAAGTTGAAAATTCTGTAAAATGCTATTTGTATATATACTATTAGCAATGGACTTGTGTAACACGGTCCAAGCTTCCAAGAAACAGACTAACTGAACAGTCCACAGACTGCCACAATGGTTACTATGAAATTCTAAACTTTCTCCACAGATTACATTTTGGTGTTCAAAAATTAGGTGCTGAAAGTACATTAAAATATACAGCAAAAACGGCAGGCTGTGTGGTGTAGTGGTTAAGGCTTTGGATTTCAAACCCTGAGGCTGTAAGTTCAAATCCCACTACTGATTCCATGTGACTACGAACAAGTCACATGACCTGCCTGTGCTCCAACTGGAAAAACAAAAGAAATGTAACCAATTATATCATAAATGTTGTAAGTTACCTTGGATAAAGGCATTGGCCAAATAAGAAAATGTAAATGCAAAATATATCCTGAAATTCTGCAATGTTTAGTAAGCATACTGAGATAATAACTGTTTAAAGTGCAATAATCTATTACCAAATTAACAAATTTTTAACACTTAACTACTACATACCTGATTAAGCTCTGGGGAATTTGACACCGGTGCCACTGCTGGAGTAAAGGCAGAATTTTGCCGCATGTTTCCACTTAATGTTGCTGTGTGATTACTCATTTCGAAATCAGTATCACTTTTTGTTCTACCTGGTGATGTCAGGCTATGAAAAAGAAGTTATATTTTACGTGAAATAAGAACAAGCATTTAGGACATGTCTCCAAGAAAAATAACTTAATTATTTCTCTCTAGCAAAATCTAGCAGATGTAGTCTGGAAATATTGAAAAATGGGTCTAGCTGTCCATTCTGTATGGCTGTTGACTACTAGCAACTACTAGTAGTACACAGATATATATATATATATATATATATATATATATGTATATACACACACACACACACACACACACACACACACACATATATATACAGTAATCCCTCCTCCATCGCGGGGTTGCGTTCCAGAGCCACCCGCGAAATAAGAAAATCCGCGAAGTAGAAACCATATGTTTATATGGTTATTTTTATATTGTCATGCTTGGGTCACAGATTTGCACAGAAACACAGGAGGTTGTAGAGAGACAGGAACGTTATTCAAACACTGCAAACAAACATTTGTCTCTTTTTCAAAAGTTTAAACTGTGCTCCATGACAAGACAGAGATGACAGTTCTGTCTCACAATTAAAAGAATGCAAACATATCTTCCTCTTCAAAGGAAACAGAGAGGAAAGCAAACAAATCAATAGGGCTGTTTGTGCCGCGGTGCTTCGCATACTTAAAAGACAAAGCTGTTGAAGGCAGCAGCTCACACCCCCTCCGACAGGAGCAGGGAGAGAGAGAGACAGAGAAAAACAAAGTCAAAAATCAATACGTGCCCTTTGAGCTTTTAAGTATGCGAAGCACCGTGCAGCATGTCGCTTCACTAAGCAGCTGCACAGAAGGTTGCAACGTGAAGATAATCTTTCAGCATTTTTAGATGAGCGTCCGTATCGTCTAGGTGTGCGAACAGCTCCCCTGCTCACACCCCCTACGTCAGGATCAGAGAAAGGCAGCGCAAGAGAGAGAGAGAGAGAGAGAGAGAAAGTAAGTTAGGTTTCTTCTCAGCCATCTGCTAATAGCGTCCCTTGTATGAAATCAACTGGGCAAACCAACTGAGTAAGCATGTACCAGAAATTAAAAGACCCATTGTCCTCAGAAATCCGCGAACCAGCAAAAAATCCGCGATATATATTTAAATATGCTTACATATAAAATCTGCGATAGAGTGAACCCGCGAAAGGTGAAGCGATATAGCGAGGGATCACTGTACACACATGCATATATTATATATATATATATATATATATATATATATATATATATATATATATATATATATATTTGCAGCTGGAGATCCACAAAGGGAGAAAAAATGAATCACGTATCATAAAGTAGTTTTTATTCCTGAGCTTTCAACCCCTACCAGGGGTCTTCATCAGAGGATAATGCTTAGACTTATAAGAATATAGCAACACATTAAGTGGGGGGGTGGGGGGGGATGTGACTAAGTCAGTATGATCAAGGGGTTTGTATAGTTTATTTATTATGTACATGTTCTTCTTAAGTTAGCATATGCTGGATTTATGTCCAAGTGTCTGTTGATGGCGTTTTCATTTGATAGCCAAGACTCGGCCAACTCTCTGATGATACATACTTTATGATACGTGATTCATTTTTTCTCCCTTTGTGGATCTCCAGCTGCAAATATGCAAACCGTATCACAGACCTTCTCTTCCATATTATATATATATATATATATATATATATATATATATATATATATATATATATATATATATATATATATATATATATATATATATATATTTATATATATAAACACACACACATATATCAGTTGTAAGTATTCAGAAAACTACCCAAACCCTTGCAGCTTTATTGTTGCTTTTCATCCACCAGAACAGGTGCTTTTACTATGGTGAGATATGCCTCTATGAAAGTGGTGATAACTGGGTTTAACAATTTTCTTCTTGACTTGTCAGTATGAAATTCCCTTTATTTCAAAGGCCATCTAATTTCTAGTTAATTTCAAAGGGTTTCAGCAAAGCAATGAAAGTAGTCTCTTATAATTGGCTTACTCACATTATAAGTCAGCATCTATATTTGAGGATCTTGTAACAACTTATATGCTTTATCCAGCAATCCATCAGTTTTGTTTACATGCAGAATATGTATACATGCATTCACAAACAACTATAAATAAGTTCATCATAAGTTTACTTAAAATTTACCTACTCCTGTTTGAAAATGATAAACTGTAACCAACACATGCTTAATCTACAAAATACATTCTCCAGCCATCACTCCAATAATTTCGTGAACCCACTCACTCCAATATGAAGCTGAGGTACTGTCTGAGCCTATCCAGGCAGCCCTAAGTGCAATTTAAGAATAAACTTTGGACAGAGTGCCAGTCCACCATAGTGTATAATATAAAGGCCCAGTTTAGATTAGCCTATTAACAAAATTTACATGTCTGCAGATGTGGGAGGAAACCAGCAAGGGAATACCTAGAGAAGGAACATGTTAATTGCACACAAACAAGGAATATGTCAGGTCCAGAAATCAAACCCAGTCTCCTGCAACAATGACGTAATAGCGCTATACCACAGCAATACACATATCTAACCTACAATACAAGTTAAAAGTCAGTTTGCAATTAAATTACAAATTCAATAAATAATGTTAATAATTTGTTAAAGTATTAAAACATTGAAAAATACATACCTAGGTGAAAATGAGGTAGATGATATTGATAAAGTAGGAGGAAGTAAAGCTTTTTTAGAGACGTTATCCTCAGCTATTTTCTCCACATAATTTGCTGGAAACCACCCTGCACGACCTTGTAAACTTCCATAAAACCACCCTGTTTCTTCTAAACTTGCTTCATTAATCTAAAAGTTTAATTAAGTACAATTAGTTATAATATATTCTCATTTGTTGTGATACAACTTTTATGGCTAGCCTGTGTTCTAAAAATGAATAGCCAGTTGTGAAAGAAATCTATAGAAACATTAATAGATGCTCACAATCTGAACTGCAACGCCATTCATTTTGGTGAGAGGATAGATTCACTTGGGCATAGGACAGGAGAGCAGGAGTGGAATTTGCCCAGGAATCATCAGATAGCTATGATTTTCATGTTTACACCCGTGCCAAATAATCCTATATCAATGTGTTTTAGCAGGAAGCAAAGAACAGAGCACAATGGCCAGATCTATGGAAATAATGTGAGAAAGCAATTTTGCTAAGTATTTGTAAATGATAAAGCAAGTTCTCAGACATGTATGATCAGGTCAAAACGTGCACAGTTAGGCCCAGTAAGACAACGTGGTTTTGTTTCCTCTTTTGTTGACTTTTTCAATTTACCTCCCTTGTTGATTCTTACCTATTTTTTAAATATCTAGAGCAAAAATTATGTTTTTTGGCAGACATGTCATTTTTTCATAGTTATAATGGTCCCAAGTACAATAATGTGCTTTAGTTTTTTTTTATTTTAACAATAGACAGACAAATAACCTGGATTAAAAATGGAAGTCCTACCTCTATTATATCACCAGCACTGAAAGAGAGTTCATCCTCATTTCTTGCTTCAAAAGGGTAAAGTGCTCTGTAGGGGACTAAAGTCCCTGATTTCATTGGGCCTGATGGGCCTGTCTTGAAACCTGAACATATTTAAGAAAAGGTTAAAAATCACTAATAAAAATGTATCCATTTATTTAAAATATACAAATATAGTATATATGCTGAAATGTTATGAATTCTAAGAGCTTTATATGCCTAACTGAAATGAGTAACAATAAACTGACATTAGGCAACTTTAACTATTTACACCTCACAATTTAGACATCATACATATGCCCTTACTTGTTTAAACTGTATCTTGCAAATAGTTACTTCAAGAGCACTGAAGTGAGAAAGGGGTCATGGGAAACTTGTAGAACACAATAAGAATTCACCCAGAAAGGCAGACGACAGTAAAGTACATTAGGCAGCAGCCACTTAAAACAGAATCCGTATCTCTAAAGTAAAGCTACAGCTGGTACATAGAAAGGAGCCTTGGATTTTCAGAGGGCTTTCTCCTCTCTAACTGTAATATCTAGGTTGGGTTTAAATGGTAATCCTGTCAGTGGCCCAAAGAGTTTAGCAATGGAAGACGAGGCAAAAAGTCTAACCAGTCAAAAATTTGATAAAGAAAGTTTTGTGGTGGGTGGAAGAGTTTATATAGTGGACAATTGAGAGTGCAATATAACCCAACAAAGACCACAGGCTGTGTAGGTAGGCTAAGCTGGAAAGTTTTTCTTCCTCTTCTATTTTATACTTGGTAATCTCATTCAAATATATGTACTATATAGTTCAATAAGCAACTCTTTTTGATACTTCTGACCTTTTTGGGACTATTTCTTCCATGTAAGGAGGGCACAGAAGTGTTGCCCATTACAATAATCAGATATGTAATAAGTGAAGAACATACAAGATTCATGATACATTTTTTGGCCAAAATATGGTACTGTGAGGTTTACTGTGGCAGCCATTTAGAAAATCATAGCTAAAACAAGAGTGTCTTAATAAAAGTCAGCAACACACAAGACACTTTTAAATGTGTGAAGACTATAAAATGAACAGTGTCAGATCGGGTGTGAATGTATACTGGTGCTGTTTTTAGAGTCAGACGGGGGGGGGGGGGGGGGGGGGGTGTCAGCGCAAGGGACAGCGTGAACGTGACTAAGAGAATGAAACTAAAAATAGCTAAGATTTTAGGAATACCATACATTTATGGCTGATCTCACGCTGTTCGTTTTCAAATAATATTGCATTAGTGTGATGATGTTTTCTGATTGGTACAATTCAGAGTCATAAAATGATTTCTTCAAAATGCCACATATATTTGTCTCTTTCTTTTTTGCCCAGTGCTGCGTTGACATCGTGCACCAGAAGGCGTGAGCTTATTAAGTGTGAGCAGGAACATGCAGCTGCCCGGTTGCTTGTGCTATAACATGCTTGACTTGGCGGTGATTAACGCACATGTACTGTACAAGGCATGCACGGGGACCACTGAGAAAAGAAGAGTGTTCCTTGCTCACCATGCAGAGGAACTTCGTGGTTGCTTCTTACAATAAAACACAATGGAGAAAGCAAAAGAGGAAGCAACATCGACAAGCTTCTGTTCCAAGACAGCCGTTCCCCCCAGCCTCTTCAGTGTAATAGTAACCACAGCACAGAGAGAAGTGTGTACATTGCAACAGGTACACATGTCGTAAAATAGAAAGGACGGTCCTTGGGTGTGTAGGAACTGTTAACAATTGAATCTGACGATTGCATATAGCGCGGAACTGACCTCTCTGTACTATTCTTTCCTCTGCATGTCCTGGAGTACAAAAGAAACAGCACCGTGCACCACAATGTGGAGACTACATGGGCAAGATCGAAAAAGAAAAAAAAAAAAAAACACGCTCACTGATTACAAGCACAGGAAGGCATGCAAATGAATATGAATAATTTTGCATCAGTGCCACAATGTTTTCCGAAATGTACTATACAGGTCATAAAATGAGTTATTCCAAATATCATATATACCTATGTCTCTGCGTTTTTGTCAGTGCGGCTTTAACATCATGGACCATAAGGTGCATACTAATTCAGCGTGAGCAGGAACACTCAATAAAACTGAATAAAAAAAAAAATTCAAGTGACAGTGAGATACAAAGAAGGCAGATTCACCAGTGTTTGTGTGTCAGCTTTTATCCCTTCAGATCAAAGAATTTCCAGTTCCATTGTCTCAAAGCATCACTCACATCTAAAAGTTATTCCCAGTTTCAGATAAAAAGTAACCGCATCTGATCTGGGTCATTGGGTGGGTGTTGTATCGTGATTGTGACAGAGAATAAAAGTGAAAAGAAAAAAAAAAAAAATGCTAACTTTTACAAGTACAATAAATTTACACCGGCTGTTACAGGAACAAATCAAATGTATGTTTTTATTGTATAATATTAACAATAACAGCAGCTCACTACTCAAAATGGATCATAAGTCGGCAGTTCTAACCACAGCACCACGGAAGCTGTCGTATTACACTTGCATTTTGTGACAGTGTTTATTTGATATTTGGCCAACAGCCTTCACACATTATACAGTTCATGTCTACATTTTGTCATTTATTACTAAAACATGAAAAATGTTTCTGTTTTAACGATGGATGTGTTTACATAGATTGCTGTAGACACAAAACACACATCAAATTATTTCCCCTTACAATTCTGGGTAGCTCACTCCCAGATGATCAATCAAGGCAAGAACTGGGAGAACTTCTTGCCCGTTCTGTTGCGGTGGGGGGATGGTATAGCAGGCTGCTTGCTGCTTGGGCTAATCGCTCCATTTAGAAGACATAAGATGCTGATGGAGAGGTGCGAAGGGATTTAAGGTGGGCCGGCTTTACGAGTTTTTTCGTTGGCTCTGGTAATTCTAATGTTAAATACTTAATTTGACATCCAATACAAACTTTCAGAAAAGGAAGGCATCAATAACCCTGTAATATATCATTTTAGCTTTAAAGCCCTTATTCTTAAAGATAACATTACATTCTCAAATCTGTCACTATTCTTTACAAAAAGAAACATGGACCTTCAGTGGAGAAATTTAGAACCAGGAAATTACCAAGCAAATCTAGATGTAGTGCAGAACTGCAATATTAATTTATGACATGTATGACATTTTCACAGCAGAGGACCAGCACAATGGTTTAATTCTGCTCCCTAGCAATGAAATATTCACTTACGTCATAATATGTGTTATTGTGCCTCTTAAAGTCCAGTCACCTTAAACCATTTTTCCAAGTATTTTCAGACTCAGTTTCAATTACTTAAGCCATTCAGTGCTCTCATGTGGCCATTAGTTGTGTAGTCTACAACTCGCCACTACAAAATCTAACAGGTTTCATTTCATCTTAGGTTGTAAAGACAGGCTACCACCACTATACCACCAAATATTTTTGAAAGATTTAACTCAACCAAAACAAAACATCACTAATTAAGAAAACAATCTTCTACTAATTAAAACTCAGTTTTGCCCAAAACCTCAAAAGTCAGAAAGAATTGCAAGGGTAAATTAGCTTGTCGCTTGCATGAACTGAAGCTATTTAAACTTTTTTTATACAAACCTTCATTCATTTTCCTTTCATTTACGCTTTCCATTTTAAGTACAGATGATAGTTCTTTGTGGGTACTATTCTTCAAGTTGCTTAGTTTTTCCAAACCTGGCTGATCACTCAGTGCTTCTTGCCAGTTTTTATGTTCATCAGAATTAATGTTCTCATTCTTCCAGCTTCTCCTCTCTGTTTGCCTTTTAAGTTGATTCTGTTTGTTTTTCTCTTCATCTGCTTTTCTTTTTAATTCTTCTTGTTCTCTGAGCTTTTTGGCTTCTAAAGCTTTGCGCTCTCTTTCAGCCATTTCTTCAGCTTCCTTCTTTCTGGCTTCAGCTTCTAGTCTCTCCTCCAAGCGTATTTTCTGGACACGCTCTTCTTGAATTTTCTTGTGTTTTTCTTCCTCTTCTTGTTTCAGCTTTTCTCTCCAAAGAATCTCTTTTTCTTGTTTGGCTTTTCTGCAACAGATAAAAATGCTGATAAAATACCTACAAATGGCAATACTGTTATTATGATACATGGATACACTTAATAAATCTTACATCCATATAACTGTACATCAGTTCCCTAGACCAGCTCAATTTTGTGGTCACAGAGGTCCAGAGTCTACCCTGGCAGCACTGAGCAAAAGACATTTGCAAATTCAGGGGCAAACTCATATGTATACCCAAACTCTCACTTACAAAAATCTAATTATACAATTAATGTTCATGCTTTTTGGGATATTTTCAGAATAAAATGTTACAATTTCTTAAAATGAATGGATTCACTGTAGTTTTACCAGTAGCTCCTACATCTCTTTACAAGTTGCTTTAAACACAGTCAGGTTTTAGATAAGCATCAGCACCTCAGTGCTCATTTGCTCAACATTTTCATGTTCAACACATGCAGTTAACAATACGCATGATTAGTTATATATTTTAAAGTATTAAGCACAAAATAATTTTGTTTTATTTAAAAAGTCTATCTTGTTTCACATAAGACCACTACATATTCCTTAAACTTTTTATTGAGGTAAAAAACATGCTTTCTCATAGAAAATAATAAAAGACTTACACCTTTGCATTTCATTTCAGAGGTATGGTAACATACAAAGAATTTCATGCTTGAGCTAAGTAAAGCTGCTAAATGTCAAATACCAAGATGAGCTAGAAGACCATTATAGTAGCACCTGTGATGCAGGAAGGCATACAGATGTTGAAGGAATATAAAACTAAAGTCTACTCTAGGGCTATCAAATTACACTAAACAAAAGGATGGGATATTAAAAAATGTAATATTTGAATATATTCAAACTTTGTAGGGTTTAAAATAGTAGCTACCAAATGTACAGTGTGTATTTAACTGCTTTTTTATTTATAATATTAATATTTTTACCTTTGCAAATCATGAAATACTTGTCATTATCATTGTTACTTAAAAGATGTATGTGAAAACAAACTCAAACAAATGGGACACTGAAAAACGCAGCCCTTAAAAACAGAATACTCTACGTGCACAACAACAACATTTACTTATATAGCACATTTTCATACAAATAATGTAGCTCAACATGCTTTTCATAATAAAGAAAAGAGAAATAAAAGACAAAGTAAGAATTAGAATAAGACAACACTAATTAACATAGAATAAGAGTAAGGTCCGGTGGCCAGGGAGGACAGAAAAAACAAAAAAAACTCCAGATGGCTGGAGAGAAAAAATAAAATCTGCAGGGGTTCCAGGCCATGAGACTGCCCAGCCCCCTCTGGGCATTCTACCTAACATAAATGAAACAGTCCACTTTGTATGAAACAGTCCACTTTGTATTTAGGGTTCTCATGGAAGGACTTGATGATGATGGTCATGTAGACTTCTGGCTTTTAATCCATCAATGTAGGAACATCACGGTGCTTTGATTAGGTGACATGACCAAAGAGAGCAAAATAGGACACATTTAATAATTCATGTAATGCCAATAAGAAACCATGACAGAATCGCTAAAGATTGCTCAAATACATTAAATGCACTTGTTAACATTTTTGTCCCCTGCTATGCTTCTTTTGCAGATAGAGGGCAGAAAGTATTGTGTAACTGTACACATCCTCTTTAATACACACTGAGGAACTGCCTGTTTTAATGTGTTTCACAAATAAAAGAATTAAATGTACTACATATTCTAGTGTAATGAAAAAAGTTGAATATGCTGAAATAAAAAAATTAGTCATAGATGTGATTCAAGAACTGAGAAACATAACTTTTACATTTAACCTTTATTCCCATTTTCCTATTATATTTTCTTTAAACTATGATTTTCTGTTACCTGATTGCATCTTCCTCTTCCCTTTTTTTTAAAACCTCTTCCTCTTTCCTTCTTTCCAATTCTCGCAGCTTTTCTTCTTTGGTTTTATAAAGCTGTTCAAGGGCCTGCTGTTGCTTTGTTTGACACTGTCGCAGTTCCTGTAACGACGATAGTTTTCGTATTAACTTCACTTCCATATATTGCAATTTGTATGCATATTTTATAACTTTTCTAAATCAAACCCTAGTCACATTCAATGTCACTCAAAATTGAACAATTTTAAAATGACTTCTGAAGTTTCTGAACCCTTGTTTTGCCCACAAGGTTAAATAGTTTACATAATTTCAGAAGCAGGACACTTAACTTCTTTACAGATCCATTCCAATACAAATATGACTTAGATCTGTTTAACTGTCATAAAAACTGCTAATAAGTAGTCAGGAAACATCTGAAGAATGGTGACTTGGTAGAATGAATCTCATTAGCCACAAACAGTGTTTTATCCAAGATGACTTTAAATACAATTGAACAACTCACTTGCTCTGATATAACCCTGAACCTTTACTTGGTTGTGAAAAAACTGGAATCCTGGAGACACAGACAGCTAAGTTAAGATTTATTGATATCTTCAATGTTGAACTGTATTCCATCTTACCCAAAACAGCTTTTTACATACAGTCTTGAGCCATTATCATCTTCGGCAGTCTTCACCATTTTCACTGGTTTTTGGAATGAAAGACACATTCTTCACTGTTGCCCATATTCACTCATGTAACAAGATATATAGGGTAAACTTCCCATGAACAGAAACCACTGTTTGGACATCAGATGCAAATTTTCACAAAGTACTACAGGACAATTCACATCGCAAGAAAACCAAGGTACATCAAAACAAAAAGAGGTTTTGGTGATGAGTCACACTCTCTATGTAGAATTGGGGGAAGAGGATGATTGAGGTAGCAAGTAACACAGCATAAAAAATGGCAAAAAAGGATATACATTTCTATTAATTCTCCTGTTGGCTGATTAAGGAAAAAAAAAGTAAATCTTTGTTCCAAACGAAGTGTATGACACTGTGAGACGTCTCTCAGCATTTCTGCCATGTAAGTGTTATAGATGTAACCATAATTAACACTGTAATCTGAACGTATCAACAAGACACAAGAAGGAGATCAATACTGTGCATACAGTATTTTACTGTGGAATGAAGTTTTGATTTTATCACTGAGGCAGAACTACAGCCAACTACAAATCCTTAGATTAGCAATTAATTAATATATTATTAATAAAATTAGCAAAACTACAGAGTGTAAAAGTAGGTACATCTGTCCAATTATGTTTTTAGTCTGTATAAGTACCTACATTAATTTATTCTAGTCATCGTTAAGAGATTGGTATACGTCATGAAGGTTAAGTATATTTATAATCTAATTTGAATATTTAATATTATTTCCTTTGCACATTGTTAGACTGAATTTAGAGAGTCACGTGTTGCCATTTAGTCTATATAACTGAAAAGGTTTGGATGAGCATACTCCAATGCACATCACCCAGTTTATTTGTGCACGTTTTGTCAGAAGGACGTTAAGATTTAGCTCAAAATGTATTAACAGAATTTAATACCTTAGACATGCATTAGTAACCATTTTATAAGTGAAAGAAAGTTCTCCAATAGATCTTTATAAACTGATAATCTGAAAAAAGACCAATTCAGTGGAGTCTGATTAATTTTGAAATTAATTCTTCGTATATTATTTTATTACCTTCTGGGAAACATCCTTTCATGACAGCTGCTATTACTGCACAAGCTGTTGTTTTGCTCTGTTTCAGTTTCTTGCTTAGCAGCTCATGTCATGTGTAAGGTTTCTTTTCTTTTATTCACAATTTCTAAAAAAAAAAAAACCAGCTGTCTATATTATGATGTTATTATCTATTGCAAACGCAAGAAATAAAAACAGTGCTGTTAACAAATGTGACTGATCTTCACCTTTGCTTGTGATGTCCATTGCCATTCAGCATTTAGGTATGGATAATCTAAGCCTTCTGAAAAGGAGGGGTGCTGGGTTTGAGTACAGCACATCATATCGATTATGTTAAAGCTGACTTTGCCAACTGTATCAGCTCCCATAATAACTCAAGAATTGGTCCACTCATTCCAAAGGACACTATTTACAGAATAAATCCTAAAAAAACAGTAGTCTGGGCTAATATCTCCTCTACTAAGGTAGCTTCACTGGTGATGGTCATCAACACCACAACAGAAATAACAGTTATGTTCAATGATTTACTCTGTTCTTCAAGAATAATCTCAGGCCAGTCAACAGAGACACAGACTGACAATTTCTTTACTTGATTGTTATATATTACTAGAAAATACATTTGCATTTCCACACATTACACGTGATAGAAATCTGTTTATGACCAACTCGAATGTGGTCTGTGTGTTTCATCACCAACACATTTACAGTAACCAATTTTTTGCCCATTGATCATGATACATGCAATAATGTCGGTATAAACAAAGATAATTTGCTTTAGGAACAAATTCTCACATGTGTCCAGAATGTGACAGGTGTAAATTAAAGTATTTTGCTATTGCAACAAACTCTTTCCTGTGTATTTTAATTTTATGTTTTAACCAGGGCACTCTTTACAGGTGGTCTTCCTAATATCCCAAGGTGTAATGCACTAGGCTTCACAAAAGTGCTCCATATCTGAAAGTTTTTCTTTCTTTATTTTGTCTATGTCCATGTTATTAGTTTGATTTTTGTTCACCCTTATTTCACCGTTATCTTGATAAAGATTTTGGATACATACTCGTACAGTACATTGACTTTTCTTTCTGTTTCTTCCTTTACAAGGGGGCTTCGCCCCCTGCTCGCTTTGCTCGCCTACCCCCGGAGTTTTGAACCCGTGCCCGCTGGGCAGCCGTAGTTTCAGACGCGCGTTGTAGGAGCTTGCGTTGTTTTGAATCCGTGCTTGCCCTGCTTCTGCGGTTTGAGACGCGCGTTGTAGGCGTATATCCGTCAGTCGAGCTCGTTCGGTTTGAACCCGTGCCTGCTTTGCCTCCGCAGTTTCAGACGGTGGGTCGCGTTCGGCGTTTTGTATGATCCCAAGCAGCACATTATTCCTAACTTCACTCCACAGTAGTGCCACGCACAATATGGCGGCAACGCCTGCGCCTTCCGTATTATGTTGGGTTTTACCATGCTGTGTAGGCGCCTTTGCCTTTCGTACTTTCCCGCGCGCGATGTAGGCGCCTGCACCTTCCGGGTCTGCCTCCGCTGTGTGGTGTGGACGTTTAACTGTCGTTTTTTCTGCTTTTATATTCTGTATCTCGGTGTGCATGTGTTTCGTGCCTAGGTTTTTTTGAAGCTGTTGCATTCCAGTTTTCATCACATGTAACCTGCTCTCCATGTGTTTGGCCCCGTTTTTTAACCTCTTTATGACATTTTACTTTGTTTCCTACTCTGTCTTTTATTTCTGACCTCGCTTTATCCTGCTTGCGGCATGTCAGACGGTTCGTAGTCTCTCCCGTTTCGCTCTGGGGCGGGGGGGCTTTGTGTGGCGCCTGCACACTATGTCTCCTGCGTCCACGGGCAGGTCCCTGCGTCCATATCCGGTTTACCATTCTCGGTTAGTAATATGGATTTTTAAGCACAGTGGACTGCCATTAGGAATAGTTTAAGAATCATTTCTGTGCCCATTATAAATCCTCACAATAACGAAACAAAATACTCAGAGGTTGCTGGCCGATTGTTAAACTGGTCAGCATATACTTTACAATCTTAGCATTTCTTGAAGTGCAAATTTAATAAATGCATATTATGCCTGTTTTATATTATTATTATTCTATCATAGTATTAATGTGAACAGTCTGTGAAATTAGTGAAAATTATACAAGACCCCCAGTCATACAATGCAGTCATCATGTGTGTTCCTTTTAATTAAACATGTTATTTACATTTTAAAACTGGAATTCTGTTTGTAAATCAGTTAACCTACCAATTATGTTATATTTATACATTATTTGCCTATGCATTTTGCAAATAAAATATACTCAGGCGCCAAAATGCTAATAAAAATGTATACATTCAGTTACCTAATATCTGTAGTAAACTGCAGCATTTCACTGGCATTTATTAAAAATTTATTAAAAATGGGGGGAGTGGATGGGACAGGGCTAATTTATAATGTCACCTAGGGCAGGAAAAATACTACAGGTGGCCCAAGGCTGTCGTCATTTCTTCACTCAATGCTAATTTCGGTTCCATGGCCACTGGTATCTTTCCTAACCTACTGCAATATCCAACAAAAGAAAAGCTGATAAAGAAAAAAACAAGACAGATATGGGGCAGAGTATATGGATGTGATGAATACCCTGTGTGTCTTGTTTGTAAAGAAAATGTGGGAGGAGCTCTTTGTTGATATATTCTGACCTGCGGTGGGTATATAAAGTGTTATTTTTGACCCTTAATAAAATCGAGTTTCACATCCCTGTCCTATGAGACATTGTGTTTAGTCACAAATCTGTTATTGTTCATCACATGCAGGATTAATCTATTCATATAGATGTCAGCTTCTAAAACACAACTCTTCATACCACATTTTGGAATCGATTTTTCTGTTCCACTGCTCTGCTCTTGGATATATAGTTATAATAATAATAACAATATATTTTTAAACACTTCTCTAGTATCCTAAAAGTCACTTTTGAACCAGAGATGCCCGACTTGCTGCTGTTTTATACTAGAACTGTAAAGCATTCATCACCTAAAGCAAATATTCAGACCACCAGTATTACATTTTTGCTTCAACTGTAAAGAGATAAAACAGAGGGTCTGTTTAGTTTTGTCATGTATGCTATTCAATTAATTGAGTGCATTTGCCAACAACACTCTGCTCTCACCCCGAGTTAAAATATGAAGTCATGGCTCAATCACTCCATCCATTACGTGTCATTCTGTATGCTCTAACTTCCAAAAGTCAAAATTATACAGCCTGTGTAGTGTACTTCATATTCAACGGTGTGTGAAAAACATTACAATGCCATTTCAAGCAAAAATAACGGGAGAACTGACAGTTTTCAGACTTTTTTTCTTATTCACGCAGAGTGAAACAGGTTAGTATTTATAAGTGTGACTTTTTTCTTGTTTGCTATTTCATAGTTGTATGCTGAACACAGACAGAAAATCTCATCTGGCAAATATAGTCTGAGTATGATATGAAAGACAGCAATTTACACCTGGGTACCAACTTTCAATAGCTGATTGAAGAGTCTTTTGTAAAAATGAAAAAACAAAGAAAAATATTATCAAGCACGTTTTCTAAAACAACATGGGTATTTGAACTGCAACAATTTAATAAAGCCAAGGAAGGACAGGATTAGGACATGAACATTGATTATATAATTAAAGATTTGAAAACAGCACATAAATTGGCATCAGCCCTGGTGCATCAAGTATTAAGCAAGCAGAGGATGCTTACAGGTATTGCCTACTGAAACATGAATTTGATCTACAGACTAACCGCAAGCCTGGAAAATGGGTCAAAATAAATGAAAGATCACAATACTGTGTAACAGAGTGGTATAAAACACTCTAATCCTACCACTTTGTTATACAATGCTAAGCTGGTAATGGAAATGTAATTGAAGATTTCTGTTTCAGACAGTCTAACATTAGAAGTCTCATAAAAAAGAAAGCAATGTAGCTGAGGCTGCTGGTCATTGGTGAACTACGAAGAGCACAGTAATAGCAAATGAAGAACATGGGGACATGGTTGTAAATGTAAGGGCAGATTTTGTACAAAAGAAGCCCCCGCCCCGGCAAACCACCACAGACATGTAGAAAAACTTACCAAGCAGTGTGGTGGAGAGCATGTCTTTAGGAACCATCAAATATCAACTTGATTTTATTTTGGACAATTTAATAATATGATAGAAATGCTTGTTGGGCTGAACGGCCTGTTCTTATCATTATTGTTCTAATGTTCTAATAGTGACTGTGCCCGTTAAATATCATAGTTAATCTAATGCATTAGGTAAAATGTGCCAAGTTTACCAGTGAATTTAACTAGTGTACAGTATCTTTTCTGGGCAGAGCAAAGTCCTTCTTATCTAAAAACTGTAAAAATTAAAGTGGCCCTGTCTGATTTGATTTAGTCCACTACAATAGATATACAGTAGAAGTGTACGATGATTGGCACTGAATTTGATTCATGTACTAGTATTGGGACCTGAAAATTCACATTATATTTAACACAGATTTTCCATTCAAGTGTTCCAATACAATACAGTAATCCCTCGCTATATCACGCTTCCACTTTCGCGGGTTCACTCTATCGCGGATTTTATATGTAAGCATATTTAAATATATATCACGGATTTTTTGCTAGTTCGCGGATTTCTGAGGACAATGGGTCTTTTAATTTCTGGTACATGGTTCCTCAGTTGGTTTGCCCAGTTGATTTCATACAATGGACGCTATTGGCAGATGGCTGAGAAGCTACCCAACCAGGGCGCGTATTACGTATTAAATAAAACTCCTCAAATATATTGTGAGCACGGGGGCTGTTCGCACCCCTAGAGGATATGGCCGCTCCTCAAAAAACGCCGAAAGATTACCTTCACAT
The DNA here is from genome assembly GCF_900747795.2 of Erpetoichthys calabaricus. Classification (NCBI taxonomy): domain Eukaryota; kingdom Metazoa; phylum Chordata; class Cladistia; order Polypteriformes; family Polypteridae; genus Erpetoichthys; species Erpetoichthys calabaricus. The sequence continues at coordinate 53,278,185 of NC_041396.2, read as the reverse complement.
TGTTCCCTTCCTTGCTGGGCTTACTTGTGGTTGCTTTGTTGCGCGATATGCTTCCCGAACGGTGCTTCACATACTTAAAAGATCAAACAGCAAGTATTGATTTTTGATTGTTTGCTTTTCTCTCTCTCTCTTGCTCTGACACTCTCTGCTCCTGACGGAGGGGGTGTGAGCAGGGAGGCTGTTCACACCCCTAGAGGATACGGACACTCGTCTAAAAATGCTGAAAGATTATCTTCACATTACTCCCTTCCGTGCAGCTGCTTTATCAAGCGTCATGCTTCCCGCATGGTGCTTCGCATACTTAAAAGCTCGAACGGCACGTATTGATTTTTGATTGTTTGTTTTTCTCTGTCTCTCTCACTCTCTCTGACATTCTCTGCTCCTGACGGAGGGGGTGTGAGCACAGGGGCTGTTCGCACACTGGCCTAGAGGATACGAACGCTCCTCTAAAAAATGCTTAAAGACTATCTTCACATTGCTCTCTTCGTTGCAGCTGCTTTGTCCGGCAGTGCTTCGCATACTTAAAAGCCAAACAGCCCTATTGATTTTTGATTGCTTGCTTTTTTCTCTCTCTGACATTATCTGCTCCTGACGCGCATTCCTTTGAAGAGGAAGATATATTTGCATTCTTTTAATTGTGAGACGGAACTGTCATGTCTGTCTTGTCATGGAGCACAGTTTAAACTTTTGAAAAAGAGACAAATGTTTGTTTGCAGTGTTTGAATAACGTTCCTGTCTCTCTACAACCTCCTGGTTTCTACTTCGCGGATTTTCACCTTTCGGGGGGGGGTTCTGGAATGCAACCCCCACAATCGAGGATTGATTACTGTATTACACTTTACAATGGTATTCAGAAATTGCATTTTATTCCATTTTGTACTGTAGATGTGAAGGTGCCAATTGTGCCAGTTAATTTGATTAGTTCACCCACAGAGAGTCTGGTAAAATTTGCATGTAAGCAAAATATAAAGTATTTGTTTTTTGAATTATTAACGCATTTTATTTACACCAATCAACATGTACTTTTTTAACACCACATCTTACTAATAACACAGAATAAGTAGTGGGGCTGCGAGTTAGTAGTAAGTAGATGCAAAAAAGTAACCAGCTGGAGAAGTGGCTGCGAACAAGTAGCTAACTTTAGCCTTGCAGGGAAAAAAAAATCATACTTATTCCCAATCTGTATTTGATTATATCTGAGGAAAACAACATTATACAGGTAAAAAGCTTTAAAAAAAAGTATGTTTGGGGCAAATAAATAATTTATTCACATACCAAACACTTTAAATATACTTAGAATAGCCTTCCAAAATAGATAATGTAAAATTGTATCTGGAAACACACATAGCAATTTAAAGGTTTTTCATGACAAAATACAGAGGACAAAACATGTATTTCATAAATGCATACTTTAACAACAAAGTCTTTTCTAAAGCTCGAGGCCTTACACATATAAAAGTATTTGATAAGGTGCCACATGGGAGGTTGGACATCAAGCTAAAAGAAGTGGGAGTTCTGGGTGATGCTTTTAGATGGGTGGAGAATTGGCTCAGACACAGGAAGCAGAGGGTGATGGTGCAAGGAACCTTATGAGAACTGGCCAATGTTAAGAGTGGTGTTCAACCAGGGGGTGCTATGGCCGCTGCTATTTTTTTATATATATATATATATATATATATATATATAATGTGAATTTCCCATTGGGATTAATAAAGTATCTATCTATCTATCTATCTAATTTAGAAAGGAATATTGGTAACAAGCTGGTTACGTTTGCTGATGATACCGAGATGATTAGCAAATAATTTGGAATCCGTTATATCATTACAGAAGGACTTGGATAGCATACAGGCTTGGACAGATTTGTGCCAAATGAAATTTAATGTCAGTAAATGTAAAGTATTACACATAGGAAGAAAAAATGTTAGGTTTGAATACACAATGGGCGGTCTGAAAATCGAGACTACACCTTATGTGAAGGATTTAGGAGTCATAGTGGACTTTAAGCTAAAGACTTCCCGACAGTGTTCAGAAGTCATTAAGAAGGCAAACAGAATGTTAGGTTATATAGCATGATGTGTGGAGTACAAGTCCAAGGAGGTTATGCTCAAGCTTTATAACATACTGGTGAGACCTCATCTGGAGTACTGTATGCAGTTTTGGTCTCCAAGCTACAAAAAGGACACAGCAGCACTAGAAAATGTCCAGAGGAGAGCGACTAGGCTGATTCCAGGGCTACGGGGGGTGAATTATGAGGATAGATTAAATGAGCTGAGCCTTTTCAGTTTAAGCAAAAGAAGATTAATAGGTGATATGATTGAAGTGTTTAAAATTATGAAGGGAATTTAGTACAGTAGATAAAGACTTATTTTAAAATTAGTTCATTAAGAACACGGGGACACAGTTGGAAACTTGTTAAGGGTAAATTTCACACAAACATCAGGAAGTTTTTCTTTACACAAAGAACGATAGACACTTGGAATAAGCTACTAAGTAGTGTGGTAGACAGTAAGACTTTAGTGACTTTCAAAACTCAACGATGTTTTTTTTGGAAGAAATAAGTGGTGTGGCACCCGGACGGGGCTCATGCCTGGCCTGGACGCCCAGGAAGACAGGAGGAGGGTTCATTCCTCCTCCAGACCGCGAGGGGGCGTCCACCCTGGTTGTATTGGGGTCCACGGGTACAGGGCTTGGAAGCCCAACCCTGTAGGGGCCCGTGGTCACCGCCAGGGGGCGTCCCCCTGCCTGAAGGACCCTGGAACCCAGTACTTCCGCCACACCAGGAAGTGCTGGGGGGGAAGAAGAGAGGGAACACCCGGAGTGCTTCCGGGAGGACAGTCGGCATTTCCGCCACACTGGGGCGTGTCTGCGGGATTGCAGGTGTACACCTGGAACACATCCGGGTATGGAGAAAAGGGGCCGCCTCCCTTCATTCGAGAATGGAGTCGGGTGGAAGCAGGACAAGGTGATAAGACAGACAGAAGGAGGCAGTCCGAAGAGGCAGAGTTGTTGGCCTGCACTTTGTGGCATCGTAATTGTAAATAATAGTGTAAATAAACGTGTGTTGGGTGACATGAGCGTGTCTGCCTGTCTGTGTCCGAGCCCATCTCCACAATGGCATCCCAGATGGGACGATCCGCCTGTTCCAAGACGGGGAACCCCAGAAAAAAATAATTTTGTGGACGGCTTGGCGCAGCAGGTGCGCCCACACACATGCCGCGGGAGCGGCGTGCCTACAACCCCGCAAGAACATCTTGCTCCATGGATCGTCAGCGGACCGTGGTCACGAGGCTCTCTCCTGGTGCGGCAAAACATCGACAGGCCTTACCTGGGTGCAGCGGGGTCCAGGGAGCGTGCTGTTGCGGAAGGTGCCCAGGATGGCACAGTGTTGAGAGAGGCCATGCCGGGGACGTTTCCCTGGACAGACGGGACCCATGAGGTGAGTGCCCTGCTTGTCGGCAACCGGCCCTGTGGGGCCGCGTGTGTTCTATCTTTAGCAGGCAGGGGCTGCCCAGATCCTTGTCGGTGGCAGACTCGCGCTGGTCTGAGGGGCTTCCAAGAAGTGGCAGCAGCAGCAGAGGCTGCGGAAAGGGAGATGCTGCAACGCAAAGAGCCAGCTCGTCACCGCACTAGGAGGAGAAGAGCCAAAATGGCCGCGGACCGGAAGTCCCTCCCCATGACAGGCACGGGATTGGCTGGTGTGTCTTGGGTTCCCGCCAATGACTGTATAGAGGCGGGACCAAAAAATGCCATTCTCGTGCCGGGGGGAGACCCGACTGGGCTGGAGGAGGAGGCCCACAGGAAGCAGTCGAAGCAAGGTGCTGACAGACAGGTAGGCTCTGCGCCAAATGACTTCCTGTCTTTGCCAGTAGTGCTGCGTGTCTTGGAGGAGTTCCTTCAGGCTGCAGTGCCACTGTTACAGATGCTCGGTGTGCTCCGTGCAGACCTGCAGGAGCTGGAGGTGAAGGCGGGCGCGTCATCACAGACGCTGCATGCTGCGGTGGAAGGACGCGTCGCTGGATCCTTTGACCGAAGTCGTACGGTGAGGAAGGTAAGTAAAACCGACCCCGTACAGCATAAAGGAGAGCCCACTGAAATTGGCAGTGATCCGCATGAACGGTATCGAGTAGGGGGATCTCCGACAGCGGATGCGGCAGTGCAGGCTGTTCACGAGGTGAGGGGAGCAACATCGAGTGGGCAGGCAGGACAGGGGCTGATGAGTGCCCTGGGTCCTAGCGCCCGACGCCCCGAGCCTGCGACAGTCTCCCGTCGTTCTGTATGGACACAGACGGGCTTGGATCTGTGCGTTTCCCATGCGCAGACCCAGACCGTCGGGGCGTCCAAGAGTGATAGGAGGAATCGAAGGGTGAATGCTGGTTTCTCCGATAGGAAATGACGTGCAGCTGGGTGCGCACGTCCAGAGAAGGGCCGCCCTCTGCGGAAGCAGATGGAAGCTCCAGTGTATGGAGGAGACGACAGTGCGTGCGGACCCGTCAGATACAATGAGATGGGCAGGGAACCTGCGGAGGAGGTGCCGAACAGGCAAGTCGCGGTGTGCCGCTAGGAGAGGAGAGCATTGCCAGTGTGCAACACAGAGGGACGTCAGGTGGTGGCGTCCAGACAGAGCTTCTGCCCCTCTTTCTGTTTCGGTTGCAGGAACGGACCCCGGATGTGCAGTAGGGCCTGCTTCGTTGGGGAACTGCCCTCCTGGGACGGACCGCTGCACTGGAGGACTCTTCACTGGCGATGGGGCAGCCCCGCGACTGGCGGAGGCTACAAAGGCGCGAGCAGCGCAGCACAAAGGGACATGAAGACCTCGGAGGGGGTGCCAAAAAAACAAGTTCCAGGGTACCGGATTGGACCCTGGACAAATAGTAGGACCCACTTCGGGGTTGAACCGCCCTCACGGGTTGCATCGCTGGTGATGGGGCACCCGGACGGGGCTCATGCCTGGCCGGGATGCCCAGGAAGACAGGAGGAGGGCTCATTCCTCATCCAGACCACGAGGGGGGCGTCCGCCCTGGTTGTACTGGGGGCCACGGGTACAGGGCTTAGAAGCCCAACCCCGTAAGGGCCCGTGGTCACCGCCAGGGGGCGTCTCCCTGCCTGAAGGATGCTCGACCCCAGTACTTCCGCCTCACACAGGAAGTGCTGGGGGGATGAAGAGAGGGAACACCTGGAGTGCTTCCGGGAGGACAGCCAGCATTTCCGCCACACTGTGGCGTGTCCGCGGGATTGCCGGTGCACACCTGGAACACATCCGGATATGGATAAAAGGGGCCGCCTCCCTTCATTCGAGGCTGGAGTCGGGTGGAAGCAGGACAAGGTGATAGAAAGAGAGAAGGAGGCAGAGTGGTTGGCCTGGACTTTGGGGAAGATTGGGGTTTGTGGCATCATAATTGTAAATAATAGTGTAAATAAACGTGTGTTGGGTAACATGAGCGTGTCTGCCTGTCTGTGTCCGAGCCCGTCTCCACAGTGGATAGGACTGGCAAGCTTTTTTGGAATGAATGGCCTGTTCTCGTCTAGATTATTCTAATGTTCTAATATGTACATGTAGAGATAGATTTGATTACAAATATCATATACAGACAAACATTGAAGATGGCAACCAGAGAAATACAGAAACTAAAACAACAAAAAATGATTGTATTTAATAATAAAATATGCATGAGACTGTGAAGACATGCAACACTGAAACATTTCACGCGCACATGAAAACTGGTAAGGGGTGGAGAAGCACATCATAGAGATATGATAAAATAACCTTAATTAAGAGGAAGAGGTTGGTGAGACAGCCTAGTAAAGACAGAAGGCACTGAAGTGCAGAGTCATCCATATCCTCACACTGTAAGATAACAAGGAAGGAGGAAAGGTTAAGGAACCCTGATAAATAGTTAACAAGACAGGAACATATAGAAGGAAATTGATTAGTAGCAAGTAAAGGATTCTCCAAGATTTTTGTATAGCTTGTAGTAATTTATCAGATCATGAAAATTCTTATTGAGGCATCACAATTTTAAAGTGAATGTCATATGCAACTCTCATGTCAAGTATTTTTATCTTAACACTAGAATCCCTGAAGCCTACGAATATATTTGTAATGCCGGGCCACCTTAAATTCCCTCGGGCCTCCTCAATGTTTCAATTAGCACAAGCAGCAAGCAGACTGCCATCCCATCCCCCACCAAGGCAGCTGAATTCAAGTCAGATGTAAAATTCTCAGAGCTGGTTCCTGTGGGGGAAGTGAAAGAGACTTATTATGCACTCTCAGAGGAGGGAGCTGTCCCCCCAACTAGGGTTAAGACCCTAGCTAATTGTGGGGTTTCCCCAGACCAGCAGGTGAAAAAGATAAATATCTGGAATTTCGAACCCAAGCGGCCAACCCAGGAACAAGCATTAGATCTCTGGGAAAAGGTGGCATTATGGCTAAGGCCATTTGAACAGACCACCTTCCAGATCGTGCAGCAGGTAGCCTGCTTTCTCCTAATCAGAGATCTTCCTGAACATTTCACCCAGCCGGTTTGGGGAGAATTTCTAAACATGAATAACCTCAATGAGACATCTAGGACGGCCACACAATCTGAAAGAGCAGAACGGTCCTCTAGCAGACACTAAGGGGATTACGTCCCACCAAATCCACCACTTCCTTACAAGCTGGAGCCTGTTCTGAAGTCCCTGGGCCTGTGGACGCGCAAGCTGTTCGGGAATAAGGAGGAATGCAGATGGAGAGAGAAGAGAGGCTTATGTGCGCTTACAACCACCCTGACGATATCACATATGGGAGTAGTAATTGTTAACGGATTTACAGTTGAAGCACATTTTGATTCCGGCAGCACCATTTCTATTGTTGATCTCCGATATGTACTACCGCGACAATGGGTAAAAGTAAAGACCAGTATAACTTGTATACACGGAGAAATCCAGCATTATAAAACCGCCCTATGTTTCATCAGTCATGGATGATCACTTAAAAAGTTCCCCGAGTTGTGTCCTCCCAAATCCACCTTTCTCAGTGATCCTGGAGCAAGACTGGTCTAATAATAAACACAGTATAGTACTGACTACTCCCAATCATAATTAGGCCTGGTTATAGAATGGAATGATCCTTCTCCAGATGTCTCCACGCCATGTATTCAGCAGACAGAGACAGATATGGGGGATGGCGAGGCAGATGGGGAGGTTCCTGGACAGTCACAGGCAGAAATGTCATCTCCCTGTGCCTCGACGAGCCGGGAGCTAAACCTTCCCCTTGAGGTCAGACCTGACCCCATGAACCTACCGGTGGCAGGTCTGTGAATTAGTGCACGCTCACCTCCTAGGAGGCCATTTGGGCTTATCAAGCTCCAATTTTATTGGCCTGGGATTAATGAGGAGGTTTGCCGTTTTTGTATCTCTTGTCTGGAGTGTCAACTACGGCAAATTTCTCTCGCTCCCATTCCCTTGATTGATGTCCCCTTTGAAAGGATCGGGGTCTATATAGTAGGGCCCATAGAGCCCTCTGCCTGAGGACAGATGTATTAGTTCTCGTGGATTAAACAGTACTACCCGATATACAGAGGCTGTTCCTTTGTGCTCAGCTACCTCCAAAGCTATAGCATGGAAACTTGTAGGGGTCTTCGTGTGTGTCAGCATCCATAAAGAAGTCCTTATGGATCAAGGGACACCTTTTACTTCGGAGACATTCAGGGAGACGGCCAAGTTACTTAAAATAAAGTACTTTAAGACTGCAGTGTATGATCCTCAAACCAACAGTCTAGTTGAGAGGTTTAATCAGATTCTCGAACAAATGCTTTGCAAAGTGGTCAGCGGGGGCGGGAGAAACTGGGATCAGCTCCTCCCCCTCATGCTTTTTGCCTTATCTGGCAAAGCCTCTACGGGGTCCTCGCCTTTTGAATTATCATATGGATGGCAACCTCTGGGAATTTTGGATATTTTGCAAGAAGGATGGGAAGGAGAGGCTCTTCCCTCTACAAATATATCGGAGTACAACATGCAATTACGCAATCGTTTCTGAAAAATTCAACCCATATTAAAAAGTCACATGGAGGAGGCACAAGCAGCATAGGCCCACTATTATGACCGCAGTATGACTTTCCGAGAATTCCACCCAGGGGATCGTGTCATAGTTTTGGTTCCTACCTCCTATTCTAAATTGCTAACCCACTGGCAAGGCCCTTATGAAGTTAAGGAGAGGAAAGAGCTTCTTAACTATTTGGTGAAACAACCCAATCGTCGACTGAGCAAGCGGGTTTATCATGTACACTTGCTGAAGCCGTGGAAGGAAAGGGATCCTGATCCCTACTCCGCTCAGAAAAATATCCTTAAATTCAATGCTGAATTAAATTCTAGACAGAGACAGGAGCTTGAAGCAGCTATCCTGTCCGTCCCAGAGGTAGTGAGCGAAAAGCCTGGAAGGACCTCTCTGAACGCACACAACATAATGACAGAACCCGGAGTTATCGTTCGAGAGCACCCTTATCGGCTTCCCGAGGCAAAGAAAGCAGAAGTGGAGCTTGAATTCAAGCACATGCTGGAACTTGGAGTAATAGGGGAAAGGTATAATCCCTGGTCCAGTCCAATAGTCTTGGTAAATATGCCTGACAGGAGTTGGAGGTTTTGCAATGACTTCCATCAACTTAATCAAGTCTCTCAATTTGATGCTTACCCAATGCCTCGAGTGAACGACCTCCTTGAGAGGCCTGGACAGGCAAATTTTTTGACCACACTTGACATGACAAAGGTGTACTGGCAGGTTACTTTAACGGACTCCATTAATGTCAAGACCGCATTTAGCTTCCCTAGCAGACACTGGCAGTATCGTGTCCTTCCATTCAGGGGGCTCCTGCGACTTTCCAGCATTTAGTGGATAAAGTGCTCCGCCCTCATAATATGTATAGTGCTACCTACTTAGATGACGGCGTCATTGCGGACGCTGGGAGAAGCCGGGCTTCGAATCAGTCCAAAAAATGTTTTTTTGGGTTGAAGGAAGCTAAATATTTGGGTTACCTGGTGGGTTGGGGTACTGTAAAGCCACAGGGTTCAAAGGTAGATGTCATATTGCAGTGGCCACGTCCGCGAACCAAGCGGCAAGTCCAAGCATTTCTCGGATTAACCAGGTATTACCGTCTGTTTGTACCTCGGTTTTTGGAGAGAGCGGAGCCCTTAACTGATTTAACAAAGAAGAGGGCTCCTAATAATACGGTATGGACTGATGAGACAGACGCTGCATTTTGTGACTTAAAACAGGCCCTCAAGTCAGCACCAGTATTTAAAGAGTCTAATTTTTTGCTTCCTTTTATTCTCCAGACGCATGCTTTGGACACATACTTAGGTGCCATGCTGAGCCAGAGAGTCGATGGTGTTCAACACCCCGTTTATGTTCCTGAGCCAGAAACTGCTGGAATGGGAAACCAGGTATACGGCTGTGGAAAGGGAAGCCCATGCAATTAAATGGCCAATTATGCAGTTCAGATTCTAAATTTGTGACGTGAGTTCACTCTAATTATGGATCATGCACCTTTACAGTGGATGGCCCTACACAAACAGTCAAATCCACAGGTCACCAGGTGGTTTCTTGATCTTCAACCGTATAAGTTCTTGTTTATTCAGCGTAAGGGTTCTCTCCATACCAACTGCAATGCCCTCTCACAGATTCATGACCTCTCGGTCAGAGACGCCAATGGGTCTGGGCTGAGGGGGGACCTTGTCACACACGTGTGATTGGGAGATAACTGAAAGGCCTTAACACTAGAATTACCAAACCCTACGAAAAAAACTCAATACAGCCCACCTTAAATCTCTTTGAACCTATCCGTCAGCGTCTTTTGTCCTGTAAATGTGTTGATAAAGACAAGCAGCCTGCTATTCCATCCCCCCACCACCGCAGAACATGCACAAAGTTTTCCCAGTTCATGCCTTGATTATCTGGGAGTGAAGTGCTGGAGTTTTTGAATGGAAATAATAGATCGTTACTTGGAACACATGCAGCTCATGTTGTTTTCAGTAGTGAGCTGTTCTTATTGTTAATACTATACAGTAAACACATACATTTGGTTTCTGTAACAGCCGCTGTAAATGTATAGTACTTGTAAAAGTTAGCGTTTTTTTTCCCCACCTTTACTCTCTCGGTCACGATCACAATACATACTATCGCCCTAGGGATCTGACGCTGTTAGTTTTTATCTGAAACTCCGATTATGCCAGTCCCCACATGTTGCTGTATGGTGATGTTTCTTTTGTACTCCAGGACATGCAGAGGAAAGAATAGTACAGAGAGGTCAGTTCAGCACTATATGCAATCATCAAATTCACATGTTAACAGTTCACACACACAAGGACCGTCCTTCCTACATTTACAACATGTGTATCTGTTGCAATGTACACACTTCTCCCTATGCTGTGGTTTCTATTACACACCTGAAAGAAAGAGACAATACATGTGACATTTTGAAGAAATCATTTTATGACCTGAATAGTACCAATCTCAAAACATCATTGCACTAATGTAATATTATTTGAAAACGAACAGCGTCAGATTGGGTGTGAATTAATGCTGGCGCTGTTAGTTATAGTCAAATCAGGAATGGGGGTGGTGGGTGGGGTGTGTTGGGGTTAGAGCGTTATCGTGATTGAGAGAATAAAACTGAAAAAAGCTAACTTTTACAAGTAGCATAAATTTATACCCAATGTACCATATTGTCTCTTTCTTTTTTGCCCGGTGCCGCATTGACGGCATGCACCAGAAGGCATGAGCTTATTCGCTGCGAGCAGGAACACGCAGGTGGCCGGTTGCTGTGTGCTATAACAAGCTTGACCCCACAATGAAAAAAAAAAATTTTATGCGAATGAATATGAATAATATGAATAATGTTGCATCCGTGCCACAATGTTTTCCGAAATGTACTATACAGGTCATAAAATGAATAATTCCAAATATGATATATACCTATGTCTCTGGTTTTTTTTTTTTGTCAGTGTGTCTTTGACATCATAGACCATAAGGTGCATACTAATTCAGCATGAGCAGGAACACGCAATAAAACTGAATAAAAAAAAAAATCAAGTGACAGTGAGATACGAAGAAGGCAGATTCACCAGCATTACTGTGTCAGCTTTTATCGCTCCAGATCTGAGAATTTCCAGTTCCATTGTCTCAAAACACCACTCACATCTACAGTTATTCCCAGTTCAGATCCCTGGGTGGGGGGCGGTAGTATGTATTGTGATCATGACTGGTAGAATAAAAGTGAAAAAAAAAAAAACACTAACTTTTACAAGTACTATAAATGTACACCGGCTGTTACAGACACAAACCAAATGTATGTGTTTATTGTATAATATTAACAATAAGAGCAGCTCACTACTGAAAACAGTAAATATAGGAGGCAGTCAGGATCAAAACGGAGACTCTTGATTACAAGTCAGAAATTCTTAATGCTTCGCCACAAAAGCTGCTGTATCATCCTTGAACCTTTTGTGAAAGTGTTTATTTGATCTTTGGACTTCAGGCTTCACACATTATATAGTTTATGCCTACATTTTGTCATTTATTACTAAAATATGAAAAACGTTTCTGTTATAACAATGTGTTTACACAGACTATTGTAGAAACGGAACACGCATGAAATGCATGTGTTCCAAATAACGATCTATCATTTCCACTCTAAAACTCCAGCACTTCACTCCCAGATAATCAAGGCATGAGCTAGGAAAACTTTGTGCACGTTCTGTGGCGGTGGGGGGATGGAATAGCAGGCTGCTTGCCTTTGTCGACACATTTACAGGACAAAAGACACTGATGGAGAGGTGCGAAGGGATTTAAGGTGGGCCGGATTTACAAGATTTTTCATAGGCTTTGGTAATTCTAATGTTAAGAATAGTACAACCATGCTAGACCAGGAGGTGGCGAGATGCACCAACTCTCTTTCTCAATCTTTTGCAGACCATCCATGGGAAATCTCGCTAGCTCCCAGTACCAGTGATGACGTCACTTCCAGTATCGAAGACATCACTTCCGTATTCCAGCAACAGTGATGATGTCACTTTCGTTCCAGAAGACATCATTTCCGCTTCTGATCCCAATGACATCACTTCCGGTCTCGGGCTTTAAAGCTGCCATCTTTCCTGTTACATTCAGTTCGGTTCGGTTTTGGACTCAAACCTGTGAACATCACAAGCAATTTCAACCTTTTTTGCAGCCAAGGCACAATATATGGGTGGCTGCCCCAAACCTTTTTATGTCTGTGGTCTGCTTTTATGACAATATATATATAAAATTAACCTAGTGGTGTGTGTATCAGTGGCCTTGTAGTATTTACTAGAACATATATCATTGTTTTATGTAAACATTTCCCTTTGCAATATTTCCAAATATTTATTTTTACCTACTTCAAATTAATTAAATTTCAATATCAACTAGAACATATTACTTTCCATATTTTGTAAATACATACAAACACAAAGGCTGTGCACTATTATTTATTCATTCATATTGTGCTTTCATTTTTATTAAACCCCTCTTGATTATCTGTGCAGCCATCTCAGAGCTTGGTAAAGTGCTATATAAGTAATTGAAATGCATTAATATTTGTTGTAATTCTAATTCAACAGAATAGACAGGCAGTTTAAGTGTGATATTTAGCTATGCTTGTTGTTCATGTATTCTTTTCATAAATCAATCATTCATTAAAGGGTTTTGTTTAATCAAAAAGAAAACTAAACAACTACACCTGCAATGCAAGATTCAAAGCACCATTCGTTGATGAGAAAGTTTTTTATTTATTTATTTTTGAGATATTTTCTTCCATTCAATAATGTGCTGTGAGTGGGATTCATACCCGGGCCCATGCAGTAATTTGTGGTAGATCATCTCTCAAAAATCACAGCTATATCTCGACTCAAGGGCACAATAGTTGGTACAGAGGTAAGAACTGCTATCTAGTAATCAAGAGGCAGTGGGTTCAATCCGGGTTCTCTCCACATTTACCGTTCTGAGTATTGAGCTGCTATTTTTATTACTATTATAGAATGAAAACATATACAGTGGAACCTCGAGATACGATCACCTCTGTATACGAGAAATTCAAAATACGAGGTAAGTATGAGCGAAAATTTCTGATCTAAATGCGAGCATTGGCTCGCGCAACGAGCCACGAGCCAGGCTGTGGGTATAGCTCTCAGCTTAGCGAGGGGGCGTGGTAGCAGTTGCGAGCCGCGATCTGCGGTGTCTGCGTTTCTCACTTAAGTGCACAGGTGGGAAACTGCCCACATCCATGATTGTTCCTGTGGCTGATGGGCTGCAGCTGCCATGTCCTCCCCGCATATATAGAGAAGCGCGAGCCGGTTAAGGGGGAGAAGAAGTAAAAGAAGAGAGAGAGAGAGAGAGAGAGAGAGAGAGAGAGAGTGAGAGTGTGTGTGTGTGTGTGTGCGCGCGCAGGCAGGCGGGCGGGCAGGAGAGCAGGCTCGCGTGTAGCTGAACAGGCGAGCCAAACAGCTGAAGCAGGACGGTGTAGAGAAGGTCAGCTGCATTAAGAGTGTCTCGCCTGTTGCAGAGCCCGCAGGTGAGACGCTAACAGAGAAGAAGCACCGGGGATTGTCGTCCGTTTTTTAAAGACTGCATCCTTTTGACGTTTTAACCTCGTGTTAAAGGATTGTTATTCTTGTGTATTTTAAACCTCCACTTCACAACTGTTTTAAGGATTATTTATTTAAACATTTATTGAATGCTCTACTGCACTTTGGACACCTGTTTTGATTCTTTTAATAATCAGTTATATTATTTACCAGTGTTATTTATTAAAGGTAGACTACAGTATATATCATTTATCAGTGTTATTTGTTAGGAAAATTGATTTTTATGTTAATATATTTGGGGTGCGGAACGGATTAACTGGATTTCCATTATTTTCAATGGGGAAGTTTGTTCTAGATACGAGAAATTCACTATACAAGCTCAGTGCTGGAACGAATTAAACTCGTATCTAGAGGTTCCACTGTATTTGACACATTTGCAAAACAAAGACGCTGATGAAGAGGTGTGAAGGAATTTAAGGTGGCCCAGCACTACAAATATTTTTGTAGGATTCCAGGATTCCAATGTTAAACAAAAACTGCTTAAAAATACTGTAATAAGTTTAGGCATTACATGTAAATATAATGTCTTAAGGTATCATCACTAAATATGAATCAAAATTCATATTTTTTTTTAAACTAAAAACACTATTAAATAGCCTCTATTTAATATTGTATTATAACGCAGGGGTAGGCAACGTCGGTCCTGGAGTGCCACAGTATGTGCAGGTTTTTGTTCCAACCCAGTTCCTTAACGAGAACTCAATTATTGCTGATGAAGCATATATTGCTTAAGTGACATTTTAATGCTTCATTTTAGTGGTCTCGCTTGTTAAGGTTCTCCAACCTTAATTGCTTATTTCAATCTTAAACTGCTGCATTCAGTGTTTTAATTGCTCCTTATTAGCAATAAGATGTAAAACAGGGGTAGGCAATGTCGGTCCTGGTGAGCCGCAGTGGCTACAGGTTTTCATTCCAACCCAATTGCTTAATTAGAAACCAATCATTGCCAATCTCAGACCTTATTTAATTTTATGGCTTGTTAGTCTGTGCAATGTAAGGCTTTTATATCGTAGATTTTTTTCCTTTCCAAGGATATCATCCAAATGATTTGAAGCCTAAAACAGATCATTTTCAGTCTGTCACATTATTCTATTAAGTGTTTTATTAAATCAAACCGTGCATGATGAACACACACAGATGTAATTGGAAAAAAGCTAGCTGGAGAACTGCTGGCTGTTTTGTCTTTTACATCTTATTGCTAATAAGGAGCAATTAAAACACTGAATGCAGCAGTTTAAGATTGAAATAAGCAATTAAGGTTGGAGAACCTTAACAAGCGAGACCACTAAAATGAAGCATTAAAATGTCACTTAAGCAATATGTGCTTCATCAGCAATAATTGAGTTCTCGTTAAGGAACTGGGTTGGAACAAAAACCTGCACATACTGTGGCACTCCAGGACCGACGTTGCCTACCCCTGTTATAACGCATTATCAGAAAACAAGGTTGTGTCATTGACTTCTGAGACAACAGCAGTTATTTTAAATCAATGTACAGGTATTAGTGACAAAAAAATAAATAAACATAACATTACATGGAATAATTCCAGTTTATTAGAGATCTGTTTAAGTGTAACATTTTAACAAACCTGCAAAAACCTAATTTTAGCAAAATAAATTAAAGCACTTTGGTTCAGTAATAACTGACAGCTACATTTTTTATTATTTGAAATCTATACTACAGCGGTTCTCATACAGTTGAGTTTGAAATTGTGGAATAATTTTATAAATGCAGTGATTTAAAGCAAAAATAAGTTTTCAATGACTGCTATATTGTAGGTCTAACTGTAATGTAATTTACACTATAGAAAGCAGTGGCAAATTGTCCATGAAGTGCACCCAAACAAATCAACAAAAATAAAAGGTACAGAGAACTTTAACAATGATTAAAAAAAGGTACCATATACAAAACAGTTGTTTTCTCTGTAAAAAAAAAATTAGTTATTTTGTAACTTCTGGTGAGAGCATGGTTTGCAAACACTAAAAACTTAGTTTAAGAAAAGGCAATTCAATGCAAAGTGAATGTACTATATGAACAGTACAGATTGAAGATTGATTAAAATCAGAAACAGGATTGTCTGTTCACATTGAAAGAATATTTGCAGAACACTTTTGTCATGAACAATTGTGACAACATAGAATATAATTTAGTGCTGTAATACAACATAAGCTGGAGAAGATAATGCAAAAGTGTACATTTTTAAAATGAAGACATAATGAAATCTGTTGCAGTTTTGTGATGTGTACTCAAGCATCTACAGTAATTACATATAGTACTGAAAATACTAATCACTTTAATGCGGACTGATTGCTAATCTACAATTCTGAAAATATTTGTATAACATGATTACACCCTTGTGAATGTTACAGCTTTACTGAAAAATGTTAAGTTCTAAATGTTAGCACAATCTGCTCCTTATATAGCTTATGCCCACTGTATGAAATTCATGCACTACTTTACTCAGTTGACTTATCTAGAGTAAGCAAACTGTATCAGGAGAACTGCACTGCCTAGTTTTAGAGATGAAATTACTGTTGTCTTTAAAAAAAAAAAAATTACAAATACTGGTGCTTTGAAGAAAAATAAATATGCTTTATACCAAAAATATTTCAACACCATGCACTAGGAGAAAAAGTAGTAAGGTGAAAAAATGGCTCTATAACACAACATTTAAAAGAATATACCTTAAGATCACTGTTGAATGTGTTCATTTCAGACAGTTTTGTAGAAGTTTCTTTTTCAAGTGCATCCAACTGTTCTTTAAGTTTACAGCAAGAGCCTTCTTTTTCTGTTTTCTTTTTTATTAATAATGATAGTGATGTTGCTAAAAAACAAAAAAACACACTCAGATACCATTACTGGAATGCAAATATTTTTCAACTTTAATTTTTAAGACCATTTGGTCAAAAAAAAATGCTACTGTTAGAAATTTACATTTAAAGGATATAAATGCAGACATTATTTATATAGAAAAAAAACAAAAGTATTATGCTATGTCTATTTGTAACAGTTACATAATAAAGGGTAAAATACATTAGCTTAGACAATTAAAGCCAACAGCTAATTAATTTTAAAACTATAATTCTTATCTTCTCCAGACCAAATTATTTGCATTTTTAAGTTGCTAACTGGTAGTTCCTTTTCAAACTACCATTCCTACCTACTTCAACCATAATAATTTTTGGGTAATTTAATATTTTTAACACATGCACTAAGTACTTATGGAAACTCACAGTGCATTAAGACAAACAGGAGTGGGACATACCAGAGGGATGTCACAATATACTGTGCCGATATTGATCCAACATACAATAATTATGTGACTTTTTCCAACACATTAAAATATTAGGTAATGGATTTAGTTCTGCAATATACTCTTCTTATATAACTTAATTTAATGTCGATGTCATGTATCTACAAGGCAAGAAAGATCTTTTATCCCACTAACATTTTTTTCTTGTGTAAATGTACAATATTTCAAGGGTCTTGGCAATATCCACATTAGCACTGGAAACAGTTATAGAGCTCAACATACAAATTAGTACATCACATACATTTACCTCTGAGTGAGTTCTAGAAAAATGAGCTCTTATGTTGGTTATTAGGTGATGTAAACTAATAAATAACTTTATAATGTAACATACTTTTTCTTCAGCATGTAACAAATGTGTATTTAAAATTCATCAGGCTATAAAAATACACTTTGCCAAAAGGTATAAGTAGACTTTTAACTTAATCTTTTCTCAAAGAAATTACTGAATTTTCATAGACAAAGCATTTTGAACTCAACACAGTAATGATAAACGTTCTATTAATATTAACCATGAGGGGGCATTCTGTGATACTTTAACTTTTTTTTTTCCATTTTAAGTACTTAGGCATATTTTTGTGTTTTTCTGCAGAGCTTTATTGCAGCTCAGGCAAAAATGAGCTTTGACAGGCCAAGATGGGAGCAAAGAAGATTCTAAAGTAGTTCATCAACGTTAAAGCTGAATTTGAGAGGTTAATTGAGTTAATGCTTCTTGCTCGTCAATTTTCTCTATGCATCAGTTTGTGAATTCTAAATTCAGTATAAATTAGCCTTTATGTGCTCATCTCACATGGAGTTGAAGAGACAGCTCTACTTTGTAATGTGTGAGATTAGTTGATTTAACATGATAATGCCTACAACCTAATATTAACTATTTCTTCACTGTAATAATTCAAACTAAATTAAATGAAACGGTCAACTTAAATGGGAATAAAGAACTATGGCAGTGCAAATATTTGTGAGGCACTATCAGTTGGAATTCACTTGTTCATGTACCAATAAAATCTATGCCTATTCTGGGTCCCACAGAAGACACACATTAGTACTACTAGAGGGATTCTAGTATTTATGCATGGCACAACAGAAAATAAAAAAATAACAAAACACATTATATCCTTATACTGTCTTCAGTATATCCATGCTATATTGTGATGAAAAATATTGCATTACTTTGCTGTATCAATTTTTCTGTCATTAACTTAACTGCATAGCAGTTTTATATATAATTGCCAAATAAACAGAAACCAAAATATTCTATATTGAAAAGTGATCACATTTAACCAAATAAATTAAACAATTTTTTATATTTGAATTACAGTAACAACAAAAAAACTTAATACTTACGTTGCACATTGTTAGAGCTTAGATTTTGAATTCTTTCATTGAGCAGCTGCTGTTCAGGAATTAGCAAAGAAAGCTTTTTTTGATAGTCCTAAATAGGATACAGTACACAAATCAGAACATGTTTTTCACATAGTATAGCAGCAATTCTGATGAGATTAAACTAGTTTTGTACTTATTTTTTTATCTCAGCCAACTTGTTCCATATTCAGCAAACTGAATTTAATCTACATTATTTAAAACAAAGTGTTCTAAAAAAATGTCTGAATTTTGGACAACTACCAAACCGATGCTATGAACTGAAGGTGGAATGTCTGCTCAGTGCACAGCTCCAACGTCGGACAAATGAAACATACACATCCATAGATTGCTAACTCCACCTTTACATTAAACTCTTAAAAGTCATTAGAAAATGTTATTTAATGTCTGGAGAGTATTGGCAAAATGTAATTTTATGTAAATGTAATGTAAATTGGTAAATGTCACCTCTCTGAAGGGGAAGGAGCCTGAGCTAGTGCGCGAGGTTGAGAGGTTCCGGCTAGATATAGTCGGACTCACCTCGACGCACAGCTTGGACTCTGGAACCAATCTCCTTGAGAGGGGCTGGACTCTACCACTCTGGAGTTGCCCCCGGTGACAGGCGCCGAGCGGGTGTGGGTATACTTATTGCCCCCCCGACTTGGAGCCTGTTCATTGGGGTTTACCCCGGTAAACGACAGGGTAGCCTCCCTCCGCCTTCGGGTGGGGGAACGGGTCCTAACTGTTGTTTGTGCGTATGCACCGAACAGCAGTTCGGAGTACCCATCCTTTTTGGAGTCCCTGGAGGGGGTGCTAGAGGGCATACCTTCTGGGGACTCCCTCGTTCTGCTGGGAGACTTCAATGCTCACGTGGGCAATGACAGTGAGACCTGGAAGGGCGTGATTGGGAGGAATGCCCCCCCGATCTGAACCCGAGCGGTGTTTTGTTATTGGACTTCTGTGCTTGTCACGGATTGTCCATAACGAACACCATGTTCAAGAATAGGGGTGTTCATATGTGCACTTGGCACCAGGACACCCTAGGCCTCAGTTTGATGATCAACTTTGTGGTCATGTCATCGGACTTCCGGCCACATGTCTTGGACACTCGGGCAAAGAGAGGGGCGGAGCTGTCAACTGATCACCACCTGGTGGTGAGTAGGCTTCGTTGGTGGGGGAGGATGCCGGTCAGGCCTGGTAGGCCCAAACGTGTTGTGAGGGTCTGCTGGGAACGTCTGGCAGAGCCCCCTGTCAGAAGTAGCTTCAACTTCCACCTCCGGCAGAACTTCGACCACATCCCGAGGGAGGTGGGGGACATTGAGTCCGATTGGGCCATGTTCCGTGCCTCTATTGTTGGGGCAGCTGACCAGAGCTGTGGCCGTAAGGTGGTCGGTGCCTGTCGTGGCGGCAATCCCCGAACCCATTGGTGGACACCGGCGGTGAGGGATGCCGTCAAGCTGAAGAAGGAGTCCTACAGGACCCTTTTGTCCTGTGGGATTCTGGAGGCAGCTGATAGGTACTGGCAGGCCAAGCGGAATGCGGCTTCGGTGGTTGCTGAGGCAAAAACTTGGGCGTGGGAGGAGTTTGGGGAGGCCATGGAGAACGACTTTCGGACGGCTTCGAGAAGATTCTGGTCCACCGTCCGGCGTCTCAGGAGGGGGAAGCAGTACAGTGTCAACACTGTATATGGTGGGGATGGTGCGCTGCTGACCTCAACTCGGGACGTTATGGTTCGGTGGGGGGGAGTACTTCGAAGACCTCCTCAATCCCACTAACATGCCTTCCAATGAGGAAGCAGTGCCTGGGGACTCAGAGGTGGGCTCCCCCATCTCTGGGACTGAGGTCACCGAGGTGGTCAAAAAACTCCTTGGTGGCAGGGCCCCGGGGGTGAATACGTCCGGAGTTCCTCAAGGCTCTGGATGTTGTAGGACTGTCTTGGTTGACACGCCTCTGCAACATCGCATGGACATCAGGGACAGTGCCTCTGGATTGGCAGACCGGGGTGGTGGTCCCCCTCTTTAAGAAAGGGGACCGGAGGGTGTGTTCCAACTACAGAGGGATCACACTCCTCAGCCTCCCTGGAAAAGTCTATTCGGGGGTCCTGGAGAGGAGGGTCCGTCGGATAGTCGAGCCTCGGATTCAGGAGGAACAGTGTGGTTTTCGTCCTGGTCACGGAACAGTGGACCAGCTCTACACCCTTAGCAGGGTCCTGGAGGGTGCATGGGAGTTTGCCCAACCAGTCTATATGTGTTTTGTGGACTTGGAAAAGGCATTCGACCGTGTCCTTCGGGGAATCCTGTGGGGGGTACTCCGAGAGTATGGGGTACCGGGCCCCCTGATAAGGGCTGTTCGGTCCCTGTACAATCGGTGCCAGAGCTTGGTTCGCATTGCCGGCAGTAAGTCGAACCCGTTTCCAGTGAGAGTTGGACTCCGCCAGGGCTGCCCTTTGTCACCGATTCTGTTCATATCTTTTATGGACAGAATTTCTAGGCACAGCCAGGGTGTTGAGGGGGACCGGTTTGGTGGACTCAGGATTGGGTCACTGCTTTTTGCAGATGATGTTGTCCTGTTTGCTTCATCAGGCCGTGATCTTCAGCTCTCTCTAGTTCGGTTCGCAGCCGAGTGTGAAGTGGCTGGGATGGGGATCAGCACCTCCAAATCCGAGACCATGGTCCTCAGCCGGAAAAGGATGGAGTGCCCTCTCAGGGTTGGTAGCGAGATCCTGCCCCAAGTGGAGGAGTTCAAGTATCTCCGGGTCTTGTTCACGAGTGAGGGAAGAATGGAGCGTGAGATCGACAGGCGGATCGGTGCGGCATCCGCAGTGATGCAGGCTCTGCATCGGTCTGTTGTGGTGAAAAAGGTGCTGAGCCGCAAGGCGAAGTTCTCGATTTACCAGTCGATCTATGTTCCTACCCTCACCTATGGTCATGAGCTATGGGTAGTGACCGAAAGAACGAGATTGCGAATACAAGTGGCTGAAATGAGTTTCCTCCGCAGGGTGTCTGGGCTTTCCCTTAAAGATAGGGTGAGAAGCTCTGTCATCCGGGAGGGGCTCAGAGTAGAGCCGCTGCTCCTCCGCATCGAGAGGAATCAGATGAGGTGGCTCGGGCATCTGATAAGGATGCCTCCTGGACGCCTCCCTGGTGAGGTGTTCTGGGCACGTCTAACTGGGAGGAGGCCCCAGGGAAGACCCAGGACACGCTGGAGGGACTATGTCTCTCGGCTGGTCTGGGAACGCCTTGGGATTCTCCCGGAAGAGCTAGAAGAATTGGTAAGGTCAATGGTAAAGTCAATGTACATTCATGCCATGAAAACTGCAATTGCACAAATGGCTGTTTGATGGTTAGACAGATTACCACTGTGCTCCTTTACGCAGGTGGACTTTGCAGTTAACAATAAATAAACAGTTAAATGAAACTTGCGCTGGTTCTCCAACCCCATGTTTTGATTTACTTCAAAAAACACATGATTAGTTGTGTAGTGGCAAGTGAGTGGTGGCTAAAAATTAAATGCAAGTCTCTTATTTTTCGAACAACAGAAAGACAACCCAGCATTCAGAGGTATCTTATAACTAGAAAGGTAGTTTAAATAATTAGACCATAAAGAAGGCTATTTTTTGTTCAACTAATGTTTCAGAAATTGTGTATAGCTGTACTTTAATGGTAATGCTTACTGACTTCTTTGAGCGTTTCAGAAATCTATGTAAAATCAATTTAATACCATTTGCTATTTAAACATTATCTTATCTATACTGTATATTGTCTTGTGCACAGTATGATTATACAGCTGCCGACATCATCACCAGATTTCGTGTTCAGCTAAACATCATCAAAGTCTTTTACACAATGTGGGAAAACTGCATTCCCAATACATAATCTTCAAACCCAGCACATATTGTTGTATTTTCTAAACTAGCTGCATCCATAAGGTTTCATAAAGGTATTTGTTTCTATGCCCACAATAAGCTCATAATCCTTAACAAGAATACATTGGACAGGAATGGTAAGAAAGCTTCATAGGACGTTGGGAAATAAACAGATCAATTTTTCTCAAAGCTATGTCAGTCAAAACATAATAAGATCTTCCAAAATCATCAGACCCAAGATTTTTTGCTTGTAAGCCGGCACTCAGCAAAATAGCCACACCATGCTTTATAGATGTAGAACAGAGGCAGCCACAAAGTAGCACCTATTTGAGAGACTTGCAAACATCCTACACATTTTACTTTCCGGAATAAATGCAATGTCACCCTTTTTGCGCAAGCAATAGTCCAGCACTTTACTATAGTGAAATCATTATATTTTCAATAGCTGTTGTAGGTATGTTGATTTTCACTAATGTACTAGCATGGTACAAAATTCAACTCACCTCAAACTGCTGCTGCAAGTTGCTGATCTCCATGATGCGACGATCACGTTTCTGATCAATGAGATCTAAATCATTTTTCTGTGTTAATTTCTTGTTTTGTACATCACGCAGCCTTTCTGAGATCTGCTGGTGTTTATCTCCCTATTTCAAAATAAATAATAAAACTGCATACAGTAAGAAAAAGAAGAAAGGAGAAATTACACATCTTTCAAGCACTCTAGAAAAATATCTGATCAGGTTTGTGCACATCATAGGACAATAGCTATGGGCTATAAACCTACAGTCATCTACTTTATTTGTCCACTGTTCACTTAGGCATGTGTACTTAATTGCATCTCAACTGTTGTAAGTCGTCTTAAATAAAGGTGTCAATTCTAAATTGGCCCTAGTGTGTGCTTGGTGTGTGGATGTGTTTGTGTGTGTCCTGCGTTGGGTTGGCACCCTGCCCAGGATTGGTTCCTGCCTTGTGCCCTGTGTTGGCTGGGATTGGCTCCAGCAGACCCCCATGACCCTGTGTTCGGATTCAGCGGGTTGGATAATGGATGGATGAATTTTGGAGATGCTTCAGGAATGCAGGATGTCACCACCTAATCAATGCTCCAACCTTCCACTCTGCATTCATTTCCCATCCAAAAAAAAAAAAACAACACAGTATTTTCATTTTAGGAGTACATTAGCTGAACAAAATTATTATAAGTTATGTCCAGTGGCTGTAATATGGACATATACCCTGTGCACTAGATTTATTAATGTATACAAGGAATTTCTATCTTCAAAGAATAAAAAATTACTAAGTTTCTGCACAGCACAATGGAACAAGTCATTCTCATGTTGCTGCTTCACCACACAGCTAATGTGTGCTCCAAGACTGGAACTCTATGAGCATAATTACAATTTTTTTTATTCTTGCTGGGTTGTGGCTATTTGTTGTATTTTGTTTGTGGTAATTAATCAGTTTGTGTCTTTTTTATTTAAGGCACTGTACCTCAGTGGTTACCACTGCTGTATCACAGCTAAGATCACATTTTTGGCCATAATAATCTGTTTAACATAGTTGGCAGACACTTCCCTAGCCCTTAGAGACACTTAGAACACCACTGTACCATTATAATCCAGTGAAAACTGGTTCAGTTTTTCTTTCCAAATTGAATTCAATGTATTTTGCAGAGTTCGCAAACATTTCTGTGATTTCGCTAAACTCACGGTAAAGCCAACTCCACAGTGTTTGCTCATCCCTAGTAATCAACTGCATCTCAACTGTTATAAAGTCATCTTAAATGAAGGTGTCAATCAAATAATAAGTAGTAATAATATTAGATTACTGGAGCTGCTAAATCTTGAACATGCTATACTTAATTGTCCATGACTAAAACATTACATCAATTCCTGCTTCTCTTAGCTTTTCCTAGCCACTTGGCTTTTGTTGAGGCTCATTGCAAAACACAAATTTACAGGAGGCAAGTAGGAATAATGTAAAATTTTAGCATATAATATTATCATTATTGGATATTTATAATTTTTATTCGGTAACAATATTCACTTTCAGTATTCCTTTTCATATTATTCATCAATTGAATGTAGTCCCCCTTTAAAGCCTACAGATGTGAACGTATATGGAAAGTAGTGCTTGTTCTGGATATACATAAGTGCCAGCACCTTATGTGTTAGGCTGATGTTCCCCATTAGACATTAAAGTGTTATGATCTAAGAGCAACACTGGAGTATTGCTGAAATTAAATGACGAAATTGAAGTCTATTAGGTTCACAGTCCCTCTTATAGTTTGTAGTGTTGCGACTAGGAGCTGGTGGTCGACATAGCAGAACAGATAACCAAGATGAGAGCCAGTTATACAAGTATCAGTAGTCAGCAGCAAAAAAACAGCATTTGCTAACCATTGAGCTTTGCAACTTTCTCTTTCCATTTCACAACATGATCATGTCTGTTTTTTCCTATCCAGAACACTGCTCTCTTTTTAGTGATCTGATAACCCTTTTGGTTAGTGGTGCTATTTGCAAGACCTGTCAAAGACTACTGCTCTGTCTTTCGTTTGCATAAAGCCCCTTATCAGTGCAGTGCATGTAAATTACCATAATATTATAAATTATCAATAAATAAAAAAAAGTATAAACAAATTAAAAAAATGTGTATTGGCTAATTTTCTTTATTCTGTACTTCACAGAAATTTCACTCAAATCAGCCAAAGTGTTTTTACGATTTTGGAGTGTTTGGTTTTTCTATAGTGGAGGATAGGGTTTACCCCCAAATACTGATATAATGAAATGTCCTTTGTTACCGGATACCTAGTGTCCTATATGTATGATCCTTCCAAATTTCAGATTTTGAACTAAATAGAGAAATAGCATTTTTGTTGAGGAGTGAATGAGTCAGTCAGTCAGTTTTGCATATTATTAATTTTATTTATATACACAAAATAAAACATAGACCTAACTAGCACATTTGACAATTTCAATTAATAAGGACATGTATAAATAATGGTCACAGTAACAAAAAAAACTAAAGATTATTAATAGGTTGCATGCAATAGAAAAGAAATGAAAACAAAAAAGTAGGAAAACATAAACTGACCACTGCCTCTAGTTCAAGTTCCAGGCTCTTCTTCTTTGCTTTTAGTCTAACAATATTTTCCTGTTCTCGGTTCCTCTGGTTTAGTAACTCCTGACGCCGATTTTTCTCCCATTCAAGCTTCCTTTGCCTTTCAAGCTCCCTTTTTGCAGACTTCAGGACAAAAAAAAAAATGTAATTATTAAAAAAAATTTTGCTCAATCAAAAAATATTTTTAAATTCATTAAAGGTCTGTACAATTATGTCTGTACATATTTCAGAATGTCACTACACTTACAAAAAAATACAGTGGTTCATTACAACAAAGGTCAATACATGTATATTCTAAGAAATGACATATTAATAAATTTAAATGGCAGTTTGAAAAACTTCTATGTTGCCTAATAAAAGGGCAAAAAATTACCTTACAATTCAAAAGTTGAAGTGGGATAAATGAAAGGGCACCACTTGGTGATCAAGTACAATTAAACAGAGGCTCTCTTTTTTTTACAACTCTTGCAGTGTACAGCAATGTGCAGAAAATGGAGCTTCTAAACAAAGATGACTGGATGTTGAGAAGGGAGTCATTTTCACTTAACACTAGAATTACCAGAGTCAAAAAAAAACTCATAGATCCGGCCCACCTTAAAACCGTTCTCACCTCTCTTTTGTCTTCTAAATGTGCCGATTAAGACGAGTAGCAAGCAGCCGGCTATTCCATCCCCCACTGTCCAGAACGTTCACTAAGTTTTCCCAGCTCATGCCTTGTTTGATTATCTGGGAGTGACTGAACTGCTGGAGTTTTAGACTGGAAATAATAGATGTTATTTGGAACACACGCATTTCATGTGTGTTCCGTTTCTACAGTAATCTGTGTAAACACCTTGTTAAAACAAACTTTTTCATATTTTAGTAATAAATATTACAAAATGCAGGGCATAAACTATAGAATGTGTGAAGCCTGACGTCCAAACACCAAATAAACACTTTCACAAAAGGTTCAAAGTTGCCACGACTCCTTCCGTGGCGTAACGCTAAGATTTGCTGACTCAGAGCAAAACAGCCTTGCCGTGCCTTAGAGACTCGAGTTCAATTCCCCGCTGGAAAGGAAGTGTTTTTTTTTTTCTTTGTAGCCTCAAACGGACATAAAATTTATAAATTGGTATGCACTGTAAATCATTAAGTTTAAAATGTCGATCGCAGTTATTTCTGTTGATTAATTCATGCTTTTTTACTTAGAGTCAGAACAGGAGCTTATTCAGCTTATAAGTAACCGCGCCAGTATAAACCACACCCAATCTGACACTGTTCGTTTTCAAATAATATTGCATTACTTCGACGATGTTTTCTGATTGGTACTATTCGCGTCATAAAATGATTTCTTCAAAATGTCACATATATTTGTCCGTTTCTTTTTTTAAAATGTGCGTTGATCACAGCCAGCATGTTTTAGCACACAGTAACTGGCCACCTGCATGTTCTGAATAAAGACAGCGCTATATGCAATCATCAGATTCAAATGTTAACAGTTCACACACACGCAAGGATCGTCTTTCCTACATTTACAATGTGTGTACCTGTTACAATGTACACACTTCTCTCTATGCTGTGGTTTCTATTACACACCTGAAAGAAAGACAATATATGTGAAAACATCATCGCACTAAATGCAATATTATTTGAAAACGAACAGCATCAGATCGGGTGTGAATTTATGCTGGAACTGGAAATTCTCTGATGTGGAATCAGTTCTGTATGGTTGGAGGCATGGGTGTGAGTGGTGGACATAAGTGGGAATTACTGTGAATATGTGTGGTGTTTTGAGATAATGAATTACAGGTGCTTGTTCAGTGTAATAGGAACCATAGCACAGAGAGGTGTGTACACTGCAACAAGTACACATGTCGTAAATGTAGGAAGGGCACTACTTGGGTGAGCTATAGCGAGTCTTTATGTGAAAACAGCAGTGTCAGATGGGGAGTGTCTGATGATTGCATATAGTGCTGAAGTTACTGCTCTTTACTATGCTTTCCTCTGCATGTCCTGGAGTACAAAAGAAACAACATACAGCAACATGTGGGGACTGGCAAGGTTGGGGGAAAAAAAACACGCGGTCGTATGTATCGTGATACACTGCAGAGCTATAGCGCGTCTTTATGTGAAAACAGCAGTGTCAGATAGGGTAGGGTAGAATCCTGAACGCGACTGAGAGAATGAAAAGTGAATAAAAAAAAACAAGAACAAAGCTAACCTTTACAAATATCATAAATTACACCGGCTGTTTTTATTCTAAAATAGTAAAAATAAGAGCAGTTCACTTCTCAAAAGGTAATCGTGCAGGATCGAACTCGTGACCTTTTTATTCCCAGTCAGCAACTGATACTGTTGCGCCACGGCGGCAGTCGTAGTAAATGAGTGTCAATGTCGCACACTAAGGCCGTTTTTTTTTTTCTGCAGTTATATTTCTGAATAAAAGCACACTTGTTCTGTTATATCTGTACCTTTCGTGAAAGTGTTTTTTTGATATTTGGACTTCAGGCTTCATACATTATATAGTTTATGCCTACATTTTGTCATTTACTACCAGAATATGAAAAACGTTTCTGTTTTAAAAATGTGTTTACACACATTACTGTAGAAACGGAACACACATGAAATGGGTGTGTTCCAAATAACGATCTATTATTTCCACTCTAAAACTCTACTTCACTCCCAGATAATCAATCAAGGCATGAGCTGGGAGAAGTTCATGCACGTTCTAAGTCGGTGGGGGGATGGAATAGCCAGCTGCTTGCAGCTTATCTTTATCTGCACAATTAGAAGATAAAAGGCGATGGCGGAGAGGTGCAAACGGATTTAAGAAGCTATTTAAGGTGGGACGGATCTACGAGTTTTTTCATAGGCTCTGGTAATTCTAGTGTTAATGACTGTTGTGATGTGAAATTTTGCATACAAGTTGATAAATATTTTGTATGTCTTTATTTGCAACTTAGACAAAGCAATGTAATATTAGTGTTACATTATAGATAATAACAGCAATGGTTTGCTGGTTTAAGAACCCCTTCCCCCCTTTTAGGAATGAGTCTCTTTGTAATTTTACGACAGGGTTGGGGGAAGTGGCTCAAACAAGTTTGGCTAATATTTCTCTGTAGGACTCCCAGTCAACCCCCACAGGAAAGCCAGGCTACCTAACAGCAAAGCTTTACCTTAACATATGGTTTTGGTGGCAGGTGTGAAGATGTTCTCTGCCCCATTGATCTGAAGTATGGCTGTTTGGCATTGGCTTGTATCAAAAGATTTTTAAGTACTATGATGCCCTATTGGCTGTAGGGGTTAAACAGAAAACGTTTAAATTTGCTTGCTTTACCCAGCCCTCTCTCTCTCTCACCAAACTGATGAAAGACCATCTCACACCATGAACTGAAAAGGACACCACAATGAAGAGCACAGTTTGGCAGCCATATTGAGACAGGCATGCGGCCTGTTCTGAAGAAAGCTAACTAGAGACATTTTAAGTAACTAACAAGTCTGTGTGTCGCCTGAACCTACACACCACCATTTATCAGGTTGTATGGTTGCCAATATTCAAATGTACTTTGTATATTGTAATTATTTAAGAATATCATCAATAATACATTATTTAAAGTGTAACTTAACTCCTGCTTGCCTTTTACTATACCAAATTACCTGAGGTTATACACGTAGAAGGGAAGGTGGGGAGAAGTTATATGGTACAATACCTGATAAATAGTTGTAAGCATGTGAGATTTGAGGCATTTTTACAAAGGCTACATATTAATAATACAAAAGGATAAAGTAGAACAATATAATACTCTACCAAGACAAAACAATGACAGAGTCTCTTTTCAAATTTGGCAACATGGTCCTTATCATTGGTGATTATGGACAAGGTTTTTAGGAGCATTTTATATAGTACTCCCTACGCCATCCAATTTTAGTAACTTTTCCTAATTTTTCAAAATCTGTAAAACAAAACAGCTAATTTTATTAAAAAAATGAAAGGAAGAGCAGTATATTTTTTATTGTAAAGAAAGTAACTTCTACCAGCTATTAAGCAAAAATAACCACAATGATTAATTGAGCAGACTGAAACATCAAAATTAGTACCTTTTAGCTAGTTTAGGCTGTGTGCTTCTTAACGTTATATTACCATTTATGGTATTTGTCACTTCAAGATTAATTAGTCTCCAAGCATGATTGAACAAAATGTATGAAGTGTGTAAAATTTGTATCCAATTAATGATTTTGTGACAGCAAACATAACCAACACAACGTCCAAAAATTATCTTAAAATTGAACAGCCAAGAATATGATATACATTTCTTTCAGTAAGAGCTTTTACAGGATAAAAGAAAACCATTACTAAAGCGGGCCAAAAAAATTTTATATATATATATACAGTAATCCCTCCTCCATCGCGGGGGTTGCGTTCCAGAGCCACCCGCGAAATAAGAAAATCCGCGAAGTAGAAACCATATGTTTATATGGTTATTTTTATATTGTCATGCTTGGGTCACAGATTTGCGCAGAAACACAGGAGGTTGTAGAGAGAAAGGAACGTTATTCAAACACTGCAAACAAACATTTGTCTCTTTTTCTAAAGTTTAAACTGTGCTCCATGACAAGACAGAGATGACAGTTCTGTCTCACAATTAAAAGAATGCAAACATATCTTCCTCTTCAACGGAGTGCGCGTCAGAGAGAGAAAAGCAAACAAATCAAATAGGGCTGTTTTAAGTATGCGAAGCACCGCCGGTACAAAGCTGTTGAAGGCGGCAGCTCACATCCCCTCCGTGAGGAGCAGGAAGAGAGAGAGAGCCAGAGAAAAACAAAGTCAAAAATCAATATGTGCCCTTTGAGCTTTTAAGTATGCAAAGCACCGTGCAGCATGTCCTTCAGGAAGCAGCTGCACACAGAATGTAGCAACGTCCCTATCGTCTAGGTGTGCGAACAGCCCCCCCTGCTCACACCCCCCTATGTCAGCACAAGAGAGAGAGAGAGAAAGTAAGTTGGGTAGCTTCTCAGCCATCTGCCAATAGCGTCCCTTGTATGAAATCAACTGGGCAAACCAACTGAGGAAGCATGTACCAGAAATTAAAAGACCCATTGTCCGCAGAAACCCGCGAAGCAGCAAAAAATCTGCGATATATATTTAAATATGCTTACATATAAAATCCGCGATGGAGTGAAGCCGCGAAAGGCGAAGCGCGATATAGCGAGGGATCACTATATATATATATATATATATATATATATATATATATATATATATATAAAATGGATATAGTAATATAAAAGAGGAATGCAGTTAAGAGATGTAAAATCACTAAATAATAGGATCCATTCATTCATCATAGATTTGTGATGACCTGTATATTTTTCAAAATTTTAACAGAATGCATAGATTACCTACTCATATACTGTATATTAATTATTCACGAGTAGTGCTGTTCTTGTTTTAGTTTTAGTTTTACTTAAAAATAAGAATATAAACATGAAGAGGTACACAATTCTTAAAAGCATTCTTTAAGGATACAGTATACTAGGCAGTATCCTTATCTTATTATAAATGACATAAAAAACATAGGCTCGGATGTGATTCATTTAAGGATTTGTGAAAACTACATTTGTGAAAAAATTTGTTAATACACATATATCCAAGAATCCCTCCTACAATGTTCTTACACATGCCACTTGACGGCCAATAGTAGAATACTGCATACAAATGGACAAATAAAGCTTCCAAAATTTTTAAATGGAAGGATTTACAGCACCAAATAATTATGTACTTTTTCGAGCACCTTTCACATATAAATATATGAGTGTTTATGAGTCATCCTGTATGACAGCAGGCCTGGACAAATCCAGAACATCCTTCCATTTTGGTTAGTCCAGGGATGAAGAAATGCCAATAGATGCTTCATCAAAAAGTGTACTGGTTAAGATACTGTTACTTAGACATACCAGGTCTCCTAACAACAAAACTATTCCCTGTACTAGGAATTTGAGGGAGGATAAAAATAATGCAACGACAACTTGACTGATGACGTAAAGAAGGCTCATTAGGTTGTTTGTGGCCCTGTTATGTAATATATTAGGCCTCTGTGAGGAGTAACATAGCACTTTAAATATTAATTGGGGCTCAGAACTTCAGGGACAACTACTATAGGTCTGCAACTGTGAGTTATAAAAGGATAGCCCTAGGAGCTCCAGAGGGTGTTCCTAACCCCAGAGATGTGCAGGAAGTCAACCTGGAAGTAATTCCAGAATGGAGTTTTCAAACCCATTTCCAATCAAATAACTAGCAAGCCCAGATATGACAGAATGGCTGTTGCCAAAGGCTTAACTGGTGGGAGGAAGAGAGACAAGAGGTGGAAGGAAAACTAAAGAAAGTATTTGGAGGAGTATATAAAGTATTGGTGGTTGATAGCTCGTTAACCATATGTATTACTAAGAGGGAAATCTGTTGAGAAAGGCATATTGGGCAACATATTTTTTTCTCTTGTGTAATGGATCTTCTGAAATCAGTCAAATCCGTTGGAAAACCTGGCAAACTGGAACATCCATTGCACTATGCAAAATAAACCTCTTAACATATGCAATTTAATATAAAAGTCCGTTTCGTCAAAAACGGCGAAATTCTATTCAGCTCTTTGCTGTGCCTTTTAAATATTACAGTTCAATTTGCATAGGGCAATGGATGACACAGTGTGCCAGGTTTTCCAGTGCATCTGATTCAGATATTCAAGTTTGGCCAGGCAAAAGTCATCTCATTTTAATAAGGGCATATCTTTTGCCATAAAATGGTGACAAAGTGGCCCGATTAGATTTTACCCTTTACAGTGCATGTAAAATACTGTACCACAGTCCATTGGTGTGGATAAGAAAGTGTGCCAGGTTTACACCAGAGAATTAAATTAGCATATCCACATTGGGGTGCACAAACTTCACATACAATCAATATGTGAAAAATGAACTGCTTTCATAGTTTGTGGGGAAAAAAAAGCCGGCTCTGAGCTAGTAAGTAGCTGTGAGTAATTAGCTAACGAATGTCATTTCCTTTACAAAGTAGTGCTGTGCTTAGTGCTGCTGCTTCACAGTATGTATAGCCTACTTTTATAAACTTGCCAATATCCATTTCTGTGGAGTGCAACTGTGTATGTAACATCAAACTGCTAAGCAATATGTTCTGTTCACAGGAAATGATATACAGTTGAATGCAATTGTATTTGGTGCACATCTGATTGTATGCATCGCACACGCAGTAGCTGTTTCAACCTTAAAATACAGTACCACAAGCTACTAAGTGGCGCGCATGGGATAGTTTCCCAAAAAAAAAAAAAAATTTTTTTACACCACGTCTCCTCAGCGGCTTTTTAATAATTAACATTTTTAACTTAAATTTCTATACATGGTGATTCAAACCACATATGTGTACTATTGATGTATAACTATGAAAATAGGATATGTGTTCAACTGACCTACAAAATTGGAAGGTAAATATCCCATCAACAATGGTTTTAGTAATTTCCGATAGAACTACAAACCTACTGTATATATCTTGGGTATATGGTGGTAATAAAACAATTTAAATGGTAATAATGAGACACTCACTTCTCTGCGCTCTATCTCCCTCAAACGATCCTCTTCTCTCTGCCTTTCAATTTCACGTTGTTTCTCAAGTCGGCGCTCCTGTTCCAGCTGCCTTTTTCTTTCCAGTTCACGCTGCTCACGATCTCTGCGTTCTTGTTCCTCACGTGCTTGCTGGGCACGGCGTTCTGCTTCACGCTGCTGCTGCTCCTGCAGAGCCTGCCTCCGCTTCTCCAGTTCAGCATTCCCACGTTCATAATTCTCCTTTCTTTTATCCTCAAATGTAACTGCATACAGAAATATATTAACATTAAGAAAGCACACAGAGCTTGAGTATTCTCTGGATGTGGCACGTATCATCATATCTGCGAATAATGAACTTAACTATTTCTTCATCCAACCTGAACCCTGCAACAAACTCTGCTATGATCACAGCATGTCAAAGATCCCATAGGTTGTTCTAATTTTTTACCTTTCTCATTGATAAATTCAGATGCAAAACTGATAGCAAGACTTTTAGCTAGACATTTGCAATGGTTTGTTTTAGATAATCTTGATCAATCTCATTTCACTTGCTCATGTTAAGTCTGCACTGACATGTGATCTCATTTATCTCTGCATATCAACACATCCAATTTCATCACTCAGTTTTTCCTAATTTAACCAGTTTCCTGCTCAAATATTCTGATTGTGAGCTAATGCTTAGCACTGATGCTAATGCTGTGATGAATCCAGTCCTAGTTAAGTCTCCATCCACCATTACTGCACTCACATCTCCTTCCAATTCCTCTTTATGTAAACTGACATCTTAGTTTATTAGATTCTTTCAGGCTACTTCATCCCTCAGCCAAAAAACACTCATTTGTTGCCTCGGCTTAATGTACAGTTACATATTGACTATATTCTTTTTCGCAGTCTCTTGCCTCCTTGATACTCGAATAATCCTCGTTAAGTTCTGCCTTATTTAATTCGGTTTACTGTAGCTGCACATACTCACCTTGGTAGAAATTTTACATGTCATTTTTTAGTAATACATTTTTGTGCATCTAAACTTGATGAATTTTTTTTAAATTAAATGTGGGTACTATGGACAACGCTGGTACTATTTGGGAAGCTACCAAAGGTTTAATTTGTAATTTCTCAGTTTCCATTTCATTGTATCTTGCTCATACTAAACTACTCAGAATTCCAAACTTATATCCTTAGAAAAGGCTCACCCATCTCTGGTCAATGAAGAGTATGAACTAATGTTTGCTAATAATACAAATGAGCTTAAGGCTTTACTGTCTGAAAAAACTGAATCCCAAATTAATTGCACTCAAGCTTGTTTTCAGACCAAGCAGATTGCTTGAATGGAAAATCAAGGGAAATAACTCCTTTGCCATATTCCCTTATCTGTACTAAGTCAGATGCTCTCTCTAATGTGCCCCTTGTAATTATGAAGAATTTCTTGACTACAAACTATTTTCTGATCTTCGGCCTGTACACTGTATTGTGAGTGCTGTGCAGAGTGGAGACAGAACCTCTGCGTTTTTCCCAGTTGATTCCAGGGTTCATCAGGGGTGTGTTTTTGCTCCTACTATGTTCAGTGCTAGCATTGACTGGGTGTTGGGCAAGGTTGTGGGGTCCAACGGCTGTGGGGTATCTGTTGGTGAAGAAAGATCACTGACCTTGACTCTGCTGACGATGCTGTGATCTTCACGGAGTCAATGGAGGCTCTGATCAGTGCTCTTATGAGACTGAGCAAGGAATGTGAGTGTCTGGGCTTTCAAGTATACTGGCTAAAAGCCAAGATCCAGGCCTTTAATGACCTCTTGGGCAGAGCCAACAGCAGTGTGTCTGTCTGTGGACAAAGTGTCAACCTTGTATCTGGTGACTCCTCTTATGAAGGAAGTAGATGGGTTGAGAGAGCATGGGGGTTCATGAAGTCACTGGAAAGGTGCATTTTGCGCTCCTGATATCTTTGCAAAAGGACGAAGGTTCAAGTCTTTAGAGTCCTGATGCTTCCTTATCTTGCTATATGGCTGTGAGACATGGATGCTTTCCAGTGACCTGAGATGAAGACTGGACTCCTTCAGTACCGTGTCTCTTTGGAGAATCCATGGGTACCACTGGTTTGACTATGTGTTGAATGAACGGTTGCTCACGGTGTCCTGAATGACGCACATTACCTGCATCATGAGGGAGCATCAGTTACAGTACTGCGGACATGTGGCACGATTCCCAGAGGGTGATCCAGCTCAAAGGATCCTCATTGTTGAGGACCCAAGTGGCTGGACCAGGCCAAGGGGACACCCATAAAAAACCTGGCTGAGACAGATAGATGGTACTATACTTCTAAGGCTCCAAATATTCTTATTCCTTAGACCTCCTCTCTCCCTTTCACTGTTTTTCAGCAGAGGTTCCTCTGTTAAGGTACAATTACTGTAAAAACTGCATTAGCTTCTCATTGGAAGTCCCTGATTCTCCTCCTTATTTTTTTTTTTATAGCTTACTTTTACCTGTAACTTTCTGCACCACAGATCACTTGAGCATCTGGCTCCCGTATCAAAAGGAAAAAAGAATCTGTGAAGCTAATCCAGAGTAAGATTTCCAGTGTCCCTCTGGCTGATCTAGCGCTCAGCATTTGACTTTCTCTTTTACTTCTCATTTCCTTCTCTTTTAAAGAGCCTGAGCATGTTTGCCTTAACTCTTTCAGGGAAGCCCAGGCAGTCTCTGGTTGTTTATTCAACAGATAGTTCATTAAAGTGCTTTGTGGGGTGTGGATAGGTACTGATGGATGGGTGATCATGTTTTTGGGAGTTTTAATTCTCCCAAAATATAATGGTGTTTTCATAGATCTAAGGTTGTACTTGATATCTGATTGTTAATAAAAATGTGATCATAAACAAAAAGACACGTTCTAGACTAGCAAATTCACTGGAACACCAACAATCTTGTGCTGGCAGAGAGACAAAACATTTAAGTTACTAGAAATTAAAAGATATCAAAAACAGCATTCATACAGAGTCAATATGCTTTTACCTTGGTATAAAGTTATTCCCCAACACTGTTATCTGAACTGCTTAATCTGTTAAGTAGTCCCCTATAACTGTATAATCAGTAGAAAAATATTTGGAAATAAGGGTCAAAGATGTAATTGTGTGAGGAACACAAAAATGTAAATAAATATTCAGACACAATGTATGACATGAAAGAAAATACAATACCTGCATTTTTTTTTTGCGATGGCTCTGTGGTATTCTCAGTCACTCCCTGATATGGGGACACTGTTCCATTGATTGCATCACCCCATTTTCCTAATCTACAGAAAGCAGAACATAGAATAAATGCAACAAATCTGCACCAATACCATACAAAAAAACTGCCAGGAAAAAGGCTAACCACTAAAAATATGGTATGTAAGGTTTAGTTGCTATAAAATATGGTGCCCATTTAATATCTTAATTTCTCACACCTGTATATTTACTGTATATACCGACATAACTATGTTCAGATCACCTAATTCAAGCTGAACCTTGTCTTTGGTTTAGTTGAGCTCTTTTTTGATTTGTTTTAGATTAGTAAGAGAAATCCAGCCCAGAACTCAAAAAGTTTTAATCAGTGTTAATCAGGGACAATATACAGTACCTCCCTATATTGGCCCACCTCCATAAAGTACTTAGTGAGTAAAATTAACAAAAAAATTCAGAACTTCTTCAAACAGCATGGTATTTCCTTACACTTGAACACCTTCTGTCCAACAGCTCAAATGTTATTAATATGAAAACTATGTAAATGGTGGCTGAAGTGTGTATAGGCACTCAGTAAGTAATGTTTTGACAAAATACAGATTTCTGCAGCAAACCTGGATTTGTTTTCTTGTTGAATTAAGTTAAAATGTGGTAAAAAAATCTGTTTTCTTCCATGCCTTCATTTCAATACCTGAATTGATTAAAGTAAATGCACTTTCCTGAAGAGGCCCACAGGTGGTCTAGAAGATTTATATGACATTACCACACTGTCACTTCTAGTATCAATACATCTTTTTTTTTTTTTTATTAAATTCCGTGGTCTCGTCCGTTATAGGAGATGGACGTCTGAAGCAGAGCTCCGCTAGCAGCGGCTTTATTTTCCCACGTACTTCAAATTATTTAGAGGTATCCTGTATTTAACCCGACCAAGGAACTTCCACTACATTATGCAAGCATGAGTAACAAGAAGAAAAGTCAGAAAGAACCGGAAAAGAAACTTAAAGCTGCATCAAAGTCTGGACAGACATCCAGCCCAAGTGCAAGGTATAGCCTCGCAGAGACTGACCAGGAACAGGCGGACGAATGCGCAGATTTCCTGGGACCCTGCTCCATTGTATCATCTCCAGTAGAGAGCGAAAATGGGAGCAAAGGTGCAAGTGATACAGGTCGCGATGGATCGCCGATTTCTGAGGATCATTCGAGACTAGAAAAGGTCCTGCAGGATGTGCTCTCATCTACTCATCGCGAGCCCGCAGCACCTGCTGCATTTCTACTCGCGGAGCACGAAATCCGAAACGAACTGTCCAAACTGAAAGAGATGATCGCTACACTGGCCACTGCCATGGCTACGGCCATAATGAGCTCAAGAAGGATAACAAGAATGAGCTTAGAAGGATAACAAAGACCAGGAAACGCGTCAATTTAAACATTTTGACATGACCTTTAAATGCATGTTGGAGAAACTAGAGGAACACATCGAAGAAAATAGATCCAAACTGAAAAAACTTGCCAACCAGATGAATGACATGACAGATCAGCTGGATGACGTTAAGCAGGCACTCACGGCTCGAGTTGAAACAGCAGAACAATTGGCGTCTAACGCCGATAAAAAAGCTACAGCTGCGAATTCCGAATGCAAAAAACTCGGAGACAGACTTGCGGCCCTGGAAGATGGGTGCAGAAGAAGTAATATAAGAATTGAGGGTATACCTGAGAAATGAGAAAGCTCAAACCCAGTGAAATTTGCAGTAGAATTACTCTCTAAAATAATTGGAGATGATTTTAAACTCGACACTGAGGTTGCAGCAGCTTATCGCATATATAGATCAAGCACCTTTAAACCTAGGTCTTTTACTGTCCGCTTTGAGCGATTACAATGTAAGCTTGATGTGATGGCACTTCTCAGACACAAGCAAGAGATTATATTTGTAAATAATCTTATTCGTATTTTCCCTGACTTCTCACCATTAACAGCTGCAAAACGCGCAGCCTACTTTAACATTAAAAAGTTGCTACAGAAAGCCGATATCAAATACAGCTTCTTGTATCCCGCCAAACTGAAAGTGGAAGTTCAAGACCAATATTATGTATTTTCAAGCAAGGAGGAAGCTGAAAAGGAACTAAAGAAGCTGTTTCTGACACTCTTTTGAAACTTAATAAGGACCCGTATTTTGTCAAGGCATGGGAAGGACCTATCATCTGCAGTCGGATCCACTTTTAAAGAGACTGGTATTATAATTATACATCCTTTTCTTTACTTGGACACTATACGTTTATGTCTTAATTACAGTTATAGACGTGAGTGTGTGGAAGTAAGTAAAGCAGGGTTTGTTTTGTTTTTTTTTGTTTTTTTTTACTACCTTAAAGTAGACTGTTTAACATCATATCCTTGGTTTATTGCTATTTCTACTATTACAGTAGGATTTACTATGTTTATCCTAGACTACTTTTTAAAATCATTCCCAGGGTTCATTCTTTTATTATCTTAATATCTTAAAATTGCTGAAGATTATTTTAAGCTTAAAGACTGTTAATGATTATATTTTTGGCAGATAGAATTTAGAATTTGGCTGCAATAGATATCTCTTTGTTTTAATTCTCAAACGCCGCTGCGGGGTGGGGTTTGTTTTGTTTTGGACATGCTCTGTCTCTTTGTATGTCAGAGGACTAGGACATTACTAAGTGGGATCAAGCCACATGTGGGGAGGCAAAATGGCGGGGTGGGGGGATAAAGGGGGGAGAGAAGGAGAGCAGGCTATATCTAATCTATTCTTCTAATCCTTATAACTATAAATATCAATGCAACAATAGGCTAAAATGCAATAACTCATGGGGAATTTTGAAATTAACTCTTTTAGGGCGGATGTTAACTTTTGTCGACAGGAGGGGTTGAAGGCGAATGTCGACAAAAGTCGACATCCAGGGATAGGGGGCGACAATCAGCTGTTAATGGCGACAAATCTCACTGTCACATCACAGGCATTCCCTCTGTGCTTGGAGGAATGCTAGACTCGTTGACTTGGCAACTAAACCTTGCGTGTGCATGAGTTGCGAAATATAAACAATGGCAAGATGGCACCGACATGTGAAAAGGGAGCGAAGCAAGTGCAGAAAAGAAAACACTCGGCAGACGATGTTTTGCGCATTATCGCGGAGTCGGACTCTTGATTTTTCAGAATCGGATTTTATTGGCAGTGATCAGGAGATCGAGCAAGAGAATGAGAAGCAGGCATCAGCTGATCAGACACCAGCCGATGCCGCGCCAGCGGATCTGCTGCCAGTTGAGTGCCTTCGCGCAGCCGATGCATGTACGGCAAGGTTCGCATGGGATAAATACACAGACATTGATCCGTTGAGAGCCGATCTGGCTACCGGAGTTTACAAGACGGCATGGCTTGCTGTTGGACACGACAGATCACCAGCTGCTCTACTTCAGGCTGCTCTCTCCTGATGCTGCTTTTCAGCTACTGTCAGACGAGACAAACAGGTAGGCAGAGATTTTTTTTGAATCGCGGGCTGCGGTTGCATCGCATTCTCGTTTTTCAAAGTGGAAACCCACAACGAAAGACGAGGTGAAGCGCGCTGTGGCATTACAAATAGAGATGGGACAGAACTGGTGATATAACTTCAGGGAGCATTGGTCCAAACGTGTTTTGTCCACTGGTGGCTTAGGTACGTGCTGCTGCAAAGTTTTATTCACTTCTGTAATAAATAGAAGCAAATCCCATGGGGTGAGCCAGGCTATAATGCCATACATAAAGTTCATAAAGTTTCAGAAGATGAAAAGAGGTGACAATACGGTTTTCATGCAGGCAGAAAACTTGGTGGCAGTGGCATGGCACGATGGCAAATGGGTGACTTGTCTCTCTACAGTACACACTAACAATATATGTGAGAAAGTGCAGCAACAGACAATTGAAAAATAGGCACCAAAGCAACACATATTGTAAGGAGTGCAATGTGGCAATGACTGAAATTGGCTGCTTTGAGCGAGATCAGACTTTGCTGTGTAAAATGTATGTGATATGTATGTGAAATCATAGAGTATGCAGGCTCATACAACATGCAAGACAGTAACATTTGTCAAAAGTAAATATTTTTTGTTGATTTGATATGTTAAACAATTGCTTTGTGTTCTTTTTTTAAAAAATGTTAGTTTTTGGAAAAATATTCAGCCCTGGGAGAAAAGAAACAAAAAAAAAATTAGCCCTAAAAGAGTAAAGATTAAAACTGCCTCACTACCAGTTAAGACTATAAAATGACATTAAAAACTCAGAATCAATGTCTCCATGATGGGACAGTTAACTTTGTGAGCTGGAATGTTAAAGGCCTGAATCACGAATTAAAGAGAAAGAAAGTATGCTCTCACCTAACAGGTTTAAATGCTAAAATAGTATTTTTACAGGAGACCCACTTACTAAGCAAGGATCAGATCAGACTACAAAAAGACTGGACTGGCCAAATGTTCCATTCTAGCTTTATAAAGAAAACTAGAGGGGTTGGAATTCTCATACACAGAACAGTTCCATTTGTAGCATCAAATGTAGTATCGGACCCTGAAGGGAGATATGTGATGGTCATGGGCAACTTATTTAACAGTAAAATGACTCTGATAAATGTTTATGCACCCAATGTCGATGATAAGGAATTCATGCAAAATCTATTTGCATCCATTCCCAATGTGAACACTCATAAAATTATAATGGCTGGGGACTTTAATTGTGTTTTAAATCCACTCTTAGATAGGACTCCTGTAACGGGGGGACGACATCTAACACTGCAAAGACAATTACACAGTTTTTAACTGACCACAACTTATCAGACCCCTGGAGGTTTCTTAACCCAAACTCAAGAACATATTCGTTCTACTCACCAGTGCATCATAGCTACTCAAGAATTGATTATTATTTTTATAGATAATAATTTCCTGCCTACAATTAAATCGTGCAAATACGACACAATTGTTATCTCCGACCATGCCCCTGTAGTCTTGGAGCTAAAATCATTAAGCCCCTCACACTCACCTCGTAGATGGCGTCTTAACCCTCTTCTATTTGCAGACGAGAACTGCACAGAATTTATATCCAAACAAATCAGCTTCTTCCTAGAGACAAACACGCCCACAGAGGTTTCTGCAGGAACACTCTGGGAAACTCCAAAGGCCTTCTTAAGAGGACAGATTATTTCATATCTTTTCCACAGAAATAAATTAGAAACCAAGAAAGTGTCAGAGCTAAGAAGCGAAATTACTAGAATAGATGAAGAACAAGCCAGGCGTCCAAGTGAAGCTCTTCACAGGAAAAGGCAGGCCCTGCATACAGAACTCAACATCTTAACAACTAAAGAAACTGAACAACTTATTTATAAGTCAAGACATCATTACTATGAACACGGAGAAAAAGCTAATAAGCTTTTAGCTCAACAAATTCACAAACAAGAAGTTCGCAATGCAATACCAGCAATCACCAACACGAATGGAGAAGAAATCATTGACCATAAAAATATAATGCTCACATTTAGAGATTATTATAAATCCTTATATTCTACAGAGTTCAAAGAAGACAACACATAATCTAATGCATTTCTGGATACATTACAGACACCACAAATAGATTATTTAAGTGCTGAGGAACTGGATAAACCTCTGACGCTATCAGAATTACCAGATGCTATAAAGTCACTTCAAAGCGGGAAATCAGCAGGCCCCGATGGTTACCCCGTAGAATTTTATAAGAAATTCTCCACTCAGCTAGCTCCCCTTTTATTGGCAACATTTACAGAAGCTAGAGACAACCAAATACTACCTCAAACATTTCGTCAAGCATTAATCACCGTCTTTCCTAAACAAAATAAGGACTTCTTGCAATGTGCATCATACAGACCAATTTCACTCCTGAATAATGATGTTAAGATACTCTCAAAAATTCTAGCTAGAAGGATGGAGAAAGTGCTGCCCTCGGTAATATCACAGGATCAAACTGGATTTATTAAAGGCCGACACCTATCTTCCAATCTTTGACGCCTGTTTAATGTAATATATTCACCAGCAAAATCAAACACCCCAGAGATATTACTATCATTAGACGCAGAAAAAGCATTTGATATGATTGAATGTAACTACCTTTTCACTGCATTGGAGAAATTTGGGTTTGGCCCGAATATTTGTGTATGGATCAAACTACTGTATACCAATCCAGAAGCTTCAGTTTGTATTAACAACATTTGTTCAGACTACTTTAAGCTAGAATGTGGTACCAGACAAGGATGTCCCTTGTCACCACTGCTGTTTGCAATCGCCATTGAACCACTGGTGGTTCACTGTCGAAATTCTTATCAGATAAAGGGGATTATCAGAGAAGGACTGGAACAGAAAATTTCTCTATATGCAGATGATATGGTTTTATATATATCAGACCCAGAAAACACTGTGCCTGCAGTTTTAACAGCACTCACAGAATTTCAAAAGATATCTGGTCTCAGAATTAATCTGAATAAAAGTATACTCTTTCCATATAATATTAGCATATAATATTAGATTGGACACCCTACCTTTTACCATAGCAGATCAGTTTAAATACCATGGGGTAAATATCACAAGTAAACATAAAGCTGTTTATCAACAAAATTTTGCCGTCTGTATGGAAAAAATTAAGCAAGACTTGCATAGATGGTCAACCGTTCATCTCACTCTAGCCGGAAGAATTAACGTTGTTAAGATGAATATCCTTCCTAAACTTCTTTTTTTATTTCAAAACATTCCAATATATATCAATAAATCGTTTTTTAAGCAATTAGATTCAACAATAACTTCATTCATTTGGAACTCAAAATACCCACGTATCCGAAGAGTGACCCTACAAAGACCTCAGGCAGAAGGTGGCATGGCTTTACCTAATTTTCAGTTTTATTACTGGGCAGCAAACATACAAACCATAAAAACCTGGACACAAAAAAATGAACATACACAGGCTTGGTTAGCAATAGAAGTAAACTCCTGTAGTACTTCTTTATACTCCCTGCTCTGTGCTCCAATAAATGCAAGTTATCGCAAATATACTAATAACCCTATTGTGCTTTACTCACTCAGAATATGGAACCAACTTAGAAAGCATTTTAAGATGGAAAATCTTTTATCCGTGGCACCACTGCAAGAGAATCACCTCTTTCAACCCTCGCAAACATATCCAGTTTTTAATACCTGGAAAAGTTTAGGGATTAAAATGCTCAGAGATCTTTATATAGACAACATTTTTGCATCTTTTGAACAATTACATTCCAAATGTAACCTCCCAGCTACACATTTCTTTCACTATCTTTCAAATTAGAAATTTTGTTAAACAGAAACTGCCCGATTTTCCTCACCTCGTACCCTCCACCATGCTGGAAAAAATACTGCTCAATTTCGAGGAATTAAACACCATTTCCGCATTATATAAAATCTTATTAGAGTCCCTACCTTTCAAAGACCCAAGAGGATATTGGGAAGAAGATCTGTTAATCAATATATCAGAAAAGGAGTGGAAGGTAGCATTGCAGAGAATTCACTCGAGCTCCATATGCGCAAAGCATAGAATTATTCAACTAAAAATTATATATCGAGCTCATCTGTCTCGCTTAAAACTGTCCAAAATGTTTCCAGGGCAAGATCCAACCTGCGAACACTGCAACCAAGCTCCTGCCTCACTGGGTCAAATGTTTTTTGGCCTGCACCAAACTAACATCATTTTGGACCAAAATTTTTAAGTGCCTTTCAGACAGCCTTGGGGTCACAATCCCTCCTAACCCATTAACAGCTGTGTTTGGTGTTCTTCCAGACAGACTTGAAGTGGAAAAGGACAAGCAAACGGTGATTGCATTCACTACACTTTTGGCATGCAGACTTATTTTGTTAAATTGGAAGAATCCGAACTCTCCTCTGATAAGTCAGTGGGAAACCGATGTTTTATACTGTATTATTTGAAATTGGAAAAAATCAAATTCTCAGTTAGAGGATCTGTACAGAATTTTTTTAAAACCTGGCAGGATCTAATCAATATTATTTTAGATTAAGAGAAATAACTATTACCGCATTTATTTCCCTTCTCCATTTTTTATTTACCT
This sequence comes from Erpetoichthys calabaricus, assembly GCF_900747795.2. Taxonomy (NCBI): domain Eukaryota; kingdom Metazoa; phylum Chordata; class Cladistia; order Polypteriformes; family Polypteridae; genus Erpetoichthys; species Erpetoichthys calabaricus. The sequence goes on along the minus strand of NC_041396.2, from coordinate 53,234,006 downwards.
ATATATATTTCTTCCTTTCTTTTGTTTATTGTTGCCTTATTAAAAAGCCCTAAGCAATTCTCCTTTGGCTAAGCTCTCCTTCTCAAGGGTGGGGTTTGATTTGTCTTCAATTCTTTTTTGTTATAAATTAATCTATTTGTATGGAATTATATACAATAAAATTAATAAATAAAATTAAAAAAAAAAAAAAAAAAAATTCCTATGGTGGTAAATGTGGCCAGACTATAAAATGAAAGGTTTATAAATAACAAGGGGCCAAAAAAATTATTTTCTTTTTTAAACATGAACAGCAGTCACTAGTCAAACATCATCATTTATTTGTTTTATTGACCATCTTACAGTACAGTGTCATGAGAAGCCACAGCCTATACTGATTGCATCAGCAAGAAAAAAGAAAACCAACCCTAAGCACTTCAGGAAATGAAAAGCAAATTTGGAGGTGTTTTGTCAACCTGATACCAAAACTGTCAAATATCTTGTGTATATATCAAATACAGATACACTTATCTATATATAAAGGAGAGTTGGGATCCGAGAGACTGTCTGTGTGTTTGTGGAGGGATGGAGGAGTCACGTGATCATCTCCCCTCCCATTCACCTCATTTCATTCACTTCATTTCGCTCCGAGCTGAGCTCCGCAGCTGACGCGGTCTTGCTGTTCTTGATTTGCTTTTCACATGGCCAACTATACGTTGCATGCTCAAGAGTAAGCTCAGCACACAGCTTGGTCATATTACAACCGGAGGGGCGAACTGACAACATGGTATACAAAGAGATCTTTAACAAATAATTATTGGTATATTTTCCCTCAGTTTATTATTTTAAATTTTAAAGCAGTACTTCGCCGCTCTGAAGCGCGTGTATTCTGCTAGTACTGTATATATATTTACACACACACACACACTACATACTGTTTGTATGTAAGGACTCATCTGGCACAGACACCTGTGTTTTCACTTTCTAGGGATGATTCAGTTAGAAAAAGAACACACTTCCTTTCAGTTTGTCGGAAAGATGTAGGATCAGCTTAATGTCAACTGCCTTAACACCACAAGTTTCAAATGACACAATAATAAATGTTTTTATGAGTGCTTGGTTCTCTAATACAAGCAGACATCCCCCAGTTGGTTCTGGTGCATACACAAGCACATACATATACTGTACAAGGGGCATTCTGGAAGTGCAGAGCCATCAGACTTCTTCAAGCGTTCCTGGTTTTCATATCAATGTTCCTGGTGAATACCATTATTACTTCATTTAAAAATTGTTTTTTTCTTCCATTTCCACAGGAAGTCATGGACCTGAATTTTTTCCAAGCTTTCTGCCTGCTTGGTGCTCCGTCTGCTGATAGAAAAGCTGAAGCAACGTCAAGTCAATTTATGTTGAGTCTTACTTGCAAACTTTCAGAAATGTATTTTTTTTTAGTAACTGAAGATGAAGCCTAGTTTTGCTTCTTCAGGTCTGAAGCCAAAAATCAGTCAAAAGTGTGGGCTTCAAGACCCCAGTCAAGGCCAGATGCAGCAAGTCTGTCTGCAAAACACTGTTTACCATTTTTTTTTTTAATCTCAGAAATATTTCATTGGTTAGTGATACTGCATTGTATTAATGGTAACCATGTTCAAAAGTTGTGCATAAATAAGCTTTCAGGTAGTTGAAAAAAATCTGTTCTCAGATTTTTTTCTTCCTTGAAAGACTCGGGACTTTCTGAATACTCCTCATACACATAATGCCTTTATAAAGTATGCATCCCCTTTAAAATTTTCACATTTTATTGTTATACAACATTGAATCATAGTGCATTTGTCTTTTAGACACTGATAAATAGAAAAGGCTCTTTAAGGTCAAGCTGAAAACAGATGACACGTAATATTTCAATTTATTCAGTTAACATTTAATTGAAAAATTAGCATAATGCACCCATATTTGGAAGGTACAACTTGTGGTAAGTCAGTATACTGACTAACCTACACAATATCAATAAAAGAACACTAGAAGTAAATATGTGAAAAACTGATTGTTAAACACAAGTCAGGGAATGGATATGGAAAACATGCAAGTCACTAAATATCCCTTGGAGTACAGCTAAATCAACCTTTTAAGAAATGGAAAGACTATGGCACAGCTGTAAATCCATCAAAAGCAGGCCACCCAAAAAAACTGAGTGATTATGTAATAACAAGACTACTGAGGAAGAACACCAAGAGGCCTATGATCAGTCTGAAGGATTTACAAGTTACTGTGACTCAAAAAGGAGAGATTGCGCCTGCAACAATTGTTGCCCAGGTGCTTCACCAATGGCATCTTTATGGTTTGACAAGACCAAAAGTGAGCCTTCTGCCATCAGACTAAACAACATGTTTGAACATTATCAAAAACATACCACTCCCGTCGTGTAGCATGGTTGGATACTGTGGGGATACACTTCTACAATTTGAGAGGGTATAATGAATACAGTAAAATAGAATCACTATAATTTATAGGATTTCCTTTTATCATGGGAGAAGATTTGTTTTTCAGAAAGACAGAGATCCAAAGCATAAAGCCAAGGTTACACAGACATTTCTTAAAAATCACAACATTAATGTCCTGGTGTGGCCAGGAAATATTGTACATGCATAATGTAAACATTGTTTCCCACCCAAACATCCCTGTTCCAGTTCCATACAAGCCAAAACAGAGTATAGTAAATCCAATAATTCATTAGATACCTGTAAGATGGAGGAACAAGATCTGGAGGCAGGGAGAGTGGAAGAGGTTGTCCACTTTTAGCCATGTCAACCAGATGCATAGCTAACACAAACTCCTCAGCCTTTAACTTTCCATCTTTGTCAACATCAGCCAGGTTCCTAGGTTCAGAGCATAAAAACCATCAATCAATATGTTTATTTTTTTATGAAAAAATATCAAAATAGCGAACTGGACTAAGTAGGTTATAAACGTCAAAAATTCACTGACAACAATTTAATCTCTCAATATTTACAGATAGACTGTTCAAAATGACAATCCAATTAATGCTTAAAAATATTAATAATATGAGAAAGCTTAAGCTTTGAGATTTAAGTGCATTTTGTTTTGATATCTATTGTCCCTGTCATTGCATGAAAGAGGATTAACCTCTTTAGTGTTGCATTACAAAAAAAAAAAAAAACATGTAAAAAGCATTACTTTTTTTGGAATGAAAAATTACATTTCTATTAAATCTCAAAGGTATAATAATGACACAAATAATAATAGTAATGATGAACAAAAAAAAATAGTATGAAATAAAATATAAAAATAAGAATGATAGTAATAATAGTACTACTAATGATGCCAAAACGGGATATAATCTCAAAATGACTCCTTTGTGAGGTAAATCTTAAAGCATGGTGAAAGACACAATCCAACGTCATAGTCGGACAATAATAGTAATAGTGTTTCTTTTTGGATTTTCTTTCCAGATTTATTAGTTTTTGAACAGCACGCTGCACAGGCATATGTTGGATTCTGTTTTGTTTTCTGTTGAGGGTATATAATTAATAAAATTTCAACTAATAAGACACTCTGGATTGATCCACGATGTGCTGGGTTGACCGAGTCCCTCTTTAGCGGTACTGTGGACTATGGATGTGCAGCAATGACTTGTTCTACAAGCTGGCATGTAAAGTTTGCATGAGATACAGTTTCACCAGCTTTTTGTTTGTAAAAGATGAATACATTCCACATGCACTATTCCACCACATCATTGAGGTATGGTGAAGTGGCAGTGAAAGGAGTGCATCAAAGAAAGCTGAGATCCAGGCCTGGACGCAGTTTGCAGCACCACTTCAGTAAACAAAAGCAGCAAAGAAACCAGTACATCTGCATTGCCACACCAGGAGGTTTGCCCATTTGCTAGAGCTGACCAGTGTTGAACACATCTGCTGCACCAAAGAATAGCACAGCACTTAACATCCCAGTTGTGCCACCTGCCAGTGCAGCACACAACATCCCTGATGTGCCATCTGACAACACAGCACTCCCAAGCCTTGCTAATGTGCCCTCAACACCCACTGCAAGACTGAAGTGGGAAAGAAGACCACTTAGCCATATCGACAAGTTTGTGCACTGCTACAAGGAGTTGGAAGTGGCCATTGGAGACAGTGACTTTGAATATCATTTTTTGGTATTTCATTTGTTGCCTCCGCATAACAGGAAAGAAAGTAAATTCTTGATCCGCACGATCTATGCCACCCATCGTGCTATTGTAGTCGACCACAGCACAAGGCTTCGTAACCTGCTTGTTGCCTTTTGCCTGTACAGTCACTGTAGCTACATTATGTACGGTGCTATGAAGACCAATGTCTTTCTTTTCTTTCCATCTGAGCGCAAGCACTTTACCCTTTTGCCAAGCTACTACTGCAACTCACTAATTTAGCTCAGCCAAAGTCTTCAGGCATGCCACGACAGTTGGGACGCACAGTTCCATACGCGTCAGTCTTTCTTTGCAGCAAGATGCCAAATAGCTCTGGTGAAGTATACAAATTATCTATGGTTACACAGTAACCTTGATCCAGCAGAGCATCTATCAAAGTCAGCACCAATGACATAGCAACACCGTACTGATTGTATTTTGGATCAAACATTGTCCCTTTCTCTGTGTACAAAACCGAATTCCAAATCTATCACATTTTAGATTCACAACGCTCATAAAACTTTATGCCAAATCTTACTCTTTTTGATATAAAGTATCTATCTATCTATCTATAATGTACTGTATCCATGACTATCCTTATAAGCCATGAGACTTTCATCTATGCTGACATCACAGTCCAGATTGTAAATCCTCCAAAATTTTGCTACAATGGCCTGGTATATCTCCCACATTTTCTTCAGTTTAGGTCCTGAATGGGTATTCTCATCAAAGTCTTCATTGTTGGTAAGGTGCAGTTTAGTTCATAATTAGTGAAAACCTATACTCAGACGTAATTTCTCCAAAGAAGGGCACCACTGACAGCACTTTTAAAGCCTGAGTGATTCTCGTTTCTAACACTTACGCAGGATGCATCTGTACAGTTGTCCGAGTGACACTTGGGACTAATGCTTTTAGCATTGTTTTCGCAGCCCAAGTAACACTCGGGTCTAATGCTCAGAAGGTTAATTTGGAATCCATAAGGATGAAACAATTGCTTGTGCTTAATATTTTTTCACAAGTAATTAATTTTTTAGATTGTACTAAATAATCAAAAACAATATTATTGAGAAAAATTGCCCAACAGAAAAAAAAAGATGTAGCCATCTTATAATTTTTGTGAGGGTACACCTGCCAATTGGAATGATTTTTAGATCTTGTTCTGAGGAGAAGAATAAAGCACATGAATGCTAAATTACCAAAAAATTGTAAAATTGATATCAGTGTTTTTTTCATTTTCTTACTTTCATGTAAGCTATAACTCAAAACAATCAAAATACATCAGCTGCATTTACTTTGCAAATTTAACCTGTAAAAGGGTTAACACTAATATTTTATATTCAAAACACTATTATATGAACTACAGTATTTGTGAACTTTCTGCTGTATTCCTCAACTTTCGCTAAACAAAAAAAAAACATTGCCTACATACTTTCCAACCATATGGCCCAAAAGATAATTGATAGACTAGAAACATGTTGTCTGATTATTTCCCACAACAAATTCTTTATAACAGTCAGAAAGCCTTCTAAACCAGCCTATACTAAATATAAAAAAAAAAAAAAAAAAAAAATCACACACACAAAAGTATCAACTATTTTTTCTAAAAAGCCTTGTGAGGCTGCTCTCTATAAAAAAAAAAAAAAAAAAAAAAAAAAAATCACAAAAAAAGCTATTTTATCATTGATTAACAATAATCTGATTCACAACTGAAACTGTTATTTAATGTTGGAAAAGAATATACTGTATTACAAATTTACAAAAAAACAGACACTGTTAATAATGTTTTTCAAAACAAATTTCAAAGCTTCATTACTATAAACATTTTTCAATGCAGAATTAAAGGATAAAATACTTTTTTAGATCAAGAATCTTTTAAGAATGGGCTTTTCCTATCAAATATAAAGTGCAAATAATGGAACAAGTAGATAACATTGTGTTATATTTTGTGATATGTTTGTATTTGTATTTAGTCTTTCTGTAAACTACAATATACTAAACTAGCATGACAAAGTATTTTCACTATACAAAAATTTATAATGTGTTTCAATAATGCATGCCTGGAAGTTTTTGCCACAAAAAGAATTAAAGAAGTAAAGAAGTACCTTGCATTTAATTACACTGTATTTAGCTATACTTGTTCTTAATGGAATTAAACATTTAGAATACCATTACTGATACAAAGGTAAACAAGAGTTATGTCTTTGTTGAAAACAGTTTTTGTAAAAATAGAATAATTTTAATTCAATTAAACTAATATGATAAATACTCATCTATAATGTGTCCCATTTTCTAATATGTGGGAACTAAACTGAATGAGGAAAAGTATTAACTAGCCTAGTAAATGATTACACACTAAACCTTTAAAATATAGTCTTGTGATCAATCAAGAAAACAAAAATAAATTTAGAATTTGATTAGAACTATAAATTGCTATATTGTATAATAGAAACAATTTTTAACCATATAATAATAATGCAATAAGTTTAGTATTTAATATCAATTTAATTGTTGATTATTGTAGACCTGGCATTACTTTAACTAAAGCATTTGGTTTTAAATATTGATTAAATAAATATAAAGTAAAGGAAATTAACTCAAAGCTGCCTGCTACAAGAGCTATATCCTCGCATACGGTAGTCTATAACATGAATTTAAAATACAGCTTTATAAAATAAAACTATTGAAACTAGAATCTGCTCTAAAGAATGAAGTTGCTAACATTGTTCCCTGTGCCTAACCTTACTCTTCATATTAAAGGACTTCAACGGACAGACTAAAATGAATAAAACCTACCAGATTGTAGCCAGCTGGGTCTGGGTAAGATTTGACATCAGAAGAGCATTCCTGGCTTGTGAGCCTTATGGAGTAAAAACAATATGACAGAAATAAATGAGGTATTATCTCATTGAGAAGAAATTTATTTTGTTATAAAGAAAATCTAATAATCACAGATCTGTATATAATTTACAACACATCACATGCCTTTATAAAAATATGAAAATGTTCAAATAAGTAAAAATATTTATACAATATTCCCTCGCTTAGGTGCATGTCTCAGATAAAAGGATCTTTTAGAATGGCAAATGAAAAATGACCTTTTCTTAAACAATCTGAACAAATCTGAAAAGCTGTTGCTTATTGAACATTTTGTATTGCTTAAAACCAAAGTAAAAGAAGAGAGAACTTGCATTACAGCGTTATTGACATTTTTTATTCTCATGTTTTAAAACTATTCACAGCCAACACATACCGATAACTGCATGACAGTTTCTTTTACAGTATATCTATAGTTAGAGGCTGCATTTAATGCATGATGTTGTATTTACTATCTGCATTTGTATTCCCTGTATTTTGTTAGCACTGTACATGTCTGTGAGAGACATACAAGTAAGAATTTAACTGAATTATGTACACATGAAAATACATCTGAACTTTAAATAAAATACAAAGATGCATTTGAAGCTCTGTATTCAGCCACAATAAAAATGACAAAGTGTCAGTCACTTGCACCTGTAAATTTATCAAGTCTCTTTAAGAAACTTGAGCCAGAAGGCTGAGATTACATGCTCCTCAAAAAACATGAACACGTCTTTACAAGAACAATACACTATCAGGAGTCTGATAAGCAAGTTCTAGATAAATCAACAGGAGACATCAGCAGCGGGAAAAAGGTACATTTATAGATGAAATGCTGGGATTGTGCAGGACCAATATTAAAACAAAAAGTAAGGTGCAGGTTTAAATGTATTTCATGCATAGAGTACAGATGAACTATAACACTGGTGATACAAGGTGCTTTAAATCTTAACCTGTGCTGCCTGTAGAACAGAGACAATAGTCTGATCTCCTGAACTATAAAAGGGTAGCTTAACATTTCACAGAAGGCTAGACTAACTGTGCTAGTTCAGAGTATCTTTAAGTGGTTCTGAAACAAAGGTTGCTAGAGGCAACAGTGGCTACATTACTTTTAGGATGAATAGCACCCCTGCTCAGTGTTATTTAATGCACTCAGTTTAGATTGTTTTTTCTTTATAGGTTATTGCAGTGTATTCAAAACTATTCAGCCGCAACTTCTGATTATGGAATTTACAGACCGGATTGTTAATCTAACTCTCATTAAAAAAAAATTCAGCACAGAAGTCTTACAAGGTCATGTGTTCTCTCCCCAATATTGAAGCAACTTCTCACCTCTTACCTATAGGCATTCCACAATGGAAGAAGACCAAGAACTCAGATTTCAAGGTACTACTTCTCGTTGATAACTGTACCAAACACATACAGTGGAACCTCGGGTCACGAACGTCTCGTAACATGTACAAATCGGGTTACCACCAAAAAGTTCGCCAAAGCTTTGCATCTGTTCACAACCACACACTCGGGTGACGAACAAGCCAGTTTCCTTTCCCTTCCGGTTCGTACGCGCCGGTGACTCGCATGTGTTCAGTCTCTCCCTGTACAGTACATTGTTCTCAGTCAGATGTGCATTGCGCAGAGGGACTTTGTGGTATAGCGGGTCCATAGCTCACATCAAGGGGCCAGTTTTAAATAAATAATCACCGCGCTTGCAGCTTAGCGAGGGGGGCGTGGTGGTTGACTGGCTGAAGCAGTTCCAGGGGAATTCGTGGTGTGGGCGTTTCTCACCTAAGGCACAGGTGGGAAACCGTCCACATCCGCAATTGGTCCCGGGGCTGCTGATTGCTACAGCTGCCACGTCCTTTTCATAAATAGAAGCGCAAGGCGGCTAAAGGGAGGGAAAATAAAAGAAAGGCGGAGGTTGCGGAGTGAGGAAGTAAGCAGGAAGCAGTGTGGAAAGAACCGGTGTGAGCGAGTGCGTGCTCGCAGGCAGGCAGCTGGACAGTGAGCCCAAGCAGGGGTGTTTGGCCGACACTCGGTGGGGGAGAAGGAAGCGGTCGCTCCAGCTGAGCGATCAAGGAGTTGGAGTGACCAGAAGAAGAATGACGGCTGGCCGCATAAGGCCGAGAAGGCAGCGGCAGTCGTGAGGCTTGGGCAGCGAATTCCCTGACGTTGGCGTCCTGGTTGCCAGGGAAACCAAGTCTCGGTTTGGAGAGTGTGCGACCGAAGCCAGGGATTGGGAGGCCTCCAGACCAGAAGGAAGAAGGAAGGACAGCTGCAGGTAGAGTGGCTCCCCTGTTGAGAAGCCTGGATAGGGAGAAGCAGGGGGGTCACCAGTTAAAGAATGCACCAGGCTTGTTTTTAAAAAGACTGCTTCCAGCATTGTTTTAACCTCATATTTAATGAAGACTTTTTTCTATTGGATTTTAACCTCCACTTCTGTTTTTATGGGTTTATTTATTTATTGAAGGATTCTGAAAGCAGTGCACTTTATTTAATTTGGACTTTGTTTTTGATTGTTGTTTTGTTGAATTTCATAAAAGCACTTGGCACTTTTTGCACCACCCCTTGCTCCACTGTAGTGCCTCACTGTCGTGCTCATCGGTAACATTACCAACGGTGACGGGTTTAAGGGCTCCCGGAAGAGAGATGAGAGCATGCAGCAAACCCAAATCATCACAGACTTTACCTCAAAACTGTAATCTCCTCGCCACCCAGTTCCTCCTCACTTCCTTCATGCCAAAACTCGACTCATGAAAGGTTAGTTTTCTTGGTTGTTTATGGTAAGTTTTTGTATAAATTAAGGATTTTTCAAATGTTCATTTTTTTCCCTGTGCTTAAAACTCATTGAAAAAAAGTGTTTACAGCGAGCTGTCCGTAAGGCTATAGCGTGAACTCCTGCAATGTTACTTTCTTGGTTGTTTTTGTATAAATTACGGATTTTTCAAATGTTTATTTTTTTCCCTGTGCTTAAAACTCATTAAAAAAAAAGGGTTTGCGGTGAGCGGCTCGTAAGGCTATAGCGTGAACTCTTGCAATGTTAGTTTTCTCTGTTCAAGGTTTTCTCAGTGTTATTCAATTTTTTACATTTAGTTTACTATTACACAGTGCATTCTATGGTATAATTAACTATTTTTGTGCTTAAAAATGTTAAAAAAATATATATATTTACATACAGTTTGTATGGTCCGGAACGGATTAATTGTGTTTACATACAATCTTATGGGGGAAATTACATCGAGTCACGACCAAATAGGGTTGCGACCAGAGTTTTGGAATGAATTATGGTCGTGACCCGAGGTTCCACTGTATGTGAACTTATTTCTGTGTGCACTAAAGATCACTGTATGATAAGGCCAAAAGGAGATCATAATTGCAAACAGTGAGATATATCCCATAGTTTTCCAAATTGGACATTTTCAAATACTTAGCAAAATGTTATTATCTTGAGCAGAAGATTAGAGAAGATGGAGATCAATGCTGATTCTAATAGGTTGTGACCTAATACAAATTTTGCAAGCCCAACTCTCCTAACACAAGGACCCAATAGCACACAGGAGTGGCTTCAGAACTCATACTCTAATAGTATGCTTAGCAAGATGCAACAGGGTACATGGTCATATAAGCTTCTCCACATCCACAAAGCACATGTAGGCAAAGGATTAGTCTATAGTTCCAATGCAAGGATGGAACCCTCCTCTTGACTTTGACACTGATCTACAAAGGTGTAGGTTATCAAGGAGTTCTCTCTTGGGAATTAAAACAAATGAGGTACACCACCCAAATCTACTAATACCAAGAAAATGCTCTCACTGTACACACCACATAAAGCTAAAACTCCCCTACGATATCCAGTGGTTTCATCTTTTATAGTCTATTCTTGGTCAGTTGACAACTCATCACCTCTCTCTGTACTTGGGTAAATCAGATGAGACAATATGATTACAAAGTTGATTACTGATCTTTAGCCCAAGGTACATGGAAACTAGGTGCACTTGCTAGCAGACTTGCGTTCAAGTACAGTTATTTGTTACATTCAATCCATGATTAGTACAGTAATCCAATAATAATTCACAGGTAGAATACAGAACAAGTAGACCATTAATTCCATTCATTCTTTTACAGGTATCTTAATCATTGCCCACGTGAGTATTAAAGTCCCCGCTAGGCGTCAGATATATACATGCAATCAATAGTAAAGTTTTCCTCTCTGGAGATCAAAGTCACATTCAGGAGATCTTCGCATCCACCAGAACAAACTTCAGTTATATGACCACCAGCATGAGTACTTGTGAGACTCCACAGATCCACAAATGGTCTCTCCCACAGGGTAACTCCAGAAAGGCAGATACAGACCACCCATAAACAAAAACTTTGGTTTGAGAGCCAATGTACAAGTTCTTGCTCCTGAAAGTTAACTTCCATGAACTAAGAGCCAGTTTCCATTGCAATAGTCTAATATGCCTGAGTTTACTATTGCCTGTCATTCAACTCACAATGGCCTTCATCATGTGGGTAGTGAGCCAACACAGTGGCTCCGCATTTTTGTTTGGGCCAAAAGACATTCACCAGCAAAAACCACACCTATGCCTGATTCTCTCAGATTTAATGAGAGTATTAACAAGGTTCAAATTATGGATCAAGGGGCGGCACGGTGGCGCAGTGGGTAGCGCTGCTGCCTCGCAGTTGGGAGATCTGGGGACCTGGGTTCGATTCCCGGGTCCTCCCTGCGTGGAGTTTGCATGTTCTCCCCGTGTCTGCGTGGGTTTCCTCCGGGCGCTCCGGTTTCCTCCCACATTCCAAAGACATGCAGGTTAGGTGGATTGGCGATTCTAAATTGGCCCTAGTGTGTGCTTGGTGTGTTTGTGTGTGTCCTGCGGTGGGTTGGCACCCTGCCCAGGATTGGTTCCTGCCTTGTGCCCTGTGTTGGCTGGGATTGGCTCCAGCAGACCCCCGTGACCCTGTGTTCGGATTCAGCGGGTTGGACAATGGATGGATGGATGGATGGATGAAATTATGGATCATACTTTACCTGAGCCCTCCCTAGAGACCAATCTATCACAAGGTTCACAGATTCATTGACAGCATAGCTCTAAATATTACTGATACACACAAGCTTCCCCCCATGTGAAAGTTTCAATGCCAGGTTGGGCCAAGCATCATTTTCTAAAGTGGTTAGAGTATTATGGCTTTGGGCTGCTTCGTTAATATTTAGCCTGAGAAAAATGTTTTTCAGTATACTATGAATTTCACAGTAAATCACAGAATACCCGAGTAGAAATTAATGTTAAAACTGAATCTGAACTAAAAATAAATCCTGCAATTATCGTCCAAAATACAAGCAAATACACATTAGATTGGTTTAAAAAAACCCACAAACATGTTTTGAACCAGTGGACTTGAAGTAGGAAACAAATAAATCAAACCCAAACACAAAGGTACAGTAAATCACTTCTGAATAAAGATGAAGGAAAATTCCTCCCAGAAGACGTAAGCAACTTATATCACAAGAGAACAACAACAGGGACTGAAGCCAAGATTACTCTGCCGCTGCAGCAAATTCAGTTTGTGTGTTTTTGTTTGTTTTTTGATAAATTAGTATTTGGTGTTAGGTCACCATTCCACAAATGATAAAATATGCAGGAGTTTCAGGATATGTACTATAGATTTTTCTGGCATACAAAATAACCGCAGCCATGTAGATAGATGAAAGTTTTAAAAGCAAGTATAAAGATTGCAAAGCCACAGAATACCCACCAGACAGGTAGCCACTCATGGATTTGTCAAGTGTATTGAACAACTGTCTATATTTCAGTCTAGAGGACGGGGGCACTGACCAATCAGTGGATCCTGTCTTGGGTGAGCTTCCGGCAAGAGATGTCGATGAAGAAGAATTAGAACTAAGGGAGAAAAAAAATTAATATTAAAAGCGTATTTGTACCCGTATTTGTATGCTGCTGCTTTATCAAACAATACCATTTCACACAAGTCAACCATGCAAACAACTTAATAGTAATAAAATATGTAAATCACACTTATCTGATATAAATATCACGTTACAACTGTCTGCAGGTTAATATCCATGTGATATTGAGAAACACTCATGCAAAGGAAGTTTTCCTTGCCTTCATAAATAGTGAAAATAACTTCAGTTTGACTGGTTTCTGCAAAATGGACCAGGAAACTGGAATGAAGTGAAGTTTGTAATGTTACATTCCTGGCTGTTCAGCCTAGCCTACTAATTAATATTTACCTATTATGCTAATAATATACATTAAGCCTGTTACAATAACGAGCACTAGAACAGTAGTCCATACACATTAGTAGTAACAGTCTACAGTAATCCCTCGCTATATCGCGCTTTGCCTTTCGCGGCTTCACTCTATCGCAGATTTTATATGTAAGCATATTTAAATATATATCGCGGATTTTTTGCTTGTTCGCGGATTTCTGCGGACAATGGGTCTTTTAATTTCTGGTACATGCTTCCTCAGTTGGTTTGCCCAGTTGATTTCATACAAGGGACGCTATTGGCAGATGGCTGAGAAGCTACCCAACTTACTTTTCTCTCTCGCTCTGACATTCTCTGCTCCTGATGGAGGGGGTGTGAGCAGGGGGGCTATTCGCACACCTAGACGATACGGACTCTCATCTAAAAATGCTGAGATTACCTTCACGTTGCTCCCTTCTGTGCAGCTGCTTTGTGAAGCGACATGCTGCACGGTGCTTCGCATACTTAAAAGCTCGAAGGGCATGTCTTGATTTTTGATTGTTTGTTTTTATCTGTCTCTCTCTCTCTCTCTCTGACATTCTCTGCTCCTGACAGAGGGGGTGTGAGCTGCTGCCTTCATTGCAACTGCTTTATAAGGCGGTGCTTCGCATACTTAAAAGCCAAACAGCCCTATTGATTTGTTTGCTTTTCTTTCTCTCTCTGACATTCTCTGCTCCTGACGCGCACTCCTTTGAAGAGGAAGATATGTTTGCATTCTTTTAATTGTGAGACAGAACTGTCATCTCTGTCTTGTCATGGAGCACAGTTTAAACTTTTGAAAAAGAGACAAATATTTGTTTGCAGTGTTTGAATAAAGTTCCTGTCTCTCTACAACTTCCTGTGTTTCTGTGCAAATCTGTGACCCAAGCATGACAATATAAAAATAACCATATAAACATGGTTTCTACTTCGCGGATTTTCACCTTTCACGGGGGGTTCTGGAACGCAACCCCTGCGATCGAGGAGGGATTACTGTATATTAAATGGCAAGGGACCTTTTACCTCATTAAATTTTTTCCGTAAAATGCCTGTAATTTTCTGACAGTAATGCTGGCTTTGCTGTCCGTAATATGCATTTAATTTTCTGTCACAACAGTGGGCAATCAGCAGATTCTCCCCAGCAACTGATGTAATGTGCGCGAAAATAGATCCACTTTTAAAAGTCATCGTATTGTAATATCATGAAAATTCGTATATTTAGGAAAACCCCTTCAACGACCAACACTTTACACTTTACCGGGCCAAGCTTCTTAAACGCAAATCTGACATCCTCAGAGTGAACACTTGCACAACAATGGGGAAGCTGGTCTCTGCATCTCAGTATCCGATTGGATTTTTCGTGTTTTCTGTTTTAGGTCTTACCTCATTTACCAGAATTCGATTGGATCGACTGCGCGATATTTTATAGGTCCCGCCCTCTCTGTCTTGTGTGACGCGTCAGGCGGCCTTTGAAGCATCTGCTTTGAAAGCATCGCACCGTGCCCCGCGCATGCACACTTCACCAGAAGACACACACACACGGACACTGGACGCACACCGGGGTTTTATTAAAGAGGATACTACTACAAACGTATCTGAGATGTAGCCCTCATCTGGTTTTGTAGAAGATTATATATTAGCCTTAACTTGGAAATACTCAGAATATTTAAAAGGAATGGCATCTCATTACTTTCATATGCCAAACCTACCATATCCTTACAATTACAGACACAGTACATTTAGTTAGGATAACTTTCAACAATATAATGTGACAAATTAGCTTAATCCAATTCAGGGCAGGTGACAGCAGCACCAAGCACAAGACAGGGATCAACACTGGATGAAATTAGGAAAACACTATTATAAAACACAGGCCCATTTTGAAAGATGAAAAACCCATGCCAAGAATATGTACAGTATGATATCTGAATCAATTACCTGATAACTGACCATAATATATTTTTAATATTTAAATTGGCACCTGTAATGTAAAGTGCTAGAAATTAGACTGTCAGTTATAAATAACTTGTACTGCATTCTCAAACCTGGGGTAATTAGATTAAAACTTCCACACTACATTAAGGGAGAGCGTATACAGTACTATGGGTATAGGGATGGGTCAGCTACTTTTCCCTTGCATTTCAACTACAAATATTTTGCATTTTGGCATACATGTCTACGTGACAGAACAACCAAGACGACTTAATGCTCAAGTTGTGTCCAATTCACACCATTTATAAAACTTACCTACTAGATCCCAAATCAATCAAAGACTGTGCTTTTTGCATGCCTATATTTCCAAATCCAAGATATGATGATGACAAGGAGCCAGCTGGTGTCAAAGCTAAAAGAAAATAAAGGAAGAATACTTCAAGACATTTTCTTTAGATTAACAATTTTAAAGCTTTATTTGTGTGGGCAGCCATGAAGGTAAATTAATATTCAATGCATCACTGGGTTCTGTTGATTATATAAGCTTTGCACTCATACAACCTGCTGATAAAGTACTATTCTTTCATGTACATTTTTGCTTACTATTTTATAGTATATTGTCTGCTTTTCTTTTGTATTATATACTAGCCATGTTATCTATACATTTTAAAATACAGTACTTCATATCTATAGCCCTACATGTACCTTCGGCGCCTTTCCTGTCTTGACCTACTGTCTTTCTCAAGCGCATTTCCTGAAAAGCTTACTTCTCAGACTCTGTCATTACAAGATGTCTATCTCATCGCCTGTCTATTTTTATACTTCTTGTCTCAGAAGGTGATTCTCAGCTTACCCTGTACACCTTTTTACTCTGTCTCATGTGTCTCAAATCTGCACTTCTTCCTTCAACCGTGTCACCGAAGCTAAACTGACCAATCAGACTACTCTGAGGAACTGGACAAGCACCCAGATCTTAGCATTTCATTACACGGTAGATCCTTGCTTTTGTTTTCATTATTACACTGTGAAAAAATATTTCTTGGGTTATGCTAAGAGAAACTCTGATAAGGTCATTGTTTCCAGAGATTTTATAGCATGGGCCTGGTGCAGCTCCTAGTTAGGCACTGAATGGTTTACTATAGCAAAACAGTATAATTTAAAGGTTACAAAAAGTGTTACAACACATGCATTTGAAACCCCACAATCAAGGGAATTGGGACATGCCAGAGCATCTTAGCTGGTGAACTGCTTAACCCTGAAGCGTTTGAGGTACAGCTCTCTTCTGCACAATCCGACAACATCTAGAGAAGATAACAGTCAGAGCCCATAGCTAAATGCTGCATTCACCTCTTTCAACTTTTATGATGGAAGATTCTTTAATACGAGCCAACTACAAAGTCATTTATGAATTGATTTATTTGTGTTGTGATTTTGGTTGTTTTGTTACTGTTGTGCCTTTGAGGTGGTTCTACAGGAAAATGACCTCCACAGTCAGGATCCCAGCACTGAATCTGGTCCATTGTTGGAGACAGCACTCCCTGCTGGATACAATTTATATTTCTGTAAGAATTTTATAACAATTTCTTTTCCTTAAAAGTAATTAAATAAAACAAATCACAAATTAATATTATATATAATTATTTTTCTTAAATACGCTGCAGCCACACTTTTAACAACAATTGTTTAAATAGCAAGCTTAAAAACAGCTTACGTAAAACCACAAAATCACTGTCTGAAATATATAGAATTTCCTGCACAATAAGCAAAGCTCTCTTAAATTTTCACAACAGCATACAGATTTCATTTTTAGTCTCACTTCATCCTGAATATATATATTGGAATAGTATTAATTATATGCAAAATTTGATTACATATTTTAACCTTAAAAATATCTGTCCTTCTAACCTTGCTAGTTCCATTTCTGATCATTTTTTGTCTTCATCTATTCCATCAACACTAGAGAGTCTAGTTAATCAGAATAACACAGCCCTTCTTTCAACACTAGATAAAAACAGCTCCTTGAAAGCATAATAAGGTATCCCTTAAGCTCTCAGCTCCATGGGACAATTCAGAATTACAATTTATGAAAGCAGCTGGCTGACGCCTTGAGAGAATGTCATGTAAGACTGGCTTCAATGTGCATATCCAGGTTTTCTCTGACTGTTAAATGGCTTACAGGGATGCACTAACTTCAGCCAAGAACTCACATTATGGCAGAATAATAGAAAGTGGCCATGATAACCCAAGGGTTTTGTTCTCTGTAGTTAATAAAATACTTTAACCTGCATCTGGCCCAATTACCTCCTCTACTAATGTCTGTGAAAAATTCCTACACTTTATTCGCAATAAAATGAATGATCTAAATTATTTACTAACATAAATCCATCATCCATTTATATCTTTCTCTCTCTTCCCAATTCATCCAGCTTTTTTTCTAAATTTTCACCAGTCACACCTGCATTTGTTTAAGACCTGCTTTGCAAGATGAGGCCCACTACCTGTGTACTGGAAACCATCTCCACAACATATCTTAAATCCTACATTTGTGCCATAATCCCAATTGTTACGACAATAATAAATATATCCCTTGACACTGACTTTGTGTCAGACTCTTTTAAAATTGATTCTGTAACCCCTACTGTTAAAACTCTAGTCTTGATAATGAGAATCTTCATTTTCGGCCTATTTCTCACTTGTCTTTTCTGTCAAAAGTTCTTGAGCGTGTTGTAGCCTCCCAAATCACCAATTACCTAACGTCTAATAATTTGATGGAACCGTTTTCAGTCTGGTTTCAGGGCACAGCACAGCTGTGAAACTGCTCTGCTTCGAGTAACTAATGATTTGCTTATGGCAGCAGATTCTGGACAAACCAGCATATTAACTTTCTTTGATTTTATTGTAGAATTTGACGATGTCAGACATGACATTCTACTGTCCAGAATGGAGAACATGCTGGGTATCTCTGGCACTGCCCTCCAGTGGTTTAAGTCCTTTCTGGCTGACAGGCAAGAATTTGTTAGTCTTGGCAACAGCAGATCCAGCTCAGCAATGGTCACAAAAGGGTTTCCTCAGGGCTTTGTCCTATGCCCTCTGCTCTTTTGTATTAATATGCTTACAATTGGCCATATCATTCATAGCTATGGACTGGGTTATCATTTTTATGCAGATGATAATTAACTCTACTGTATTTCAGTGTTAAAAGTGAAACTTCATCAGGGTTTTCTCAGCTCACACCTTGCCATAGTGAAATTAAAACCTGGATAGTGCAGAACTCTTTAAAATTAAATTGCAACAAAACTGAGCTCCTGCAAATTGGCCCTAAAGTGCAACTTAAGAAAATGAGCTCCTTCTCAGTGACTCTTGATGGTGAACTCATCAGACCTTTTTCAGAAATCTTGGGAGTCATTTTCTGCGGTGGGTTGGCACCCTGCCCGGGATTGGTTCCTGCCTTGTGCCCTGTGTTGGCTGGGATTGGCTCCAGCAGACCCCCGTGACCCTGTGTTCGGATTCAGCGGGTTGGAAAATGGATGGATGGATGGATGGGAGTCATTTTTGATTCCTCCCTTTCTTATTCCACCCATATAAACCACATTAAGAAACTTTCCTACTTTCACCTCTTTATCATATCCTGTGTTCGCTCATTCCTCTTCTTTTCTAATGCTGAGAAACTTGTCCGTGCTTTTATCAGATCCCGCACTGATTATTGTAATTCCCTACTGGCTATACTTATCTACTAATCTTATATCACAGCTCTAGTTGATTAAAAACTCTGCTGCAAGGGTCCTAACACGGACTAGCAACAGCGAGCACATAATACCCATTCTGCTTCGCCGCCACTAGCTCCCCATGTCTTACAGAATCATATTTATATATTTATATATACACATACAGTATTATGTATTTTATATATATGTATTTTATAAAAAAGTCAATGTGTATATATATGTTCCAGCATCACGTCCGAACGGCTGGAGGGATTTTCATGAACCTTGGTACACATGTTCCTCGTTGGTCGACTAAAAATACTGTAGGGTGAAATCCGCCGTAACCCACCCCCTTCTGGGTAGGGTGGGGGGGTGATCTTGTGGTCTTGTATGCATGTCATCATCCAGTTGACATTCGAAACGACCACCAGAGGGTGAACTGGAGGCGACTGCCAGCATTCTTTATGTTTGAGCACCACCGCACCACTGTTACTTTTGAAATTAAATAGAGTTCTACGCGTGGAAGTGTGTATGTCTATCCGGCCCGAAAGTGAGACGTAGAGTCGGGATGAGGGCTCCAGCTCCGAGGATACGCAAGCGAGGCCAGTACACCGGCAAAAGGAACCTCCTAAGAAAGACAGTCGCTTAGCTGCTAATGTACAAACGATGTGAGCACTTAGGCAACATGAATCCTTCTAGCAGAGAGATGACCAGAGTAGTCCTGACGATTTAAATACTTTCTAGGATCCCCGTGCTGCTTACATAATTAGTATATACCAGGCGACTGCCAGCATTCTTTATTTTTGAGCAGCACTGCACCCCTGTTGCTTTTCAAGTTAAATAGAGTTGGCCGGTTCTGAGCATCAACTAGATGATAACATACATACAACACCGCAAGACAAGAACATTAGTGAGTCTTTGTTTCTTAATTTATTTTTATTTTTAATGTTGTGCTTTTTTAATTATGTTTTTCTCAATTAAAAAAAAAAAACACAAGGGCAAACTGGAGGTGACTGCCAGCATTCTTTATTTTTGAGCAGCACCGCGCCCCTGTTGCTTTTCAAATTAAATACAGTTGGCCGGTTCCGAGCGTCAACTGGATGATAACATACATACAACACCGCAAGACAAGCACATTAGTGAGTCTTTATCCATCCATCCATCCATCCATTATCCAACCCGCTATATCCTAACTACAGGGTCACAGGGGTCTGCTGGAGCCAATCCCAGCCAACACAGGGCACAAGGCAGGAAACAAACTCTGGGTAGGGCGCCAGCCCACCGCAGAAAACTCACGCAGACACGGAGAGAACATGCAAACTCCATGCAGGAAGGACCCGGGAAGCGAACCCAGGTTTATTTATTTTTATTTTTAAAGTTGTGCTTTTTTTAATCATGTTTTTCTCAAACAATTAAAAAAAACAACTTTATTTTTCTTCCGGGCAACGCTGGGTATTTCATCTAGTTAAATATAAAAGTCTATTATTAACCTACAAAGCGTTAAATGCCCTCGCACAGGACTACATCAGTGACCTTCTCCATTCACTATGCTCCTGTTTGCCCACTAAGGTCCTCTGATTCTGTCAATCTTGTTGTGCCCTATACTAAGATGCACTCTACAAAGGGCATTTAGCTCTATAGCACCAGACTTTGGAATGACCTCCCTAATTTATTTAGATCTGCTGACTCCATTCATTCTTTAAAAAAAGAATTTAAAACTCATCTGTTCAGGAAGGCTTTTAACTTAACCTGACATTCTGCCTCCTCTTTTAGTCTTCCTCTCGGCCCAGACGCTCAGTATAATTTGTCGGTGTGTTATATCACAAATGATGTTATATGCTAGGCTTTCTTTTAGTACTGAATTTAGTATTTTACTCTGGTTTATTGTCTTTTATTCAATTTAATGCCTTTGTATATCCTGTATGAAACATCTGTATCCAACGTTACATATACCTGTCGTTTCTTCATGAGACTCTGAAAAGCACCATGAGCATGGGAAATGTGCTACATAAATAAAATTATTTATTAATCACTTCTCAAAAGGAAGTCGAGCAGGACTGTACTCGTGACCTCTTGATTCCCAGTCAGCAACTGATACTGTTGCGCCACGGCGGCAGTCATAGTAAATGAGTGTCAATGTCGCACACTAAGGCGGCTTTTTTTCTTTTCTGCAGTTATATTTCTGAATAAAAGTGCACTTGTTCTGTTATATTTGTACCTTTCGTGAAAGTGTTTCTTTGATATTTGGACTTCAGGCGTCATACATTATATAGTTTATGCCTACATTTTGTCATTTACTACTAGAATATAAAAAACATTTCTGTTTTAAAAAGGCGTTTACACAGATTACTGCAGAAACAAAACACACATGATATGTGTGTGTTCCAAATAACGATCTATTATTTCCACTCTAAAACTCCACTTCACTTCCAGATAATCAATCAAGGCATGAGCTGGGAGAAGTTCGTGCACATTCTAAGTTGGTGGGGGGATGGAATAGCTGGCAGCTCGCAAGCTTGTCTTTATCTACACATTTAGAAGATAAAAGACGATGGCGGAGAGGTGGGAACAGATTTAAGAAGCGATTTAAGGTGGCACGGATCTACGAGTTTTTTCGTAGGCTCTGGTAATTCTAGTGTTAAGGAAATTTAAAAATCTATATAATACAAAGTTGACTAATTAATTCACTCACTTAACAAAAACACTATTTCCCATTCAGTTTAAAAGGTGCTAAAATAGATTAAACAAACACCAGTCTTCTTTATGTTCTTTGCACAAAAGTGCCTATTGAAGGACCCTTGTCATTTAGTGTAGCTGTTCCCAAACTGTGGAACAATTTTTCTCAACCTCTCTGCACCTGCATAAGCTTTTCCTTTCTCAAGTCAAATCTTAAAATATAACTATTCACCCAAAATGATTTTATTTATTAAGACCTAACAGGAGTTTATGCTATATAGTATGTACTATACTGTATATTTTATATAATGAGTATGCCTCATTAAAGCCTAGGCTATGGAAGGGTATAAATTTGAAAGAGGCTTCAAGTATAACCTAATCATTTTATATTCTCTAATAAAACCATTAAAAATACACTGATTATCCTCATAAAAGGAAAGGTAAAAATCAGTAAATCATTAATATCATAATAATTAATAATTATTTTATGTATTAACACCAACAAATTCAAATGAATACAGAAAAGAAGAAGGAGGGAAGCTTTTTTTTTTTTTTTATATATACACACATTGGTTACTATATGGCCATACATATTATAATGATTTGATTCGGAGCATAGTAAATATTGTTCATAATCTCAAAACGATTAATAGATAATTTAATAGCAATTATAAATATTTATATTTTATAAATATTTATTTTATAAAATTTAAGAAAATTTAAAATGAAATAAATTAATGGTATTCTGCACTGTGTACAATTAAAAAAAATAATTTGCATTATGTCAGTATGAAATGATTACATGGAGGATTTTATTGAAGATAAAAGTGATGTATATAACTTTCAGCTAATGCGCAGAGTTCAGGAAATACTTAATTATGTTAACTAATTTAATAAATAATTTAAATTGTATTAAGAAAAATAACATATTCCTGAGCTAAGTAATTAAGTGCTACTGGTTGCAAAAACATTGTTGTATTTCCTTTCATTAGGTGTATTTTCAAGACCAGCTCTCACTTCCTCAGTTGACTCTTAGTAAATGAAACTAGATTTAAGACATTTACAAAATAATAAACTTGTTACAGTTGTTGCTGCTATCACCATGCATCAAAAAAGGAAGCTGGGACAAACACTTACTTGAAGAAAGAGGTACAGAAAGGGGAAGGAGAAGACCAGAAGTTCCATTTGGCAATGATGGTGTGCTGATCGAAGGCACAATAGGGGTCGAGATTCCAGAGGAAGGCATGGTAGTAACTGAGGTCATAGATGATGTGGGTACCAGGGGAGTAAATACAGGCAGGCTGGGGAGGATTGAAAGGTTTGGCATACTTCCCATTCCTAAAATTAATTTTGGCAAACGTTAAAATGACAATAATTATAGGGTTTTTTTTCCATTATTCCAAAAACATTTTCTTAAAACTCAGAATTACCTCTGGTCACATTCAAGTATTCAATATATATTTTTCTTATATCAATACTTTCTAATATGTAGAAGGGGAAAAATACAACACCAACAACAACTCATAACAATGGCACACACACTGCTCCCAAGCTGGAATTTTAATTGTACTACTAACATGCATTAGTAAAAATAAGAATGAAACAAGAACACAAACAAGTATGCAATAATATAACCATAATTCATACTGCAACATACATGTTTTTACAGAAAATTTCAACACTGAAATGGCAAATGAGAAATTTTCAACACACAGCACTACTGGTTAAGCAACATAACATGTCACATGTATTTAACTTACATTTCAATATAAAATAACTGCTATTTGTAGGTTTCTTTGACAAAAGGCAAAAATGTACAAATGTGCTCAGCAGATGAAATGAGAATAATCAATTCACTGCCAACAAGACGTTCAGATTTTCATCTTACAAACAACAGTCACAAGTCAAACTGAACTGTAACTGACAATTACTGAAAATTATACTGAGACAAAATTACATTCTATTGAATAAACTAATGAAAACCTGTATGCAATTTTGAAAATGAAATACTGTATGCATTTTCATTACCCCTTCAATTTTCTTAATGATACTCCATTATACTTTAAAAGCCGTAATAGTAGTAGACTGAATATTAAACAAAATGACATTCAGCTATTTAAAATGTTTTTAATCAACTGTACCATATTTTATGCCATGTTAGTGTGAGAACCACAGCATGCTAACTCCATTAGACACCAAGGTTCCTTTCATAAGTATCTGAAGAACACAAGCCATAGATTTTTTTATTAAATGAATCTCCTTTACGACTTACAAATGAGTCAAAGAAAAGTTAAGCCTGAGTCATAACATACAAAGTGCAAGACCTGCATGTATATTTTTAAGGGAGCTCAGCAATGTTTATTGTGTACATCTGAAACCAATTAATCAAAGAATCTGTGATGATACACTAAGTGACCTGAAAGAAGACATATCTAGTATGCAAAAAGAAAGTTTTCATGTGGTAAAATCAGGAAACCCTATATTGCTTTATTGCAGAGTTTAAGTCCAGAGTATTTATGTAGTTTTGATTTGATATGTAACTTGCTGTAAGAGGCTGGGTTTGTGCTATCACTCGTTAATCTTTTCAATACCACTTGCAAAAAACAGAGTAGCAGGTGAGATATACATAAAAACTGAATGCCAAGATGAAGTTAGGGTACAAGACAAAATGTACAACATTAAAGTATTTGGTAAAGCTTTGATTAATGTTTTTTTTTATTCTGTCATTTAACATATATTACTGCACATATTTTAATCAAAAACCTTTAATGTCCTGGCATTAATGAAGAACCTTTTATACAGCATACTCCAAACATCATTTATAAAGAAGTACACCAATAAACTGAACTACTTAGGGAAAGGTATTTTGGAATATACCACGCAGTGCTTCAAAGTTCCGATGTCTGCAGGTCATATCAAATGGAAACACTGTCCCATTAAAAAAAAAAAAAAATAATGCATTCTTGAATACAGAGTCAACAGCATCGAAAGACACAGATTTCAAATGAGTAACAGGCACATTAAGTATGCTTTTAAATATTACAGCTTAATGATGAAATTAAAATGAAACATCTTTTACAGGCCCATAACTTATTAAAGGACCTATTTGGTAAGTTTTTAAGCTTTTCCTCCTTGCCCTATAGCATACAATGTAAGGTGCCTGTGCATGCAAGATTTTTTTTTTTTTTTTAATAGAAAGCAATTAACTTTAGAACACAATTTCACATTGCAAATGCATGTATAGCATAACTGTAAAGAAATAACTTCAATTTGAAAAATACCAAACTTATCCTTTCTATAAAATATAACAGGTAACACATCTTTCTTGCCTCCCCACCTCACCAATTATGAACTCTAAATAACAATATGATTGTGTTTAATTCTTTCACTGCAAATTGAACCAATCAGTATTTTAAAATTAATGAAGCAAAAACTGAGGAAACCAGGAGTATATAATTTGTCTTTTCATGAATATACTAAACTACTATAACTGGAGCAGCTGCAATAATAGTAAAGAATCCAATATACAGAGGAGTGTTTTATTTGAGCTTTACATTGTGTGTGCATCTGATCTAGTGTTCTACAATTAATAAAATAAAAAAAATTGGATACTATAATTTTTACCAAGGAACTACATCCTGTAAAAGCGAATATAAAATATTTTCATGACTTATTATATTTTAATATTCTGACTTCAGGAATTAATTTATAGCAAAAACAGAGTTATGAAAAGCATGAGTGAACGTACTTGTTTGTTCATGTTTCATACTCTGATCATTTCATCAGTTTATGGCAGAGAAAATATAATTTTTAAGTAAATTCCTGCAGTCACACAAACTTTATATGGCGTAATATAAATAAAATACTTACCGTAGATACTCGTGTATAAGTCAAAAAATTTATGCCTTAAAATTCATTCGAAAAAACAGAATCGACTTATCCGCTGGGCAACACAATTGTCCATAGAATTTGGGTAATGACACTGTACACTCAACGCTTCACGGTGTTAAGTCACCGGTCATCTGCCGTTTCCCATGGTCTTTGAAATAATTAGAAGCCAGCAATACTATTGCTAAGTGCTAGTTTTTTTCTAATTTCATTAAATAATTCTTTAAACTGTGAACTACTTGAATTTGAGCATTAGCTTTTGCAGGTTTTGGATAACAAACATACCATTAGCTGCCACGTGCAATCAGATTTGGAATCAAAAGAACCAAGGCAACGCATGCTATCAATGCAATGTAAGCGCAGCCCGCGATTCAAAAAATTTCTCTGTCTACCTGTTTGTCTCGTCTGACAGTAGCTGAAAAGAAGCATCAGGAGAGAGCAGCCTGAAGTAGTCCAGCAGCGGGTGATATGTCGTGTCCAACAGCAAGCCATGCTGTCTTGTGAAGTCCGGTAGCCAGTTTGGCTCCCACGGATCAATGTCTGGGTATTCCTCCCACGCAAACCTTGCCGTAGCTGCATCGGCTGCGCGAATGCGTTCAGCTGGCAGCTGATCAGCTGATGCCGGCTTCTCACTCTCTTGCTCGATTCCTGATCACTGTCAATAAAATCCAATTCTGAAAAATCACAGTCCGACTCAGCGATAATGTGCAAAACATCGTCTGCCGAGTGTTTTCTTTTCTGCACTTGCTTCGCTCCCTTGTGACATATCAACGCCATCTTGCCTTTGTTTATATTTCGCAACTCACGCACACGCAAGGATTAGTTGCCAAGTCAACGAGTCTAGCATTTCTCCAAGCACAGAGGGAATGCCTGTGACGTGACAGTGAGTTTTGTCGCCATTAACAGCTGATTGTCGCCCTCTATCTCTGATAGCTGTCAAGTTTTACCCTCGACTTATACGCGGGTCATAACAAATTTCGTAATTTTCGGCTTAAACAATACACTCGACTTATCTGCGAGATCAACTAATACGCGAGTATCTACGGTACTCACAAGCTATAAAGAAATGTAATTTAAACGTATAGTACTAAACACTCACAAACATTTTATTTTGGTTTCTATATCTTGTTGTTTTTCTAAAAAAGTAAAATGTAACACTTCAAATCGGTAGTGCTAGGGGTGGCACAAGACATGCAGAATTATAGGCAATTTTGAAATAAAAGCTTTGTTGTGGTTTTTTTCTTTTTTTTTAACTGCATTCAATAAAGCCAAAGTATATACAGTAATCCCTCGCTATATCGCGCTTCACCTTTTGTGGCTTCACTCCATCGCGGATTTTATATGTAAGCATATTTAAATATATATCGCGGATTTTTTGCTGGTTTGCGGATTTCTGCGGACAATGGGTCTTTTAATTTCTGGTACATGCTTCCTCAGTTGGTTTGCCCAGTTGATTTCATACAAGGGACGCTATTGGCAGATGGCTGAGAAGCTACCCAGCTTACTTTTCTCTCTGTCTTGCGCTGACTTTCTCTGATCCTGACGTAGGGGAATTGAGCAAGGGGGCTGTTCGCACACCTAGACGATACGGACACTCGTCTAAAAATGCTGAAAGATTATCTTCACGTTGCTATCTTTTGTGCAGCTGCTTCCTGAAACGACATGCTGCACGGTGCTTCGCATACTTAAAAGCTCGAAGGGCACGTATTGATTTTTGATTGAAAAACAAACTCTGTCTCTCTCTCTCTCTCTCCCTGCTCCTGATGGAGGGGGTGTGAGCTGCCGCCTTCAACAGCTTTGTGCCGCGGTGCTTCGCATACTTAAAAGCCATACAGCCCTATTGATTTGTTTGCTTTTCTCTATCTCTGTGACATGATCTGCTCCTGACGCACACTCCTTTGAAGAGGAAGATATGTTTGCATTCTTTTAATTGTGAGACGGAACTGTCATCTCTGTCTTGTCATGGAGCACAGTTTAAACTTTTGAAAAAGAGACAAATGTTTGTTTGCAGTGTTTCAATAACGTTCCTGTCTCTCTACAACCTCCTGTGTTTCTGCGCAAATCTGTGACCCAAGCATGACAATATAACAATAACCATATAAACATATGGTTTCTACTTCGCGGATTTTCTTATTTCGCGGGTGGCTCTGGAACGCAACCCCGCGATGGAGGAGGGATTACTGTACCCACATATCTGGCCAATATAAACACAAAGTTTTGTTAACTTTGACAGATGTAAAAGATGCCATAATTACCAAGTATGCAACAAAAATGTTGTTTAGACAACTGACCATCTTAACAGGGTGGACTCTGAAGGATTCCACCTGATCACAAATTCAGTTTGAATAACCGAAAATATGAAAACCACCTGTTGTAACTCTAAAAGGTTTGTATCATACTACATATTACATAGTGGTTCAGTACAAGTGCTGTCAATTTTGTGATTCTATCGGCAGGTTTTTTGTTATCTTTCACTAAAGTTAATACTCACAGACACCAGCAAGACATATACTGATACAGGTATTGACAAAAGGTGAATATGCGTGCTTTCAACTTTTTAAATGTTTTCCTATGCATGATCTTATGTGAATAAAAAATCAGAATTAGCTATCCCTAAACTGAAAACCATGTATACATTATGGAGAGTATGCTGCCTCCACTAATCAAATATGATAAATACTTCATATACAAAGAAAACATACTATAAAGTATTCAGCATAATAAAATTACTGAATAACTCTTCAGAGTATAATGCTTTAGTTTCTCTTCACATTGTCATTGCATAGCAATAGTAGTATTTCATTTTCCCCTCCTAACTCCAAATATCATTTACAGATACAAATGTTATAAAACTAAAATAAAGAACTCAGCACTCAAAACTTCTGTCTGAACATTTTTCACAGCTCGATCATCCACTACATAAACAAGCCAAAAATAACAGGATGTTTATATTCCAGAAATAGCAAAAACCTACAGTCATAATGTAGCTTTCCAAAGGGCAAGTCTAAGTATCACTAGAAATTGTTTTTTATCCAGCAAGTAAAATATTAAATGAAAATGGCAATATTGCCTAAAATATATTTTTATATATTCACAAGAATATTCATTCAGACCACACATATAATACATCACACAAGAAATGCAGCTAACAATACAAAGCGTAGATGGAACATTTACCAAAGCGTGAGGACACTAACGAAGATGGTACTGGAAGTTGCTTCATAACAGGAGGGAGGGTTGAAGGCAGGAGCTGACCTTGCAATTTTAGTTTGATGAGTTTCATGGCTATTGAAAATTCTTGCTGGTCCATTTTTCCATCCTTGTTTATATCTGCAAGGGCCCTACAAAAATATTGGGACTTGTCACTTTTTAAAATCAAAAAAAAATTTTTAAACTATGTTACAAAAAAAGTTTGCATTTATATGAGAACTACTGTAATTGTTAAACTGAATCAGATGTGGCTGATTTGTACAGCAAAAACATGTGCATAGGTGGCATGTACCTGCCATTTCTGGATTTAATATAGACTCAGGAAACTAGTGTCCATCAACAAGCCACACTACATTCATATTACCTAGTGGTAACTGAAGCAAGTGCACAAAGTAAGTCCAAATACATAAATTCCATATAACTCTATTCTCTAGAAAGAAAAGTAATGTGAAATACTCCAACTTTCATATCAGTTAACTTAGTCACCAAACACACCTGTATGTTATTTTACACCATGCTTACATATTTCTAAATTATGTTACCTTACAATGTTACTTTTTAATTGTTGCAACAATTCCAGCAGCATTTGAATTTGATTTGGTGAAATAAAATAAATAAATTAAAGATAGCAGTATTCATTATTGTCCAATGGCTCAAATACAGCCTGTTTAACAAAATACTTATAAATCAAACATCTCACCATATATCAGCAAGTACCAATTCAGGTAGCCCAGACTGCAAAAAGAACTTTCGAGCCTGATCACCTACAAAATATAATAACAAAATGAAAAAGTAGTAATGTATCTGATAAACAATTGCAGGACATGGATTCTGAGCCGAAGTGCTTGCTTTTAAAACACAGCTTATAAAAATAATGCCATCCACTCTACTACAACATAAAACTTTTTTCTTAAAAATATGATTATGACATGGAATTCTTCCAGTAAAATATGTATTTTTTAACAGTGATATTTTTCTAAAAGGTTAATAGTTGCGCTTTGAAAGAGTTTTTGAGACGTTTGAGCTTCCCACTACATTCATCCTTAATTAATGGCTTTTAAATGGAAGTCATTATTTTTATTTGATAACATACACAATACATATTTATGCACACACATTTTATACACAAATTTCACATAGTATACAGTGTATATGTATACGTATTTTGAAAGAGCTATCTGATGAAGAATTATAAATCACTGTGGCACTTTGCTGATAAATTATAATGACAGAGAAATGCTGAATTACTATAATCTGCAGGTAATGAAACCATGAGATTGTTTTTAGGGCAAAACAGATAACAAGTAAATATTTATTACTTCTACACTATGCAGAGTTAAGGGTAAAGGGTAAGGTTAAGGGCTCCTATCCTCTTCAATTAATATCTAAATAAGTGACTTGTTGCTTTTTTCCAATTTTATGGTTTAGTTCAACCTAGAAGCAGGAGAGACAAGCAGGTGTGACTGATGTTCACTCAAGCGGCTACCATTACTATAGCCAGAATCACGACCAAACTGCTTAGAGGAAAAGTACAATATGAAAGAACATCTCTCAAGAAAATCTGAAACAGTATTGAAACTCATTCATTTAAAGTAATATTTTTTTCTTATGAACCACCATGGTTGTACCCAATTGTGTAATTGTACTGAATAGCCAGGAAGCAATATTGAAAATGTAGGTTGCCAGTGAGTTATCAAAATGAGTTAGCTTGCAAAAATGTCTCTTTCAAAAGTCTAAAGAAAAAAACTGACACCGAGAATAATCATTTTAATGATAAAAGAATGTCTTTATAACAGCTTCACTTGTACCACACAGTACAGTATATGGAGAAGACATTAGCAGGTAAATCATATTTAATAGGGAACAATATTTAATGTCAAATTAATTAATATTTTGTCACA
The DNA here is from genome assembly GCF_900747795.2 of Erpetoichthys calabaricus. Taxonomy (NCBI): domain Eukaryota; kingdom Metazoa; phylum Chordata; class Cladistia; order Polypteriformes; family Polypteridae; genus Erpetoichthys; species Erpetoichthys calabaricus. The sequence goes on along the minus strand of NC_041396.2, from coordinate 53,203,439 downwards.
AATTCATGATACTTTAATATTCCAAATCTCTCCCTCTTTTTAGTTTTTTACAACTATTCCAAAATTTAGGACTATGAAAATCACACATCACACTATAAAACAGGATATAAAACAGACCTATACTTTGCTTTGACAAAGAAGCAGTGATAAAGTCATGATGCATATGGCAGAGGCCTTAAAGTACATTACTTCTTCAACTGCTAATACAGTAACTGCAAAACAAAAGATGCACAAAGTGACTGGCAAACCTGAGGGAATAAATTACGGCTAAAATTTTATTAAGGTAATTTTTTTTAAAAGAAGTTACGTTTTTATAGCAAAATCTTAACATACGGAACCATCTGTACCAAAGATTTTCAACACAAAAAAAATCAATTAAAATTTTAAACACTGTAATTAAATTTAATCACATAGTTTTCTAAGTAAACATGACTTAAAATACTGTGCAACTGTTGTATGAAAGTGATTCTGTTTCAATGTACTTATAAACAAAAGCTGTAATTCTCAATCTATGTGGTTCACAAGCAGCAGACTGGTGAAAAAACCAAGCCAACAACAAGATTCCACTACTCCATTTCACGCAACTCCTGCAGTTAGACTCAACTCCCCCCCCCACCCCCCCCCCCCCCCAACTCCAAATGTCTCACCCATCCACCAACCAATCTTACTTTTGTTTTTTGTTTTTTTTTTTTTAAATTTTGGTAAATTTGTTTGGTGTATCATCATTTTTAGAACAGTTTTAGAAATTAGCAGATTAATGTGGAGGAAGATACACACAAGTAGATTATATCCTATGCAGAAGAATCAATCTGAAGGAGACTGAAGACTGCAAAGTGGTGGTAGAGGAAAGTGTAGTTAAACAGCATAGGATGGTGGTCTGTAGGATGACATTGGAGATCAAGAAGAGGAAGAGACTGAGGGCAGAGCCAAGGGTCCAAAGGTGGAAGTTGAAAAAGGAAGACTGCAAGGTTGCGTTTTGGGTGGAGGGGAGACAGGCACTGGGTGGCAGTGAAGACTTACCAGACAGTTGGGCAACTACAGCAGATGTAGTAAGTGTGACAGCAAAAAGGATGCTTGGCGTGACATCTGGACCGAGAAAGGAGGAAAAGGAATCCTGCTGGTGGAATGGGGAAGTACAGGAGACTATACAGAGGAAGAGGTTAGCGAAGAAGAAGTGGGATTAATTTAATTTTTAATTTTTTTAAAAATTTTTTTTGCATTTATATAGCGCTTTTCTCACTACTCAAAGCGCTCAGCAATTGCAGGTTAAGAGCCTTGCTTAAGGGCCCAACAGAGCAGAGTCCCTATTGGCATTGACGGGATTCGAACCCGTCAGAGGTTAGTCAGAGTTGGGATAGTCAGAGAGATGCAGAAAGTAGGCTAAAGAAAAGGCGTATGATGAGTTGTATGAGAGGTTGGACACTAAGAGGGGAGAAAAGGACCTGTACCAAATGGCTAGACAGAGGGACCGTGCTGGGAAAGATGTGCAGCAGGTTAGAGTGATAAAGGATGAAGATGGAAACATACTCACAATCCTTACACTGGCTCCCAGTTAAGTTTAGGGCAGATTTCAAAATTCTCCTTTTAACATATAAAGCATTAAATGGCCAAGGTCCGGCTTACTTGTCTGAACTTATCATGACTTACAAACCAGAGCGCACATTAAGACCTCAAGATGCCGGTCTGCTTATGATTCCAAGGATTAATAAAATAACAATGGGAGGTTGAGCTTTTAGTTACAGGGCCCCTAAACTGTGGAATGGTCTGCCTGCTGCTATACAGTAAGAAATGCCCCTTCGGTCTCAGCTTTTAAATCCTGACTGAAAACTCACTACTTCAGTTTAGCATATCCTGAACTAGAGCTGCTGATTAACTGTACATACTGCATCTCTGTTGTTAGTCAATAGCACTAAAACATAAGTAACATGATAGTCAGAATTGGATACTAACCCTCATCTATTCTGTTTCTCTTCTCGGTACTCAAATGTGGCACTTGGTGCCGCAGCCCACCTGCCAAGTTGTTTTGCCTGCCTAAGGTAAAGTCATCCCTGATGGAGGATCGCAGGAATCGTGGGAAAGAGGGGTCCTTTCATCGGATTGGCTGGCCCAGCGCTGTTTCAGCCATGGAATGGCCAAATGGGGAAGGCAGCTTGATGGATGAGGTCTCCAGGACTCTAAACATATCCAAATCTTATTATGTGATATTATCTACTGTTAAATTCTGCTCCGTACTTCTAAAATTTTTATACTGTAGTGAGGATTTGTTCTGTTCTGTGTATTGTATTGTATTGTATTGACCCCCTTCTTTTGACACCCACTGCATGTCCAACTTACCTAGAAAGGGGTCTCTCTTTGAACTGCCTTTCTCAAGGTTTCTTCTATTTTTCCCTACAAGGTTTTTTTTTTGGGAGTTTTTCCTTGTCTTCTTAGAGAGTCAAGGCTGGGGGGCTGTCAAGAGGCAGGGCCTGTTAAAGCCCATTGCGGCACTTTTTGTGTAATTTTGGGCTATACAAAAATAAACTGTATTGTATTGTATTGTTGAGCAGATGGAAAGAGAATTTTGAGAGGCTGATGAATGAAGAGAATGAGAGAGAGAGAAGGTTGGAGGATGTGGAGATAGTGAATCAGGAAGTGCAACGGATTAGCAAGGAGAAAGTAAGGACAGCTATGAAAAGGTTGAAAAATGGATAGGCCATTTGTCCAGATGACATACCTGTGGAAGCATGGAGGTGTTTAGGAGAGATGGCAGTGGAGATTTTAACCAGAATATACAGGGTAATAGGAATTGTGCAAGAGAGGTGAAAAAGAGAGTGCAGGCAGGGTGGAATGGGTGGAGAGGAGTGTCAGGAGTTATTTGTGCCAGAAGGGTATCAGCAAGAGTGAAAGGGAAGGTCTACAGGACGGTAGTGAGATCAACTATGTTATATGGGTTGGAGACGGTGGCACTGACCAGAAATCAGCAGACAGAGCTGGAGGTGGCAGAGTTAAAGATGCAAAGTTTGCAATGGGTGTGACGAGGATGGATAGGATTAGGAATACATTAGAGGGTCAGCTCAAGTTGGACTGTATGGAAACAAAGTCAGAGAGGTGAGATTGTCTTGGTTTGGACATGTGCAGAGGAGAGATGTTAAGTATATTGGGAGAAGGATTCTAAGGATAGAACTGCCAGGAAAAAGGAAAAGAGGAAGACCTAAGAGGATGTTTATGGATGTGGTACGAGAGGACATGAAGGTGGTGGGTGTAACAGAGCAAGATGCAGAGGACAGAAAGAAATGGAAAAAGATTATCTGCTGTGGCAACCCCTAATGGGAGCAGAAGAAGCAACATTAATCAAAAGCAGAAAGTTTTTGCTCTGGACACTGTCGCTTATGATCAGCAACTTTTGTCCTTTTTTATTTATTTACTAGCCAACTCGCGGCATAGCATACGCTACATAATTATGTATTGATGGGTGAACACTTCCTGAAAGACACAGTTGTCCAAATAAGGTTGGTTTTGAGGATTCGACTGTAGGTGAATGAAAAGATGTTACTCTGGAGAGGGAAACATACAATACAGCGTTTTACACGCTGCATACAGCGATTCACATCCGCGACAAACAAACTTTTACACGCCGCATACAGCAATTCACATCCGCGACAAACATGCCTCTTCTTAGATGGTCCTGCCGCATCCACCCTCGTTCTCGAAGCATACACACCGCCTGGTCATGTGCCCGCTCGCAAGAGCAACTCACGGAGACCCGCCCACCAACTCTAAGACCATGGCGTGTAAAACAGTTTGCGATGGTGGACGCGGTCATGCGTCATAACCGAAAAGAATGCAGTGGAACCTCGGTTCACGACCATAATTCGTTCCCAAACTCTGGTCGCAAACCGAAGCAATTTCTCCCATAGGATTGTATGTAAATACAATTAATTCGTTCCAGACCATACGAACTGTATGTAAATATATATTTTTGTAAGTTTTTATACACAAATATAGTTAATTACACCATAGAATGCACAGCGTAATAGTAAACTAAATGTAAAAACATTGAATAACTCTAAGAAAACCTTGAACAGAGAAAACTAACACTGCAATAGTTTGTGCTATAGCAACAAAAAATGAACATTTGAAAAAATCCGTAATTTAATAAACTACCAAGAAAAGTAACATTTCAAAAATGCACACTACGAACTGATCGCTGTAAACAGAAGTGAAAACAAAATCAAGCCCAGTGCATTCTTTAACAGACTTCCTACCTTATGAGTTCAGCCCTCTCTCTTGCTCGCGCTGCCTGTGTGTGTGCGTCTCTCTCTCTCGCGCTGCCTGTGTGTGTGCGCGGCTCTCTCTCTCTCTGGCGCTGCCTGTGTGTGTGCGCGGATTTCTCTCTCTCTCTGGCGCTGCCTGTGTGTGTGCGCGGCTCTCTCTCTCTCTGGCGCTGCCTGTGTTGTGTGCGCGGATCTCTTTCTCGCTGCCTCTGTGTGTGTGTGTGTGTGCGTCTGTCTCTCTCTGTCTCTGGCGCTGCCTGTGTGTGTGTGCGCGGCTCTCTCTCTCGTGCTGCCTCTGTGTGTGTGTGTGTCGCACAGGAAATGCACAGGGAGAGACTGAACCTCGCAAGAGCAACTAACAGAGACCCGCCCGCCAACTGTAAGACCATGGGATACCCCTTGCAACGTTAGGGTTAGGGTTATTGTAATCATTCATACAAATTGATCAATTTTTACAAAAAATAAGATTGATTGGGGGAAAGTCGACCCCCACCCCTGAGAGAGAGAGCATGGCCAACGGGGTAAAACTTAAGGCTTATAAACATACCTAAATTGATGAGTTTAATAGACCAGTAGAGATGAATAGAGAAGAAAAAGAAATGCGGAGATAATTGCTTCCTCGGTACTTTAAGAGCTTATTCTAAAAATTTTATTGATTAGATCCTGCCAGGTTTTTAAAAAATTCTGCACAGATCCTCTAACTGAATATTTGATTTTTTCCCAATTTCAAATAGTATAAAACATCGGTTTCCCACGGACTTAAAAGAGGAGAGTTAGGATTCTTCTAGTTTAGCAAAGTAAGTCTGTGCGCCAAAAGTGTAGTGAATTCAATCACAGTTTGTTTGTCCTTCTCCACTTTAAACCGATCTGGAAGAACATCAAACACAGCTGTTAATGGGTTAGGAGGGATTGTGACACCAAGGCTGTCTGAAAGGCACTTAAAAAGTTTGGTCCAAAATGATGTTAATTTGGCACAGGCCCAAAACAGGTGACCCAGTGAGGCTGGGACTTGATTGCAGCGTTTGCAGGTTGGATCTTGCCCTGGAAACATTTTGGACAGTTTTAGGCGAGACAGATGTGCTCGATATACAACTTTGAGTTGAATAACTGTATTCTTTGCGCATATGGAGCTCGAGTGAAGTCTCTGCATTGCTACTTTCCACTCCCTTTCTGATATATTGATTAAGAGATCTTTTTCCCTTTGTCCTCTTTGATCTTTGAAAGGGAGGGACTGTAAAATAATTTTATACCAGCAAGCCCGCGATTCTCGAAAGAATCGCAAATCCAAGAATGGCAATCAGTTTCTGTTCCCTCTGATACCTGGAGGGATGAAATATCATGGAGGGTGGGTGCGTCCTGGGAAAGTTCATTTAATTAAATAAACATATTTGTACTAAAGCAGCTTCTTTTTGGAGCTGTGACTCATCTGGTTCTGGTGTTTCAGAAGCACGTTGTAGGCGCCTTCGTTTATTGTTTTTATCCATGCAGTCTCTTTTTTGTTTTTCTATGGCTGTGTCGTCAGCGAGAAGTCGTTTGCTGACGGCGGCAGATTCGCGTGCTGAAGTGACCATGGCGGCGGATCCGGTGCGGTGGTGTGGGCGGTCACGTTCGGGCGGCTGTACAACCTGGCATGCACGCTTTACCTCAGCTTTAGTTCACAGGTCGTAGCCATGGTAAAGTTTTCATTTAATTAAATAAACATATTTGTACTAAAGCGGTTTCTTTGTGTGGGCGCCTTCGTTCATTGTTTTTATCCATACGGGCTCGTTTACAGGTCATAGCCATACGGGCTCGTGTTTGTATTACTAATCGTTGAGCTCCTTCCATTTGGAGCCGTGACTCCTAGCCACCGTGTATTGTTTTTATCCATGCGGTCTCGTCTTTGTTGTTCTGTGGCTGTGTCGTTAGGTAGAAGTCGTTTACTGTTAGGAAGCATACTCCAACTTCCACACACTGACTGCTGGCACAGTGGATTAGAGCAGGTGTAGTTTACAGGTCGTGGTGTTTGGGCGCCACGCACTGACTGTGGGAACTACGGGCTCGGTTTTGTATTACAAATCGTTGAGCTCTTTCCATTTGGAGCCATGACTCCTTTGCCTCTGCTGGAACAGTGGATTAGAGCAAGTTTAGTTTACAGGTTGTGTTGTTTGGGCGCCACCTACTGACTCTGGGAACTTACACACACTGACTGCTGGCACAGTGGATTACAGCAGGTGTAGTTTACAGGTCGTGGTGTTTGGGCAACACGCATTGACTGTGGGAACTATGGGCTCGGTTTTGTATTACAAATCGTTGAGCTCTTTCCATTTGGAGCCGTGACTCCTTTGCCTCTGCTGGAACAGTGGATTAGAGCAAGTTTAGTTTATAGGTTGTGTTGTTTGGGCGCCACCTACTGACTCTGGGAAGCCGCTGGACTGTGGGAATTACGGGCTCGGTTTTGTATTACAAATCATTGAGCTCTTTCCATTTGGAGCTGTGACTCCTTTGCCTCTGCTGGAACAGTGGATTAGAGCAAGTTTAGTTTACAGGTTGTGTTGTTTGGGCGCCACCTATTGACTCTGGGAAGCCGCTGGGTTTGACTCTGGGGCGCTGCAGAGCAGTGCGCATGCGCTTCAGTGTGTCCACCGTGCATAAATTAAACTGTCGTTTAGTAATAAAGATATGGCAGTGATGGTGTCTAAGTCCATGAAATTGAGCAATATTTTTTCCAGCATGGACGAGGGTGCAAGATGAGGAAAATCAGGCAGGTTCTGTTTAACAAAGTTTCTAATTTGAATATAGTGAAAGAAATGTGTAGCTGGAAAGTTAAATTTGGAATGTAATTGTTCATAGGATGCAAAGAGATGGTCTATATAAAGATCTCTGAGCATTTTAATCCCAAATTTTTTCCAGATATTAAAAACTGCATATGTTTGTGAGGGTTGAAAGAGGTGGTTCTCATGCAGAGGTGCCACAGATAAAAACTTCTCCATCTTAAAATGCTTTCTACATTGGTTCCATATTCTGAGTGAGTGAAGCACAATTGGGTTATCAGTATATTGCCAATACCTTGCATTTATTGGGACACAAAGCAGGGAATATAGAGAAGTACTGCAGGATTTTACTTCTATTGCGGACCAGGCCTGTGTATGTTCATTTATTTGTGTCCAGGTTCTTATAGCTTGTATGTTTGCTGCCCAGTAATAAAACTGAAAGTTAGGTAGAGCCATGCCACCTTCTGCCTTAGGTCTTTGTAGGGTTGCTCTTTGGATACGTGGATGTTTTGAGTTCCAAATAAATGAGGTTATTGTTGAATCTAATTGCTTAAAAAATGATTTATTGATGTATATTGTAGAGAAAAGCCAAGCAAAATGACACCTTTTATTGGCTAACTAGAAAGATTACAATATGCAAGCTTTCAAGGCAACTCAGGCCCCTTCTTCAGGCAAGATGTATTGGAATGTTTTGAAATAAAAAAAGAAGCTTAGGAAGAATATTCATCATAACAACGTTAATTCTTCCAGCTAGAGTGAGATGAAGGGTTGACCATCTATGCAAGTCTTGCTTAATTTTTTCCATACAGACAGCAAAATTTTGTTGATAAAGAGCTTTGTGTTTACTTGTGATGTTTACACCTAGGTATTTAAACTGATCTGCAATGATAAAAAGTACGGTGTCTAATCTAATATTATATGCTTGAGAATTCACTGGAAAGAGTACACATTAATTCATATTAATTCTGAGACCAGAAATTCTGTAAGTGATGTTAAGACTGCAGGCACAAAATTTTGTGGGTCTGATATATACAATACCATATCATCTGCATATAGAGAAATTTTCTGTTCCAATCCTTCTCAGATAATCCCATTTATCTGATCAGCTTTTCGACAGTGAACCGCCAGTGGTTCAATGGCGATTGCAAATAACAGTGGTGACAAGGGGCATCCTTGTCTGGTACCACGTTCTAGTTTAAAGTAGTCTGAACAAATGTTATTAATACAAACTGAAGTTTCTGGATTGGTATACAGTAGTTTGATCCATGCACAAATGTTCGGGCCAAACCCAAATTTCTTATTTAAAAATAAATACAAGAATATGCTGAACCTGGGAGCAGCGCTGCACAGAATTTATATCGACTTAGAACCATTTCTGTGTTATTTTTCTTTTTTTATTTTTAAATTGTATTGTAAATCTTCAGTTCTATTTCATCTGCTTTTGATCTGAAATCATTACTAACTGTATACTTAAAAATTGAAAGTATGGTAATTCTGAGCTCTCTATTTTTTTCTATATTAAACCAAAATACTGCTATTAAGTTAAATATTAGCAATTTTATTACAACATTGGGGAACATTGATCTATAGTTCTGCAAGAAACATGTAAACATTAATTTGGACATTGTTCTCCTTTGCATAGTTTACTTCTATTAAACCATTCGAACAAGTTAATTTTGGGTTTGGTACTCTTTCAGGGCTGATGTCGACTTTTGTCAAAATTCAGGAGTAGAGGATGGTAATCAGCTGTAAACTGCAACAAAACCCGCCATTACATTTTACTTTGACTGTCTTTGCTAGAAATAAAGTTACATAGCTTTGTTGATTTGACCCCGATTCCTTACTTGTGCATTAGTAGCGAAGAGCAAACAACCTCTAAAATGGCACCGACATCTGGTGAGAGAACAAAGCGAATGTGCAAAGCAAAATAGTCCATGGACATTTTAAGTAATTTCATTGAATAAGATTCTGACTTGTCGGACAATGTGTTTGATGCAAGCGATCTGGAGATTGATATCAAAAATGAAAGTGAGGTACCAGCATCATCTGATCGGTCCCTGGCTAATCGTGGTGCTGAACACTTTCGTGCAGCTGATGCGCCTACAGCAGCGTTTGCCTGGGAGGACCACCCCTTATGATGACAAGAGGTACAAACCATATTGCGTCACACTGCAACTGCCACCGCCACCCACCTGCTGTGCGAAGACAGCCAGGCAGCCAGCCCACCATGCATTCCTGCTGACCATCGAGGTGCCCCCATGCAGCCACTGCCGCCAGAGACGCTGAACATGTGCCAACAGCAGGCACAGCACATAGCAAAAGACATTTTATGTTGACTTGTGTGTGAAACCTGCTGCTTTGTGTGCTTTTCAGGAAACTGAGTTTTTTTTGGAAAAAATATTTAACCCTCAAAGAGTTAAAACCAGAATAATGGCATATTTCATGTAACACATATTGCATGTTACCTTATGTAGCAAAATATTTATAAGCTTTAGTTACTAATTAATTTACTAATTTAATAGTTGTTTTCGATTACTAAGAAAACTGGGAATGTATTCCCCACTTTGTTCATTATACTTTTCCTATTTTTTTAAACTTACCTGAAATAAAGCCTGATAATGGATGAAGACTATCAAATTGTTTGTCATGTTTGGCTCTTTCCTCTGGGGTGATAGCCCAAATATTTGGATTACCTATAGGTAAATTAAAAAAAATCCAGCAATTATTAAAAAACCTTATGTTTTCACTTTTGAACATGCATTCTGTTCTTTATAAAAAGCTAAACATCTACAAATTTCTCTGCACACCTTACTCAGGCAGGTTTGCAAAAAGGATCTCTATCTCAGTCACTAAACACAGTTTATACAAAATAAATGATTTATGTTAAAATAGAGAATATGTGTTTTACTTACACATTTAAAAATAATTAACATTATGTGTGTTTTCCACATCTAAGACAGAAAATATTAAGCATATGAAATAGTTTCTTACCAAGTTTAAAGAAAACTCAACATTCGATTTAAATAATTAATAATAAATGACATAATAAAGCAAGGGAAGACATACTCTGAGCAAAAGACAAAGGTGATAGTCAAGTACAATACTGAGAATATCTTTGAATATATATTATATATATATATATATATATATATATATATATATATATATATATATATATATATATATATATATATATATATATACATACAGTAATCCCTCCTCCATCGCGGGGGTTGCGTTCCAGAGCCACCCGCGAAATAAGAAAATCCGCGAAGTAGAAACCATATGTTTATATGGTTATTTTTATATTGTCATGCTTGGGTCACAGATTTGCGCAGAAACACAGGAGGTTGTAGAGAGACAGGAACGTTATTCAAACACTGCAAACAAACATTTGTCTCTTTTTCAAAAGTTTAAACTGTGCTCCATGACAAGACAGAGATGACAGTTCTGTCTCACAATTAAAAGAATGCAAACATATCTTCCTCTTCAAAGGAGTGCGTGTCAGGAGCACAGGCTGTCAGAAACAGAGAGCAAAGCAAACAAATCAATAGGGCTGTTTGGCTTAAGTATGCGAAGCACCGCGGCACAAAGCTGTTGAAGGCGGCAGCTCACACCCCCTCCGTCAGGAGCAGAGAGAGAGAGAGAGAGAGAGAGAGAGAGAGAGAGAGAGAGACAGATAAAAACAAAGAGTGAAAAATCAATACGTGCCCTTTGAGCTTTTAAGTATGTGAAGCACCGTGCAGCATGTCGCTTCACTAAGCAGCTGCACACAGAAGGCAGCAATGTGAAGATAATCTTTCAGCATTTTTAGACGAGCGTCCGTATCGTCTAGGTGTGCGAACAGCCCCCCTGCTCACACCCCCTACGTCAGGATCAGAGAAAGTCAGCGCAAGAGACACAGAGAAAAGTAAGTTGGGTAGCTTCTCAGCCATCTGCCAATAGCGTCCCTTGTATGAAATCAACTGGGCAAACCAACTGAGGAAGCATGTACCAGAAATTAAAAGACCCATTGTCCTCAGAAATCCGCGAACCAGCAAAAGATCCGCGATATATATTTAAATATGCTTACATATAAAATCCGCGATAGAGTGAAGCCGCGAAAGGCGAAGCGCGATATAGCGAGGGATCACTGTATGTATATATATATATATATATATATATATATATATATATATATATATATATATATATACTATAGAGAAAACTATAATATGCATGGCTGGATCTACAATTAGGGTGATTTGGGACCATACCCTGTGGTCCCACTCGCAAAGGAGCCTTAGCATATGTGAGAGAGTAAATGTCCAATAACTGGAAAAGTCCATGTTTTTACCAACTGTACAGGCCCCTATAACAATCCACTATCCAGCATACACTCCTGCTTCACTTTGATCCCTGCAATAACAAACCTATTAAATCAGACATAAAAAATAAGCATTTAAAAGAAAAATATGGAGTCCTGGCTAGTTAACATGACAGGAGCATGACCAGAGCAGGTGACTCAATGGTCGCTCTTTTGAAGTCATACATTTGATGTTTTGAATGATGTTTTCATGTTGCAGCACTGTAAAAGATGACCCCAATGGTACAGTGAATTGAAAAGTAAGAAACAGACAGAAACAAAAGATCCTATTGTGCTGAAAACTATTACCAATATTTAAAACAGTAAATAAATAATGATTTGAAAAAGTACTTTTAACAAGCCTCAAATGCTGCAGGTGAGATTAATGAGAATGACCTTTAAAGATAGTCAAGAAAGGGAGGGTATCACTACTTCTAGCAGTATTAGTATCAAAGTGCAGTCCATTTCTGCAGAGTCACCAACATAGAAGCAAACATCCAACAGTGGTAGACAACGAGGCAACTGCAGGAGAAAAGACACATCAAGCAAAGAAAAACCCAAATAAAGGACCTCTTTCTTTTACTGTATTTGACCACAAAATACACAGTTGCTGTTAATATCACCTTTTTAGCCACAAAATTGCATAAGCATTTTAAAAATATTTAATGTTAGTTAACTGTGATATCAGAACAGAAGTTGAATTCCAGCAGATGTGATGTTGCACTGATCAGTTTGACTCAAGATGTTGAACAGATTCATTGTAATACACCAAATGCACAAAAAATCCACATAAACAGAAAACTTGTATTACCGTTCACCAAGAATTAATGCATGATAGAAAGCATCTAAAATACTAATGACCTACTTGTTTAAACACTTTATAGACTTAATATTGCATGTGTTTAGTTGCAGTATAAAAGTAAACACAACGATTTTAATCACTTTTGGAAACTAATTATGTTTCCTTCTACAATGTAAAAAGAATGTACTGTGATATAAGTTAACATTTAAAACACATAATGAATGGATATAATGCTTAGCAAAGTAAAAAAAATAGTTATTTACCAACAGAAAACCTCAACTGCTTTTGGGAGGCAAGAGGAGGGGATGGTGGAGGGGTAGTCACACTCTTGTTGTCTATCACAATGTCATGCAACACTCATATAAAACACTGAAATATTACATTACAATAGAGTAAGTATTTACTCAGTACTTTTCTGAAGTACTTTTGACTATGATTATGGGCTAAAATCTTCTTGGGTATGATTTGACAAGTTTCACATACCTAGATTTAAGGATTTTCTGCCATTCCTCCCTGCAGATCATCTCAAGCTCTGTCAGGTAGGATGGAGAATGTTGGTGGACAACCCTTTTCGGATTTCTCCAGAAATGTTCAATTGGTTTCAAGTCCAGAATTTGACTGGGAAACTCATGGACATTTCCAGAGTTGTCCCTAAGCCACTCCTGTGTTTCCTTTATTTTGTGCTTAGATTTAATGTTCTGTTAGAAGGTAGATCACTGGCTCAGTCTGCGGTCCAGTGCACTCTTGAGCAGGTTTTCCTTAAGGATTTATATGTAATCTCCCAGTACCTGCTATTGAAAAGTAACCCCAGAGTATGATGCTGCCACCAGTATACTTCACCGATGGAATGGTAGTCTACAGGCAATAAGCAATGTCTGGTATTCTCTAGACATGATGCTAATGTTGATTTTATCAGACCAGAGAATCTAGGCTTTCATGCAACTTTTACTGAGGAGATGCTTCTGCCTGCCCATTCTGTCATAAAGCCCAGACCAGTAGAGTAATGCAGTGATGACTGTCCTTCTAAAGTTTCTAGTTGTGGTTGTTTTGAAATTACTACAACTATTTAAGAATTAAGAGGGCAACTTTGCTCTTGGAAACCTCAATGATGCAGGAATCATTTTGTAACTTTCTCAGATATGTACCTCGACAAAATCCTATCTCTAATCCTGTCTGTGAAGGCAATTCCTTCGGTCTGATGCCTTGGTTCCTACTCTGATGCAAACTGCCAACTGTGCAATCTAATGTACACAGGTGTATGCCTATCCTAATCAAGTTCAATCAATTGAATTGACCACAGGTAGGCTACAAACAAGGTGCAGAAACAGCTCAGCAATGATCAAAAGAATGAGATGCACAGAGACCAAATTTCACATAATTGAAAAACATCAATATACGTTTGCAAATGTGACAGGTTTCTTTTTTTATTTTACCAAACTTGAAAAAAATTGTAAAATCTTTTTTGCTAGGTCTTTCTTAAATATTGAGTGTTGCCTGATGTGGGGAAAATTAATTTAACAGATTTGAGCACAAGACTAAAATGTAGCAAAATATAAAAAAGTGGTATGAACACTTTCCGAATTTGCTGTAGATAGGAAAAATACGGTACTTAGTAAAGCTTTACTGATGCTAAAGAGAAATGTCCTTCTCATACTTCCTACAAAAAAGTTTTTGTTAAGCAACACAGATGAGAATATAGCATCTATTATTTAAATAAAAATGAGGGATGAAGTTAAAATGGAAGAACAAGTGCTTTATTGTAAAGAATATGAACAATACTAGAAAATATAGCTTTCCCTTAAAATAATGACGCTTTCTAAACTAAACAAAGGAATCCAAAGAATCACTATTTGCCAAGACTGAACATCTCCTTAGATTTCTCACTATAAATGATAGAAAGAGAGTCCAGTTGGCATACACAATAGAGTTCCAACTGTGTCACCTTCCACTTCCAGTTGCAGCTGGAATCCTTAAAAAAATATCCTTAACGTGCATATTAATGGTAATAACACACAGTTCACTTATAATGTAATAAGAGAAAGATATTATTTAAGCAGCCACTGGACATTCTGCTTGATGTGCAAAAAATCATTCAAATAAAAAATATATAATTATATAAATAAATAAATAAAAGACATACACATTGTCTCTGTCTAAAAATAAATAAATAAGCTGGAAAAGTGTAGTATTTTTTCAGCATAACAATCCTTGTGATAAACGCTTGTAATTAAACTGGCGTGGTTACCTGTTTCAATATAAAATGTCAAGGAAATTGATGAGTCCGTTTGTTTCTTTTTCCATCGTGAATTGGATTGCGGGGAATACTAAGTTGATGTGGTTGTAGAGTTTGATACGCTGGTTACTTTTGTGGTGGACGGCCACAAAACAGCATATGTTCTGGGGGAGCAAGCATGGGAGACCCAATACCTCCCCCTGGACGCTAAATGGCAGCCTCCCTAGGTTGCAGCAGTGCCACAGACTCCCGCAGAGCTTCTTGGGAGTTGGAGTTCGGTGCAGCCCTGTTGGGTTCCACAGGCGCTGCCAGGGGGTGCTACAGCGGGAACCGCTGGGCCCTTGTGGGCAGTATTTTCGCCACACCCGGAAGTGCAGCTGGGACTCGGCAATCAAGCACCTGGAGCACTTTCCGGGTGCTTAATAAAAGGAGCCAGCGGCCACCACTCGGGAGCCAGAGTCGGAGGACGAGGTTGCCTGGGGGGAGTGATGGAGGAAGAAGAGTGTGGTATGCTTTCTTTTGGTTTATTTTGGTGTGCTTGGGACTGTGTTAGGGCTGAGGGACACGGGGAAGACGTGGACCTCAGCTGAAGAAAAAATAAATCTTTTTGTTGATTTTACACGTGCCTCCGCGTCAGTCTGTGTCGTGTCGGGCACATATATAGCTCCTTATACACTTTTTAATATGATGAATGTGTCGTCAATGTAGCCTATCTCGAGTTATATATCTATATAGTACATACACAACGATAGATAAATGATACATATAAACACATGCACATTTATTTAGTCCACCAAATAAAAATTCATTCACTGTTTATTGCCAATGAATATTTTACATTCATAAGTAAAGAACAGAGGAAAACTACTGTTAGTGAGTTCTCACTAACATTCACTGATACCAATCAGTCCAAAAATGCACAGGGAGAACATGCAGACCGTGGCATTGTAAAGCAGGAATGACAGCTCTGTGCTACCACTTTGCTTATGCTAAAACATTTGTTGTAAACTTAAAAAATCTCATCCTGATTAATCCTAGGTGAATTGGCATTGCTATCTATCTAAACTGGGCATGGTACGTGAATGTGTGTGTGTGCCCTGTTCAGGGAATGCTACTGCATTACACCTGCTGCTTTACAGGAAAGGTTCCAGCTGTCCTACAACCCTGTCCATAATAAGGAGGTTAGGAAGATGGATGAATGGAAGTATATAAGTTCTGTTCACTTTTTGTCACTTGATTACATGATACATTCATACTCAATATTCTCTCTCACTAAATCAGATAGGTACATACTCAATTACATTTTTGGCTTGAAAAATGAACATATTCATTATATTTTAAGGCTTTTTTTCACAATGAGACTCCAGGACCCATAAGCTTCATTACAAAATGCAAGAATGGGCTTTTTTTTTTTTTTTTTTTAAATGTATGCGTCACCTTAGAAAGCAATTTCATGTGAAAAAACTAATGTATACCATGATTGTGAAGAAGTAACTTCAGTTTAAAACATATTGAACTTATATTTAAAATTCTCCCAAAACACCAGAAATGATAAAAAAACACAATCTTAACACTTTACATTTCAAAACCTCCATGAAAGTACACTTTCTAATTTACCAAGACTGTATTTTAAAATAAGAGCTGAATTAAATCAAATTAATATTAATAGCACATTTTACCATTCTCTGATTAATATCATGAGGACATGAAGAACAAAAACTGTATTCTTTACAAACTTGAAAATGTGAATGACTCCTTTAAATTACAGTGTGCAGGTATTGTTTTTAATTAATAGAAGCAGATACCAGGAAACCAGTAAAAAGTAACAACTCTGACAGTTTAAGAGGATGCTATTAAGAAAAAAGTAACCAAGGAAAATAAATTACAAAGATCAGTCAGCTAGAAAAAGGGTGGATAATCAACAGACAGAAAAATAGCTGTATAGCCCAAAATGACAACAAATCAACCAAGAAGGGCACATTTACTAAATAAACATCCTTATAAATGCCTTCAAGTCATATTTTTACAATTTCATTCAAGAAGAAAATGCAAGGTCATAAAGACAGAAAAGGCTATAATGTGTAAACTGAAAAAAGTTACATAAGCTACTCAATGCAGGATCATTATGTCTCACAATAAGTTACCAGAAAGAGCAGGTCTCTTTCATAGAGTACTTGAAAGTCAATAGTTACACATAAACCAAATGAATCAGTGTACTAAAGGGAGAATGTAGGATAAAATTAAATACATAGCTTACTGTAAACATTTATTTTATTTTTCTCTTTTTAATTTACTGTTTTTATTTTATGTTTTAATTACTCATCACCTACTATTTAAAACTGAAATATAAATACATAAGCACTAAATTAGTATGTTGTTTCCAGCCACCACATGCTAGTCTGAATGAATTGCTTTTGGTTTATCCTCATATAAGTGGGGGTGTATATATATTATATACAGTATATTATATATACACCCAAACTTATATGAGGATAAACCAAAAGCAATTCATTCAGACTAGCATGTGGTTCTGGAAGCAACATACTAATTCAGTGCTTACATAATTAAATGAGATATTTTTGATTACTTGAAGATAGATGCACTGTAACGTATGTCATGCTGCAGTTGAGGAAATTTGCTACTATACCCCTCCCAAAGCAATTAAAGCTGAACAGTCTACTTACCATTCATGGCTGTGGGAAACTGAGCCATCCTAGTCCCATTAGTCCCAAATGTGCCCGGCTAGCTGTTAGCCATCTGCAACATAAAAATATTCTCCCATTAATAATGTAAGGAGGGCACAGCGTGTGGTAGTGCTCCTGCTGAGGAGGGGGTGGGGGATGTCACCTCCTCCTTCTCCTCACACAAACCTTCAGTTCGGCTCTCACTTCCGACAGCAAACAATGCACTGCTTCAGACCTCTGCTGATCAAGCCAAATACACCACACACAAACTCGTATGCTCTCGCACACTGCAACACATGCACACATACAGATTCTTACAGATAGACAGAGACAACCTGCAACTATTAGCATATCCTCAAAAGAACATACACTCATATAAGCAGCATACTCTCAAGAACTGCCACATTTGTATGACAGAAGTAATAGATTTTCCTTAAAAAAAAAAAAAAAAATCAAAATACAAATGTAAAACAAATAGTTGTACCTTATAGGAAATTGAAGTTAACTTAAGGTTAATATATTCAATAACAGCTTCACTCACTTCATGTTAAAATATAGTGAACTACTATATCTCATTTTTTAAATCAACTGTCAGTAAATTATTTCTTCTTAAAATCGTTATGCTATCCTAAACCAAATCTGATAAAAAAAAAGACCCTCAGCAAATGCTTTCTCTGCTTAGTATATATTTTCCTAGATATCACATTCTCTTTGTTCAAGAAATTCCACAATTAATACACTCACACCAAGGAAGCAGATTGAAAAAGCGAATGATTTTATTAAAATCCTAAGGCTGTATGTTCAATAAGTATGAAGTAAACATCAGGAAGTTGCACAGTAGTTAAACAAAAAGAAGAAATAAGAACTGGGAAAGAATATACAAAATTAAAAACAAACTGAATTTTCAGATTGTTTCATATAATAAAATGCCAGAAAACTGTTGAGGAAAGGGAATTAGTTACAGAAGAAAGTATTGTTTCTGGTATCACAGTAAAAGAACGTTCAGGTTATCAAACCTCACAAAAATACAAAGTTTTTTTTTTTTTCAGTAAGAGAGAACATTAATAATTATTCTTTACATTTATGTAGCGCTTTTCTCATTACTCAAAGCACTTTGCAAATCCCACGCAAGGAGGACCCAGGTCATGAACCAATGTTCTACTTTCTGGAAGGCTGCAGAGCTACTAATAAGAGCTTTGCCTAGTAACATATTTTGAGCCACGTTAAAAATGGAGTATTACTGAAATATCAACAGCAGCATTGTCAAGACAGAGAAGTATATAATCAGTATAAAATAAGACTTTATGCTCAGCACTGACTATTGTTAGTTTTGTGAAAGCAGAACAAAAACATGTAGTCAGGGTTCTAAAACGAGAATGAAAAGCACTGGTAAAAGTGGGTATCCCTGCCTAATACCACAATGCAAGTAAAAAAGGGTAAGATCTAATTGTGTTTGTAAAAACTGTAGATGTAGGATTTAAGTTCAAAGTTGATATATTAAAAAAACCTACACCAAATCCCAACACCAACACCATCAGCATACTCCAGATAAATGCCCTGTTCATTCAGTCAAATGCCTTCTCTGTACCCACAGAATATAGTCAAAGACCCAATATTGGAAATTGTGTCAATTAGTTGTAACAGTTCCCTCACATTTCCCACAGCATATCCTGAGCATGTAAACCCAGCCTGATCCGAATAATCACTTAACTTCCACACCCAGAACTTTTGCAAATATCTTCCCATTGCTGTTAATGAGGGTAGTTGCCTGGTAATTTGAACATCCAGTCACATTTCTTAATTGTTTTCAGATTTATTAATCTATTAAACATTTATTAATGTATCAATTACAGGGACCGATAACAGAGAACAAAAAGCTTTTATAACAAAGGTATACACTGAACAAATTATTTTCATAATTTCACATGATTTTTATATATTTTTAGAGGCTGAATTTAAACATGAAAAACAATTCTCCATCATGCAAGATTTTTTTTCATAAAAACACTTTTTACTCTGCAATTATATATTTTTTTGTTTTTGCACCACTATGAATTAAATATTGATATTTTATTTTAATGATCTGTCCAAGTTCAATATTTCCTCATTAAAAACTATGTTTAAAGCAAAACAGTTACTTTATTTAATAATAAGGTCAGAATACCTGAAAGTTCTATGTATCTTACTAGGTCAGTGATCGGTCAGCCAGACAGAGAGAGAGATGTGCGCACACACACTGCAGTCTGAACACACACCACTATTAGTAAAAAGGAAGAAAATTTATAAAAAAAAAACAAAAAAAAAAAAACCTCTTCTGACTTGGCAGTCAGTGTCTCAGTAAGGCAATATGCAGGCATATTGCTGTTGGTATAAACATGTCACATTTCTTCTGAATAATTTGTTAGCTGAAAGTATTTAGTGTGTCAGACCGAGAATATACAGGACTGTTCATAATGGCACACAGTTTTGTTTTAATTATATCTTTTACTACTACCTCCAGGGGGTCCAGAGTGCGTTCCATAACTGAACCTTAGCTTTTTGATTCGGTGGGCCTATCTTGAAGTGATGTTACCAGCCCTGCCTACCACAGCGTAGCAGAGGTAGTAAAGGATGTTATAGTCTCCTAAGAAAAAAGAGCCTGCTCTGTTCTTTCTTATATAGTTTCTCTGTGTTATGAGACCAGTCCAACAAGTCATTAATGTTGACCTCCAAGTACTTGCAGGAGTGCACAACCTCTACATCAACTTCCTGAATAGTGACTGGATACAGAGGCTCTTTGGTATGAAAAAATTCAATAACCAGTTCCTTGGTTTTGCGGATGATTATCTGATTACAATTATTTCTGCACCAAGAAACAAAGTTCTCCACCTGACTCCTATACTAACCCCCTTTTTTAATACACTCTATAAGTGCAGACTCATCTAAGAATTTCTGCAAGTGACATGAACTGGTGTTATGTTTGCAGCTGGAAATGTACATAGTGAAAAAAGCAGACAGGACTGTTGCTTCTGGTACCCCAGTGTTGCTCACATCCATATAAAACACACAGCCTTTGAGCCTCACTGACGGCAGCCTGCCAGTCAGACAGCCCACTATCCAGGACACCATAGGCTCATCCACCTGCATATCTCTGAGCTTACCCCTTAACAGATACTGTATGGCTGGGTGGTACTGAAGGCACAAGAGAAATCAAAATATCAATCTTCAAAGTACTACCAGCTTTGTGCAGGTGAGAATACGTCTTTTGGAGCAGATGGATAACTGCATCCTTCATTCCAATTTCTGCCTGATAGGCAAACTACAGAGGGCCCAGGTTGTCTACCATAAGACAATTCATACAGTACAGGACCATCCTCTCAAAGGTCTTCATGATGTGAGACACAAGTGCCACTGGTCTGTAGCCATTAGGTGAAGAGGTGTCTGCCTTATTTAGAACAAGAATAATTCAGGATGTTTTCCACAACAACGGCACTTTCAAGAGTCTTAGGGACAGAATAAACGGGTGACTGAGGACATCACAGAGTTGGTCAGCACAGGCCTGAAGTGCTTGAGGACTGACTCCATCTGGTCACGTGGATTTTCCTGTGTATACCTTCCTTAGTTGTGTTCTTACTTGGTTTTCAGGTATGGACAGCCCATATTGATGGTCAGAGGTGGACTTGTCACTGGCCATTCTAGTTACATAGTAAGAGTTGTTGATGTAGTAGGGAAAGTGTAGGTAAAAAAACTGTCTCAGGGCATCAGCTTTGTGTGCACCACATACTGGATTCATATTGCCGGTAATAACCAGCTCATATCCTGGGAATTTCAAAAATTGCCCTTAAAGATACTTAAAGAAAATCGATCTAGACGTTGTTGGTGTATAAATGCAGCAACAGGCTAGTCTCCAGCGGCTAAGTTTAAACAATGTGTTGCAAAACCCGTCGGCCTGATCCAAACCAGAGTCAACAATATTAATCTGAAGAGACTACTTTATCAGAACATCACATTTATGTAAAGAAAACCCCACCACCTTAATACTTCTTGATGTAATTTTGTTTACGGGCCTCAAAGAAGTTTCTGTTCAAACAATGCGCACTCTCAAATGGTGTATACAATTCAAGATGCATGCTCTTTTTTTTTCTTTTAGTGTGAACAGCCCCCTCACGTTCTAATGTATGATTTGTACACTAACCATCTCTTATATCAAAGCAAAGCCAAACAGGTAATACCTGAGAAAAATGGCCACCCAGCGCCAGGGTTTTAGAAGCTCCACACTGTCAAACAGAAAAATCTTTAATACTAGAATCCCTGAAGTTTACTTTCTTTTTCATTGTCCCTGACATTTCTTAAATTTTCCTGACATATGACAAGAAGCTCACTGCTCCTTATCACTGCGCTGTTAGCCCACTTTAGTTTTGCAAGCATTGCCCTGCTGAAATCCTCAGAGCTGAAGTCTGTGTTAAAGTGTTTACCTGGCGATGCGTTTGTTAGGAATTACACAGGTAATGAAATACTGTAATTTGAAATACATACATTTCATGTGTATTCCTTGTCTACAACGATCTGTGTAAATACTGTATATAATGACAGAGGAAATGTGAGACATATAATGACAAAGGAAATGTGAGGCATATAATGACAAAGGAAATGTGAGGCAATAAATGCCGAACACACGGCTAAAACAGAAAATGTTTTCATTAAGTTTTAGTAATAATGACATAATTTTGAAGTGTAGTATGGTGAAGCCCAAATATCCAAGAAACACTTTCGCAAAAGTTGTAACAAAACAAGTATGCTTTTATTCAAGAATAAAACCGAAGAAAAAGAAAAAGAAATTGCTCAATTGACATGTTGCTGTAGCCCAACTATCAGTCAGGACAAAATAAAAGACATTCAAAAACGTGTCTGTTTGCACGTTTCATTTTCAACCAGATGTCACACTGCCTCCCACACGAATGGCACAGTTGATAAGCTACGGCTTAGAAATGGCGAGGTAACAGGTTTGAGTCCTGCATCGGCTCTGCATTTAGCACTTTGAGTAGTGAGCTGCTTATTATTTTTATTATATAACAAAAACATACATTTGATGTGAGTTTGTAACATCTCTTGTAAATTTATGGTACTTCTAAAGGATGTTACTTTTCCTTGCACACAAACATTCGTATCAAAAAATCATTTGAATGTTTTTTTTTTTTTAATTGTTTTATTCATGGATTCTTGAATAAAGCAGAATTTAAACAATTTTTTATTCAGTTTTATTACTGGACTCTTAAATAAAAAAATCAATCAAATGAGATGTTGATGTGAATGTTTGTGTTCGAGGAAAGTAACATCCACAATAGACACTGCCATGTCTGTTGATCAACAAGACACCAAGAAGAAATGATTGAGCTGCACTTATGTGTCTCCTTTCACCCCTTCAGCGCTAACTTTTACAAGTACCATAAATTTACCCCAGCTGTTACAGACCCAAATCAAATGTATGTTTTTATTATATAATAGTAACAATATGGTAAATGCTAGAATAACCAGTAACTAGAATAATGTTGTAATCTTGTATGTTCTGTTCTGTGTATTGTATTGTATTGACCCCCTTTTTTTGACACCCACTGCACGCCCAACCTACCTGGAAAGGGGTCTCTCTTTGAACTGCATTTCCCAAGGTTTCTTCCATTTTTCCCTACAAGGTTTTTTTGGGAGTTTTTCCTTGTCTTCTTAGAGAGTCAAGGCTGGGGGGCTGTCAAGGGCCTGTTAAAGCCCATTGCGGCACTTCTTGTGTGATTTTGGGCTATACAAAAATAAATTGTATTGTATTGTAATAATTAAACTCACAACCTCTCGATTATAAAGCAGTAGTCCTTACCTCTGCACCAACTAAACTGATGTAGCTACTTCATATCGATTGAGTTGGACTTCACTTTTTTCACATTGCCAGTAACATGTAAATTGAACACTTTCTTTTTTGTCAGGTATGTTCTTGAACAAAAGTGCACTTGTTTTGTTATATCTTTTGTGAAAGTGTTTATTTGATATTTGGACATCAGTCTTCACACATAATATACTTCATAATTGCAATTTGTCTATTATTATAACATGAAAAAAAGTTTAAGTTTTAGCTATGTATTCAACATTTCTTGCCTCACATTTCCTGTCATCTAACATTTACACATATCGTTGTAGGCACGGAACACACATGAAATTTATTCCAAATAACAATAAATTATTTACCCTATACAATTCCAGACACGTCACTCCCAAATAAAGAGACTTGAACTGTGAGAATTTTGTGCCTGGGGGATGGGATAGCAGGCTGCCTGCTGCTTGTGCTGATTGACACATTTGCAAAAAAAAAAAAAAAAAAAGAGGCTGATGAGGAGCTGAAAAAGAATTTAAGGGGGTCCAGCATTACAAGTTTTTTCTTAGGCTTCTGGGATTCTACTGTTAAAGCACAAAACTTACCCCAAAGCACCAAGTGACCTACCTAGTTCCACCGCTTCTCATTCCATCTCCACCTAACTGGAAGTGGCCTAAAAATAATACAGTAATCCCTCCTCCATCACGGGGGTTGCGTTCCAGAGCCACCCGCGAAATAAGAAAATCCGCGAAGTAGAAACCATATGTTTATATGGTTATTTTTATATATTTTAAGCCCTTATAAATTCTCCCACACTATTACAAACATTTCACGCACAATTATACAGCATAAACCCTTTGTATTCTCTTAGATATTTGGTAAGATTCGTTGAAATTATGTATGTAAACACAGTTTACATACAGTAAAACCTAAATATTATTTTAAAGATATCAAGCGTCTCCGATATCACATATGTTACAGCCATTACGACAGACAGGCCACCAGCAATAAATACGTACAACGCAAGAAAAATTGTATACAGTAAAATGTGTGTACAGTGACACTAAACTATGTACATGTAATAAGTACTGTACGTAAATAATTAATTATGGTTACTCACCAACAATGACACGACGACTTGTCCGATAACGATGAGTTTAATTTTACTGCACAACAAAGGAGAGCGTTACAGCTCTTCTAAAGGAGCCTCTTCAGGCAACTGTTTAGCACCGCCGTTGTTGTTCTTCCATCACTCTTCAATCCAAATCCCTAGAGCAGATTCCATCCAGACTACTGCCTTATCACGTCCACTTGCAACTCATTTTGCGCCCTGGTTAAAAGACACTGCGGCCGTAGATCTTATATGCTTTTCCTCCTTTTTAAATAAAAAGAATCGTGGACTCATCGTGTAGCTGTTTCCTTCCTTCAACATATCCAAAACTTTTACCTTTTCTGCAATCATTTGCATCTTCTGTTGGCGCTTGTGCACCTTAATGTTGAATGAGTGAGATTACACTTCCTGGTTAATGCAACACTCCGTCGCTGAGATAATCAGCAGCACACAGGAACTTAACCGCGTGCTCTGATTGGGTAGCTTCTCAGCCATCCGCCAATAGCGTCCCTTGTTTCAATTCAAATGCGTCCATTGTTTCAATTCAAATGGGCAAATCAACTGAGGAAGCACATGTACTGTAGACCGCAGACATCCGCGAAGCAGTGAAAAATCCGCGATATATATTCACATATGCTTACATTTAAAATCCGCAATGGAGTGAAGCCGTGAAAGACGAAGCGCGATATAGCGAGGGATCACTGTACTACCATTTTATTTAGATAGCACCTTTCTCAAACCCAAAGAAATTTTAAAAATATTTTAAAACACAAGATCCCAGTAACAAATAACAATATTGTCCTGTTTAACTATTGGTAAAACATTCAAAAATTGATTAACAAAATATATGTATGACAGAAAGGAATACTGTTTGATGAACAGGGTTGATTAAAAAAAAAAAAAAAGATGATATAATCACATTTAAACACAAAGTCCCCTGGTTCCTGCAATGTATTACAAATCAGGAATGAGTCAAGCTTTTTCTGGATAATTTAAACATAGACGAATGTCATTTTATTTGTAAGGGAGCAGCAATTTAACAAACCAAGTCTAGCATGACTAGGGGGTGCAGAGTGCTCAAAAACTCTTCAAAGTGAAAAAAGAAGATTGTTGTCAATTCTGAATGCTTTAGATGATTAGGTAAGCACAGCCTTTGATTTAAGTTTATGAAACCCCTACCTGCTGGATCAGGTCAAGGTAACATTACTGGGAAAATTTCAATTCACATCAAAACAACATCTGGAGGCACACTGAATATATCTTGAGCATTATAGAATCCTATTAACTTTACAGCATACAGCCCAGCACATAATAACCTCTAACAACTGCATTCCTAGCTGCCTCCTTCTCAAAAACAAAAATATGTACAAAATATAGCCCATTAAAGAGCATAAATTTACAACTATAACTTTAATAAGTCTTCTCCTTCGGGGCGGCACAATGGCGCAGTGGTGGCGCTGCTGCCTCGCAGTAAGGAGACCTGGGTTTGCTTCCCGGGTCCTCCCTGCATGGAGTTTGTATGTTCTCCCAATGTCTCCGTTGGGTTTCCTCCAACAGTCCAAAGGCACGCAGATTAGGTGCACTGGCAATCCTAAATTGTTCCTAGTGTGTGTATGTGTGTGTCCTGCGGTGGGCTGGCGCCCTGCCCCGGGATTTGTTCCTGCCTTGCACCCTGTGTTGGCTGGGATTGGCTCTATCAGACCCCCGTGACCCTGTGTTAGAATACAGTGGTTTAGATAATGGATGGATGGAAGTCCTCTTCATCTTTTCCCACTTCCATGTAGGGTCGATGTGCTTGATCAATCTTCTCCATTATCAACCTTCTCCAAACAGCTTAGTCCTGCACCTTCTCACCAGTAAAGCTCTTCTCCTTCAGCTCTACTTTTACTTTTTCCATCCATCTCCACTCTGGCCTCCCTCGCTTTCCCTTCCCCTGCACTTCCATTCCCATCACACTTTTGCCCACATATTCATGGTCTCTCCTCATCACATCCGTACCACTTCAACTTTCTTTGCTATACTTTCTTAGATACCTCTCACTTTTGTTGTACTTTTGATTGTCTCATTTCCTATGCTGTCCTTTTTTGTAACTCCACACAATACATCTCAGCATTCTCATTTCTGCCGCATCTAATTTCTTCTTCTGTGCTCCCTTTACTGCCCATGTCTCAGCTTCATGCATCATTGCCGGTCTTACTACCGTCTTAAAAATCTTACCTTTAACCTTTACATAATAAGCTGGTATCAAAACCAAAGTCAAAATGTTAGCACCAAATTCAACACTAGTCAAAAGGCAGGAACAATATTTTGGACCGGGTAGCAGTCCATCAGACACTCACACACTAGAAGGGTCAAATTTAGCAACACCAGTTCACCTAAGTGTAATCAGGCTGAATTATGGTAATTTTAGTCCAGATGTTTTAACATAGGGAGAAGGGGCTGTCAAACATTGCAAAGTGGGGAGGTATGTCACTGTGTTGTCTTAAGTTCACAGCCACTGCAAACACACAAATGAGCAAGTAATGTATCCTTATCTCAGGGAAACAGGACTAAGAACCTGATAAAATTATTATTTCTAGTTAAGGTTTGTTATCACGAGGATGATTCACAAATGCAGAAAGCACATTTTCTTAAAACGAAACCTTTACTGCTCCAAAGTGGACATATTTGGGAAGTTTTAAGGCTTTTTTTTCCAATCACATATTGGCACAGAGTTCCACAGAGCTCCACTGTAAGCTGTTAGAACTGACAAAGTATTTTTGAAGTTTATAAAAAAAGATTCATTTTAGAACACAATTTTAAATCTAAAAACTAAAAAATTGAAACATTACGATTAAATGGATTCTTTAAACATTTAATATGCTGAATACAACATAAGAAGGAAGTCTTTCGCAATCAAATTATTTGGATCCAATGGTTTACATTGAAAACAATTTCATAATTCACTGAAAATTACCTGACATTTGTAGAGAGAAGCTTACAGAATACAGATGGGACATGTTTTCTATAACAAGCCATGGTGATATAGTTTGATTACTACGACAAATTCCAAATATTCTAAATCCTGAACATGAGGTATGTTTTACATGTTGGTTGAAGATGCTGGTCAGTATAGGTGGCAATGTTACTATTTAAATGACTTCACTTTTTTCAATGATGTCTATCTATTACTTAAAATTAATGTAACCACTCATTAAAGTTTAAAAAAAAAATTATGAAGATAAAAGGGAATGCACCTTTATTTTTGCTTTCGATTAAGGTCAGATACAGGTATTAGAAAGAAAGAAAAAAAAAAAACTTTCAAATAACCTGAAGGTCCAAAGGCACAATAGAATCTGGTATTTGACAAGAAATTATAGTCTATGTTAACTGACAACTCTAACTTGGCTCTGTATTGACTGTCCTCTTACATGGACAGGAAATCAGCCCTTCTCTACCCTGGTACTAGATTAAATGGCTTTAATATAAGGCATAATTTAATTTCCATCAGTGTCTGAAAGATTGCACAAGAAACTCTTTGTGACTTGTCATGAATGTTTTTGTTGTGGAATTAAAATTACTTCTCTCTAATTCTAAAGCATACATTTAAAAAGGCTGAATTATAATCATAAGGGGGCTCATAGAATTTTCTTTTCAATTCACCCATCCACATTCATATACATACTCACACTTACTACTAATGGACAACTTAGAGTTGCTACTTCACTTAACATGCATTTTATTTTCAGTGTTGAATTAACTTTCAATTTCTTCTTGCTTTAGCAGATACACGCTGACATGGGCATTTAGTGAGTTATCCGGATGAATGAATGAATCCAAGGATATTTAACTTCATAAAAAGAAATATTCTATATTCCTTCACAGTGAATAGCTTTTTATGCTATTCTCAGATTTGTGTGGATGGCTACAACTTGGCAAAAAGACGAGATTTTCATAGTAAACACCTTGCATTCCACAATTAAAAATGTTAATGTGATACTAATCTATACAACATGTGAAGTATAAAGATTTTTTTTTTTTCTTTCTAATCGGCGCAGAACACTTACAAGGTACCATCTGAAATGAGGCATACAATATTGGTCTCCATACTATAAGGTCATAATTCCAGAATTACTAGATTTATTCAAGGACTGCAGAGTATAAAGATTGTGGGAAAGACAAACCTCTTCAACTAAATAAGTAAAGGCTATTAGGTGACAGAACATAAAACAGTTTGTTTTGATATTGCCATTTTGCTGAAAGATGAAGTTTAAAATAAAAATTAAAGGAAAATAGTTTCCATAGCAGTATGATACTTACAATAAATGTTTAAAATTGAAATATTCAACATACAGTGATCCCTCGCTATATCACGCTTCGCCTTTCGCGGCTTCACTCCATCGCGGATTTTATATGTAAGTATATTTAAATATATATCGCGGATTTTTTGCTGGTTTGCGGATTTCTGCGGACAATGGGTCTTTTAATTTCTGGTACATGCTTCCTCAGTTGGTTTGCCCAGTTGATTTCATACAAGGGACGCTATTGGCAGATGGCTGAGAAGCTAGATTGCTTACTTTTCTCTCTCTCTTGCGCTGACTATCTGTGATCCTGACGTATGGGGATTGAGCAGGGGGGCTGTTCGCACACCTAGACGATACGGATGCTCGTCTAAAAATGCTGAAAGATTATCTTCACGTTGCTACCTTCTGTGCAGCTGCTTCCTGAAGCGACATGCTGCACGGTGCTTCGCATACTTAAAAGCTTGAAGGGCACGTATTGATTTGTGCTTCTTTGTTTTTCTCTCTCTCTCTCTCCTCCTGATGGAGGGGGTGTGAGCTGCCACCTTCAACAGCTTTGTGCCGCGGGTGCTTCGCATACTTAAAAGCCAAACAGCCCTATTGATTTGTTTGCTTTTCTCTATTTCTCTGACATCTGCTCCTGATGCGCACTCCTTTGAAGAGGAAGATATGTTTGCATTCTTTTAATTGTGAGACAGAACTGTCATCTCTGTCTTGTCATGGAGCACAGTTTAAACTTTTGAAAAAGAGACAAATGTTTGTTTGCAGTGTTTCAATAACGTTCCTGTCTCTCTACAACCTCCTGTGTTTCTGCGCAAATCTGTGACCCAAGCATGACAATATAAAAATAACCATATAAACATATGGTTTCTACTTCGCGGATTTTCTTATTTCACGGGTGGCTCTGGAACGCAACCCCCGCGATGGAGGAGGGATTACTGTATATATAATTCACTCAGGCTGTAATATCTCCCACACAACATTTTCAGGAGTGACCATCTCTAGCTGAGATGGCAGTCATTTTTGATTTCTCCATCAAAGTTCTTTCCATGTTCTTTCTATTCTTAGTGTGTGCGGTGACACTTTATCTGCATTGCAGTGGGAGCCTTAGGTCATATGATGAACCCATTTTCAAATGTCTTCTATCCAAATGAGGTTGTTGTTGCTTACCTATGGAATGATCCTTTTCAAAGAATCAGACCTAGGATAGACAGAATTTGATCTTAAATCCAATTTATATGTTTGTTATAGATTTGTATTACATATTTTAGCTATGAGGGATGTTTTTTCATATAGTGCATTGTGTTTCTTTTTATGTTATATTAGAATGTTTTGTACATATATTACATTTTATTTTTCACATTACATGTATATCTAATTATCAAACAGTACACTAGGCGAGTAAGTGTACTTAAGAATAAATTAAAATAAAATGGAAGTTGCAATACTTTATAGATCCTACAAATACAAGCCCTCTTTGTATAGATGACAGGAGACCCAAAAACCATGTGGCAAGGACTTGAGTTGTATTCCAGTTTTGTAACAGATACATAGATAAAGAAACAGTATGATTTTTCACACAAATCCATAAAACCCTTTAATTTCCCCTTTCTTCCCTTTAACCAAATACCATAAACGGCATATATTCTATTAAATTTAAGCAATTAGGCTAACAAACTGAGAAATAGTTTGAAAAACATTTCTTCAAAGCAGTAATTTTTGCATGTGATAATTACTCAAGTTTTAAACGTATGTCATCCCAAATATAGTACAGCAGAAAACCAATTAAAATGCTCAATGCTAAAACTGATGTTGCATATTTATTTATATTATAACACCAAATATTTTCAAATAATATGTAACCCTTGCACAGAAAAGATACAAATCTTGAATATAACTTGAACTCCTGAACTATATGTCTGGAAATGGGTAAAACAAAAATATTCATATTCTGCCAACATGGACATGGCATTCACAAATCAACTATTTTAACAAGCTAGCATACAATATGAAGATTTTTTTTTTTTTTTTAATTTGTAAAGTTGCACACTTGAACACAGATGACCAGTATCGTCCACTCCAGCAATTTTCATTTTTTTAAATTTTTATTCACAAACCTATTCACTCTAAACATTATGAAGAATTTTACTTAAGCGTACACTAACCACCCCCCTCCCATGTGACTACTGGCTGTGAATACTGACAAATTCCCTTTTCCCTGATGTAAGACCGTATTTCTTCCGGAAACCATGTATTATGAATAATGCTGTCATTCAATTTCGATCTTCAGATTGTGGCAAAGCTGGGAGACGGTTCCTAAAATCTGGGGACTCTGCCAGATTGTTCATGTAAATGGTGACTGGGCTCTTAGTCAAGCAATCAGATGTAACCAGAAAACAAAAAGCAATAGAATAAACATCAAACGTTTCACATATTTTTTAAAAACTTAAAGTTACTAAAAACTAGCTATATTTTTAAATACTGACTTTTCATTATGCAGTATCAAAATCTGCAAGTGGCAAGAAAAACATCAAAGAGGTCTTCCATCTCAATGCTAAGAAAGATCTTGCAAAATTCAAATTGCACTGTAAAGAGCTAAACAGCAGCTTCAAAATACACTTAAAAATAAACAAAAAAATCTAGTTTCCTACATATGTGCACTTTGTAATGGTGTTTGCTAGTACAGCACTGGTGAAACTTACATTACAGATTTTTTGTTGTGAAAAACCCAATGTGGAACTCCTTTACCAATCAAATCTTTCATAATTGCAGTTGCAATAATAAACTCTTACTCCTTATGCAACAAATATTTAGTATGACTTTCAAGTTTACATTTTTAATAACCAATGTTAAAAATATTCTTGTTTCTTCAGTGCGACAGTTATTTTTATGATAATTCATACAAATCTTTTGAAAACTGACATCTGACAAGTTTATGTCCACAGCACTAGAGTCTTCAAATAATCTGAAAGATGTACATATGTTCAATATTCAAAGTAATAAATATAATTTTATATACAATCACTCAATGTATATTTCATCAGAAGGCACTAAAGAAAGCAAATAAGACTTTAGCAAGTGTTTACTCCAGCAGAGATGATTAAAACAAACCTAAGATAACTATGAACAACAGCAGAATCAATTTTTATTGTCATTGTAACAAATACAACAAAATTAGGTGCAGTCCCTGCAGTGTCAAAATATAAATAAATATAATTACAAAAGGATAGGAAAGGATAAGAAGAAATAATGAGTTCTTACAGATGACAGGATGATATTAAAGGATTCAATATTCAACAAACAGTTAAATTTCTTATTTTATTTATGAAATCTAAGAAGTAATAGTTCTGATTAATTGGTGTTTCGTTGAAAAGTATTTGGGTTCATGCAGACAATTATGTCAATGAGAAGTTGAGATGTGTAACTTCAGAATTATATACTTTAAATAAACTATAGAAATTATAATTTAAAATAAAAAAAATTAAAAATAATTAAATATCATTCACATTACTAAAATGTCAACACTTGTTTGGAGATGAAAAAATCTTGAAACTTTATTGGGCAATCTGTAGTTAGTGATTAAGTACCAACAGATAACCAATAAGCATGTGCTTGTATTGTTATTATAATTTCCCTTCAGTACATAAATCATATGTATAAATCAATGCTTGGGTGATTACAATAATCCCTCCTCGATCGCGGGGGTTGCGTTCCAGAACCCCCCGCGAAAGGTGGAAATCCGCGAAGTAGAAACAATATGTTTATATGGTTATTGTTATATCGTCATGCTTGGGTCACAGATTTGCACAGAAACACAGGAGGTTGTAGAGAGACAGGAACGTTATTCAAACACTGCAAACAAACATTTGTCTCTTTTTCAAAAGTTTAAACGTGCTCCATGACAAGAAAGAGATGACAGTTCCGTCTCACAATTAAAAGAATGCAAACATATCTTGATCTTCAAAGGAGTGCACGTCAGAAGCAGAGAATGTCAGAGAGAGAGAGAGAGAGAGAGAGAGAGAAAAAAGCAAACCGTCAAAAATCAATAGGGCTGTTTGGCTTTTAAGTATGTGAAGCATCGCCGGACAAAGTAGCTGCAAGGAAGGGAGCAAGCATTTTTCAGAGGAGCATCCGTATCCTCTAGGCCAGTGTGCGAACAGCCCCTCTGCTCACACACCCTCTGTCAGGAGCAGAGAATGTCAGAGCAAGAAAGAGAGAGAGAGAGAGAGAGAGAGAGGAAAGCAAACAATCAAAAATCAATACGTGCTGTTTGATCTTTTAAGTATGTGAAGTAGTGCTGGGCGGTATACCGGTTCATACCGAAAACCGTATTTTTTTTATGATATGGATTTTTCTTATACCGCAACACCGGTTTAAATTGCCTAAACGACGTTCGGAACGTGGCGCAAATGGGGACCTTTTTCACTGCTACACCACTAAACACAGATTTGTTGCACTAGGGCTCTTTTTCACTGCTACACCACCAAATAGTGGGCGGTAGCATAGGAATGCTGCGTGGTGAAAATGGACAGAGAGCCTGGAGATACTTTAGTTTTAAAAGGTCAGATGTGTAAATACTGTTTCTATACTATTGGATAATACTGCAAGCCAAGTTGTACTTGTTTTATTTGTTTTCATAAAGTGTAATGTACCTGGGTACTGTGTAATAGTGTGACGACATGTTTTCAAACCCCGTCATAAGTTATATAGCACATTAAATGTTTTGTGTTAAGTGATTCTTAAACTGACTTCCTCTTGCACTAAGAGGAGGCGCCGGCAGCAATCGCCGCACAGAATACATTCACTTCATGATCTTCCTGCTCTCTGAACATTTAGAATGCTAAGATAAATACTTGATATAATTTTCATGGTGAAATGCATTAAAGCATGCATTAATCATATGGGGGCACGGCGGCGTGCCTGCCTTGCATTTGCATGTTTTTCTGGTGGGTTTACTCAGCGCTTCAGTTTCCTTTCAAAGTCATGTAGGATGTGGGGTTTTGTTGTGCTATATTGACCCTGCTAGTGTATGTTTTGCTTGTATTCATCCTTCGGTGGGCGCAACTCTGAATGGATGGCATAATTAAACATGTAAAACGAAGATATTTTTTAAAGTTCTGAACACTCCGTGGGCTAAGTTTATAACTAGTTTTAATTTCACAAAGACGTTTATCGTGTGGTGATTGGTTATGTGGAGAAAGAAAAAGGACGGATAGGAACTGGGGTTTTGGTACGTCAGATAGAGACAGCACGCGTGCAATAAAGAAAGCCCGCTCAGAAGAACATGCATTGAATTCTGTGTTCGTGTCTCCGACCACCAGATCAAAAAAACCAACATTTACACAATATTTAAGTTAAACCTGTGCAATAGCTATTCATACATCCAGTTTTTTGGAGCCTCGTCACACCTGCCATAAAGGTCTCTACACTGAACTTACACCTGGGGACCCCTTACTGCCAGGGAGCAGCACTACCGCCTCCCTACCGTGCTTTTTTAATACCTGCTTTAATGCATTTCATCATGAAAATGATATCAAGTATTTATCTTAGCATTCTAAATTTTTAGAGAGCAGGAATACCATGAAATGAATGGATTCTGTGCGATGATTGCTGCCTCCTCTTAGTGAATAGGAAGTCAGTTTAAGAAGCATAGTGATTAACAACTGGGTCGGGGAACACAACACAAAGCATTTAATGTGCTGCATTAACTTATGACGGGGTTTGAGAAAATCAAGTAAATTAAACATTGATTTTAGGATGAAGTTTAGCTTATGACATTCTACTTTAATTATGAAGTAAACTATGAAAATAAAGTGGAAATGTTGACTTTAATCTTGACATAAGTGTCAAAATTAAAGTGGAAATGTCGAGAATAAAGTCAGCATGTCGACTTTATTCTTGACATATACAGGTAGTTTGTTTTTTTTCTTCCCTCTTTACTGTATTTTTTTTTCTTCACCGTGGCCCTAATGCACTTCCGTAGGGCTATACCACAAATAGCATTATACAGTAAATGCAAGTTGCAGTTATTTTATTTATGTATATAGCTTAGCTTGAAGCAAGGTCCATATTAATGCAGTTTGCCTAAATGATGGTACAGTTGGTAAGGATGTCATCACAAAGTTGTACTTGTTTTATTTTATTTTAATTTGGTGAATACTGTGTAATGCACCTGGGCTTGAAGTCTTGAAGTAATAGTGCAGCTATCAGTAATAATACTATTGTTTATTTTATTGTTATTATTTATTAGTTTAAATATTATGCAGTTTATTGAAGGTAAAGTTGTTGAAAAAGTCACTTTAACATGTCAGTGGACAGAGATAGTTAACATTAACAAAGTGTAGTTGGTTCACAAAAAATATTTACTATTTATTACTTTTCTAAGACATGTTCAGTGCAATACAAGTTTTGACAAGCACCTCTGGATATTTTACTAAGTCTAAATGCCTCTTTGGACGGTTGAAAATATGTTGTCAAAATCATAGTTTAAGTTTTTGCAAAATTTGTTCAATAAAAAGGTTCTATATTTTGACTGCAACTGTCATGCAATGTGATTCCTTCTCTTCATTAGTGCCACCCCCTTGAAAGCTATCACTTAATGGGGCCATGCAGACCTGTATTAATACTTGTGTGCACATTAAAATGTTTTTTTATACAATGTACAATTCTCATAACAGTCTAACAGGTTATTCTTAGCCAGTCTACTGCAGTAATTGCAGTGGAAAATGTGGTTAACATCCACTCATGCATGGGGAAAAAAATACCGTCGAATACCGTGAAACCGGGATAATTTAGAAAAATACCGTGATATGGAATTTTGGTCATACCGCCCACCCCTAATGTGAAGCACCACGCGGGAAGCATATCGCTTGCAAAGCAGCTGCACAGAAGAGAGCAATGTGAAGATAATCTTTCAGCATTTTTAGACGAGCGTCCGTATCGTCTAGGGGTGCGAACAGCCCCCCTGCTCACACCCCCTCCGTCAGGAGCAGAGAATGTCAGAGCAAGAGAGAGAGAGAGAGAGAGAGAGAGAGGAAAGCAAACAATCAAAAATCAATACGTGCTGTTTGATCTTTCAAGTATGCGAAGCACCGTGCGGGAAGCATATCACTTGCAAAGCAGCCACATGTAAGCCCAGCAAAGAAGGGAGCACTGTGAAGGTAATCTTTCAGCGTTTTTTGTGGAGCGGCTGTGTCCTCTAGGGGTGCGAACAGCCCCCGTGCTCACAATATATTTGAGGAGTTTTATTTAATACATAATACGCGCTGTGGTTGGGTAGCTTCTCAGCCATCTGCCAATAGCATCCCTTGTATGAAATCAACTGGGCAAACCAAATGAGGAAGCGTGTACCAGAAATTAAAAGACCCAATGTCCGCAGAAATCCACGAACCAGCAAAAAATCCATGATATATATTTAAATATGCTTACATATAAAATCCGTGATAGAGTGAAGCTGCGAAAGTCGAAGCGCGATATAGCGAGGGATTACTGTATCAACCTTTTCAGATTATTTGTAATAACAAGGCCAAACATACATGGATTCCCACAAATTATTTTTATCTGAATGTTTATTAAGTAATAGAAAATACAATCTACATTAAACATTCAGAAACTATCTGAAAATGCAAACAGAAAATTCAGGATTAAAAACATTTTAATATTTAAATACTAAGTCTAAGACTAAGACTGCATGTCTAAATGTTGTGAATTTCCCATTGGGATTAATAAAGTATCTATCTATCTATCTATCTATCTATCTATCTATCTAAAACTCAAAAAAGGAGAGGCATGAGGTCACTACCTTTCCATAAATGCTAACAATAAGACAATGGTGGTAAAAGGAAAGAAAAACAATACATTATATCCTCAAAATTCGCAGGAGTTACGTTCCTAGAGCACCCGCGAATTGTGAAAAACCGCAAATTATGGACATGGTTAAAAAATGCCTATTTTTATAGTTTAAACCCTAAATATGCCCAAAAAACATTAACTTCATTTCAACCTCAGCTTAATACATTACCTAAAAAAAAGAATGTAAAGGTAAACCCGTATACTGTACAGTACTGTACTGATATGTCACCCGCAGTGCTAGAATGTAAAATTCCGATGTTACCGCTATATGTATTGTAATTCATGCAAGCGTATTTTCATTGCAAGAAGCCTTAGAAGGTGCAGGGAGCTTTGATGGCATCTTGGGGCTTTAACCCTTAAACTGCCACATACTTGGGGGTTAATGCATCCCTGGAAGCCAAATACTTTTTTGCTGCACTTTTTAAGTAAACGTCACAATTCACAAAGAAAAAGTGAAATTTTAATGGAACACATTTTTTTTCATGCAAAGAGCATCACAATTACTACAACACTGATCATAGTGCTGGGCGGTAAACCGGTTCATACCAAAAACCATTTTTTATTTTTGTTATGATATGGATTTTTCTTATACTGGAACACCGGTTTAAATAGCCTAAACAATGTTTGGAACGTGGCGCAGTGGGAAACTGTTTAAGGGGAGACCTTTTTCACTGCTGCACCGCTAAACAAGCATCCAACGTACATGCGTTACTGGAGGTATTGAGCGTTGAAAATGGACAGAGAACGCTCCTAAACGGAAGCTGTAGCAGACGATAAAAGTTGAACATGATGACACAGAAGACCTTTTGATGAAAAAAGGTGCCGTGTCTGTTGTCTGAAGATACTTTAGTTTTAAAAGTTCGGATGTGGACCATTATGTTCAAATATATGAATACTGTTTCTATACTACTGGATAATACTGCAAGTTGTACTTGTTTTATTTATTTTTTTTCAATACTGTGTAATGTATCTGGTTACTGTGTAACAGTGTGACAATGCTGGTCCCCTACAGACTCCCTCTTCCTACATGGGAGTCTGTTGAACCAACACCGTCAATAGTTATGACGAGATGAGCTGAGAAATCTCATTGAAGCCAGGGGATGGTGGAAAGTGCTCAAGTGCTTTTGTTAAAAACAGTCAATGGTAAAACCAAACATGTCCATTGTGTAGTGTTCAGAAAAATACAGTACCCAAATAAATAGCAAATCCATAAAACCAGTGAAACGTGGGATAAAATCCATAATAAATAAATCCATTAAAATAGAGGTTAAAATGCAGTCTCTCTCCTTGCCCGATTGCAGCACACCACCTTCTGTCTCCACGGCTCACCCTTCACTGGCGCTGCTGGCAGAGCCTATGCAGCACAAACTGCTTTCTGCCAACCCGTCTTGGTTGCCACCACACTGCGCAGCCAGACCATCCAAGGTTGGCAACCTCCCGTCTTCCTCCATGCTCACTCAATCGCTCCTCAGAACAATTGGGAGGTCTTACATTTCGCTCGCCCCACTCTACACGCTTAGTCAGTAGGGTGAACCAGCCCCTAGATCGCCTCAGCCTGTGCTCCCTCACGGAGCCCCAGCTCGTGCTGCCTTCACCTTCCTGGTGTCTGGATCGTCTCCCAGGACTGCCTTTTCCCTTCTTTAACCTCCTTGTGTTCTATCTTTTCTTTTTTCCTTCCCCCATCCTGCCGGCCCATAAATATACGTCTCTGTGGGCGCAGCACCTTATTCACACACCGCAGTAAGCCGATCAAGTAATTGAGAACGATCGGGTGTGACTCTCCCCAATCACCTCATCAACTCCCCGCAGTCGTGCAATCATGCCCACGGAGACGGACACAGCGAACTGGATTTGGAAACTGACCTTTTTTTTGTGAAACTGCGGACCCACTATACCACAAATAGTATTAGAAATGCAAGTTGCAGTTTTATTATTTATGTATATGGCTTAGTTTGAAGCAAGGTCCATATTAATGCAATTTGCCTTAATGACAGTTCAGTTGGTAAAGATATCATCACCAAGTTGTTTTATTTTATTTTATTTTATTTTGGTGAATACTGTGTAATGTACCTGGGCTTGAAGTTTTGAAGTAATAGTATTAGTACTGGAAGTTGCACTATTATTTATTTTATTGTTACTATTTATTAGTTTTAATATTATGCAGTTTAATGATGGTAAAGTTGTTTAAAAAGTCACTTTAACATGTCAGTGGGCAGGGATTGTTAACATTAACAGAAGGTCTAGTTGGTTTTCAAAAAATATTTACTATTTATTCTTTTTCTAAGACATGTTCAGTGCAATACAACTTTTGACAAGCACCTCTGGATATTTTACCTAGTGTAAATGCCTCTTTGGATGGTTGACAATATGTTGTCAAATTTTTAGTTTAAGATGTTTGCAAAATTTGTTCAATAAAAAGGTTCTATATTTTGACTGCAACTGTCATGCAATGTGATTCCTTCTCTTCATTAGTGCCCCCCTCCTTGAAAACTATCACTTTATGGGGCTATGAAACCTGTATTAATACTTGTGTGCACATTAAAATGTTTTTTTGTACAATGTACAATTCTCATGACAGTGGAATAGGTTATTCTTAGTTATTACTTAGCAGTAATTGCAGTGGAAAATGTGGTTAACTCATGCATGGGAAAAAAATACCGTCGAATACCGTGAAACCGGTACAATTTTGAAAAATACCGTGATATAGAATTTTGGTCATACCGCCCAGCACTGATCATATTACACACTGCTAATGAACTGTAAAAACTATTTTAAAAAACTACTGAACAATATGTACAAGGTGCAACTGATGCCATTGATGAAATTCAGTAAATCACGAGCCAACTGCGCTTGAACTGGCTGCACGCAAGCACACAGAGGCCAACGCTGATGCTGGCAGGCTAGTCTAGTGCAGCGGCTCAATCCCAGAGACAGTGAGGCTGCAGTGCTGAAGGGGCTGGCAGTGGTCATGAGCTGGCTGCTCAACGAATGTATGGCACTGACTGATCAGCTCCGGCGTGCTGGTAAATTGCACTGGGAACCGACAATAGCTGGTTGCAGCGTTCAATGAATGTACATCGCCGAATATACTCGGCTCCTACGTGCTGGCAAATGTCACTACAGAAACAACTACAGCCGGTTGCGGCAATTTAACGATTAAAAAGAACAAAACGGAAAACATGAGAAAACTGAGCTGGACATGCACCACAGGGCAGCAGTCAATCAGCAGCAAGGAGAAATGAATAACGCTGTAGTGGTCCGGTGACGCTAAGATTCACACCGTCAAGAAGACAGTGATTTATTTATTTTTATGGTGGAGCTTCCAGGGATGCACCCAGCCTTGACCCAACCTGCACGCACTCACAAACAGAGACAAAAATAAAGCAAACTGGTAATCAAACAGCAAATAAAGAATGTAATGAAAACAACGATACCACCCCTGTTCCCCTTACGCCGATTATACATTAAATACAACAAAGCACCAAAAAAAAAACACACAGTAAAGTCCATGAAAAAATGGCAACGGATGAAATGTAATGATGAAAATACACAGTCCAGAGATCTGCATGTTGAATGGAAATGTAAAGATGTTCCTACCGGTAGTTCCTGAATGGGTGAAGACGGGTGGACGGGTTCGGGAGCACTCCTTTCTTTGCAGGATAGCAAGATATCCACTTACAGTCCTCATGTACACAGGCAGACGGCAGACAATCCAGACCCCAACCACGAAACGATCCAGGACAAAACGAATAAGTACAGGTAACCCAACACACAGGAACTTGAAACACAAATTACAAAATTTTTTTTTTTCTTTTGGTCACCGGCCCCCTTTTTAAAAGCCACGTTGACGTCCTTTGACCCCAAGAGGCCCTGTACCCTCAGCAAAAGAGCCACTGCAGGGAATGCTGGGAGTTACAGTTTCAAATTCTAGTAGAGTACGCTCTTGGATTGGCTTCTTTCACCATCCCAAGCCACATTTTCCTCTATGGTTGCTTCCTGTTCTCTCTACAGTGCAGTATTGCCACAAAAAAAGCCATAAAAAATTGCGGAGGATATTTGCGGTTTCCGCTAACAATTAGTTAGGTTCTAAGGAAAAACCCGCAAACGACTGAGTCCGCGAACCCTGAACCGCGTGTCTTCACGGGGGTCTACTGTACAGTAAAACCTTGGATTGCGAGTAACTTTGTCTGCGAGTGTTTTGCAAGATGAGCAAAAATTTTTAATAAATTTTAACTTGGTAAACGAGCAAGGTCTTGCAATATACTGTAAGTAGTACGTATACGCCTTGCCTGCCAAGTGTCATGTTATCACAGCTGAGTAGATGGTTCTTCTCTCTCCGCAGGATTGTGGGTAATCATCTCCCATGCTTGGTCTCAGTTGGCATTCCTTACTTATATAGTCAACATCCGTATGAGCGGATACTGTTTACTATAGCATTGTGACCACGTGTGTGTGTGTGTGTGTGTGTGTGTGTGTGTGTGTGTGTGTGTGTGTGTGTGTGTGTGTGTGTGTGTGTGTGTAAAGCATTTTTTTATTTTGTGTGCGAGCAATGAATCTGTTTGTGTTTAACGACAATGTAATGTCACATTTCCGCAAAATCCTCAAAAGGAGGCAAAAGCCACTGCCATTGGATAGGTTTCTTGTTGAAAGTCGCCAAAAAAGAAAAAGATTTCAGTGAGCCAGAAGACAGCAGTGATTTTAGTTATAGTGAACGTTATCCTACACAATAACCCTCCTCCTCCTCTCTCTCTCATCTCCCTTAATTCTTTTCAAAGATAAAGAGCCCGTTAATTTGTTTTATGTATTTTTACTTTATATTTTGCATCAATCATTTTTATATGAATATTTTTGGGTTGTGGAACGGATCATCTGAGTTTCCATTATTTCTTATGGGGAAATTTGCTTTGATATACGAGAGCTTTGGATAACAAGCACATTTCCGGAACAAATTATGCTCGCAAACCAAGGCACCACTATATACCTGTTGGCTCAGCTTTCACCTGTGCTATAAAGGACCAGACTGCAGCATTGAGGACTAGGTTTGTTATGGAGTTCTAAAGAGAAGAAGGCGTGAAAAAAATCATTAAAGAAAAATAAAAAAAAGTGTGAGGATACTTTACTAAGCTGGGACAGACCTTGGTAGGATGTGACTGCTGTATGTAAACCAAGATGGATAAGAAACACAGAAAGGGATCGGGGAGGATATGCTAGTTAGGTGGACAGAAGTTAGCATGTTATAGGAGAGAACAACAAAATTTTCTTGTAACATTAAAAAAAAAAAAAGTGTTTTACAAAGACATTTATGGCTTTTCTATGCTAAATAAATATACTTTGGTCTGACCACACACCAGAATAACTATTAAGCAGGAAAATTAAAAAGAAAGAAAACTTGCACTATTTAAAAAGACAAACAAAAACAAGAGATTATATTTGAACTTAACCACATACATATTTTCCCCAAATTCTCACCTTTAACAGCTGCTAAACATGTCGCATTTTACAACATTAAACAGTGCTTATGGAAAGCTAAGATCAGATACAGTATCTTGTATCAGACCATACTGAAAGTGGACATTCAAAGCAAGTACTACATTTTTACTTCTCCTGAGGAAGCAGAAAAAGAGCTAAGAAAACTGATCCCGAGACTTTTTGTATTACAATCGTGAGTCGCATTGGGTCCTGGCATGGCAAAGTAGATCATACCTGCTGTTTGATCCGCCGGTAATGATAATGGTACCATACTTATACATCCTATTTCCTTCTTGGCCACTTTTTGTTTACGTTTTAATTACAATTATATGTGTGTATGTATGTGTAACACACCCCCCCCCCCCCCCCCCAATAAGGGACTTTTTAACATCATACCCTTGGTTTATTGCATCAGGGCGTACTATCAAACGTTATCTGCTTATCCAGGGCTACTGCTTAACATCATTACTTGGGTTTACTCTCTCAAGACTGTTTAAGATTATATTTAATGTTTATAGCATTTGGACTGTACTGTCAATAGATATCTCTATTTTAATCCTTATACACCACTGCTGGGGAGCTTGCTTTGTTTTAAAGGTGCTCCGTCTCTAGGAATGTCAGAGGACTTTGAGAAGTGTGGTCTAGCCTTACGTTGGGAGGCAAAATCAGAGGGGGAGGTGGGGGTCTTGGGTGGGGGGCTAGAAAGAGAGCAAGCTATTTCTAACCTATCCTTTTAATCCTTAAAATTATAAGAGCCAACGTAACAATAGGCTTCATGGTAATAATTCCTGTAAAAACTGGAAATTAAGGTCAATGCTGTCTTATATAATAATACTAGCAAAATACCTGCGCTTCGCAGCTGCAAAACACTGCCTTAAAATTGTTATTAAGAAGAAAAGTAAACATTTTTAAACTGAGGGAAAATATACAAATAATTATTTGTTAAGGATCTCTTTGTATACCACATTGTCAGATCGCCCCTCCGGTTGTAATTATGACCAAGCTGTGCGCTGAGCTTACTCTTGAGCATGCAACGTACAGTTGGCCATGTGAAAAGCAATCTTGCCTCAAATCAAAGCCAGCCTTTTGTAGGGTTTGTCCCTGAGACTTATTGTCATTGTGAAGCAGAGCCTTACTGGAAATTGGAGGCGTTTGAATTGAAATGGGAGATCAGAGGGTATAACGGGGATGCGAGGAATAAAAACTCTCTCCCCTGAGCCACTGCCAGTAAAAATAGTTGCCTCAATTAGGTTCTTTTGCAGATACGTGACCTGAAGTCTCGTGCCGTTACAAAGTTTCGGTGGCTGTATGCAAATCCACAATCAGCTTTTTTGAGCCAAACCCGTTGTTTTCGTATGAGTCGCTTTTCATTATTGGGATCGTACCTAGAAACAAAAGCTCTATTAACTTGTGGGTTTGCATGCGAGTATTTAGCGACAGCGTCTCTATAAACTTGTGGATTTGCCTGCGAGTATTTAGCACAGCGTGTCTATTAACTTGTGGATTTTTCTGCGAGTATTTGGCGGCAGTGTCATGAAGTTGTTTCCGTCTAGCTGCATCAGAAAATGTACCACGACGTCTGACACGCCTCCTTTTTACTGTTTTCTCACAGCTTGGATTGCTGCTGTCATAATCGGTTTGAGTTTCATGGTTTGTTTCAATTACGTTAGTATTTGCAGGACTTGTGCTGAAGTGACATTCAGCATCTGTCAAGCGTTGTAAGCATACAACCTGTTTCATCGATAACTTCGCATCCAACTTTTGAGAGTTGAAACATTCATAAACATCAAAGTGTCCACTACTCAAATCGTCACCTGTGAATCTAAGATGTTTAAGAGGCATTGGCGGTTCTCCAAACGTGTAAAATAGGCAGGCAGTCAAATACGTGGGAGGCATGGGGATGGGGGACGCAATATAGGCAGATAGCCAACTATGTGGGAGGCCGGGGGACGCAACCCCGCCTCACACGGCGACCGAGCTGCAGGCTATGGACATATATACTGTAT
Source organism: Erpetoichthys calabaricus (assembly GCF_900747795.2). Classification (NCBI taxonomy): domain Eukaryota; kingdom Metazoa; phylum Chordata; class Cladistia; order Polypteriformes; family Polypteridae; genus Erpetoichthys; species Erpetoichthys calabaricus. The sequence continues at coordinate 53,159,816 of NC_041396.2, read as the reverse complement.
GTATATAAGTAGGATTCAGTTATGACCGTTACGCGTAGAATTTCGAAATGAAACCTGCATAACTTTTGAAAGTAAGCTGTAAGGAATGAGCCTGCCAAATTTCAGCCTTCTACCTACACGGGATGTTGGAGAATTAGTGATGAGTGTGTCAGTGAGTGAGGGCTTTGCCTTTTATTAGTATATATACTATCTTAAATTTAGACTACAAAATGTCAACAAAAGTTCAGAAGCAATTTCTCCATGACCAAACAGTTAACTTTGTGAGCGGGAATGTTAAAGGTCTTAATCACAAATTAAAAAGAAAGAAAGAATTCCCTCACCCAACAGGTTTAAACATTAAAACAGTATTTTTACAAGAGACCCACTTATTAAGCAAGGATCAATTTCAGCTACACAAAGACTGGACTGGCCAAATATTCCATTCCTGCTTTACAAAGAAATCTAGAGGTTTGGGAATTATTTTACACAGAGCAATCTCATTTGTAGTATCAGATATAGTATCTGATCCTGAAGGGCGATATGTGATCGTCAGAGGTAATTAATTAATAACTCTAAAGTGATTTTGATAAATATCTATGTACCCAATGTGGATGATAGAGACTCCATCCACAAAGTATTTGCATCCAGTCCCAATGCCAACACTCAAAATTACAATGGCTGGTGACTTTAATTGTGTTTTAAATCCAGACCTAGATAGGTCTCCTGCCACAAGGAAGATGACATTCAACACTGCAAAAATAATTACGCAGTTTGTAACCGATCACAACTTATCAGATCCCTGGAGATTTCTAAACTCAAACGCATATTCTTTCTACTAACCATTGCATCACTATTACTCAAGAATTGTTTATTTCTTTATAGTTAACAATTTCTTGCCTACAATTAAATCTTATAAGTTTGACGCTATTGTTATCTCTGACCATGCTCCTTTGATCATGGAGCTTAAATCACTATGTCCCACATACTCATCACACAACTGGCATCTTAATCCACTTTTATTAGCTGATGAGAACTGTACATTTAAATCCAAGCAAATCATTTTTATTTGTTTATTTATTTATTTTAAAAGACAAACGTATCCTCAGAGGACTCAACAGGAATATGCTGGGAAACTTTGAAGGCTTTCTTCAGAGGACAGATTATTTCATATCTTTCCCACAACCAGGTAGGTATCAAGAAGGTATCAGAGCTAATCAATAAAATTACCAGAATAGATCAAGAACAAACCAGGCGTCCAAAGGTGTCCAGGCACTTTACAGAAAAGACAGGCTCTACATACAGAACTCAACCTCTTGACAACTAGAAAAACACACCAACTCATTTTTAAATCAAGACATCATTACCATGAACACAGAGAGAAGGCTAATAAGATCTTAGCTCAACAAATCCACAAGCAGGAAGTTCGTAATGCAATCCCAGCAATTACCAACACAGACGGAGACAAAATTATTGACCATAAAAATATAATGCACACATTTAGAGACTACTATAAGTTCTTATACTCTACTCAGCTTAAAGAAGACAAGACACAACCTAACGCGTTTTTGGATGCATTACAGATACCACAACTAGATACCCTCAGTGCAGAGGAATTGGATAAACCTCTGGTACTCTCAGAATTACTATAAACTCACTTCAGAGTGGGAAAGCAGCAGACCCTGATGGCTACCCTGCCAAATTTTATAAAACACTAGTCATTTAGCCCATTATAATAACGGGCGCTAGAACAGTAGTGCATAAACATTAGTAGGCACAGTCTATATTAAATGGCAAGGGACTTTGACCTCATTCTTTTTGTTGGTCGTATTTTTCTTTCTTTCAGCCTTTCTTTTGTTGATGTTTACTTGCTGAGCTGACCGTTCTTCGTGGGCTGCCGCCGTGTATTGTGTGTCTTTAATTTTCTGTGACAGTGATACTGTCTTGTACGGCTGTATTCAATAAGGGCGCGCACAAAAAGGTGACCTCAATTGAGCGCGCCTTTATTCGCTGCGCCCAATTGAGGTCGCCCTTTTGAGGCTCGTCTTTTTGTGCGCACTCTTATTGAAGGATACCGTCTTGTACGTCCGCTGGCTTGTACATCCGTAATATACCTTTAATTTTCTCTGGCGGTAATACAGGCGTGCGTGTCGGTAATATGCCTTTAATCTCCTCTGACAGTAATACTGGCTTGTATGTGGCTGTAATATGCGTCACTGTATTGTGTACCTTTAATTTCCTCTCGCAGTAATACTGGTTTGTATTTCCATAAAACGCCTCTAACTTTCTCTGACAGTAATATCGCACCGTGCCCCGTGCATGCGCACTTCATCAGAAGACACCCACACACGGACATCTGGACGCACATAGGGATTTTATATATATAGATTCTCAATTAAGTTAGCTCCCCTTTAATTAGCAACATTTACAGAAGCTACAGAAAAATAAAATTCTACCACAAACTTTTTGCCAAGCATTAATTACCATCTTTCCTAGGCAAAATAAGGACTTATTACCATATGCATGGGTTTGGCCTGAACATACTGTATGTGCATGGATCAAACTACTGTATACCAGCCCAGAAGCTTCAGTTTGTATTAACAATATTAATTCAGAATCAGCCTACTTCAAACTAGAATGTGGTACTAGACAAGGATGCCCCTTGTCACCACTGCTTTTTGCAATAGCCACTGAGCCACTGACAGTTCACTTTCGAAATGCTTATGGGGATTATCAAAGAATGACTTGAACAGAAAATGTCACTATATGCAGATGATATGGTACTATCCATCCATCCATCCATTTTCCAACCCGCTGAATCCGAACACAGGGTGACGGGGGTCTGCTGGAGCCAATCCCAGCCAACACAGGGCACAAGGCAGGGAACCAATCCTGGGCAGGGTGCCAACCCACCGCAGGACACACACAAACACACCCACACACCAAGCACACACTAGGGCCAATTTAGAATCACCAATCCACCTAACCTACAGTATATGGTACTATACTGTATATATCAGAGCCACAAAATACTGTGCCTGCAGTCCTAACAGCACTAACAGAATTACAAAAGATTTCTGGTCTCAAAATTAATTTGAATAAAAGTGTGCTCTTTCCAGTGAACTCTCAAGCACACAATATTAGAATAGACATCTTCCCTTTAGGTCAGTTTAAATACCTAGGAGTAAACATCACAAGTAAACATAAAGCTCTTTATCAACAAAATTTTGCTGTGTGCATGGAAAAACTTAGGCAAGACTTGCATAGATGGTCTACCCTTCATCTCACTTTAACTGGAAGAATTAATACTGTCAAGATGAATATCCTTCCTAAGCTTCTTTTTCTATTTCAAATCATTCCAATATACATCAATAAATCATTTTTTAATTAAGTTAGATTCAATCATAACCTCATTTATTTGGAATTCAAAACATCCACGTATCCACAGGGCGACCCTACAAAGACTTAAGACAGAAGGGGGCATGGCTCTACCTTTCAATTTTATTACTGGGTTGCAAATATACAAGCTATAAAAACCTGGACATTGACAGAAATAGATGAACATACACAGGCTTGGTGCTCAATAGAAATAAAATCCAGCAGCACTAGTTTATATTCCTTGCTTTGAACCAGTTATCGCCAATATACTTACAACCCAACCATGCTTCATTCACTCAGAATGTGTAATCAATGTGGGAAGTACAGGGTGGGGCAGAAATAACTCCCACATTTCAGAGGGGAATTGAAAAAAAATGGTACGATGTATCACCAAAAACTTTTTATTTCCCAAATGTAGATATAAAAAAAAGTTTTTTTACTTTAAGTATTAAAAATTATATCGTCCAAATGGTGGCCTTGACAGCTGATACACATTTGGAGCCGTTCTTGGAAGTTTTCTATCACTCTCACTAGCATGTCGGGCGAAATTCCTTCAATTTCTTCTTGAATGGCCTCCTTTAGTTGGTCCAAGGACCGAGGACGATGTTTGAAAACCTCGGCCTTGAGGTACCCCCACAGAAAAAAGTCACAAAATGTCAGAATGAAGGTCAGTATGCATTATTATTTCGCCTCACAGTTCTTTCCGAAATCTGAAGAGCTGAGGCATGTTTCCGTGCTGAACGCGCTGGAGACAGCTCAATCGAAGCCCTCACTGCAGCGAGGTTTACGGGTGTTCTCACATTTTTGGGACATCCGGGTGGTTTTCTCTTCAGTGCAGATCCTGTTGCCCTTACTCTTTGAACCCACAGCAAAATCGTTTTCCAGTCTGGAACACCTTCATTAGCACGTAAACCGAACTGCGTGTGAAACGCCCTCTGCGTTGCAGTTACAGATTCGCCATTTTTGAAAAAAGCCTCCACTACAAAGCCTCGATGCTCACTCGACCGCGGCATGGTGACGACTGAAAACTTTATTATGTACCCTACCTAACGGAACGGACCGCACCCCTCTACCTGCTTTGGGGACCCCACAGTGATTTTTCGAAATGTGGGAGTTATTTCTGCCCCACCCTGTACTTCATGATAGAGAAGCTTTTAACTGTGGCACCTCTGCACAATAACCACCTTTTTCCACCATCTCAAACATACGTAGTTGTCTGGAAAACATTTGGGATTAAATTACTTAGACATCTATACATAGACAAAGTCTTCACATCATACGAGCAATTTTGTTGCAACAGTGCAGTTACCAATTTCTTTCGCCACTTCAATGACTTTTAATTTAAAACCAGCTTCACATTTTCTTCTGATCGAACTCTCCATTGTAGAAAATGGACGCTCTTACGATAAAGGTGTATCAGGATGTGAGATACGAAAAACACAAAACAGTACAAACGTTGCTTCGGAATAGTTTGGGTATTACTGTGTGGTCACGTAGACACAATACATAGGGGGAAAAAAGGCAGTGTGCGCCATGGTTACTCTCTCAGGTGGGCTCTAGCATATCATATTCTCTTGGACCAATAGTGTGAGTTTATACGGTACCTCAGTGCCCTTTGCCTCATCATCCTATTCTTCTACTAATAAAATACAATTTTTTGCCACACTGATTCATTCACCCAGTGGGGTTCATTCTACCGGTAAACTCCAAGCACTCTCGCTCTCTCTCTTTTCTGTGACTGCCCTTGCATCTTTCAATAATAGTCTTTTGTATTAATAACACCAATTTCTACAGTGCAGGAAAGCAATAATAGTAGATACAAAGACAAAAAAAAAAACACAACTGACTTGAAAGACTGGATGTGATCCTAAACTTATGCCATGCAATATCAAGATAAGGTTAACATGCAGGTAAGCAGCAGAGCAAAGCGTGAAAACCTCAATTTATAAAAGGAATAAAAATACAAAAGAAGAGAGAAAGACTGAAAAAGCATATTGCAGAAAACTTCACAATGGAGAATCAGTAAGAAGATGAAAGCATTGACTGGAAGAAACAAGCAGGATTAGAAAACAATGGGTATGTAGTGAAACGTTTCAGTTGGTAGAAAAAAGGAGAAAGGCTTATAGAAGGGCAGAAACTGAATTTGTTAAAGCAAAAGAATGTGCACTCGTCTTTACAGCATTGCATAAATAATCAAGAGGAAATGGATTGGGCAACAGTGTGATGCAGCAGAACAGACAGATTGAGGTGGCAAGATAAGAGAGCCATTTAAAAGGATAAAGGAACTGAAAGAAGAATTCTAACCAGTTACAAGGTCTAAACAAATAAGGACAAATTCTTACAGATCTTACAGTTCTTATAGATCAGATATGCCAAATCATGGACCAAGTACATCTGAGTGTTTTATACTCACATAAATACATACGGCAGTTGTGTCTTAGAAAACAAATGGTATCTAAACTTCACACAAGCCACTGTTGCCTCCTTCTTCTTCTTCTTTTGACTGCTCTCATTAGGGGTCGCCACAGCAGATCATCATCTTCCATATCTTCCTATCCAATGCATCTTGCTCTGTTACAGTACACCCATCACCTGCATGTTCTCTCCTCTCTCACCACTCCTTTTCCCTGGCAGCTCTATCCTTTTCACCAATATACCCAGCATTTCTCCTCTGCACGTGTCCAAACCAATGCAATCTCGCCTCTCTTTGTCTCCAAACCGTCGAACCTGAGCTGACCCTCTAATGTAATCATTCCTAATCCTATCCATCCTCATCACACCCAATGCAAATCGTAGCATCTTTAACTCTGCCACCTCCAGCTCTGTCTCCTGTTTTTTGGTCAGTGCCATCATCTCCAACCCATATAACACAGCTGGTCTCACTACTGTCCTGTAGACCTTCGCTTTCACTCTTGCTGATACCCTTCTGGCACAAATTACTCCTCACATTCTTCTCCATGCATTCTAACCTGCCTGCACTCTCTTTTTCACCTCTCTTCCACAATCCCCATTACTCTGTACTATTGATCCCAAGTATTTAAACTCATCCATCTTCAGAAACTCACCATTCCACTGACCTCCTCTCTCATTTATACACATGTATTCTGTCTTGTTCCTACTGACCTTTATTCCTCTCCTCTCTAGAGCATATCTCCACCTCTCGAGGGTTTCCTCAACCTGATCCCTACTAGCGTTACAGATCACAATATCATCAGCAAACATCATATAGTCCACGGGGACTCCTGTCTAATCTCGTCTGTCAATCTGTCCATCACCATTGCAAATAGGAAAGGGCTCAGAGCCAATCCCTGATGTAATCCCACCTCCACGTTGAATGCATCTCTCACTCCTACTGCAGGCCTCAGCACAGTCACACTTCCCTGATACATATTCTGTACAACTCTTACATACTTCTCTGCCACTCCCGACTTCCTCATACAATACCACAACTCCTCTAGAGACACCCCGTCATATGCCTTCTCCAGGTCCACAAAGATGCAATGCAACTCCTTCTGGATTTCTCTATACTTCTCCATCAACACCCTCTGACCAAACATTGCACATGTGGTGCTCTTTCCTGGCATGAAACCATGCTGCTGCTCACGAATCATCACCTCCCTTCTTAACCTAGCTTCCAATACTCTTTACCATAACTTCCTATAACACAAGCCACTGCAGCCAACCTGCTCAATTTTTAAAGCTGCAGCTAACCTGACTGCTTCTAGGGCCCTATACAATTTTTTTTTTCCTTTGTGGAGTCAATGGAGGATCTAATCAGTGCTCTCGAGAGACTGAGTGAGGAGTCTGCGTGTCTGGGCTTGCAAGTAACCTGGATAAAAACCAAGATCCAGTCCTTTAATGACCTCTTGGGCACAGTCATCAGCAGTGTGTCTGTCTGCGGAGAGACTGTCGACCTCGTTGAGAGGTTTATTCACCTCAGCAGTGACATTCATGTTTCTGGGGACTCTTCCTATGAAGTCTGTAGATGGATTGGGAGATCATTGAGGGTCATGAGGTTGCAGAAAAGGGTGTGTGGTGCTCCCGATATCTTTGCAAAAGGACGAAGGTCCAAGTCTTTAGAGTCTTGGTGCTTCTGGTTTTGCTGTATGGTTGCAAGACATGGACGCTATCCAGTGACCGGAGACGAAGACTGGACTCCTTCGGTACTGTGTCTCTTCAGAGAATCCCTGGGTACTGCTGGTTTGACTTTGTGTCGAATGAGACCTGAAAAAGGCACATTACCTGCACTGTGAGGGAGAGTCAATTACGGCACTACAGCCATGTGGGACGTTTCCCCAAGGTTCAACCGGCTCACAGGATCCTCAATGTTGAGGACCATAGCAGCTGGACCAGGAAAAGGGGATACCCACATAACACCTGGCTGCAGCAGATAGATGGTCATTTCCGGGGGTTAGGACTAGACTGCTATGTGTCTGGGGGGTTGCCAGCCAGGATCTCAAGCTGTTTCATCATGTGGTGGGTGCATGCTCAAAACCTGACTTGACCAGTATGTGGGCTTAAAATGAATTTGTATTTCCACCTTTTTTCATATGGTAAAGTGCCTTTTGATTTTGATGCATATTAACACAATGTAAACGGATGTACTTTGCTTTAGCCGCAAATTTTGTGCGTCTTGACTGCTTATCTCAATTGACTTGTGCGCTGACATAATTTTTTTACCTTAAGGCGGACTTCAGTCCCACAGCTGATGGTAGTCTTCGCAAAATCACTGCAATGTTCGTGAAAAGAAAAGCTGATAAAAACAAAAGACAGTTTCAAGAGACGCACAAGGCAGAATACAGTAATCCCTCCTCCATCGTGGGGGTTGCGTTCCAGAGCCACCCGCGAAATAAGAAAATCCGCGAAGTAGAAACCATATGTTTATATGGTTATTTTTATATTGTCATGCTTGGGTCACAGATTTGCGCAGAAACACAGGAGGTTGTAGAGAGACAGGAACGTTATTCAAACACTGCAAACAAACATTTGTCTCTTTTTCAAAAGTTTAAACTGTGCTCCATGACAAGACCGAGATGACAGTTCAGTCTCACAATTAAAAGAATGCAAACATATCTTCCTCTTCAAAGGAGCAAACAAATCAATAGTGCTGTTTGGCTTTTAAGTATGCGAAGCACCACGGCACAAAGCTGTTGAAGGCGGCAGCTCACACCCCCTCCGTCAGGAGCAGAGAGAGAGATAGAGAGAGACAGATAAAAAAATCAATACGTGCCCTTCGTGCTTTTAAGTATGCGAAGCACCGTTCAGCATGTCGTTTCAGGAAGCAGCTGCACAAAAGATAGGAAACGTGAAGATAATCTTTCAGCATTTTTAGACGAGCGTCCGTATCGTCTAGGTGTGCGAACAGTCCCCCTGCTCACACCCCCCTACATCAGCGCAAGAGAGAGAGAGAAAGTAAGCTGGGTAGCTTCTCAGCCATCTGCCAATAGCGTCCCTTGTATGAAATCAACTGGGCAAACCAACTGAGGAAGCATGTACCAGAAATTAAAAGACCCATTGTCCGCAGAAACCTGCGAAGCAGCGAAAAATCCGCGATATATATTTAAATATGCTTACATACCCGCGATGGAGTGAAGCCGTGAAAGGCGAAGCGCGATATAGCGAGGGATTACTGTATATGATAGTGATGAGTACAGAGGCACCTCTGTGTTTTATTTGTAAAGAAAATGTGGTGGTAGGTGTTTGTTGACATATTCCAGTCTGTGTTGAGTATATAAAGTGCAATTTGTGGCTTGTGAAAAAATTGACACCCTGACTTAGATTAACTGATGTAAATATGTTGTGACATGCCCAATGAACAACACCAAATCCAAATACTACAGAAGGAACTGAATTACAATTATTCCCATCACACCACTTATAGGATCACACATAAAAAAAACTATACAAAAATTACAATGTAAATCAAATTTTAGTGTCCTGTAATTACAGGAAATGACTTTGTTTGCCTTCACATTTGGTCTCAGTGACTACTAAGGCTGCTAACTGATAACCAGCTAAAAAAGGTTTCTCTTCAGGTGTGTTATTTTTATAAATGAAGAAAAACAGTCAAATGCTGCTACAAAGGTCTCCTGACAGTTCAATTAGTCAAGAACCATGCAGCATTTCTCAAGAAATCCAGCACTGCAAGATTAAACAATGAACATGGCAGCAATTCCAAAACATAGGTTATGGTATATGTGAGCTACACTCACAACATTTTACATCTTAAATTGATATTCCCTTCCTGTGTGCACTCAGGAATAAAAGAAAAAAAAAAATCAATGAAACCTTGAAGTTTCACAAGTTATAAAATAATAACTGAAGATTGGGGGCTCCTCATTAAGTTCCGATCTTTTCAAACAAATAAAGGGGAGCATACAGACATTTGTCCACATCTGTACTAGTAAGTGTCAGGAGGGGTAAGGGGAATAATCCTGAAATTCCTGTACTTGTCATTTTAGAATTTGGACTTTTCGGTACTTTTCCAGTTCCAATGTACTGCACAACCCTATATGCAAATGAAATTTTGCTCAAAACCCTTGCTGAATGACTTGATATGTAGCCCAGTTGATTTTAGGTACCATAAATATACAAAGTTAACCATTTATTTAAGGTTTAATACCGCTGTAGAACATATTTTAAGGAAAGAAATCTACACTCATATATGACAACCATATATTCCAACCCACTCAGCATTTAGCTCATGAAAGATATTAAGAATCCAGACCTTTAGAGTACTTTATTAGCTGTCTATGCATCTTTTGAAGTGCTCTCTCTCATACATGATTAGTTATTTCACTTATTAAAAAGACATAGATATACCCAAAAAAGCATTTTCATTTACTTATACCCTATTACTAAAGTCAAGTTCCAAATAATAAAGTGGGTATAGAAACTGCATTATTTAGTTTGGTTGCAAAACTGAAACTGAAGAGACTTTCCCACAATGCCTCACATTTGTAAAACATTCTGCAATGGAAATCAAAGCAGTGGGCACATTCCTAAGTAATAAATCTCATAAAACTTTCAAAATATCAGCCACTTGTACTTACCACTTTTGAAGAGAAAAAAAATAAATAAATATTTTATTCTAAATAATGACTTCAAAGATGTCTGTATTTTGTAAATGGTAGTCAATTTACAATTGATATCACAAAATATATACAGGTAAGAAAAGCCTATATCCTAAATAAAACAGTAACAAACTCAAAAACTACATTTAAGAAATTATAAATACTAACAGTAGGCATAGGTTTTAAATGAAACACATGTCACTTATTTCCATACACAGAACTAGTACAATGTTGTAGAAGTCATAAGCAAAGCAAGGATATACAACTTACTTTCACGTTAAGTGGTATCTTACTAAACATTAATCATAAAGCTAGAAGTAGTCTGCAAACTGTAAAAGCAAATAAAAAAACTTTTAAAAGTTTCAGACAGCAGCAATATTACAGAGAAGACTGAAAAAAATCATACAAAACAAAACAGACAAATCTTCAAAACACAGTTTCATAAAGACAAAGTTATACACAATACAGGCTAAAAGAACATTTACTAAAACCACAAAATTGGTGACTCTCCAAGAAAGCAAATAAATAATTAAAAAAGCAAACAAAAATGGTAAGTACAGGTAAGATTCCGTTACAACAAATATCTTTACAATGGAATTTTCATTACAACGAAGCATTTTTATGGCCCCGACAGTTTCCCCATATGACACGAGTCTATAGAAATCTTGTTACTATGAAATACATTTAGCAGATACTTTTATTACAATGAAGTGCCCAAAAGACCTTAAAATGTCTAAATGAATCACCCACAAAGCAGTTAGTTCTTTGGTCACAGCTTAATTGGGCACAACTATCCCCAAACAAAAACACTGTACATTTTTTTTCTTTCTTCAAACTTTCCGCGTACTGTTTTTGTTTTCGGTGGTTTTCAGTGATACCTTTCCTTATTGCTCATCAACATTTGAAAAACATCCACTGGAATTTAACTCAATGTCACCCTACAGAAATGGCAGACATGAAAAAACAATAACAGTTCATATTAGGAAAAAAAAAAAACCTCTCGATTGTGGAAAAATGAAAAAAGAAGTTGCCAAAGAATTCGGAATTTCGCCATCAACACCGTCAACTTTCTTGAAAGGCCAAGCAAAAAAAGTAGAAAAATCTCGGGTTGCAAACATATGCGAACTGCTGCATTTGAAGACGTCAAAACAGCAGTTTTTATGTGGCTCAGTGATGCTCGTTCAAGAAACATTCCTATTAATGTGGCACTCATTCAAAAAAATGTGAGGTTTCTAAACTCTCTTGGAACTTTGCCCAACTGGACAACACGCCGAAGAGCGTCCCGAAGTACAATCACCGCCTCTGTGGAAGACTGTTTATCCATTGCCGGGGCAACAGCAGGCTGTGGCTCTTCACCGAAGCAAACAGAAAAGATCTCGATGGCTGATGCAAGGAACATTGTAAATGCAGGGAATCGTATTACCTGTACTTGACCACTAACCTAGCCACATCCCTGCCTGACTGTTATGTCTGTGTATAGGAGAGTGGCAGATCCCGCTACAATAAATAACCATGCTGTTCCTGTTTCAAGCTGAATAAGGCTGGTTTTGCTAAAGTACTGAGACTCAGCCTTGTGTTTTGGGGTGCAAGACAGGGACTTAGAGTGACCCCGATCTTTTAGTTTGCTGTGGAGCTTCACTGAAGCCCTGTGAGCCTGCTGTTCTCCTGCCCCCGGCAACAGACAAACAATCTTCCATAGACGCAGCAATCGCACTGCAGGACGCACTTCAGCGTGTCGCCCCATTGGGTGGGGGGTGTGGATCCCAAAAGAGTTCAGAAACCTCACCATATGAAGAAGAAGAAAAGGACGATTCAGCTTCTGTTTGATAACTGTGCTGCCCACGACATGCTTCCACATTTAGATAATGTTCGCGTTGAATTCCACCCACCCAATTGCACAGCAGTGCTTCTGCCATTGGATTTGGGCATCATTCGCAGCCTGAAAGTGTATTATCGCCAGGAAATGCTGAGAAAAATTTTAGTCAGCATAACTTGTAGACAGGAGGATATTAAAATTAACATAAAAGAAGCTATTGAAATGATTGCAAACGCCTGGAAGCAAGTTAAAGAAAGCACTATAGTGACAAATACAGAATCTCATTACTACGAAATTTTCATAGCAGTTCGTTGTAACGGAATTTTACCTGTATGTGCAATAAGCATAAGTTTAATATGTCACTGTGCTCTGTGCAAATATATCTTATACAGTATATCTGCTTTGTTCTACTCACATGCACAGCTGACACAGAGCCAGATTAAGCACATAGGTTCACAATATAGAACGGTTAGGCAAGCAGTATCACATAAGACAGATTGGAACAAATGGAAAGCGTGCAGATGCTGTGTACTATTTCTATCTGTTTAAGTCAGCATGGAACGGTATCCTTGTTTGGAAGTGCATATTCACCTAAGGGAGGACCTGCACATGAAGAAAGAGTATAAAGCCTTGGAACATTGCCCGGCACACAGTTGAAGCCGATGGACAGATGAGAGATTATCCCATCATTTGAGTACTGAGAAAAGCGCTATATAAATGTAATGAATTATTATTATTATTATCCAATTCTGAAAATGCCTTCCACTGCACCAACGAATATCGACAGATTCAACACCTCGGGCCCCCACTCCCGGACTGGGTTTTGTCATTGGCTTCCTTCATCTGTTATGCAGCATAAGCCGACATTAAATAAAGCTAAATTATTTCTCTTGCATGATTTCTTACCACCGTATCACTTGGGAGGGGTATCAGCTTTTATTTTATATCTATATAGATTCAGGTTACATAACATGCCGCAATCACGAACACTAACGATCATAACACATATCCATCCATCCATCAATTGTCTCCCGCTTATCCAAGGTTGGGTCGCGGGGGCAGTAGCTTGAGCAGAGATGCCTAGACTTCCCTCTCCCCGGCCACTTCTTCTAGCTCTTCCGGGAGAATCCCAAGGCGTTCCCAGGCCAGTCGAGAGACATAGTCCCTCCAGCGTGTCCTGGGTCTTCCCCGGGACCTCCTCCCGGTTCGACGTGCCCGGAACACCTCACCAGGGAGGCGTCCAGGAGGCATCCTGATCAGATGCCCGAGCCACCTCATCTGACTCCTCTCGATGCGGAGGAGCATAACACATATACTAAGGAAAAATAAACTCAGATTAAATAATTCACAATTAAGATCACATCTAGCATATTTTCTATAATTGTTTTGCCGTGCTTACAAGAAAATGAGAAACTGTTCAGATAAGAGCAACCCAGTGGATCCTGGAGTAAATGTAAGATTCTGTTCAGAGAGCCTAAAGGACTAAACCTTATTAGTTATGAAGAAGGCAATATATGAAAATAATCCAGGTCTTTAAAATTGTCAAGGCATTATTAAAGAATTCTGGTGAACCAACTTTAATTTCAATAGTGAACAACAGAGTAGTCATTCAGCTTGGAGGCTAAGTAGCATTTCGTCATACATAGAGTTATGGAAATTAAAAACATGTTCAAGTGGAAAACCCAGCACCTTGATGAAGTAAATAGTTTTAACATTTGCAAAACGTAATTATACACTTTTCTTAAAGGTTTACATTTTAACAGTATTATAAAGGGGGAAAAAAGATTATATCCTATACACATACTGTAACAACTTGTACAGTTAAATAATAATTTTAACTCACTGTAAAAATAATTCCCCTTAATTCACCTAATTATTTATGTTAATTCACTAAATAACAGTAACAATACATATTAAAGTGCAGCAAGCAAACTAAGATAATAAAAATCGCTGCAGATTAAACCTTCAGGCAACAAAATAAATGCAAGCATTCTTAACAACAACATTCTCTGAGGTTAGACAAAAAATTTAAAAAAGATTAATATTAAAGCAAAATATTAAATGAACATTATCATTCTTTCAGTTGGAAAACAGGTGAGAGACTTTTTTGTTAATGCCCTTCTTAGAACAAAAAAGGCCCACTTTGTTTTATTCTCAAGAGAACACAAGACTAAGGAGAGTACCATCTGCAAAAGTAAATGCTCAGATAAATGCTTCACCTACAATTAGAAGCAATATGATGAGGCACATATACTTTTAGTTTTACGTGAAAGTAAAGCCGTTATGTAAGCTCTGTACACTTAACAACTAAAATATTAAGGTATTAAAATGACATTAATGGCCAACAGTATTTTTTAAACCACAGTAAGCAACTTAAAAAGATTTTATTGCTATAAATTAAAAGGCACTAAATCTACAAATAAAGCCATTATTTCTATCACCAAGCATGCAACTAAGGTTACAATGTAAAAATTATATATCAAGTTCCAACAAATGTATATAATGAGAAGGATTCCTTGAAGAGAAACCTTCAAAAATAACATGACAAAAAAAAAAATCCTCATTTGCAAGACTGTTTCTCTCTCTATTGGTTTCTACAGGATCAAATAACTTGCTTGAACATCTGTCACAATTAATGATTAAGCTTAAATGCTGGCTTATCTGCCTTTCTAAAATTATGTAACAGAATAAACACTCCCATATTCTGGGAGAATTAATAATAGTAAACATGTCTTTACTTTATATAATTATTAGAAGCTTTCAATATGAAATACGCAACACACTTTAAATCTCATTTTGGAATAGTGGGTGAAAAGAAGGTCATACATGGAGGAATGCAAAAACATACTTGCATACTACAGCCATATACTTGCAAAGCAAATTCACTTCAAACATTTTAACAAAGGTCAAAGGTGCAACTATATATGTCACTGGGGAAAGA
Organism: Erpetoichthys calabaricus; assembly: GCF_900747795.2. Taxonomy (NCBI): domain Eukaryota; kingdom Metazoa; phylum Chordata; class Cladistia; order Polypteriformes; family Polypteridae; genus Erpetoichthys; species Erpetoichthys calabaricus. Next base: position 53,144,632 of record NC_041396.2, on the reverse strand, counting down.
TGAGGTTACGATTGCAAGACAAAATGACATTGCCTCCTCCCTTTGAAGTGGGACAAGAAAATTTCACTTCAGTTCTAAGCATACATTTGACTGGAAATTTTGCATTAATTTTCCATTTGACAAAGTTATTGATAGGGGTGAAGATATACAATTTTAACCAAGTAAGACAACCCTACAAAATTAAGAGGAATTGCAGAACAGCAATTTGGTCACAAAATGCCTTTACTGAAAATAGCCACACACTGTTACATGGTATGAAAGTCCCTTGTTTAATATACAAAAGCACAGATAGGTAAATTGCTCGCTAAGATGATATTAACCTTGCCAATTTGGCAATTTTTTGGCTTCAAAGCAAATTAGCATAGTGGGCAAAACATTTAGCCAAAGTTATTAGGGCCCTATTATTTCCGCGATGTGGAAAACACAGACAGAATCACGGAATTAACGCTTAAAAATGGACTTTAGATTTAAAAATGGAAATGCGTGGAATTTAGAGACCGAAGGGGTGACTGTTACAAAACTTCCCAATAAATTAAACGATTAAATAATCTGTATTGAGAAAAGCGCTATATAAATGTAAAGAATTATTATTATTAGTTCTATCATTCAGATACAATTTTCTAGTTTTGTTGTTTTTGAAGCAAACACAATTCTTCGTAGAAATTCAGTCATGCCACTATCTGTTTGTATGCGTGTTTCCTGCGTGTTTGCTCGTTAAAGGCACGCAAATTAGCTAGCTGCACGAGACAGAAATGTCAAAGCAAGCAGTATCAGTTACCCAAACTACTGAGAAAAAAACTAAGAAACACGATCTTAACTGCACATTGAGGGCACAGCAATATCCCAATCTGGACAACTTTCTGCAAGTTTTGCCGGCATACCATGGACTGGACACGAAAAGATGCTTGCAAGGACCACATCAAATCTAAAACCCAAATCTAAAAACAAGGAGAAATTAAGATCAAAAATGTGTTTCCCTTCAGGTAACAACAGAAGAAACAACAAAATCGTCAGATGTCAGATGCCAGTTTGTGTCAATGCGAGTCAGACATACCGCTCAAAAAAATGACGAAGATGCATCCTCTCTTTAATAAGCAAGGAGGCACGCTGCCTGAAAATGAAAGCAGTCTTCGTCAAACTCATTTGCCCTGTGTCTTTGAACAACATATGGACACCGTTCTTCGAAAGATTCGTGGCAAGAAAATTTATTATGTTGTAGTTGATGAAACCACTGCTAGCTGAGACCACATAGTTCTCAATATAGTGATAGGTGAGTAAACATTTGGTTGTAAGATAGTTCTTTTATGTAGGCAGTTCTAATTGTACATGATGTATTTACTGTGAATCATTTAACAGATTAAATTATATTTAACCGGTATTAACAGTCTTTCCTTTAGAAAAATGCTATTAATGAATGGCACTGGTTAATGGGTTCCCTTTTAAAAAATATCAACAATGTTTCTGGATTTAATAAATATTTTGCCTCAAGGTGACGAGGCACGCAAGGTCCACATTTGACTCTTCTGTTATAAACTCAGCACCTTCAAACCTGGGCAGAAGAACAGGCTACTCCTTAGATGCAACAAGCCCGTAAAAGCGGGTCACACTCTCTTTTTTCTGTTTAATTCCTGGATTTAGCGTCTTGCAGGTTAGTTTGCTTTTGTTTTATAATTATTTTAAAATATGCAGTAGATGATGCTACAGATGTAATGATGGACGTTTTCAATCTGTAAACATTTAAGGTTTAAGAATCATTAGAAATAATTTAAATAATTACAATTATAGTTACTGAAGACCAGTACTTTTTGGCAAATGTTATCTTTATGGAGAGCTGCAAGTTTTCCAACTTTTCTGAGGCACCACTTCAGTCCCTTTACAACATTTTAGCAGTGGTTACAGACGATGCATCATACCATCTGAAAGCATATCAGGAAGTTCTAAAAGGGGTTATACCTAACAGTGTAAATTCAACCTGCTTGTGTCATGTCAACAGTTTGGTAGGAGAAACCTGCCAGCACTATAAATACTTCAGTGAGGTTGCATCACTTGTGATTTGGGTAAAGTGTGCCTTCTTCAAGAAGCCTGCCATGAAAAGGAGATGGGCAACCTTCTTGTCCCTGAAAGAAATTGTGCTGACCAAGGCATGCCCCCTGGTTTGAATCAGTAGGGTACCACACTGAACACATTCACCTCTACAAAATGTTCTTTCTAGCCGAGAACCCATCAGCTCAGGCTGTAACAAATATCCTAGACCCTAAAAATGAAGTGAACCGTCATCTTAGAAGGATGCATCAAACTAGTAACAGCTCTTACAATTCTGGAGGTCACTCCCTGTTCTACTGCCATCTCAGCATACAGCATCATGAAGGATCTGGGCTCCTACCTGATGAATGGAACTGCAAAGTAAGGTTCAGTTGTGCTAGTGTGCGGTTTCACTAAAAGGAATGTAAAGGTCAATTTCACTATTGTTTGTTTTGTTGTAGCTGTTACTACTTTCTTACAGTCAGTCAGTCATCTTCCAACCCGCAATATCCTAACACAAGGTCACCGGGGTCTGCTGGAGCCAATCCAGTTAAAAAAAAAAAAGTAAAAACCCAAAAATCCGAATCAAGGAAACCAAAAATCAAAAAGGAATTTGTGAAAAAATAAAATGGATTCCATAGGGCCCTAAGTTATTTGTCAACTAAGCAAAAACATTATTGTTACAAAATTCACAAACAACACAGTCATTGCACAGCCATTTGTGCCTAAACCATCTACCAGACTATGCAAGTCAGTCAACACCACTAGAACGAGTGCTAAAGGCTAATCTCAGCTGACAATTATTGTTACTTTTCAATTTAAAAAAAAAGAACATATAAGCAGGAAAATACGACATAGCCAAAATGTAGCACAACCGTTTTATTCATATTTATGGTAATAAATGGCAATAAATTATGTTTGATTTACTCATTCTCTTTAAAAAAAGGTGAAGATTTAAAGCATAAGGTTTTTAATGTCAGCCTTCAACTTATTCCAAATGGCAAACTTACCAATGCAGGTGATGCTACGGTTTTAGCCTGGAGTATTAAGTGGTATCCCTTTTAGTTGTAATAATGCATGTCAAATTCTTTTAGAACATTGATGGGAATATGTGACCCATCAATTGTACCACCACATGGATGAAACCTCATCTCCTTTCAAAGCCAACATCACTTCTCTTGTGGAAGACTGATGTACACTTCCTGCAGAGCTGATCACAGAGCACAAAATGCACTGGCTTAATGATGGTGTGCCTATTACAAGAAGACTGGATAAGGTGTTAAAGCAAGCACCAGTGCCAAGATACCAAAAAGCTAGTGTGATATGCTTTTTGTTAGGTACACGTTTTCAAAATTACATGTTTTCTTCCCAGCAGAAGCTGCATGAACACGGAAAAATATGAGGCAATGCATACTACTTTTTGTTGTTGACGGTGTACAATGCTGGAAATTACAGTATGTTGATAGCAGGATGAAAACTGCCTGTTGGAATTTCCATTTGTTACTGTAGTGTGATAATAAAATAATAATGCAATTACGCCGACCATATTATTTTTCATGATGAACAATATGGATTTTGTTTTAAAAGCAGCAAGTGGTCACACTGTCACATAAATTCATTATGTATACAACTCAAAAATTGGTCATGATGCAATGAGAATCACTTTATAAATGCACCATGGCACCTGGAATCATAATTGCATCGAATCACAGTGATACTTAGTGATTTCAGTTCTGGCTTAAGACTGCTTTTACATTCTTCTGCAAAAGCAAACAATATTTGGAATCTTTAGGCACTGTTTGTTTTTCTTTATGTTAACCCAATTTAGTTCACACATAGCCAAGTTCCAAACATATTTACAGTTCAAAACTGATGATTACAACTAGCCATTTGAAACTTCAATCACTTTATTGTGCATGGGGCACATTAACTGCTCCGATCAATGATGAAGTTTACAGCAGTCCGAAATGAAAGCAGCCATGAATAAGTAATAATCATTTAATAGATGTGCTTTGTGTTACAGGAGTCAGACTAACAACAAGCAAAAGAACAATAGAATTTTCTGTGACCAATGCTTTATTTAAGATGTGAGTCAGTGAATGTGCAAGGCCATTAATAGATCACATTTAGCATCAGTGGCCTCTGAAGTAGCAAAGCAATTACAATTGTTTTCATTATTTCCAGGGTGCCCGTTCAGTGAGCATAATATAACTTGAAAGTTAATGTTGTGGCTGTTTTATTTACTTTTAGACCAATCTTTATCAGATGAAGATATGTACAACTATGTTTCTACAGTATTGCAGGTAAATTCAACATCTTATTCTGAATTTGACATATGTGCCACATGTCTTTGTAATGTAACCAATTTACGTTTTGTTTGATATGAATTTTTTCTACATCTTAGATTTATTGGAAAAGCACAGACAAAGTAGTTTAACCACATTTCTTACATTCAAAATGCATACATCTGCACTACCTACATCCAACGTGTGCTTTTAATTGGACTCTCTTATTTAAGCAAGTTATTTCCCAGTTTTAAGACTTGGTGCCAATCCAGAAATGAAACAACAGGATTTGCTAAATTATTAAAATGTAACAAGAATGTAATGTATATTTAATTGTATTTAGTTATGTTTAATTTTATGTTTTATTTTACATGGAGATAATTTAATGTTGTCATTTTTTATCGTTGCTTGAGATTTTCTTCATAATCAATTTTTATTCTGCTTTTCCAGGTGTTCCTGTTATTTAATGTAATTTAGTGGGTCTGACACAGTACTAGCTGCAGCCTTTCAGAATTCATTGCCATTTGCCCCAGTGTCTACTCTGTTGTTATCATTACTAAGAACCAGTTAATTAAAACTTCATAGCAAAATGGTGAATTAACAAGAAAAGTATTTAAATGTATGCCAAAAATACACACATTTCTAAGCTTCCTATACATGTAAATCTCATACTGTTTATTTTTGAACGTACAATAAAAAAAGATAAAAAAGAACCAGCTGAACTAATTTTAAAAATTAGGTCAATTAAAAGTAAAAATGACTTTCTGATTATGAAACTGGCTGGAAAACAACCCTGCAGGTCTTGGGGTCCCCCACGACTTAACATGAAAACCACTGCACCAGGTAAAGGGATAAACTGATTGTAAATCTCTATTCATGTTGTTGTAACCATAGCCCTTAATTACAATACTCCTACTGCAATTCTTCCTGTTACCTGCTAATTTTTATTGATAGATTAAGCAAAAACTTCTAATGTTGATGAAGAAACTCGAGCTTTTCAAATCATATGTATGTAGCGAGCATGCCTACAAAGATAAGAATAATTCAAAAACCTGAATTAGAAAAAGAATAATTTTTTTTTTTAACGAAAAACATTGCTAAACAAAACATTGCTAAACAAAAATAAAATAAAATTACAGTATTATGTAATGACTGATTTGTGTTATGTCACAAATTTTTACTCTATTATTATAAAGCATTACTCTCATAAAATATCCATTTTATACGGGGGGAGCTAATTTATTTAGTGTAATTGCCAAATGACATGCAGTCCGGTATTCAAACTTGATAAAAATAAGATTTGAATATTCAAATTAAAATTAAGTAAATTCGAATATAGTCAAAATTAGGTTAATGATTCTGGATATTACACATACGTCTGTACATACTTTTTTGATACTTTATTATTATGGAATGGCCATAGGAAGAAAAAGACAAATAGTCAAAAAAAGAGAAAAAAATTAATCACAGTGGTACCTGGGTAAATGGTATTTAAATACAAGAGTCAATTAAATCCTGTGCACCTGCACTGCCATCTTTTCTTTCAATCTAGTAATGATGGATTGGTGTAAAAGCCCTTCTTGGAAAAAAAGATCCATAGAACCAGTCACAAAAAGGAGTTGAAATTATACAAGTCACAAGTGCAGGCACCATTCTTACATACATTATTATTAAAATTTGTAATAATCTTGTCTGAAGAAGGGGCCTGAGTTGCCTCGGAAGCTTGCATATTGTAATCTCTTTTAGTTAGCCAATAAACGGTGTCATTTTACTTAACTTCTCACTGAATACCCCAAGACAGTATAATCCCGTCTGTCCTATAGTCTCTCTACAGCCCCACTAGTCCACTTATGCACTGCTTTTATTTATTTTTGGTTTAGCTGATTTCAATTTCTGTCTATATGATATGACAAGAAATATCATGGCAGGGTCAGAGTTGTCCAAAGGGACTTGTGAAATGGCATGGTAAGCCTCATAAATACTGCTATGATAGTGATTCAGAGTTTTCTCCTCTCTAGTTCCACATTTTCACCAGCTGTTTGTATTTGGGTAGCTCAGATACCAACGAGGAATTATTAAAGTCACCCAAGATAATAACTACATAATCCCGGTATTTAATCTCAGCAGCTAAGACGTGGCCAAAAGACACATTGCAGTAATGATATTTGATTGAGGGAGCACATACTGTAAACTACAATTCGAACAGATGTGAATTCTATAGGCAGGTACAACAGTTTCTAATTAATTGTTAGAAATTCGAAATGGGGCGAGCATCTTCTTCTCATCACTTTATCAACAATTTGTTATGTACAGATGTTAAAGTAACACACTTTGCCACCCTTAGGTTTGATACATTGGTCATAACTTTGATCGTCTCTAAAAGACTGTACCCAGGAAGACTGATAGCCTAATCTCAAATTAAAATCAGTCGACCAAGTCTAAGTAAAACAAAACACTGAAGTGAGTGAATAGTCTAGAGTTTAATAGTCCAAGTTTAATCTTATGTCTAATTTTACACGGCGTGTGTATGCCACAACAGTATCACTAAAGCGTTTAAATCAGAAAAGTAACATGTTAGTGTGTTAGAAAGTAGTTTGATGATTCATGCTGGCATTGATTAAATGCCTTGTATCTTGTATGTTGTGTACTTTCAATTCATATACAGTAATCCCTCCTCCATCGCGGGGGTTGCGTTCCAGAACCCCCCGCGAAAGGTGAAAATCCGCGAAGTAGAAACCATATGTTCATATGGTTATTTTTATATATTTTAAGCCCTTATAAACTCTCCCACACTATTATAAACATTTTCCGCACAATTATACAGCATAAACCCTTTGTATTCTCTTAGATATTAGGTAAGATTCGTTGAAATTATATGTAAACACAGTTTATATATAGTAAAACCTAAATATTATTTTAAAGATATCGAGCGTCTCCGATATCACATATGTTACAGTCATTACGACAGACAGGCCACCAGCAATAAATATGTACAATGCAAGAAAAATTGCATACAGTAAAATGTGTGTACAGTGACACTAAACTACGTACATGTAATAAGTACTGTACGTAGATAATTAATTATGGTTACTCATCAACAATGACACGACAACTTGTCTGATAACGATGAGTTTAATTTTACTGCACAACAAAGGATAGCGTTACAGCTTTTCTAAAGGAGCCTCTTCAGGTAACTGTGTAGCACTGCCGTTGTTCTTCTTCCAGCACTCTTCAATCCAAATTCCTAAAGCAGATTCCATCCAGACTACTGCCTTATCACGTCCACTTGCAACTCGTTTTGCGCCCTGGTTAAAGGACACTGCGGCCGTAGATCTTATATGCTTTTCCTCCTTTTTAACTCTTTTAGGGCTAATTTTTTTTTTGCTTCTTTTCTCCCAGGGCTGAATATTTTTCCAAAAACTAACATTTTTTAAAAAAGAACACAAAGCAATTGTTTAACATATCAAATCAACAAAAAATATTTCCTTTTGACAAATGTTACTGTCTTGCATGTTGTATGAGCCTGCATACTCTCTGATTTCACATACATATCACATACATTTTACACAGCAAAGTCTGATCTCGCTCAAAGCAGCCAATTTCAGTCATTGCCACATTGCACTCCTTACAATACGTGTTGCTTTGGTTCCTATTTTTCAATTGTCTGTTGCTGCACTTTCTCACATATATTGTTAGTGTGTACTGTAGAGAGACAAGTCACCCATTTGCCATCGTGCCATGCCACTGCCACCAAGTTTTCTGCCTGCATGAAAACCGTATTGTCACCTCTTTTCATCTTCTGAAACTTTATGAACTTTATGTATGGCATTATAGCCTGGCTCACCCCATGGGATTTGCTTCTGTTTATTACAGAAGTGAATAAAACTTTGCAGCAGCACGTACCTAAGCCACCAGGGGACAAAACACGTTTGGACCAATGGTCCCTGAAGTTATATCACCAGTTCTGTCCCATCTCTATTTGTAATGCCACAGCGCGCTTCATCTCGTCTTTCGTTGTGGGTTTCCACTTTGAAAAACGAGAACGCAATGCAAACGCAGCCCGCGATTCAAAAAAAATCTCTGCCTACCTGTTTGTCTCGTCTGACAGTAGCTGAAAAGCAGCATCAGGAGAAAGCAGCCTGAAGTACAGCAGCTGGTGATCTGTCGTGTCCAAAAGCAAGCCATGCCGTCTTGTAAACTCCGGTAGCCAGATCGGCTCTCAACGGTTCAATGTATGTGTATTTATCCCATGCGAACCTTGCCGTAGATGCATCGGCTGCGCGAAGGCACTCAACTGGCAGCAGATCCGCTGGCACGGCATCGGCTGGTGTCTGATCAGCTGATGCCTGCTTCTAACTCTCTTGCTCGATCTCCTGATCACTGCCAATAAAGTCCGATTCTGAAAAATCAAGAGTCCGACTCCGCGGTAATGCGCAAAACAACGTCTGCCAAGTGTTTTCTTTTCTGCACTTGCTTCGCTGCCTTTTCACATGTCGGTGCCATCTTGCCTTTGTTTACATTTCGCAACTCACGCACACGCAATGTTTATTTGCTGAGTCAACGAGTCTAGCATTCCTCCAAGCACAGAGGGAATGCCTGTGACGTGACAGTGAGATTTGTCGCCATTAACAGCTGATTGTTGCCCTTTATCCCTGGATGTCGACTTTTGTCGACATTCGCCTTCAACCCCTCCTGTCGACAAAAGTCGACATCCGCCCTAAAAGAGTTAAATAAAAAGAATCGTGGACTCATTGATGCCGTAATGGTGTCCTGCAGTGGTATAGTTGTTCCCTTCCTTCAGCATATCCAAAACTTTTACCTTTTATGCAATCATTTGCATCTTCTGTTGGCGCTTGGACACGGCCCCTGAAGCAGTAGCAGGAGCACGTTAATGTTGCATGAGTGAGATGAGACTTCCTGGTTAATGCAGCACTCCGTCGCAAAGACCCATTGTCCGCAGAAATCCGCGAAGCAGCGAAAAATCCGCGTTATATATTTAGATATGCTTACATATAAAATCCGCGATAGAGTGAAGCCGCGAAAGTCGAAGCGCGATATAGCGAGGGATTACTGTAGTAAATATATTAGTCTAATTACAAATAGGGAGTCAGAGTTGGTGGTATCATAAATTGAGGATTCAGTTTTGTGTATTGACACCACAGCCCTGCATCAGCCTAATCATATTTTCCAAGGGTCAGCTTCTATGATCATTAGCAAAGAAGACAACCTCCAGTTTCTTAAATACACCTGTTTACAGCATATTATGGGGCAGATTTTTCAAGCCAGCTGCTTTGCTCTTGGAAATATATTTGTACTATGAACAGATTTTACACACCGTATATACTCGCAAATAAGTCAGGTCTTGAAACCTAAAAAAAAAAAAAAAAATCGATCATAAACATCAGTCCCCGACTTATACGCCCATTCAAAAATACAACACTTATTTTTTTTTTTTTACATCTTCTTACTTCTTCCAGTCTCACACCAGTTTCTCAGACACATCGAATTTTCTTGCAGCAGCGCAGTTACCTATTTCTTTCGCCACTTTCAACGACTTTTAATTTAAAACCAGCTTCATATTTTCTTCTGATCGAACGCTCCACCGTAGATGAGGGACGCTCTTACGATAAAGGTGTATGAGGGTGTGCGATACAAAAAACACAAAACAGTGCAACATCGCTTCGGAATAGTTTGGGTATTAACATGTGGTCATGTAGGCACAATACATAGGAAAAAAAAAAAAAAAGGCAGTGTGCTCCGTGGTTACTCTCTCAGGTGGGGATTAGCATATCATAATCTCTTGGACCAATAGCTTATATGACCGACATTATAAAATACTGGAAATTATACTGTAAAATCAAGCCCTGACTTATCCGCCGGAGAACTTAAATGCGAGTATATATGGTACTTCTGCAGTACCCAAAAAGTTCTGAACTGCTCCTGAACCTATTCCAGTTCAATCCTGAACTTGAGATCCCTGGCCAACTATTTTCTTATATTAAAACTGTTAAAACAACTACAACAACAGCAAAAGCTGGTTTATCTTCTCATTAAATAGAATGGAAGTTTATTTTCCTTTTGTTGTTGTAACAGCTTAAATTCAATAGCAAAACAGTAGCAGTAAGAAAAAACATACAGTGGACCCTTGACTTACGAGCTCAATTCATCCGCAAGGGCTGGTTGTAACTCAAGTTGGTTGTAAGTCAAGACTATTTTTCCCATAAGAAATAATGGAAATGCCCTTAATGTGTTCCGAACCGCCCACAGCAACACTCAACTTTTTTTAATAGAAAAGGGTTGTATAATGTGCATAATTTACCAAAAACCAGTGCTGGGCGGTATACCGGTTCATTATTTTTTTTATGATATGGATTTTTCTTATACTGCAACACCAGTTTAAATTGCCTAAACGATGTTCGGAACATGGCGCAGCGGCAAACTGTTTAAGTGGGGATCTTTTTCACTGCTACACCACTAAACACAGATTTCTTGCACTAGGGCTCTTTTTCACTGCTACACCACCAAATAGTGGGCGGTAGCATAGGTATGAAAGGTGAAAATGGTGATGAACAGAACAACTTTTGCCGAAAAAAAGAAGTCACATCCGTCGCCTGGAGATACTTTAGTTTTAAAAGGTCAGATGTGTAAATACTGTTTCTATACTACTGGATAATACTGCAAGCCAAGTTGTACTTGTTTTTGTACTTGCTAGTGTATGTTTTGCTTGTATTCATTCTGCGATGTGCTATCGACTCGTTCAGAGATGGGCGCAACTCTGAATGGATGGCATAATTAAACATGTATAACGAAGATATTTTTAAAGTTCTGAACACTCCGTTGGCTAAGTTAATAACTAGTTTTAATTTCACAAAGACGTTTATCGTGTGGTGATTGGTAATTATCGTGTGGTTTTGGTAGAGAGCAGGAATATCATGAAGTGAATGGATTCTGTGCGGTGATTGCTGCATGCGCCTGCTCTTAGTGCGGAGGAAGTCAGTTTAAGAAGCGTAGTGATTAACGACTGGGTCGGGGAACACTTAACACAAGTATTTGATGTGATGCATTAACTTGTGACGGGGTTTGAGAAAATCTAGTAAATTAAACATTGATTTTAGGATGAAGTTTAGTTTACAACATTCTACTTTAATTATAAAATAAACTGAGAATAAAGTGGAAATGTCGACGTTAATCTTGACATAGTCAACATGTCGAATTTATTCTCGACATATAGTTTGTTTTTTTCTTCCGTGGCCATATTTTTTTTTCTTCACAGTGGCCCTAATGCGCTTCCATAGGGCTATACCACAAACAGCATTATAAATGCAAGTTGCAGTTTTTATTATTTATGTATATAACTTAGCTTGAAGCAAGATCCACATTAATGCAGTTTGCCTAAATGATGGTACAGTTGGTAAGATGTCATCACCAAGATTGCACTTGTTTTATTTTATTTTAATTTGGTGAATACTGTGTAATGCACCTGGGCTTGAAGCCTTGAAGTAATGGTGCAACTATCAGTAATACTATTATGTATTTTATTGTTATTATTTATTAGTTTAAATATTATGCAGTTTAATGATGGTAAAATTGTTTAAAAAGTCACTTTAACGTGTCAGTGGACAGAGATTGTTAACATTAACAGAAAGTGTAGTTGGTTTACAAAAAATATTTACTATTTATTCCTTTTCTAAGACTATATGTTGTCAAAATCATAGTTTAAGCTTTTGCAAAATTTGTTCAATTAAAGGTTCTATATTTTGACTGCATCTGTCATGCAATGTGATTCCTTCTCTTTAGTGCCACCCCCCTTGAAAACTATCACTTTATGGGGCCATGCAAACCTGGATTAATACTTGTGTGCACATTAAAATGTCTTTTTGTATGATGTACAATTCTCATAACAGTCTAATAGGTTATTCTTAGCCAGTCTACTGCAGTAATTGCAGTGGAAAATGTGGTTAACATCCACTCATGCATGGGTAAAAAAATACCATCTAATACCGTGAAACTGGCAGAATTTAGAAAAATATCGTGATATAGAATTTTGGTCATACCGCCCACCTCTACCAAAAACACCAATACTTTTTCTAATGTACTAACCAAAAAGTTATAAAAAGTGCCTAGCCTACCAGAAACAACAATTTCATACTGTACTCACCATTTAAGTTGACATATTTGGCTTGCAGGAAGGGAGGAGGAGGAGAATGAAATGGAAGGTGGTTATTGTTTGGAAGGAGTTTCCTTATACAAATCTTTTCTTTGTAAAATTGTCGAGATGGTGGATTTCGACATGCTGTACATATTAGCGAGATCGGTCACACGAACGCCACTCTCATATTTCCACACAATTTCCTTCTTCGTTTCGATTGTGATTGCTTTCTTTACCTTCGTTACCTTCGCTTCCTTCCTTAGCAATTATCGAAATAAATTATATAAATCACTGCACTGACCGAAATTACCTCCACAAACACATGTATCTGGGCTCCGACTGATGCTTACAAACGCTCTCGGCTGTTTGTTTACAATCGCACAAGCGGATACACGTGACCGCATTCGGGTCGTAACGCAAGATGTTGGTCGTAATTCAAAACTAAAATTTTGGTCGTAATGCAAGTTGTTCACATGTCAGGCCGGTCGTATATCAAGGGTCGACTGTACTTGCCTTTCTTACTTTAACATACAGAAATAAACAGTGGTACTTATAGAGGAGCAAATTAAAATATTAAAAATGTTGTAAAATGACTTACGGAAATGGCTTACGGAAATGTTAACTTCTTAAAATAATGAAAATTTTTATTAATTAATGAATATATTCATGATGTAAATAAAGAAATACAATTATGTTTCTTTTGAAATGTACACCGTGTTCTTGCAAGATGTGTGCAGGCAAATTACCCTTGCTCCTCCAAAATACAACAAATTTAATATCTTCTGCTCGCTCAGGGTCAAAATATTTTGTAGATGTGTCAATGATAACATTATGTTTGTTAAAAGTGTGGACAACAGGTGAACCTCTCTTGAGCTACCCACACACCAAAAATGAACACTAAGGAGGCCAAACTAAAACAAAAAATGGCATTTACTTAAAAAGAAAAATGTAAAAAAAGGACAAACAAGGAATAACAGAAGTACACAAACAATCAAAAAAATCCAAAAATACCACTTTGAGCCCTCCTACACAGGTCTTGCATCATGTCTGTCATATACCTAGCTCACTGCCCACCTCAGCTGCACAACAAGCCCTGTGTCCCATACCTCCTGTAACTGTCTTTAGGATTTGCTAAGCAATGTGAATCTGTGATTGAGATCAAACCCACAGAACCGTAGCCACTAGACCATACTACATTTTAATTCAAGCACCATTTAAGCTCTTTATCTCTTATTTAATTATAGATGATGAAAATTGAAATTTTAAGTTCAGGACCCTGTAATATAGATGAGCAGAATATAAATCAGTGAACATAGGCATTAGAAACAGATTTCAAACATAGAAAGGCAATTTCAGACTATCTGCAATCTGCACTTCATACGATTAAAATTATCCTCAATGTCAAAATAAGCATTAACTATTCTGTGCTCTGAAACTGCAGTTTTCTACATGCATTTCAGTTTTAGACAGTGTTGTGTTCAATTATGAAGAAATAATTTACAGCTATGCAAAAACAACACTACTTCAATTTATACTTTGTATAGGTTCTAAAAAAACTTTTAAAACTCTTAATAATTGCAGGGCTTTGTTCTGTAAAGCAAATTATTTACTACACTTATCTGGACTTTAGCAATATACTTTTGGTAAGGCAATACAAATACACAAGACAGAAAGGCCATTCAGAGTTCAGGAACATTTCCACAAAACCTCTGAGGATCTCATTGCCTTGATGCTAATGAGACCTACAACAAATATTGCCATAATAAAGCCCCTTTTAATGCTAAATACACTAGAGCCACCCCATACCTTATAGGCAATATTTAAAATCTGTAAATTGATTCTATATTTGACGAACAACTAATGCAGAATAGTACACCAGACTGTGCCACTATTCTTCAAACATCAAATTGATGAATTTGGAATAGCCTGAAACCATCCCAAAAGTCTACATTAACATTAATCTTACAAACCTATTTTATAAATACATGATAGAGACATAGGGACTGCAAGGAATGCACGTCTTGAATTGATCCACTGGAGGCATTATGACTTAACAAAAATCACTTCTCTATATTCCATTCTATCATATGCAGAAATTTCATTTTTTTAAACTCTACCCTTGTGTGAAAAAATGTTAAAACTGCCTTCTATCTTAAGGTACCTGGAATGTAAAGCTTTTTCATCAACAAATATTACTGTTGAGGTCTCAGCCTAATAAGAATCGGACCCCACAAAATGCCTAACAAGAGAAACAAAAGAAATGAAAACTTGGTTATTCTGCCCTTCCACCCTAAAAGCTTGCCTGTTCTTTGTTTCAACACATTTAGGTTTTCCAATTTTGAAGTCTGATTCTTCTGAGACTGAGACTGAGCATAAGAAATTAGGTTTCTCCAAAAAAAAGCTCCTGGAGGTAAAGTTGCTTAAAATTAATGATGAACACTCTGAGATGTAGTGTAGGTTTTGCTGTGAACACCCGCATTTATAAGATAAAAGCAGTGCTTTTTATACAGGGACAAAGAATTCCAGTCACCTGGGGCCTCATGTATAAAGCCGTGCGTAGAATCCACACTATAACATGGCGTACGGACAAAAGCGGAAATGTGCTTACGCACGCCAACTTCCACATTCTTCCGCTCCATGAATCCCAGTCAGCGTGAAAAGTAACGCACGTGCACACACCTGCTGTCCCGCCCCAACTCCTACCAGAATTACACCTCTTTGAATATGCAAATCAATATAAATAGCCCTTAAGCTCAGCCTTCTGTGAAAAGACAATGGCAAATGCACAGGGGAAAATAGAAGAATATCAGCGAATACCAAGTGGAGGCAAGGAAAAACTTACTATTTGTTGGTTTAAACAGTGGTATAAACAACAAAAGGAAGTTGATCGAGTGACATAGCATGTCGGAGAAACTCAAAAGCTCAAGTTCACAAAGTCGCACAGTGCCCAAGACAAAAAAAAAAAAGTCGTCACATATCAAAGTCGCCATGAAAAGGTGAGTCATAGCCCACCGTCTGAGTGTCATATGAAAACTTATTAGGGTACAGAGAAGAAAAAAAAAAAAAGGCACACAGTGGGGAAAAAAAAACACGAAATGTCAACTTTAATCTCGAAATTTCCACTTTAACTCTTTTAGGGCTAATTTTTTTTTTGTTTCTTCTCTCCCAGGGCTGAATATTTTTCCAAAAAACTAACTTTTTTTAAAAAAAGAACACAAAGCAATTGAAATCAACAAAAAATATTTACTTTTGACAAATGTTACTGTTTTGCATGTTGTATGAGCCTGCATACTCTATGATTTCACATACATATCACATACATTTTACACAGCAAAGTTCTGCAAAGTCTGATCTCGCTCAAAGCAGCCAATTTCAGTCATTGCCACATTGCACTGCTTACAATATGTGTTGCTTTGGTGCCTACTTTTCAATTGTCTGTTGCTGCACTTTCTCACATATATTGTTAGTGTGTACTGTAGAGAGACAAGTCACCCGTTTGCCATTGTGCCATGCCACTGCCACCAAGTTTTCTGCCCGCATGAAAACCGTATTGTCACCTCTTTTCATCTTCAGCCTGTCTGGCTTCATGTGTATCCTGTTCACCCTCACTGTGCCACAAGCTCCAATTCCTCTGCTCTGTAGCTCCATGAACAATTCTGGGCATGTATAAAAATTGTCCAAATGTACACAACATGACCCAAATGTTCATAGCCCTGAAGCAGCTCCAGTACAACCTGACTTGTCAGTTCTCTCTTTGAAAGAAATACTTTCCTGTATATGTAATTACTTTAAGGCAGAAACCAGTGTTTGCTTCTGCCAGTACAAAATCCTTTATGCCATACTTTGTGGGCTTGTCTGGCATATATTTGCAGAAAAAAAGGTGTCCCTTTTATTTTATCATAGATTCATGCACAGACAAATCACAGCCAGGCTGATAAAATTGTTTCTATGTTGGTTCCACAATGTCAAGCAGGGGCTGAACTTTATGCATGGCGTTATAGTCTGGCTCACCCCATGGGATTTGCTTCTGTTTATTACAGAAGTGAATAAAACTTTGCAGCATCACGTACCTATCGTCACGCTGCATAACCTGTCCAAAGCCACCAGGGGACAAAGCACGTTTGGACCAATGCTCCCTGAAGTTATATCACCAGTTCTCTATTTGTAATGCCACAGCGCGCTTCATCTCATCTTTTGTTGTGGGTTTCCACTTTGAAAAACGAGAATGCGATGCAAGCACAGCCCGAGATTCAAAAAATTTCTCTGCCTACCTGTTTGTCTCGTCTGACAGTAGCTGAAAAGCAGCATCAGGAGAGAGCAGCCTGAAGTAGTCCAGCAGCTGGTGATCTGTCGTGTCCAACAGCAAGCCATGCCATCTTGTTAAGTCCGGTAGCCAGTTCGGCTCCCACGGATCAATGTCTATGTATTCCTCCAACGCGAACGTTGCCGTAGATGCATCGGCTGCACGAATGCGCTCAGCTGGCAGCGGATCAGCTGGCGCGGCATCGACTAGTGTCTGATCAGCTGATGCCGGCTTCTCACTCTCTTGTTCGATCTCCTGATCACTGTCAATAAAATCCGATTCTGAAAAATCAGAGTCCGACTCCGCGATAATGCGCAAAACATTGTCTGCCGAGTGTTTTCTTTTCTGCACTCGCTTTGCTCCCTTGTGACATGTCGATGCCATCTTGCCATTGTTTACATTTCACAACTCACGCACACGCAAGGATTAGTTGCCAAGTCAACGAGTCTAGCATTCCTCCAAGCACAAAGGGAATGCCTGCGACGTTACAGTGAGTTTTGTCGCCATTTACCGGTGATTGTCGCCCTCTATCCCTGGATGTCGACTTTTGTCGACATTCGCCCTCAACCCCTCCTGTCGACAAAATAAGGAGGCTGTGAAAGATTGTGGGTTCGCTTCCCGGTTCCTCCCTGTGTGGATAGCGCTTTGAGTACTGAGAAAAGCGCTATATAAATGTAATGAATTATTATTATTATTACCCTAAGTTCTTGTCTATAAGCCGCGGCTTATCTAAGGAAAAAAGTTGTGAAAATGAAAAAATAGAATATCGGCTTATACATAAGTCCGGCTTATACATCCATCGCGGGGGTTGTGTTCCAGAGCCACCCGCGAAATAAGAATATCCGCGAAGTAGAAACCATATGTTTATATGGTTATTTTTATATTGTCATGCTTGGGTCACAGATTTGCGCAGAAACACAGGAGGTTGTAGAGAGACAGGAACGTTATTCAAACACTGCAAACAAACATTTGTCTCTTTTTCAAAAGTTTAAACTGTGCTCCATGACAAGACAGAGATGACAGTTCCGTCTCACAATTAAAAGAATGCAAACATATCTTCCTCTTCAAAGGAGTGAAGCAAACAAATCAATATGTCTGTTTGGCTTTTAAGTATGTGAAGCACCGCGGCACAAAGCTGTTGAAGGCGGCAGCTCACACCCCCTCCGTCAGGAGCAGACAAAGAGAGAGAGAGAGGGAGAGTTTGTTTTTCAGTCAAAAATCAATACGTGCCCTTCGAGCTTTTAAGTATGCGAAGCACTGTGCAGCATGTCTTTTCAGGAATCAGCTTTACAAAAGATAGCAACGTGAAGATTATCTTTCAGCATTTTTAGACGAGCGTCCGTATTGTCTAGGTGTGCAAACAGCCCCCCTGCTCAATCCCCATACGTCAGGATCACAGATAGTCAGCGCAAGAGAGACAGAAAAGTAAGCCGGGTAGCTTCTCAGCCATCTGCCAATAGCGTCCCTTGTATGAAATCAACTGGGCAAACCAACTGAGGAAGCATGTACCAGAAATTAAAAGACCCATTGTCCGCAGAAATCCGCGATATATATTTAAATATGCTTACATATAAAATCACAATTTAAATGACCGCTACGCGCTCGTGTTGACTCGGCGACGCCCAGAGCAAAAAGAACACGCTCCGGCCGCTCCAACCGCGCCATGCGGGGAGTGAGAGAGACGCCAATATCTCACACTCTCTCCCCCCTTAAAGAAATTAAATGGGCGCGAGTGAGACCACTGACCTCCCTCCCTTCTATTAGTTATAGGTTATAGTACGTTCGGCTTATCCATGAGTCCGGCTTATCTATGATACGATTTTATTTTAAAAATTCGTATGATTTTTGGTCTCCGGCTAATACATGAGTCTGGCTTATAGACAAGAACTTACGGTAATAAAAAAAAAGAACAACTTCAAGTGCTCTGTAATATTCTCCTTTTGGCCTTTCATAAAGCAAAACATGCACATCCCATGTGTTCTTTCACGTAGAATGTCACCCTCTTGAAGAGGCTCAGAGTGAATGTGGGAGGTGCATATCATACAAGAGATTGTGGGATACAAATAATGCAAGGCACTGCCCAGATAATAAGTTTGGAATTTAGAGAAAAGTTAAATCCAAAGATATTACCAAAATGAAACATGGGGTTATTTACACTGTTTCTTTGCCCAGCAACTGAATATTAAACTCTGATTTACTCAGATTAACTGAATTACATGCATCCAAACCACACAAGATAAATTTGATGAGCTCATGCATCTTTTCTGTGACTCAGAATTGGATGAATGGAAGTTGAAGTTGGTCACAGTTTGTACAGCCAGGGCTACTGTCAACAGTGGTATGTACAGTACAATGGAATTGCAACATACCTTTATGGAATCAGGTGATTGCATGGTTCAGTACTGTGAGACACTTAATCGGTTGTCAAATTGACATTTTATGTACATAAAGGTGGTGCAAAAAAATGGAGGTAATAAAGAAATTGTGTAATGAGAATGGCATTATCTTTGTGAAACTGGGAAAATTACACAACATCAGATGGTCTGCTTGGAGGTTTTCACCTGCCATTCAAATCCAGCTAGCTACAACTGACGAGACGGGCCTACGGGAAATCTACACAGAGTGCTTTCGCTGATTTCTATTCAAAGACAAAACTGATAGTGTCCATGATGAGGGCAAGTAATAATAATACATTTATATAGCTCCTTTCCCATGCTCAAGTCCAGGAAAGACATCAATGCTAGCAACGCTGATATTGGCAGTGGCAAGATTTATGTACTGAGAGTAGGGCTGGGTGATAAATCAAATTAATCCGATTGAGTTTTTGTTTTAAATCATTTGAAAAATGCTTAGTTAGAAATATCAGGTCTAATCTAATGCTTCCTCTGTCACAAGTCTTTCTACACAAGTCTGCACCTGTAATTCTCTTAGTTACCACAACCGGATGTTGGTGTTGTTTCCCAGAGACCTCCTGGTCTGCACATGCAAAGAGACCTACGTGTCAGACAAACACCGGTGAAGAGAAATGGCTGTTATTAATGAGTGCACATTCACAGCTGTTGAAGAGTATAATAATAATAACAAAACAAGGGCATGTTACTTCAGCCATATGGACATGGTTTGATTTTCGAGGTAAGACGTACAACAGACCACTGTGCGGTGCAAGGTTTGTAAAAAAAAAAAAAAAAGCTGACAAAACAAAAAGCAGCAGCACTACAAACCTGTTCCAGCATCTGAAACAAAGACATCCATAGGAATGGGAGCAATGTTTTTCATGCTGAAATTCATACGTTTTTTATTTCATTTGAGTTGATTTGTATAAAAAAATATTACTTTATACAGTTGTTAAAAAGGGTAAACTTTGACGAACATGAAATCACCAATAAACTACATCCATTTATGCAACATTTTATAAAATACGTACTGCCTCTGAAAACTTTTCAGCTGTACAATTTCAAGACAGAGCAGCTACTCTGTTAGGAACATTACGGCTTTATTTACAGTTTTATTCTAAAGCCGTTTTTTTCTCTCCATTCACAGAGAATACCGTGAAAGAAAGGCGGATTGACCATACCATTGGAGTGTGCAAGAAAGTCCTCAGCACATTCTTCTTTATCTGGAAAAAGGGGAGAGACATGGCAGCAGTACAAGCTGAACTTTGTCTACCTACCCACCAGCTCATCTCTGAATCTCAAACTCAATGGGGTTTAAGACAACAAATGATTGAAAGAATGCTTGAACAACAGAAGGCCATTGGGCAAGTGCTAGGCTCAGATAAAAAAACAAGACACTTAGTACCCACATGGCAAGACATGGTTTGCATGGTCACTGATGCATTGTCAGGTGAAACCTACGTGAGTATCTCTTTCCTTAAACTGATGCTCCATCGGTTCAACAGCAGTCTATAGAATTCTGAGCAGGGAGAGACTGAGCTCACAAACAAAAATTAAAAGCAACATACTGGAGTATCTGAACAAAAAATACAGCGATCTGGCTACAGTTGAATTCTTAGACGTGGCCTCACTTGTAGATCCCCGATTCCAGACAATGTATATATAGAACATGACAAGGTGGACAGAGTAAAAGAGAAGGCTAGTACAGAGCTACTGTCTTTGTTGGCCGACAAGGGCCCATCTGAATCATGCAGAGCTGTGAGTGTACATCAAGAGGATCCTGAAGTTCAGCATGGAAGTTTGGAAAAGATGCCCCAAGAAGATGCTGAGCCTGTATCAAAGAGGAAAAAACACTTGGGAGTTTCTTCAAGAAGCCAGTGGCATTTGCCCAGACTTCTGAAGAAGACAAAATCAGAGCTTACTTGCTGTGCCCTGACACAGACCCACTTAAGCCAACTTCCCAAGGCTCAGTAATTTGGCTAGGAAATACTTATCGATCTCTCCAACAAGAGCCCCTTCTGAGAGGGTCTTTAGTGAAGGTGGCAATATTGTGATATGCCAGAGGGCATGCCTAAAGCCAGAGTCTGTAGATAGACTTGTTTTCCTGGCAAGAAACTTGAAACTTTAAATAAATCTGAGACAAAAAAACAACAGGTAATTCTTTGTATAACTGTTTCACATACTGTATACCATTATTTTGTTTGGATCAAACGCAGCCTCAGTATCTTAGTCATTTGGTGCTGTTCTTGTTATTCTTCTGCACTTTAATCATTGAAGAATGTTTAACATTGTGTTATTGATGCACTGCTACACAATGTTGGGGGAAAAGAAAATGGAAGACGTTTCTTATTTGTTATTTATAATTTATGTTGTTATTGCCTGCCCATGGTGCTTTATTTTATGTAAATGTATTTCAGTTTATTTGTTAAATTACTTTTCTGTATTTTGTAATTTGTATTTTGTTTGTTTCTGTATTTCTGTTTTGCCTTGAGTTCATGTAAAAAAAAAAAATCTATTAAAATCAAAAATCGTCCATAACACTGAGGAGAAAAAAAAAAAAAAAAAAAAGGACTGTATTTTGTCCATATCGCCCAGCCCTGAGAGGTTTAATTCATGAATTTGAAACTAGGAGGAAAGCGTCTGGCAACCTCCACCATGTACGGTCTACATAGCAAAGTCAAGCAATCGAAATTGTTGCTCCAACATCCACAGAGTAATTACATTGCTCTTTACCCTGCATTTGAGGAGTGCATTTTGTGTGGGGAATTTTTCAAATTTTAATCAAAAAAAAAAAAAAAAAAAAAAAAAAAAGTACTGATCCCACCTGACACATACTCACCTCTCACATAGTGCTGGACGGTATACCGGTTCATACCAAAAAATGTTTTTTTTATTTTTGTTATGATATGGATTTTTCTTAAACCGCAACACCGGTTTAAATTGCCTAAACAATGTTTGGAACGTGGCGCTGCGGGAAACTGTTTAAGGGGGACCTTTTTCACTGCTACACCGGTGTTGCACGAGGGCTCTTTTTCACTGCTACACCGCTAAACAGGCGTGCAACGGAGTACATGCGGTAGTGGAGGTATTGTGCGGTGAAAATGGACAGAAAACATTCCGAAACTGAAACAGAAGCAGACGATAAAGTTGAAAATGATGACACAGAAGAACTTTTGCTGGAAAAAGGAGTCACATCTATTGTCTGGAGATACTTTGGATTTAAAAGGTCGGATGTGGACCATTATGTTCAAATGTGTGAATACTGTTTCTATACTACTGGATAATACTACAAGCCAAGTTGTACTTGTTTTATTTTTTTCAATACTGTGTAATGTACCTGGGTACTGTGTAATAGTGTGACGACAGGTTGACTTTATTCTTGACATTTCTACTTTACTCTCGCCGTTTGTCGAGATTAAAGTCGACATGTCGACTTTATTCTTGTAATTTGTTATTAATTTGTTATTGTCATTTGTCATTAAAGTAGAATGTCGTAAACTAAACTTCATCCTAAAATCAATGTTTAATTTACTAGATTTTCTCAATCCCCATCATAAGTTACGTAGCACATTAAATGCTTTGTTTTAAGTGTTCCCTGATCCATGTTAATCGCTACGTGCTTCTTAAACTGACTTCCTCTTGCACTAAGAGGAGGTGCAGGCAGCACAAAGAATACATAAAATTTAATGATATTCCTGCTCCCTGAACATTTAGAATGCTAAGATAAATACTTGATATAATTTTCATGATGAAATGCATTAAAGCATGTATTAATCATGTGGGGGCACGGTGGCGTGGAGGTTGCACTGCTGCCTCATAGCAAGGGGGTCCCGGTTGTTCCTTGCTTTGAATTTGCATGTTTTTCTGGTGGGTTTACTCAGCGTGCTTCAGTTTCTTTTCAAAGTCATGTAGGATGTGGGGTTTTGTTATGCTACAGTATATTAACCCTGCTAGTGTACGTATTGCTCGTATTCACCCTGAAATGTGCTGGCACCACATTCAGGATTTGCTCCTGCCTCGCCCACAATGCTTACTGGGATGGGCGCAACCCTGAATGGATGGCATAATTAAACATGTATAACGAAGATTTTTTTTTAAAGTTCTAAGTTTATAACTACGTTTAATTTCACAAAGACGTTTATCATGTGGTGATTGGTTATGTGGAGAAGAAAAAAAAGGAAAGATAGGAACTGTGGGTTTGGTAGATCAGACAGAGACAGCATGCATGCATGCAATAAAGAAAGTCCGCTCAGAAGAATATGCATTGAATTCTGTGTTTGTGTCTCCGACCACCAGATCACAAACCCAATATTTACACAATATTTAAGTTAAACCTGTGAGATACCCATTCATACATCCAGTTTTTTGGATCCTCGTCACACCTGCCATACAGTTCTCTACACTGAATGTACACCTGGGGACCCCTTACTGCAAGGGAGCAGCTCTACTATGCATGTTTAATACCTGCTTTAATGCATTTCATCATGAAAAATTATCTTAGAATTCTACATTTTCAGAGAGCAGGAATATCACAAAGTGAATGTATTCTGTGCGGCGATTGCTACTGGCGCCTCCTCAGCGTAGAGGAAGTCAGTTTAGGAAGTGCGTACAGCGATTAACAACTGGGTCGGGAACACTCAACACAAAACATTTAATGTGCTACATTAACTTATGACGGGATTTGAGAAAATCTAGTAAATTAAACATTGATTTTAGGATGAAGTTTAGTTTACGACATTCTACTTTAATGACAAAATAAACTAAGAATAAAGTGGAAATGTCGACTTTAATCTCGACAAATAATTTTTCTTTTCTTCACTGTGGCCCTAATATGCTTCCGTAGGGCTATACCACAAATAGCTTTATAAATGCAAATTGCAGTTTTATTATTTATGTATACAGCTTAGCTTGAAGCAAGGTCCATATTAATGCAGTTTGCCTTAATGATGGTTCAGTTGGTAAAGATGTCTTCCCCAAGTTGCACTTGTTTTATTTTAATTTGGTGAATACTGTGTAATGCACCTGGGCTTCGAAGTCTTGGAAGTAATAGTATTATTACTGGAAGTTGCACTATTATTTATTGTATTGTTGTTATTTATTAGTTTAAATATTATGCAGTTTAATGATGATAAAGTTGTTTAAAAAGTCACTTTAACGTGTCAGTGGACACAGATTGTTAACATTAACAAAGTGTAATTGGTTTACAAAAAATATTTACTATTTATTCCTTTTCTACGACATGTTCAGTGCAATACAACTTTTGACAAGCACCTCTGGATATTTTACTATGTCTAAATGCCTCTTTGGATGGTTGAAAATATGTTGTCAAAATTTTAGTTTAAGTTGTTTGCAAAATTTGTTCAATAAAAATGCTCTATATTTTAACTGCATCTGTCATGCAATGTGATTTCTTCTCTTCATTAGTGCCACCCCCTTGAAAACTGTCACTTTATGGGGCCATGCAAACCTGTATTAATACTTGTGTGCACATTAAAATGTTTTTTGTACCATGTACAATTCTCATGACAGTGGAATAGGTTATTCTTAGCCAGTAATTGCAGTGGAAAATATGGTTAACATCCACTCATGCATGGGAAAAAAATACCGTCCAATACCGTGAAACCGGTATAATTTTGAAAAATACCGTGATATAGAATTTTGGTCATACCGCCCAGCACTACTCTCACACCTGAAAAACTTGCGCTTACCAAAGATGTTCTCAGAAAGCTGTTTGCCCCAAATCCTGCTGATTAATTATGGAGGCAAACAGCTCAATGCAGGATCAACCAAAGGGCAAGTAAATCTTGGGAGAAAGTAGCAAGGAGGAGGTGGCAGAGAACAGTGAGGAGATGGACAATGCATAGTCGAGTAATGCTGCATAAAGAGCGAGTACCCAAACAACATCTTCTAGTGCTCTAATAAGAACCAGACCAAAAAAAGTTATGTGCACCCCTGCTTATAGTAGCAAGCTTAGGGGAAGCAGGGATTTTACCACTGGTAAGGCAGAGTCAAGTTGAAGAAAGAGGCCTTGTATGTATTTGTTAGCAGGAGGGTCACCAAACCTGTATATGGCCTTCTGCTCCAAGTGGAACATTTCATCAACTTTTCACCCTTGTTCACAAGTGAAAATAGAGATGATATTGAGTCTGAGAGGGAGTAGTACTGCTTAGACTAAATAGGCTGAAATCAAACAAATCTCCAGGACCAGGGAATATTTACCCTTGAATTCTTAAGGAGGTTATTGAGTACATACAGTATATAAACCCTTGATGCACATTTTTAGGAAGTCACTGCACATTGAGGAAATTCTGAAAGACAAATACTATCCCATTATATAAGAAGGGTGATTGAGTTGATCCAAGCAACTATTTGCCAGTAAGCTTACCATGCATCACAGGAATTTCCCCTTGGGCATTAATAAAGTATCTATCTATATAGGAAAGCTAATTGAAGGAATCACTAAAGATAGATTGAGCAACACATGACATGAACAGGAGTTTTACTGAACAGTCAGCATGGGTTCAGAAAAGGGAGGTCATGTTTTACTAACATGCTCGAATTCTAAGAGGAAGCAACAAAAGAGTATGATCAAAGTGGAGCATATGATATTATATATCTGGACTTTCAGATAGCATTTGATAAGGTGCCACATGAGAGGTTGGGCACATAGATACGTCAGACTTTTTGCTTGTGTCTTTCTTGCTGCCTCTACCTATTACAATATATGTGATTATATGTGTGTAAAAGTAAAACCAATTCTAATGAATTAATTCCTGCAAGCCTCAATTTAAAATCTCAATCTAAAGATACCTTTTATTATTTTTTTAATTTTTGAGTGGCAGATCTCAGGACTCCCGGGTGGAATTGAAGAGTCGCATAGTGTGGGTGAGGAACGATCTCCTCAGTCTGTCAGTGGAGCAGGAAAGTGACAGCAGTCTGTCGCTGAAGCTGCTCCTCTGTCTGGAGATGATACTGTTTAGTGGATGCAGTGGATTCTCCATTATTGACAGGAGCCTGCTCAGTGCCCATCGCTCTGCCACGGATGTCAAACTGTCTAGCTCCATGCCTACAATAGAGCCTGCCTTCCTCACCAGTTTGTCCAGGTGTGAGGCGTTCCTCTTCTTTATGCTGCCTCCCCAGCACACCACTGCGTAGAAGAGGGCGATCGCCACAACTGTCTGATAGAACATCTGCAGCATCTTACTGCAGATGTTGAAGGACGCCAGCCTTCTAAGGAAGTATAGTCGGCTCTGTCCTTTCTTACACAGAGCATCAGTATTGGCAGTCCAGTCCAATTTATCATCCAGCTACACTCCCAGGTATTTATAGGTCTGCACCATCTGCACACAGTCACCTCTGATGATCACGGGGTCCATGAGGGGCCTGGGTCTCCTAAAATCCACCACCATCTCCTTGGTTTTGCTGGTGTTCAGGTGTAGGTGGTTTGAGTCGCACCATTTAACAAAGTCCTTGATTAGGTCCCTATACTCCTCCTCCTGCCCACTCCTGATGCAGCCCACAAAAGCAGTGTCATCAGCAAACTTTTGCACATGGCAGGACTCCGAGTTGTATTGGAAGTCTGATGTATATAGGCTGAACAGGACCGGAGAAAGTACAGTCCCCTGCGGCGCTCCTGTGTTGCTGACCACAATGTCAGACCTGCAGTTCCCGAGACGCACATACTGAGGTCTGTCTTTAAGATAGTCCTCGATCCATGCTACCAGGTACGAATCGACTCCCATCTCTGTCAGCTTGTCCCTAAGGAGCAGAGCTTGGATAGTGTTGAAGGCGCTAGAGAAGTCTAATGTATATATTATATATCCAATATCTATATATAATATATAGAAGAAGAATATATATATATGTGAATTATTTGGATAGGAATATGTATAACAAGCTGATTAATTTTGCAAGTCATACCAAGATAGGTGGATTGGAAGATAACCAAGAATCAGTTTCCATTACAGACTTAGGTAGATTTGTGGCAGATTAAATTTAATATCAGTAAATATAAAGTAATACATGTAGGAAGTAAAAATGTTAGGTTTAAATACAATAGGAGATCTGAAAATCTGAGCATAATTTAAGAGTCGTAGTGGACTCAACATTATCAACTTCCAGACAGTGTTCAGAAGCCATTAAACAGAATGTTAGGTTATATAGCACAATGTGTAAAGAACAAGTCCAGGGAGGTTATGCTCAAGCTTTACAACACACTGGTGAGGCCAAATCTGTAGTAGTGTACAATTTTGGTCTCCAGGCTAAAAAAAGGATATTGCAGCGCTAGAAAAAGTCCAGGGTTGATTTTCCAATTCCCTGATTTAGCCTCATTCCAGGGCTACAGAGGATGAATTATGAAGGAAAATTAAAAGAGTGGAGTATTTTCAGTTTAAGAAAAAGAAGATTAAGAGGAGACATGATTGAAGTGTTTAAAATTATGAAGGGAATTATTACAGTGGATCGAGACACAGTTGGATACTTGTTAAGGGTGAATTGTGCAGAAACATTACAAAGTTTTTCTTTATACAGAGAATCGCAAACACTTGGAATACGCCAACAAGTAGTGTGGTGGACAGTAGGACTTTAGGGACTTTTAAAACTAGACTTGATGTTACTTTAGAAGAATTAAGTGGATAAGACTGGTGAACTTTGTTGGGCTAAATGGCCTGTTCTTGTCTAGGTTGTTCTAATGTTCTGACAAACTGGTGCAGGTACAGTAGTGCTGTGAATGGTTTTCTCTGTATGCGATTTTAAAAAGTGAGCCAAATCCTCAAAAAAAACTTTTAATTTACTGGTCACTCTTAATCCCCATCCTTTGCTACAATCACTGTTAAAAGTGCTGGTTAGTGACAGAAATAATAAGATCACTAGTACAAGCTCTAAAGAATGAAGTTCTTATGAAGGGTTGCTAAGTTCACAGAAGTAAAGGGAGATGGTCACTTTAAATAAAAACTATTGTGCATAAAAATGTAAACGAGATAGTAAAGCTCATTCTAAGTCAGAAACTTTAATGTGAGATTTCTTAATTCAACTGTGACTTGTTTTCAATAAATAAACAAAACCTCGCATATAACACACACCAAAACAAAAATGAATACACAGGGGAAAACATTTGTAACTATCAAATTAAACAAAAATCTTTTACACCTAAGTAATAAAAATACTTAATGAAAAATTATTTTAAGGCAAAAAGAAAAAAAAAAAACACACCATTACAGATACTCACTACAGTACTATTTCCTATGTGAGAGGTTGGCAGCTGTTGCATCAGCCGTTTACTAAAGACAGACATTCAATTTTGCTTTTTCAAATGTTTATCCTCCTGAAATTACATTAGCCGCAATATGTTCATCACTTAATTGTCAGTACTGCCTCAAGATCAGAAGCTCAAGGATTATGTTCTCCAATTTGTTTTCTGTAGTGATAAAATAATAAATTGTGTTATCTATTACTGTACTGTTCCTTTCCTCTGACCTATATGAGGGGCAATATATTTTTAGAAAGTGATGAGAGTGATGACATGGATAACTCACCAGGATGTTAGTGTATTTAACCTGACCTAGATAAGGCAGCTTCAAGACTATACTTTAATGAATTTCTGAGCACAGAAGGAAATCTACAGTGTTTTTTCTGGTATAAAAGTAAGAAAGCTGGACAAATTAAAAGTCTAGTAAATGAAAAAAAGTTTTTTTGGTTTGGTAAAATAATTAAATTGGTTAAAGATTAGAACTGCTATATAAACACAAAATGCATAGTTTATTTAAACAATAGGAATTAGACTAAAGTAGATTCAAATTTGGAACAGGGAAACAGCTTTAAAATGGAATGAACAGCTTAGGACAGTGAAGTTCAAGAATTAATAGAATTAAAGCCATAAATTATTTTCTTCTTACAGTTAAATTTGTTTGGACATGTGCACATTTATCAATGTTTATTCAAAACAATTCAAAAAGTGCTCTAGCTTTAAGTGTTTCCTAAAGCAGGCTTGTTCTGGAAATATACTTTTTTAAAAACCATCCATACAAAACAGTATGGCGCCTAGAAATAAACAGTCATAACAATAATATTATATCTCCTATTATAATGAGACAAAGGAACTCTCAAGTCAAGTGGCCTTAATAATGTGCGTTTCACTTTGAAAGGTTTTGACACATTCCACCCCTATGTATTACTGGAGTACACATTGTAAAGCACTTATATCATTGGGCACAATATATCTCACGTACAAATTATTTACATATTGAATGAAACACCATTATTAGATAACAAATAGTGCTTTTTTTCTGATATCAAAAGTAAACAAGAAGAAAAAGAAAGAAAGGCGGCAGTTCATTCTTCAACACACAGAAAACATGACATACATGCAACCTACAAATTCCAAAGTTAACTATTGCAGGAATTTTATGGGATAAGGATGTCTATGCAAACCAAGACAATGGGTTTATAATAAACATGGATTTCTCATAAACTGTTAAAGATTCACAAAAAGTCCATAACCTTCAAAGGCAGTTTGTTTTCATATACAGTAATCCCTCCTCCATCGCGGGGGTTGCGTTCCAGAGCCACCCGCGAAATAAGAAAATCCGCGAAGTAGAAACCATATGTTTATATGGTTATTTTTATATTGTCATGCTTGGGTCACAGATTTGCGCAGAAACACAGGAGGTTGTAGAGAGACAGGAACGTTATTCAAACACTGCAAACAAACATTTGTCTCTTTTTCAAAAGTTTAAACTGTGCTCCATGACAAGACAGAGATGACAGTTCCGACTCACAATTAAAAGAATGCAAACATATCTTTCTCTTCAAAGGAGTGAAGCAAACAAATCAATAGGGCTGCTTGGCTTTTAAATATGCGAAGCACCGCGGCACAAAGCTGTTGAAGGCGGCAGCTCACACCCCCTCCGTCAGGAGCAGGGAGGGAGAGAGAGAGAGAGAGAGAGAGAGAGAGAGAGACAGAGAAAAATCAATACGTGCCGTTTGAGCTTTTAAGTATGCGAAGCACCTTGCAGCATGTCGCTTCACGAAGCAGCTGCACACAGAAGGTAGCAACGTGAAGATAATCTTTCAGCATTTTTAGACGAGCGTCCGTATAGTCTAGGTGTGCGAACAGCCCCCCTGCTCACACCCCCTACGTCAGGATCAGAGAGAGTCAGCGCAAGAGAGAGAGAGAAAAGTAAGTTGGGTAGCTTCTCAGCCATCCACCAATAGCGTCCCTTGTATGAAATCAACTGGGCAAACCAACTGAGGAAGCATGTACCAGAAATTAAAAGACCCATTGTCCGCAGAAATCCGCGAACCAGCAAAAAATCCACGATATATATTTAAATATGCTTACATATAGAAGCCGCGAAAGGCGAAGTGCGATATAGCGAGGGATTACTGTAAACAAAAACACAATAACAAGCAGCAATTGCTTAGTACTAAGTTTGTTTTATTTATTTATTTTTCATTTTTAACAATCTGTTTGAATTACAAAAACAAAATGGAAAGAAAAAAACACACTATGTCATTTTTTTTTGTAAACCAGCAAGAACATTAAGACGAATGTTACTGCATGTTTTTCTGAAACTTCAATAAGCAGAGTTTCCACAAGATGTGCCACAAGCACCATATGCTCTACTACCTTCTGCTTCACAAGCACTGAAGCACTGAGGTCTTGTCACTGGTTTCACACAGTTTATGTGAGGTGTACAGCTTTGTCTGTTAATAAATGGGCTCAGCTTTGATGTAGTGTGACTTTTTTATTTCAAAATCCACCAATTTTCCAGACACTTAATACAAAGTTAAACTATGAAAACAAACCTTTACAAATGATTAAGCAAGTACTTCATTTGTCATGACTTAAGTCTTTTATGACTGGTTCATGACTGAGGACACGGAGACATTTCCCATGCTTTACCCAGGAAACTTCTGACTTTGTTCAGTAATGTCAACTCAAAAATATTCTGGTAATTACACTTACTCTTAACCTGGAAAGTTGTCTGGGATTCTTGTTCTAGTTTTGTTCACATATGCCCTGGTAAATTCCTGGTACAGCTTGCACATGTAAAAAGGCACAAAAAATATTTTTCTAAATGGCTATCACACTAAAATCATCTGGTAACTAATTTTCAGTTGACATAAGCAATCTTCTGAGAATGAGTAATTTTGGCATTTATTTACTGTATTATAAAATATACAACACAGACCTGGTTAAGGCTTTCAGCACAACTTTCTATCCCACACGACAGATTTTACTTTGTACATCTCTGTATACATAAACAGTCATTAGAAAAAAATAACTGTGCCAAGTTTCAAAGCATGGTTAGGTTTCACTTTTTATTCTTTCTCTCTCCCACCTTCTCCACTGTAGCACAAAGCCAGCTAAGAAAACATCAGTTTTTATAACAACATTCAATCTGAAGGAAAACTTTTGGTTTTGCAGTGATGTATTGCTGTAAAGGAACAAAACTACATGTAAATTACTCAGGATGAATAAAGGTCAAGTTATATAGGAAACACAAATCTTTGCTTTTAGCACCATGTTCAAGTATGTCCGTGTGTGTATTAGTTTAAAGTTTTGCTTTCATATACTGTTCTTATGCATACAGTAAGGTGTACAGTAAGGTGTCCCAATAAACTAATAAATGAGGATATCTATATAATATCCCTAGAAATAATTCTCATCATGAACACTATTTAAACAATAAATACTCTTAAGAAGATATTTCTTTTTTATATTTTGGAAATTCTACCCCAAATGGTAGAAATAATCTTTTAATATGACAGTTATATCGCTTTTTACACCAGCCACCCTCGCAGAACAAAATGGCTGGTTTTACAATGACAAAACACCCACAAATAATAATTGTAAATATTCTAAACAAAAGCAGTTTATTGCTTTATATTCACCCAAGGCTAAAGGATTACGTGGGCAGAGGTTACATTCATTCCTGACTATGTAACACACTAAATATAGTGGTCGATATGCATAGAAAGTAGTGCAGAGAAAAATTTAATGAGGAAAGGAGTACAACATTGTGAAACCCTGTCATTGCACTGTATAAAGCAGCTACACAAAATCAAACATAAAAAACTTAATGACACTTGAACACACAAAAAAGAATATTAAGCAACACAAAGATTAAACAGTAAAATAAATTAATTTACAAGACTTCAGATTTAACCTTGAGAGAAAATGCAAGGCAAATGTGAAAATGAACTGCAAAACCAAATCTACGCATAAAAAGTCAAACAATATGTTGGTCATCATTCTTTGTGTTTGGTAGTAATTTTTCAAGACAGAAACAGGCACAACATTGCAAACAAAGGCAATGAAAAAAGATTTTAAATCCCTGCCAAACTCAAAAGTTGCACATAAATCTGCAAAGAGACTCCCAATTCAGAATTAATTGACTACAATACAAGCTTGTACTGCAATCAAAAGAAATTCGGAAGAAAGTCAGTACTACACTCATGTGTGAGCACAAGTAGAGGAATTACTTTGGAAAGCTCAATAATGGGTGAGAAAAATAGGACTAAAACTACATATAAAAACAACAAACAGTGGTGATGATAATACAGTGATGTATTAACATATTTCAAAAAATATAAAACAGCAGCAGTCAAGTCTGGAAATGCTGTGTCCGAGGCAGAATTTCAAAATACATTCAAGGAATATTAAAAATAAGAAACATTTGAATAAATAGACTTTCATTATTGCCATTTTTATCTCATAATATTAAGTTTAGGAATACATTTGTCTTTGTTTTGAGAGAGTAACGATTTGATCATTCAGATGTGAATTGTAAATGTTTAACTTGTAGCATCACAAATTTTGAAACAAAATGAATGTGAGATTAATCACACTTCAATACAGCGTCCTACACAGTCCTAATACGTGGACAAGGACTTTGCATTCATTCTATGATTGTGATGAGCATGTCTACAAATGTCCATCTAAGCATTACTCATTTTTTAACTAACATATACCGCTCAGGGTCATGAGGTATAACTTCATATACATGTGCATTTAAGAATAATAAACTGTGGGATAGGGGAGAAAAACCACACAATAGCAGTGCTAACTGTAGATGTAGCATGTAAAAATCGAGGCAGGTTTCAAAGGTGGCTATTTGGCTTGTCTACACCAGCAGTGAAATTAGCTGTTCCATTTGCTAATACCAAAATAAAATGTATTTAGTTTTTCAATGTTTTGACACACATGTCCTATTAATTTAACATGTACTGTGTTAAGAGAAATGCCCAACAGTCGAGATATGCTGCAGGACAGGCAAAATGGCATACTTATCGTGGAACATGAAAATGGAAATGCTGCATTTGTGCCATTCATTTCTTTTGTGAAGGCAAACTAAATGTTCATGAATATCACTCCTAAAATATGACTAATGCAGCAAAAGCACATATGTGATATATTTCAATGGGTAAGATTAATTGACTACAGGTAACATTAGTGCAATTAACGTTCTAATTCTGCATTTGTACACAGGCATGAGCAATAATGAATTCTGATCACCTATGTAAAACACTTTGAAAAGAGCACTACAAAAGCTATTTCTTTTAACAAAAGTTCTGAAATAATGAACTACAGTAATCCCTCACCTATCGCAGGGGTTACGTTCCAGAGCCCCCCGCGATAGGTGAAAATCCGCGAAGTAGCGACCTATATTTATTTTATTATTTATACATATTTTAAGGCTTTAAAAACCCTTCCCACACTCTTATAAACCTTTCTCACTCTCTTGTTAACCTTTCCCACACTCTTATAAACACTTCCTATGCTCTTAAACACTTTCTACATTCTTAAACACCGCAGACCAGCACTGCACACAGCGATCAGACGTCAATGTGTCTGTACTCGCTTTGTGAAGGGGGGCAGCTGAACTCACGCTGAGCAGAAATGGACTTTGTGCTGCTTCTACCAAAATGCCTGCTTGTCGCTCTGCGCGATCGGAAGGAGGAGGAGTGTGTGTGTGGTTTTGTGAGGGCTGAACGCACGTTCGCTCAAACCCCCCTCCCCGGAGGCGCAGTTCGCATTGTCAAGGGGGTGGGGAGCTGAATGAACGCTAAGGAGAAGTGGACTTTGTGCTGGCTTTGTGCTGCTTGTCGCTCTGCCTGTCAATAATTTAAAAGCCTGTACATCACCAATTTTCCTGTCTCACTGTCTTGTCTTGTGTGAAGTTAAAATGTTTTATAATAGTGAGATGTTACTCATATCCTTAGCCCAACATCCACATATCATATGTGTTAACAAAGTGTGTTTTATAAGTTTACATGTGTTTAAAGCATGTGGGATGGGTATTTTAAGGCTTAAACTATAAAAATGTTTATTTATATGGTCTTTCTATATCGCGGATTTTCTCATGTTGCTGATGGGTCTGGAACATAACTTCCGCGATAGGCGGGCAATCACTTGTATTTAAAAACCCGCGAAGTCGTGAATCCGCGAAAAGTGAACCGCGAAGTAGCGAGGGATTACTGTACAGTAATCCATCGCTATATCGCGCTTCGACTTTCACGGCTTCACTCTTATCACGGATTTTATATGTAAGCATATTTAAATATATATCGTGGATTTTTTGCTGGTTCGCGGATTTCTGTGGACAATGGGTCTTTTAATTTCTGGTACATGCTTCCTCAGTTGGTTTGTCCAGTTGATTTCATACAAGGGACGCCATTGGCAGATGGCTGAGAAGCTACCCAACAAGACCGCGTATTACCTATTAAATAAAACTCCTCAAATATATTGTGAGCACGGGGGCTGTTCGCACCCCTAGAAGATACGGCCGCTCCTCAAAAAATACTGAAAGATTACCCTCACATTGCTCTCTTCCGTGCTGGGCTTAAATGTGGCTGCTTTGTCAAGCGATATGCTTCCTGCATGGTGCTTCGCATACTTAAAAGATCAAACAGCACGTATTGATTTTTGATTGTTTGCCTTTCTCTCTCTCTCTCTTGCTCTGACATTCTCTGCTCCTGACGGAGGGGGTGTGAGCAGGGGGGCTGTTCGCACCCCTAGACGATACGGACGCTCATCTAAAAATGCTGAAAGATTATCTTCACGTTGCTCCCTTTCTTGCAGCTAGTTTGTCAAGCGATATGATTCCTGCATGGTGCTTCGCATACTTAAAAGCTCGAACGGCACGTATTGATTTTTAATTGTTTGTTTTTCTCTGTCTCTCTCTCTCTCACTCTCTCTGGCATTCTCTGCTCCTGACGGAGGTGGTATGAGCAGGGGGGCTGTTCGCACCACTAGACGATACAGACGCTCCTCTAAAAAAATGCTGAAAGGTTACCTTTACATTGCTCCCTTCTTAGCAGCTGCGTTGTCCGGCGGTGCTTCGCATATTTAAGCCCAAACAGCCCTATTGATTTCTGATTGTTTGCTTTTCTCTCTCTCTCTCTGACATTCTCTGCTCCTGACGTGCACTCCTTTGAAGAGGAAGATATGTTTGCATTCTTTTAATTGTGCGAAGGAACTTTCATCTCTGTCTTGTTATGGAGCACAGTTTAAACTTTTGAAAAAGAGACAAATGTTTGTTTGCAGTGTTTGAATAAAGTTCCTGTCTCTCTACAACCTCCTGTGTTTCTGTGCAAATCTGTGACCCAAGCATGACAATATAAAAATAACCATATAAACATATGGTTTCTACTTTGCAGATTTTCACCTTTCGCGGGGGGTTCTGGAACGCAACCCCCGCGATCGAGGAGGGATTACTGTAATGTTAATTTCAAAAAGGAAGTCTTACAGTTGGAAAAAAATGTAAAAAAGGAGGGACAAATTTGGATAATTAAAGCACAAGGAGCCTCATGTATAAAACTTGTTTATGCGCGGAAACATGTTTAACCCATTTCTTAAGCAATAGTTAAAACACGAACATGGCGTGGAAATTGGCTTAAAGTTACGTAGGACTGCAACTTTCCATAAGTCCTACGCAAACTCTTTTAGGTGTTGGCATTTTAGCTACTCTAGGCAGCAGGACAATGAAGTGAACAGAAAATCATGTTTCATTTTGCATTTCAATGATGTGTAAGTCATATTATGATATGTGTCCATCCATCCATTTTGTACAGGTGTTCTAAACCTATAACGGAATGTGGACTACATGATTTCTGCATTATGGTCTCTGAAATGCAGGCTTTAATTTAACACACAGGTCCAAGTGAATACCAGTGTTTTAAAGCTATTGTCATTATTAGTATTTACAGTATACATTTTATATTCTGCTAGATATTACCTGGCTTCGCCTATTACATAGGAGAAGGGCCTCAGTCATAGTACTGTTAATGTTGATGTATCAGAAGTACTATGTAACTAACTATATACTTTTCTGTATTTTTATACTAGGGGTTAATATCCATATTAATAATATTAATATCTATATCTATCTATCTAAATCTATATATATATATATATATATATATATATATCTAAAGGTTGAGTATGCCGAATCCAAAATGCCTGGGACAAGAGGTATTCTGGATATTTTCGGATTTTGGAATATTTGTATACACATAATGAGATATCTTGGGTCTTCCTTAATCAAGTAGGAAAATGTAAACAAACCAGCCAAACAACGACTCACACGTATAATAATTCACATTGCTGACCTATTATAATGTGCATAGACGTGACAAACATACTAAACCTCAAAAGTGATGAATATGATGTACAGACTGTATTTTAGTTTCCTTTTAAGAGGGCCATTGCTGTGTAACTGCACTGAAGAACTTTGTGTTTTTGTCAGTTTATATGGCCTACCGGTTGTCACTTCTCAGGGAGCTGTCAGACAGATCAGGAATATCTCAGCCAACCTTCACTCTATTATTCCCACTGTGCTGGAAGTCATTAACCAACCGACAAGTCATTACATTCAGTTTTTGTATGATGTGGGTGTACATACATAAAATATGTTTTTTCTAATATAATCAAAGCAATTTACCAAACTCATATCGCAGTAAGAGCATATAATGAGAATGAAGCTGCTTTTGTTAACCATAAGAAGTGACATTCCATTAACGCACAAGTCATTGGCAATTTTAACAGTGCCACACATCACCTTTGAATACAGGTGTTATGTTGCATCATTATGAGTAATAAAGCTAGTTAACTGTGTTTCATTGCTTACTTGCACTCAATGCTTTACGGGGTACCTCCCACTCCACCCCGCCATCCACTCCTGCATCGTCAATTACGCCTCATTTCACAGGGGGGCCCCCCTCACTCCTACACCACTCTGAAAAAAATAAGTCCCTTTTGAATCTGCACGTATGCTACTCACATCCACTATTTGGCATAAGCATATTTTCATTCTCAAATCTCACAGGTGACGCAGTGGCAGTGCTGCTGTTTTGCAGTAAGGAGATTGTGGGTTCGCTTCCCAGGTCCTCCCTGTGTGGATAGCGCTTTCAGTAGTGAGAAAATCGCTATATAAATGTAAAGAATTAAATCCAAGTAAATTTTTATAAAAGAGATCCCTGGTGTGGAATTTTCCACTTGTGGCATCATGTTAGAAAATTTCACATTTTGGAGAATTTCACATTAAGGATAATCAAGTTGTATTAGTTCACTGGAGCTCCTTACTCTTGAACATGGGAGATACAATCACCTATGAGTAAAACATTCCTGCTGTACATCAATTCTTGCTTTTCCTAGTGACTAACCTTGGCTTTTGTCATTGGTCACTGGAAAACAAAATTTGATGGGAAACTGTCTTCTTTTGAATTGGGACAGGTAGTCAGTAGGAATAATGGGAACTGTCGGTATAAATATTATTTCACACTGTAGCAAATCCTGTAAAAATGGTAGCTTCAAACAACGCTTTGATATGTAATCTTGTACGGTCATAGAGTTTGAGGGTTTAGATCAAAAGCAATAAACACTGAATCGTGTTTAACTTTAACTTATTACAAACACCACCGACATTTAGGAGCTGCGCATTTACCTGGCCCATGCAATGAAATAAATGTTTTAACTTTTTCCAAAAAAGAACAAGTAAAAGGAAATAATACTGTGAACTTTGTACAACGTCTACTTGCTCTACATTGTTCCTTGGAGGAACCTTTTACTGAGCTGTGCAAGACATGACATCACTCCTGGCTTGTACTGTACTAAGAGATTGAAGTGGGCCAGAGGTACTTCCTGGTTTCTGCTAAAACCAGAGTTTAATATCTCATTGTGGTCTGACCTCAGTTCTCCACTGAACTGAATGTATTTTACCACCAAATGCCAATGCCCCCCACCGTATTCTTAGAAGTATATGTGAATAAGAGTGCTTGACTATTCATGAAGGATCACCTCACCTCCAACATCCTCTCAAATTTGAATGTATTTTAAACCACATCACAAGGAGTATGAAATAGCTGATAAAATGGAGTATTACATACTCAAGGATGCAACTTGCTAAGCATATCTTTTTAGAGCTTCATGAAACTTTCATCCTTCCACTTCACTTGTGCTAGCAACCCTCATTTGCATAAAGTGGGAGAGGAGCAGCATTCATTAGCATGAACTGCAAGCCCCCTTTTCTATGTGAGAACACTTTCAGCATTGAGCAAGTAAAAGCTAAGAATAGTCAACTCACATTACAAAAACCACACGGGTCACCTAAATCGTGATAGATGTCAAATTGACCTTTCTTAGCAGATATCATCATTCCAAATGTTAGCTTTTTAACTAAAGTGGAAATAGCATATTTGGTGATGAGTTAGTAAATTTTGCATGATACATGGATAATATTGTTCACTTGAATAATGTTAATAAAAGTTTACAATAATACTTTTAATAAAAAGCCACTGTGTGTGATTTATGTTTGTGCTGCAGTATTGAACAGTATCATACATTTTTGCTGGTATTGGTATCAAATATATAAATTCTGGAATTGTTTTGTCCCTGCTCTGTAGATAATAACCAATTTTTGTTTTTAATCCTGACCACTGAAATACTCAGCTATATAACATATTTTCCTTGTCTGTTTCATTTTGTTAAACACATATGTAATGACATCACAATTTGTGGAATGCGGACAGCTTTACATTACCCTTAGTGCTAGCAACAAAGCAGACATTACTCCTCCAGCAGGGTTCAGTATTTGATGCACTAACAATGAAAACACAGTGCAAGTTCAAAGGAGATATATAAAAGAGCTTTGATATTATCAGCATTTAATAACATTGATAATGCATTACTTCAGGCAGTATGGCCAAATGGTTAAGGTTTTAGGACGTAAAGCAGGAATAATCTTCATTCTAGAAACTAATAAGAGACCAAAAGTTTGTCTATATACTGTGGCTAACAAAGATGTACATTGGCCACCTACAGTTTTGGGTTTTTGTTTAACAAAAAAAAAAAAAAAAAAACAGTTGAACATTCAAATTTCAACATGTCCATACTTTAGTCATTTTATATATACAGTATATTACTGTTAAAAATAATAGAAAGAGGAAGGTATAAAACTTATTTTTCTTTGTCTTCAAGAACTATTCAAGCTGCCCAGAGGAAATGTCAAGGAAGGACTCAAATTATATGGATGAAGAAATTATGAAATAATTTCTGCCATCAAATGAATTTCTACATTACAATACTAGTTCGGTAGCCTGTTTAAAATACACCTGCTACCTTTCTTTACCAAAAATAACTCAAAAAGGGAGCAGCTGTAGCTACATAATTATGCAAACAAATGAGGGATGGGCAGACTACAGATGAAGACATATCATATTAAGCAATCAAGTCAGCATTCATTTCATTTAAAAAGGCAACATCAGGTATTGCTGTCATATTCATCAGAATACTCCAAATATAGGCCATTTACTTAAATTAAAATACAAGAAACATACATTTCGTTGTAATTATTATGCGATCTTAATTTACATAGTACTGGATTGATTCTTAATTTAAAAAGCAGCCATTTAATAATGATTACTGCAGCATATTCTTTTACTCAATTTGTTTAATCTATATTATGGTTGTAAGCCAACCCTATATTGACAGCATGAGACGTCATGCAGAAATCAAAGAATTGTTGAACCAGACATCCACGAAAAAGCATTTAACGCTCTCACACAGATTTAAACCGTCAATCTGTAGTCGCCTATTTTAACGATGTGAATGTAAAATGGAAATTTAAAAGGTGGACTATACAAAAACCTGGTCTTTAGTGTGCATGTCAAGAATTTCATTATGAAAGGCGCTATATAATCAAGAATACGTTTACCTATAAACACTGATAACGATAAAATGCCTCAACTTCCACATACCAATTTTTTTATTGTTTATTTTCAAAATTGCAACTTTATGTGCGCATCTCTTCCGGGCACAGACTCCTGCAACAGGCTGGTGCTGTACTAACAATTGTGCAAGCTGGGTCACAAATACCAATAACAAAATGCGTGCTTACAAACACAGTTGGGAGCAACAACGCATGAAACACACAACCGCAATGTCAGATCCACCCTGGCAGCCAAGCTGACCTTACGTCGGTTACCGAGTTGCTCCGCGTCAAACTTTGTCGAGTAGGTTCAAGTGCTGAACAGCAAACAGTAGCAATGGGGTAAAGGAAGGCGTGATTTACCTACCTTTATGTTGCTGACAAATATAGCTTCCAAATTTCACTTTTCTTAACTCCAGCTTTATCGAGTCCTTGTCATTGTCCTGTATGCATATCCTTCATTTTGTTTCGAAAAACAATGGGGTCGACTGCGTCGCAGCTTATTCAAAGAGCCGCTAAACCTGTTGCCCTAAGTGCTGGCGCAGTGTCTGTCCCGAAAACATGGCTGACAGGCGAAAGGGTTCCCTGCTGATACACCAATCAGCTTGGGCGAGGGCGGCCTGAGCACCGCCCCTTCGAACTCACTCCCGCCCTCTCTCTTTCTACTGCCTGTCTATCCTCCTGAAGTTCAAATCCTAATTGGCGAGACATAAACTTCTCAAAGTGAAGAAAACTTCAACACAAGGGGTCAATACGCAAAAAAGATAGAATTTATGGTAAAACAACAAATATTTCATCAGATAGATAAACAAAAATAACGTTATATATTATATTATATATATAGACCCACAGATTCTTTTCTCTAGACCCACTTTTCTCTAGACCCACAGATAGATAGATAGATAGATAGATAGATAGATAGATAGATAGATAGATAGATAGATAGATAGATAGATAGATAGACCTTTTGCTCGTGTCTTTTTTGCTGCCTCTACCTATTACAATATATATGATTATATGTGTGTAAAAATAAAACCAATTCTAATAAATTAATTCCTGCAAGCCTCAATTTAAAATCTCAATCTAAAGATACCTTTTATTATTTTTTAAATTTTTGAGTGGCAGATATCAGGAATCCTTGGGACACAGTAAAATCAAAATCATCAAAACCAAGGAGAGCCAGATCAATAATACTGTCACTAAATTTCAAATATAGACAG
Source organism: Erpetoichthys calabaricus (assembly GCF_900747795.2). Lineage (NCBI taxonomy): Eukaryota > Metazoa > Chordata > Cladistia > Polypteriformes > Polypteridae > Erpetoichthys > Erpetoichthys calabaricus. The sequence continues at coordinate 53,103,051 of NC_041396.2, read as the reverse complement.
TCAAACACAGACTCTGACTACAGTACAGACCTAAGTGAATTTTCCAATATACCTAAACTGATTTGATTTATTTAGATTTCTCTTGCTTGATTAGTCTTCTCTTTAACAAAATCTAGTCACAATGTTATTCAGATTCTGTCTATAAAAGAAGATCGCGGACATAGAATGAAAAATAAACTCAAATCCAGTTTTAATCATGTAAGAAAATTAAAATAGCTGGACAAGTTAATTTTCAGAAACAACCTGAACCTGACACTTCTCTGGATTCTGTCCATGAACATCATAAACATGAAAGATGACAAGACACACTGTCGATGAACTTCCATGTCCACCTTGAATAGATTTATCTTGTTATCAGACACATTTTTAACACTGCAGATACTTTGATTTGAACACAAATCAGGTTTGATACTACACAAATCACAGGGCATTTGAAGAACTCTAGTATGTTTAAGAGGAAAAAGAGTTGGTCCACTGATCAATTACCAAGACAGAATATGCACTGCCCTCCCTAAACTTGATATTAAACTATTGGTCAGACTCTCCTATCCAGCACGGAGGCATAGGACTTTTCATGATCCCTTGGTAATTTGAACACAAATACTCTGCCCATGGAAGTGACTTTCTTGTCCACTGGAAAAATACCTCAATAGGTGCCTTTCTAATGGCTTGGGTTCAGAATAGAAGAAATCACTCTTAAAGATAAAATCTGATTCCAGAGCCAATGTTATATACAAAGATGACTTTTATTGTATCTAACCAGTATGTATCTGTCTCTCATAAAATACCTGGTTCCTTTGATTCATGTAGAATGATAATCCACTCAATTTCCATTTGCCATGTTTTGCTCAATTTGGACCTTTTCCATAGATACATCTCATCATGACCAATCTGGCACTTCACACCTCATCTTGACTGTGGTTATTAATCAGTATAGTCCACACCTCATTTTGACTGTGGTTATTATTCAGTATAGTCCACACCTCATTTTGACTGTGGTTATTATTCAGTATAATCCAATAAGATGGTTTTACAAAGAAACTGGACACTAGGTGAACTATTAATAGTCTAGCCCAATGTAAAGTGTATGGAATCTTACCTGACAAATAAAAGGTATGTGTCCAGGAAGACGTTTGCAAATGGAATGAACCTACATTGGGAAATGCAGTGTTCTTTATCCTTCCAATACTGGAAGGTGGGTATGGCAGTAGTAGGCACTGGAAGACCTGTGAGTGTCTCTGGAACAGCAACGTATCAGAGTAAAAGCTGACATTGGGGTTTGTGTGGGAGGTCAGGTAACAAACATTTATTTAAGATTAAGGTCACAAAGTGGTTTATGGTATCACTAAACTAGTAGATTTTTATTTGAGGTTTTACAAAATTGTATTCTCCCCCATGAATGTTTGATTTACAGAGGATTAACTTTGTATCAGTTTGGAACTGGCATTTGAATAAATAATTGTGTTTAAAAAGGAGATGAAAATGGCAATATTGTGCCGATAAAATTATTTTATGATTTACTTTTTGTTTTTTACTTATCTCAAGTTGTTTGTAACATAACCTAGAATCTTAGCTATTATCTTAGCACTAGACTGAGGTTATCTAAGCACTTAAATGGAACTGAGTGTGAGAGGTTGGGAATGCACAATGTGCTCTGTCACACAGTCTCAGGTCATCGTCAAGGAATGCATTACTTTGGTTACAAGTGATGTAAAACCCTCAAAATGGTGACACTCATTATGAGAACAAAAAGGAGTCAAAATAAACATTAAAAGATAAACAGCTTTTAATCAAAGCCTTCAAACAAAAAATGAACATCAAAGAACCATAAAATATTTTTGGATTAAAGGAAAATCAAGAAATATTAAATAAAAATGTCAAATGTAATAGATTTTGTCATGATCTGGCTTTTGTTTTTAATTATTTGAAGGTATTTCTTGGTCTCTTAAAAAGTATTTAAACCATCATTTTAGGAAGGTTTAGAAGACTAAAGAATCCAGTGGTTAAGTTTGCATTTCATTTCAACACATTATGAAAAAAGTTTGAGAATTTTGTTGAAGATGATTGTTATGACATTGCTGGGCAAAGCGATCAGGAGTGTCTGATATGCAATGTCATTACCATGATGGTATACAAGTCAGGGCTGTGCTCTTCTTGGTTGTCCAAGTTGTAGATAAAACTAAAAAAAGACTAGTATTATTTCTAATTGGTATTACTTGAGCTCTGGTTACAACTTCAGTTCTGTTTTTTGACTACAACTTACATCCTATATTTTGGCTCTGCCTTTGAGAATAATTTTAGTTGTAGATTCACTTGCTATTTGTTTTATGCTGGGGCATTGTTTCACTGTCTTCCCCATATCTCCCCTTCTTGTTATACAGATCTCAACTTGTCTCCCAATTCCATTTCAAACTAAAAAACTACTGCTACTCGGCATAGTCAGTACAAATAGATGTCATCCTTTCTGTAATAAATTAGAGATCATTTGAAAGAATCTAGAGAAAAAATGACTGTGACCAGAAATACATGACTAAGTTTAAAATAGGAAATAGGAAAAAATTGGAGATATGACTTCAACATGCTCTCAGTAAACCTAACAATGTTAATAATAGTATATTGGTTGCAGTTTTTGGTTAATCTGAAGATTTCCAAGACAAGATGGCAATTCATAGTCTAGATTGTATCATTGTACCACTGCATGCAAGATAATAATCATCTCTGGACAGAGTGCCAGTCCTTCACAGGCCATACTCAAGAACATGTTTAAACACACAGGAAAAATTTAGAATCAAAAAATTAACCTAACCTATCTTAAATGTCACAAAAACACACAACCTTCAAACAGTTGTACTGTCATTTCCTTCCATAACAACTAATTGTGATGTACACCTTAGAAGAGGTTATCAAGATCCAGAGCATTTATTGATAGTCTACTGGCTCTGGCCTCATTGGGTAGGTTACTAAACCAGTGAAAATGATAGCATGGACATTTCATACAAAAGATATTTCAGTTAAAGCTGTGTGGTCACCAATACACAAAGTTACACTGGGATACTCATGTTTAAAACTAAATAATCCCTTGTTTGAATGAGACACGGGGTATGGCTTATGAGAAGCTATTTGTTTTTGAAAATGAATAATTGATTTAAATAAAACAATGTGTACCATGGAAAAATTCATGGCAAGGTAAAGGAGTAGGAAGGAGTGGATGAGCAGTACAAAGCCTAAACGTACAAACCATAACAATCACCTGACCTACAGAGGTCTGACCATACTAGTCATAAAATCAGGAGGCTTTTCCATTTGTTCACTAAAAAACAAAGGAATTAATTTTATGCTTTTGGTAATATATCTAAGTTCTTCAGTTATTTTGCAACTTTTGCTACCAGTTCAGCTCCTGACTCGTGGCTAGAATTTTTTAGTGCTGTTCTTTGGAGTATATGGGATCTTCAAAATTTCATAAAAACTCAGTCTTTAATTAATATAAAAATTAAAAATAAATGTTACTAAACTTTTGTGAAATGTGTTAAGCAAAACCAACACCATGAAGGGTAAGATAATAAAATATAAACAGTGGGAAGTTTAGAATATCTTTCTTCAAAGAGGCCTACACCATTAATATGTTTAGAAGTGCAACAATACAAAAGAAGATTACATGCTTAAATAAAGAACTTAAAAATTAAATTAAATAGTACAGTAGGTCCTAAATTCTGGCATTATATAATGTACCTGCCGGCTTCTGGCCTTACTGCATCTTGTGGCTGCAACCTTAACTTTGCTTAAAAAGATGACCACCTCCTCTTTAGCACTTTTGGTTAACCTCCTGTTGGTGACGGGGCAGGAGGTATTTATGATTAAGGAGGATTTGTTCATGCATGTAGGCTGGCACTGGCTGAAGATATTATTAATGGAATAGGTTTAGGAGCGATAGTTCAGTGGTTAGTTGTTAGAATTTGGAAACATTTATTCTTTACTTAGAAAATATCTTCAGAAATAATAAATTAAATATTTAAATTAAAATACTTATATTACATCTGAGTGTTTAGTTAAGAGTTTAACTTCCAGTTTGATTTAGATCGACGTCTAGCCCTTCAGTCTTCTTATTGACTGTTACAGAATGTTTAACCTCCCTGGTTCCATGCCCTTATCTGTCTGCTTTAATTGTGTTTTATCTTTCTGATTTTTACCTATTTTTTTCTATTATATTCTGTGATCTTGGCCCCTCCTAACAGACTTATTAATAACCACAAAAATGTTTGATTGAACTTAACTGTTACAGAATCCACAATAAATGCAGTTATGTTCTCCACTCTTGAAAAGGCCTGCTCTCATTTGCCGATTCAGAAGAGAATATATAAACAGGCAGTGGGCAGGGAAGAACTAACAGGTGCACAACATTTTACCGTATATCCTTAGTTGGCAGTGGTTAGTTTGATGTCAAAGGTTTCCTTGAACATGACAGTCTGACAGTCCTGGTTGTTCCTGCTGCACAACACTTTTGTTTTTTAGAGAGGCAGATTAAGCTATAGATTGTTTCCAGCAGACCCCCGTGACCCTGTGTTAGTATATAACGGGTTGGAAAATGACTGACTGACTGACTTTCACTTAAAGCAGAACCCAGCTAAGACTATTTCTTTGATAACCACATTACTTCAGTGTTATGAAAAATTCAACGTATTCCTTTATCTTCATTTTCAAATAATTACTAAAAGTATGTTTTGCTTCATCATGTCGCAGCATGTAGTGGTACTAGGGTGCTATACCATGTTAGCCATTATGGATGTAGTGAGACGTCAAGCAAAATGACACCTTTTATTGGCTAACTAAAAAGTTTACAATATGCAAGCTTTCAAGGCAACTCAGGACTTTCCCTAGGAATGCGTGGTTGTTGGGCAACCCACATAACCCGGTTTCAGTCCTAAATGGCTATGTGGACCCACCTTGTGGTCTCACTACCTGTACAATGAAGGGTGAGGGCTGGGTGCAATGTATACAAAATTAATGTAAATGTGAAAAATGGGAAGAAATAATGTGAAATACATAAAAATACAAATAAATGAATATGACAAAAATCAATACATAATATTGCCACGTGGAGAAAGAGGCACCCCATTCAGGTTTGGCTCCTCCCTGGTGCTCGGATCATGTACTTGGATAAGCTCTGCGTCCCTGAGACCCTATTATAATAAAAGAAAAATGTTTGTGAATTAGATGGATAATTAACTATTTTGATATTGCATGCATATCAAATATAGGCATATACACCACATTTGGTATTTACTGCTGCTAGGATATGACAATTGTTTTCTGAAAATTTTCAGGTAAGGAAATCAAAAATCTGAGGTAAAGTAGTTATTTAAAGTAAGAATTAAAGAAGTTTAGAGGTCAGGAAGCAATCACTGTACTCTGCACATGTGACAATAATGACTGTAAACTAATAAACCTTTATACACGCCATCTCACTTATTTTCCTTGCTTTGCTTTCAAATAGAACATCAAATACCATAATGCACTGGGGTGGAGGGTCAAGACCAATCTTAAAAGTGGGGACTACGCAGTAAGAATTCGTTCATGCACGTATACGGCGCTCACAGTAACTTAATAATTATCAATTTTATTAATAGATAAATAAAGTCAAGCATAATATGACACTATTCAAGAGATTTATTTTTTAATTTTAGTATGTTGAAGTCGCTCAGCTACCCCCTTCCCATACAAATTGTCAATGATCCCTAGAGTTTCCGTGATGACTTGAATGGAACTACATTCACATTATCAATTATTAAAATGTTTAAAAAACCTAAACGAAATTTTAGGACTAGAAAGGCCAACTCAAGTGATGAAGACGAAGTAATCGGGCAAGGGGGAGAACAGACAGGAGAGTCACTCAGCAAAGTGCCGGCATCTCCTGAATCAAGCGAGCAGGCCGCAAGATCTCCAGAGCCCGTAACTGAAAGACTTGATCGGGTACTGTCCGAAGTTGATCCGGCACTGAATATAGTGGACCGTGAGACATTGTCTGAAACGAAAAATCCCAAAAATATTAAGAGAAAACTAAAGTCCGACCGGACGGAATATAACTGTGCGCTGAGCTTCCAGCATGAAACGGAAGGTGAGTACAGACAGTGAGGTGTTTTGTAGTGTTGATTTTAAAAGTACTATAAGTGACCTTCCAAGAACATAAATTTTAATATACAGAAAATTTGATCGGTGTGCCTAAACGACTTTCTTGTGTTCTGATGTGTTATTGTTTAACTGGACGACGCGTACTGATTGTCCTTAGTAGTCATCTGTAGACAAAAAATAATTTTAACGTTGTTCCCCGCGATTCAGTGTAGCATACGTTAATTTTAGACCAGGAGGTTATTAAATGCCGAATATCTTTGCTTTTACCTTTTGTTGAGACGGAACTGCAGATAGCTGCTTTAAATAATTTTTAAAAAGCTTTCATCCTGATGGTTGCTTTTTAAAAACTTTTTATCAACTCGTTTTGACAATTGCCAAGCAAGAAATGGAAATCGCTTATATATAAGTGTTATATATATGTGTTTTGATGATCAGTCCATTACTTTATATAATAGGGTCACAGGAGACTGAAGCATCTCCTGCTAGAATCGGATGCCAGGCAAGAACCGATCATGGAGATGCAAACCAGTCCTTCACAGAGCACACTTACACATCCACAAATTAACCAGTTTAACCTAAAAGTCACATCTTTAGAATGTGAGATTAAATGAGCAGTACCCAAGGAAAAGCCACTCGTACACAGGAAGAACATGCACTCCGCCACAGACAGTGACCAACCTAGGCCAGAATTTCAACATCAAGTCAAAACGTCTTAAAGATGTTAATGTATCAGTGGAGAGATGTAATTTTTTTTTTCTCCATAATTGCTTGGATGGTTAATGCTAGACTACGTCTGCCAATTTCATTATCAAAACATTTTCATCATAGTCAAGTACAGTTCTTCAATCTTACCATTAATACAGAGCACCCCCACAAGTACACATTGGAGCGTTGCAATGAATACTTGTCAAGAAAGATTTAGTAAACTGTTGAATATAAATTGTAGAGGTAGATCAAATACAGTTGTATCTTCTGTAATAAACTACTTTTTGATTTTCAAACTGTTCTTTGTTAAACACAGTTGTGCATTGCTTTGAACTGTGAGAATAATTGTGTGCTGTTACTTGTACATCTGTTTATTTATATATTTTCCTTACCTGTTTTATTTAAGGCAGGGTTTGTATAGTTTTTAGCCTGTAAAATATGTCAAAAGTTGCTCTTGGTATTTCAATTTATTATATACACTTTAACATTGTAAAATAATACAACTTTATATACAGTCATGTGAAAAAGTAAGTAATGACATTTTTGTTTTTAAAATATGTGAACATATCAATATCTGATCTTCATTTAAACAGTATCCTTAGATAAAGGGTGATGTAATTGGAAGTAAAAAAAAACTATACCTGCGGTGGGTTGGCACCCTGCCCAGGATTGGTTCCCTGCCTTGTGCCCTGTGTTGGCTGGGATTGGCTCCAGCAGACCCCCGTGACCCTGTGTTCGGATTCAGCGGGTTGGAAAATGGATGGATGGAAAAAACTATACAAATGTGACATTGCAGCAGTATACCAAACAAAAAAATGAACATATTTCATTTCCATCTTTGGCAAAAGTAAGTACATTCTTGTTCCTAATAGCTGGTATTAACCCTTTTGGCAGAAACAGCTCCATGCAGGTGTTAATACAACTGCCTGTCAGTCTCTAACATTAACTGGGAAAAAGTTTTTCCTGCTCCTCCATGCAGAATTTTAGCTGTGTGATCTTTGAAGAGCTCCCTTTGTGCATAGCTCGTTTCAGATCTCTTCACAGCATCTCAATGGGATTCAGACTTTGACTTGTCCATTCCAGAACCATCCATTTCTTTCTTCTCAGCCTTTCCTTCATGGATTTACTGGTATGTCTTGGCTCATTGTCATGTTGCAAGATTCACTTTCTGATAGTTGGTCTCACATTACCCTCAAGCATCCTCCGGTGTAATAGTACCTCATCACATAAAGGAGTCGTCTACAATTGAACTGTTTAAAACAAGATTAAAGACTCATTTCTATTCACTTGCATTCCGTGACCTTCAGTAATACCGATGGTTTCCTCATTGTGATTATGTAACATTACTTCTATTTATTTATGTTCATTTATTTTATTTCTATTTATGTTATTCATGTTAATTGTATGTTTTTCTTTAATTCTATTATTGTAAAGCACTTTGGCCACAGCATTCCGATGTTGTTTTAAATGTGTTATATAAATAAAGTTGACATTGACATTAATAAAGAATTCTTAGTGGATTCTGTGATGTTGAGCTGCCCAGGCCCTGATGCAGCAAAGCAGCCCTGAACCATGACATTTTTACCACCATGGTTTACAGATGTTGTCGGGTTCTTGTGGTCAAATGTTTTTTTTAGGTTTTGCTAAACTGGCCTTCTGTATTTTGGCCAAATTACTCATTCTTTGCCTTGTTTGTCAGAGCACATTGTTCCAGAAGTCCTGGTGCTTACTTTGGTGTCCATGAGAAAAGTTTAAGCTTTCCAAAATATTCTTTCTGGATAGAAAAGGCACACCTGGCACACCTCCCACTTCTTTTAGGATCTTGCATTGTACTCTTGAGCTGAATTTGCTAGGGTGGCCTGGCCTGGACAAGGTAGCAGTTATTTCAGCTTTTCTCCATTTTTAGATGGTCTTCCAGAGACTGGAACAGTTGATTTCCAATTGTTTGATGGTCTTTTAAATCCTTTCCCAGACTCATAAGCATTTGTAACCTTTCTGAAGGCTTTAGAAAGCTCATTCAGTCTAAGCATGGTGATAGCACGTACTTCAACAGAAAAGATCTGAAGTTTAAATAAACTCTTTCTAATGATGTTCAGATCATTTGTACCAGATTCTAATTTGAGGTATTTGTGAAACTAGGGTTGTACTTATTTTTGCATTTTGCATAAATTTGCATCTTTGCATTTTGCATAAATTTGCATCTTTTTTATGTAAACTAGGTAGTTTCTCCCCCTGCTCGCTAACCCCCATGTTTGGTTTTCCAGATACACACTTTTAAGATTTTTTTTTCTTTGAATTGTTGCTATTTCATTAGTTTCACTTTTATTTCAGAACTTATGTAAAAACAATATTTGGAATCTTGCGAGTCCCAATGTGCTGAATCTATTAAATGAGGTCAGTGAGAAATGTGTTTAATGATTTTGTACCATAATTCAGGATAGGTTTCTCTGTTTCGAATTTCAGCGCAGACAAAGCGATCGACATCATCAGCAGTTAATAATTTTTTTTGCAAAGTAACCAATAAATGCTTGGAGGTAAACCATGTTTTTGAAATTCTCTGACTTAAACTTCAAAGCCTTACAATATTTACATACTTCTGACATATCACCTGTGTCCATATTTTTGATCTGTATTTGCCTTTTAGTTATTTCTCCGAGTAATAATTTATCTTTTTTTGCGCTAATGTGATGTTTACTTTCTTTTTTTGACACTGTCGTTTTTTTCTGCTTTCATATTCTGTATCTTGCTCTGCATGTGTTTCGCGCCTATGTTTTTTTTTTGAGTCTTTTGAATTCCAGTTTTCATTATCTCTAACCTGCTCTGCATGTGTTTGGCCCCCTTTGTTTTTTAACCTTTTTATGACGTTTTACTTTGTTTTCTACTCTGTCTTTTATTTCTGACCTCGCTTTGTCCTGCTTTTTTTTCAATGACTCCTGGTCCATGGTGATTATTTTCCCTTTTTCGGGTAGTAATTTTCATTTGCTTGCACTACTGCGATCTTTACTTTCTTTTTTTATGCTTTCGAATTTTCCTACTTTCATATTCTTTAACTTTCTCCACATTTGTATTGCGCATCCTTCCTAATCATAATCTGCTCTGCATGTGTATAGCACAAACATTTGTGAACATGTTTATGAAGTTCTACTTTGTCTTTTACTCTGTCTTTTAATTCTGAGCCTGATTGGACGTGCTTTGTTTCAATTCCACTTGTTACGGGCTGATAATTACTTTCCTTATTTTCTGAATTTGCACCTAGATTATTTTTTCTTTTTTGCTCTTTTTTCTCTCCAACGCTTTTGAGTATCTTTTCTTCACGCTGCTTTCTTCTTTGCTTAGTCATTGACGTTTCATTTATAACATATTGTCCTTATATGCTTTATATGCGCTGAGACCCTGGATCTGTGTGTGCTCAAATCCTTCACAAGATTGAATGTTTTTCTGCCCTGTTGTCTTATTTGATATTGATTGAAAGTAGGGCATGTCTTGCAAGAATCTCATGTTCTACGTCATTGTGAGACGGTCCTGGGTCAATCTCTTGGCACAATGTCTCATGTTTAAGGTCCTCGCGGGTCTTTTAACTGTCTTCCGTGATCTTAATGTGAAGATCACGTCTCGACTCCCTACTGTTTCTGTCCAGAATTTTTTTTTTAATAATAGATTATACTGCGGACTACAAGATATAAATGTGGCATGATGGTTGTTTTTAATTCCCTTTATCTATAGGTTCTGTTTCAATGAAGATCAATCCTGATATGTACACATTTTGAAAAAGGAAAAACATTTAATGTGGTGTACTTAACTTTTGTCATACCTTTTATTCTGCTGGCCACCCAGTATTCATCCATCCATCCATCCATCCATTTTCCAACCCGCTGAATCCGAACACAGGGTCACGGGGGTCTGCCGGAGCCAATCCCAGCCAACACAGGGTACAAGGCAGGAACCAGTCCTGGGCCAGTCCCACCGCAGGACACACACAAACACACCCACACACCAAGCACACACTAGGGCCAATTTAGAATCGCCAATCTACCTAACCTGCATGTCTTTGGACTGTGGGAGGAAACCGGAGCGCCCGGAGGAAACCCACGCAGACACGGGGAGAACATGCAAACTCCACGCAGAGAGGACCCGGGAAGCGAACCCGGGTCTCCTAACTGCAAGGCAGCAGCGCTACCACTGCGCCACCGTGCCGCCCACCCAGTATTCAGGTGATTATAAAGGTTATGGTAAATTATCATAAGCTACGGTGATATAAAGCTTAATACTGGGTTCCATAATTGTATCAAGCCTGTTGCTCATTGTATGTTTTTTTTTTTTTTTTTAGATATTTTGGTCTTTCCTTTGACCTTTTTCATTTTCTGTTTTTTTTTTTTTTTTTTGGAGGATTTTTATTTTTCTGACTTATGACTGCTATTTTTATTGCAGATTCTCTCAATATTAAATAATCCCAGCTATAACTGAGCTGCCCCTATTTATTCTTGATATTGTAAATTGTTGTGAATTCATGTTCACCATTTTAAGATGAGCATTCAACAGATGTTCTCAAATTTCATAAAAATCTGTCCAGGTATTTGAAACTTGCTGTCTTGTTTTTAATTTATATGTTGTTGTGAAATCTTGGGTACCTTTATTGTTCAAGATGGAAGACAAAAAATTTGTAGTACCTTTATTCTAATTAGAAGTTGTGCTCTCTTAGTGTTTTGCCAAGATTAGGATATGTTTAGCAGTATTATTTTCATCTTGGATATTCAAAAAATGTCTGCTCTTGAGAGCTATCAATGCCACATACTACTTAGACCTACTGTCTTCTGGGTCTCCTTGCTTTGCCCATAAGTGTTCTCCATGGTGTTTTCATTCTTATTTCTTAACTCGTGTTTTATGACCTTTGTGTCTATTTTATTTATTTGGGACTTGCTGAAACTATGGAAACTGAAAACTAGTCTGACAGTTTGCCACATAGCAATATGTGGTGTAAGAGAGTTTTTTCTGTGGTTGTTTTAGGAGACATTTTGAACTGTTTGAATCTTTGCTACTTTCTTAGGGTTGGATAAATGGGAATTCATAGTCTTTACCATCAAAGCTACAGTCTGATATTTTGCTATTAGTCCAAAACACACAGAATTTCCAGCTAACTCCTTATGTATTCTTTACTTTGCTAATATACATATTCCAGGAATTTCCTGCACAATATAATCACTGCACCTCCAGTTACTTGAATGACCTTTGCATTAACTATTTGTATTTTGTTCTGTTTAGTTGTATATCTACATAATATAACATAAAATTCTTCATGTTGCCAAATTTAATTTAGGGTTGGAGGGAGTAGAGAGGAGGATGGAGATTTTAGATAGATAAATCAATAAGGTATACACAGATTATGAGAAAATCCTCAGAATGTAGTTAAGTCATAAAGGAAATGGTGAAAACGTATTACAAGATGTACATTTTTAAAAATAGATTAAATGCTTTGTTTTCCATATAATGAAACACTTGAGTATTATGCTTTTCTGAAGTTTATTAGAATGAAATGAATTTTAAAAGGGCTACTCTTATTTTACTCATTAACACTTAATCAGGATTTATTGGGTCAGTCTTAAAGTTCTGAGCAAGTGTTTTAATAAAAATTGCATTGAAAAGTAGTTTTTATTATGCTTAAGTGCTTCCTTGTTTTTTGGAAAAATATTTTCTTGGATGCAAATGTTTTGAGAACTGGCACATAATTATGGTATTTATACTTGCTATTGCACCGTACTTGCCGTTCATGTTGAAATTGAGGCTAGGGTGAACTAGTATAACTTTTGGGATTTCCTTGGCCTTTTCCCTCTGTCAAAGACATGCTTCCTTAGTCTTGGAACGTGTGTTGAAATAACAGTGTACTGTGCCAAAGTATCACAGTTTGGAGGTTGTAGTTCTGTCTGATTCCTGAAAGAATGCGCAAAAAAGTGGACTGATGGAAAGGGACCAAAATTCTGAAATGGCTGGCTCTGCATTTCTAACCTTATATGGCACCATTGCAGGTTTCCGATGTATGTTGCCATGAAGTGTGGAGTGACCGTAATTAAAATAAATGTCTTTGTTGTTATAGATGGAAGTGAATTTAAAGTTAAGAAGCCAACTGCCAATGCTGTTTTATTTAAAGCACCAAAGAAGGAGATTCATCTGTCTGAAGACATGAATAATATTCCAGAAAAAGGTACAGTTTACTAAAAGCAAATGTGTTTTGTAATATAGCAAAACAGTATAAATGCTCAGAATGTTAATCTCTTTGGTTTGCGATTGTGTTAAATTATGTCTGAATGCTCAAGTGTGAGAAGAAAATAATAAACATGTATTTTGTACCTTCCTATAAACATCATCTGTGCATCAATTTTCCAACCTGCTTATTCAGCTGAAGGTTGAAAACAACCTTAAGGCAGTGGCCAAACATGGGTGGGGCACCAGTTCGTCATAGGATACAGTTATACACAAAACTGTGCTCGCATATAAGGTGCTAATTATCCTAACTCACACTCACATCTTTGGGATGTGGGCAGGAAACCAGGGTATGCAGGAAAAAAAAGTCATGCCAGTACTGAAAGAATTTGCAAACTCCAAACAGACAGACCTGGGCTAAGATTTAAAAAATGTTTAACTACAGTTTAAGAGGAAAGAATAGTTACATGGCAAAGACTGATTGAATTGTGTGAAACTGCCAGATAACACTTGTAGTATTTTCAGATCTTAATGTGTTATCTTCTCAGATGATTAGTGTTAGGTTCGTTTCCATTTTTCACACAATAGTATGGGACTGTTAATGAATTGTATGCTGTAAATCAGCTAATCTACAAATGTACTAACTTGGGAACATATTTAAATTTGGAAACTTCACTTTTTTTTTTTTTTTTTTACTGAAAAACACCTAAAATAGCCTTTTTGATAATGTAAGTTTTCATATTCCGATTAGTCTTAGTGTAAAAAAATCAACAAAGCATCTCTAAAAAACATTACCATGGAACTGTAAGAATGTTAGGATCTCTGTAATATTACAACAACAATTTATTTCTTGTATAGCCCAAAATCACACAAGGAATGACTCAATGGGCTTTAACAGGGCCTATTTTTGATAACCCCCTGGCCATGTCTCTCTATCCTTGTAGAAAAAAAAAAATGGAACAAATCTTTGGAAGGGAAATTCAGAGAGAGAGAGACCACCTTCCACGTAGGCTAGACGTGCAATAGGTGTCAAAAAATGGGGTAAATACAATGTACAAAACATAATACAAGTAATCCTCTTCAAAGAGCTACATGTCCAATTTGTCAGTACCACCACAGAAATACAATCTATATATATATATATATATATATATATATATATATATATATATATAAAATCCCTATGTGCGTCCAGGTGTCCATGTGTGGGTGTCTTCTGGTGAAGTGCGCATGCGCGGGGCACGGTGCGATGCGCGATATTACTGTCAGAGAAAGTTAGAGCCGTTTTACGGAAATACAAACTAGTATTACTGCGAGAGGAAATTAAAGGTACACAATACAGTGTTTCATATTATAGCCACATACAAGCCAGTATTACTGTCAGAGGAGATTAAAGGCATATTACTGACGCGCATGCCTGTATTACCACCAGAGAAAATTAAAGGTATATTACGGACGTACAAGCCAGCGGACGTACAAGCCGGTATCCTTCAATAAGGGCGCGCACAAAAAGGCGAGCCTCACAAGGGCGACCTCAATTGGGCGGGCTAAATGACTAGTACAATATAATAGAACAAAATACTTTATTTACTCCGCTTTTAAAAGGAGATAAATATGTTAGAGGGCATGAAATGATAAAAAATGGGATCGGGTGAAGTAGCAGCACCATAGTTATTGTTTTGTGTTAAAATGAAATTTCTTATAAAAGTAGAAAATAAGAAATAAATATTTTATACTGACCAAAATTTCTAAAATTGACCAGGTGTTGCCTCATGTTAATTTTTGGCAAAATTACAAAGAAATGGTATTTTTTGAGTTTTAACCAAATTTCAAACAAGCTATTCATGCCTTTCCACTAAAAAGGAATGAGAAAATAATCTTTCTGATTTGTTTGTGTTTAATTTTCTTTTATGTCCTCGTAATATTTTATGTTTAATAAATGTATTTTACTACTCAAATGTACTTTTATCTTATTGTGTTCTCTTTTTTACATTTTTTTAAGCTTAGGATGGGTTTTGAAAGGGAACTGCAGTTAATATGCAGGCAGAAGATCTGAGCCCCTGGGCATGCAACAAGTACTGCACTGTGGTGTTCAGTTTCTATGGTGCACGATGAGACTAACTGTCCCACAAATAGCAAGAACCGAGCAGAACTACAGCTTGCGCTGTGTTGAAATACTTGTTTACTGATAAAACGTATGACAGAGACCATGTTGGTATTATGGTTTGTTTGCCCCTGAAAAGCAACTTTGCTCCTGTGTGATATACAGACTGAAATTAAAATCTTTAAGATTAGTATCACCTTTGGCATTCCTGCTATACAATAAATCAGTTCCTTCCCAAGTTCTTAGTTATTTGTATAATTTTAATTATATTGGGTGTTAACTAATCTTAATAGTTAGACAGTGAACTTAATGCAGTTACTTTTCTCTTTCATAGAGTAATTTTGATTATGATTTTATGCTAATTTTTGTCATTCTGAATTTATAGTTTTATTTCTTTTGGTAATTACCCTTTATTGTTGATATTTTGGCATTTAATTGGTGGCTGAGTAGTGTGATTTTGTTAATTGACCACTCACATGCATTGTTACAATATTTTAGCATAATTATAATATAACAACAAGTCATTATTATAATGTGTGTTAATGTGACAAACATATTAAACCTCAAAAGTATTGAATATGATGTATAGACTCTGGTTTAGTTCCCTTTTAAGAGGGCCAATGCTGCGCATTTGCACCAAACAACATTTTTGGTTTTTGTCAGTTTATATTGGCTACCTGTTGCCACTTCTTAGGATGCTGGCTGACAGGTCAGGAATACCTCAGCCAAGCTTCACTCGATTATGTCTGCTGTGCTGGAAGCCATTAATCTGAATCAGTGAGGCACTACATTCAGTTTTTATATACTCACAAGGGGGCTCCGCCCCCTGCTCGCTTCGCTCGCCTACCCCCGGCATTGGGTATCCTGAAATACATTAGTCGACCCAAGCAGCACATTATTCCTAACTCCACTCCACAGTAGTGCCACTCACAATATGGCGGTGACGCCTGTGCCTTCACTCCGCAGTAGTGCCACTCACAATATGGCGCTGACGCCTGCGCCTTCCGTACTTTATGGACCCGTGGGGCCTCCGTAGCCTCTTCCGTTTGAATCTGGGCTGCAGCGCAGAGTCCTCTTTTTTGTGTGGCTGTCGGTAGTCGTTAGCCATGGGCGCGTTGTTGCTTCATTTCTCATTCACGTCAGTTAAGCTCTTTCGTTTTTGGGCCGTGACTCCTTCGTGCGTGATGGATACAAGTTTGCGTGCGGTTTATGAGATGCGCGCTGTACGCGCCTCCGCAGTACGTCTCATGGTCCCATCACCGTGTACCTGCGTCCATGCCATCCGGTTTACCATTCTCGGTTAGTAATATGGATGGGTGCACATAAATGAAACATAACATTTTTGTGGACATAAAAATGCAGGAAATTTGAGCACTTTACATTCATGTTGAAATAAAGGCACCCAGAGAGTACGAAGCTACTTTTGTTAACCATAAGCAGTTACATTCTATTAACGCAACTGTGATGGTAAGATGAGATTCACAAATATCATGTCTCCGTGGCCTGAGGCAACATGTGATTAATTTATTTTGAAACAAAGTAGCTTTGGCTGACTTGACAGTACTGTGATACTGGTGGCTGGCTTGTTGGTCAGGTAACTGACTGCACTCTCAGTTTTGTATGTTTTATATTATTCATTGCATCAGTAATCACGTTATTACACGGAGAAGATAATAGCGGGTACCAGTTCAGACACTGGCAACTTGCACCAATCCCTGATCCCAGAACACAGAGGAGTGGTGCTATAAGGCAGCGCATGATCTTGCACGGTCAGATGCGGACCGCAGCCAGATGCTTTTGAATGCTAGTGGCAGAGTCTCAACGTGCCAGGAGGAAGGCCACTCTACCAACAAATTAATATTGGCAGCATTGTGATTGCATATGTATGAGGTTAATTAGCATCGAGGTGTGTCCACAGTTGCACATTTACATGATGATTGTGATTTATAAATGGTAAATTATGTAGAAAGGTGTGTACACCAGGTTTTATAAATCTGATGGTTTTTGGCAAATGCATTTTCCTGTTTTATTGGTGTGCAAAAATTTTCACGCTTGAATCCACACAAGGCTTTATAAATGAGACCCATGGTCTCCATCATGATATAAAGTAGCCAACAGCTTTACTTTGAGACTTCAAAACAGATTTTAACTGTATATTGAATACTTCCTGTAAAATTTTTGTGCTTAATATATCTGAACAACAGTTTGGACAATTGACCCTCTACAACTAATAATAGCACATTAGTCAATGCTATTTTTATTTTCCTTGAATTGAACTGTGCTGTCTATGAAAGCTGTTGAGCAACCATATATTAAGCAAATAGTTTTTGGGCAGTGTTTTTAACTACATGATATTGTAAAGTCATGTTAAAGAGCATGAATTTAATTTGTTCTACTAGTTAATATAATTGCATATATTATAAAAAAAAGACATATCTAATAGTCAAAAATGCAATAACTAACTTTTTAAAGTATCTAAAATTTGTAAAATGGCATGCATACATTCTCTAACTTTAATTGCTTGATCAATTGTTTTTACATTTAGAATTGGAAGATGATATGCCAAAAATGAGCTCTTCTGATGAGGACAGTGATAAAGAAGATCAGTTGTCTACAGGGAGTGATGATGACAGCAGCTCACAAACATCTAGTAATTCTGGTTCATCAAGATCTGGAGCAGGTTTGTGAAAAGTTTTTTTGTTAACATAAATGATTCATTGTCTGTTCCTTAACAAATCCAGGTCATTAAAAAATGTTTCTTTTGTTTTCAAGACTTGAAAATATTTGAAATTAAAGCTTGATTGCCAAAGTTTGTTAAAATATTTAGTCAATTACCTTGCAATTTTAATGTTATTTTTCTTTTTGTATATTGATCACACAACATATGTTTTATATAACTATCTTATTTACAATTCACTCACTGAGTGTATTTAGAGGCACTTTAGTAACTTAGTTATTCATAGCAACATAGTTTCTAAAATGCCATGTAGATCAATAACCTGATTTCTTTAGGCAGAATAAGGGTCTCTGATAAACGTGGTTTACAAAGGTAGATTTCTCTATAAATATCCTAGTTCTGTGGTCATATAAACCATTGACCTGGATACAGTTAAGAATTTTGTATTCTGTGCATTTCCATTGCACTCTGTTCACCTGCTTAGCTTGGTACCCTGTTTTAGCAACCACAGGCAGAAGTATCCACAGAAATCAATTTCCTGAAGCAAATGCACAGACAATGACATTATTTCTTGTCCTGTTTGAAATAATCTGTTGCAGTATTTCAGAAATCAGTAAATTTATGTTGCTGAACAGAACGTACAGTGCTAAGGTCAACAGCATATTCTCAGGGGTGCGTTATGCAGTTCAATTACTTTTTTTTTTAAAGTAATTACTAACCTAACACAATGCTTATTTTATCAAAGTAGAAATACCTATATTGTTGTTAACACAGCAGTGTTGTGTGTAAGGCAAGAAGCACATATACCTGGTCTTTTGCAGGACTTAGCTGCACAGCCAAGCAGAAAAAATAGTGTGCTGCATGCAATCTAGTAACAGAAACCAGTTAATAAGGTATCAGTTTAGTTTTGATCCAGCTGTTTGCTATAGATTTGTTGAAAGAGCATGATTGAATTATGCAGCAGCCAGTTTTCATACTGAAAATCATCTGGGTTTTAGCTCGAAGATGATAGAAGAGAGAGAGAGAGAGAGGTAGGTTAGGAGCACGCGCTGATACAGCGCATTGCTGCACCCACCACATGACAAACTAACTCGGGATTCCAGATTAAGTCCCGAGTGCAGCCATGTAACGGGTGACACCTCAGCACCACACTAGTTCAGATGGAATGGAACAGTGTGAGATGTTTTATGGTGGCTGGAGTGCCAATTCTGCCACCAACCTTCAGGTGTTTCCCTGTAGTTTGGAGGGCCTACATGCAGGGCTGAATGCAGGTTAACATCATACCCAGGTTAAAAGAGGATAGGTGTTTTTTTTTTTTTTTTTTTTGTTTTTTTTTTATACTTCATAGCACATGAATGACTAAATTTATTTATAAAGCACAAGGAAATTATCATTGGCTACAGTAATATTTTAGTTTTCAGATTTACGATCATCAGTGATAAGGTTTAACTGTTTTTTGCACAGTCTAATGATGTCAGAGTGTTTTGCAAAGAAGAATACTTGTGCATGAAAATGTAGATTTTAAAGGAATCAGGTTTCTGCCTTAACCAGGTTACTCACCTTATCCTTGACTGTCATAATGGATGCAGGCTTGATTTTCATTTATTGTGCAATCCATTGGTAGTGCTAACATGTAGTGTTCTAAACTGAAATGATGAGGGACAGCTAGCATTTGAGAAATGTACATTTACTGGACCTTGTAAATTTGGTAAGATGAAAGGTTATTCAGTGCCTTGTATTTCTAATATTTCTAATATAAACCTTACTTGAGCCATCCTTAACTAATAAATATGCATAAGTACATTTTTTTCTTATAATAGTGACTATCATAAAGTGTCCCATTACAAGCTGTTTCACTTTATAATTGGAAACTATTTTGCTTTTTTGAGTTCTGAGTATTTGCTTTGATAGACAAGCATAATGTGAAGGTATTTGCATAATCTATCCAGTAGTTTGTAACAACATTCTTTATTATTTTGATAAATGTGCAGTTATCAGCAACATCCTAGCCTTGAGGCTGTGTGATAACATTTTGCATGCTTTTTGAAAAATCTGAGTTTTAGAATGGCAGCCAGAACTTTGTCATTGCAACAAAAAAGTTTTACTCTAAAGCTGCAAGAGATTTTTTTTCCTGAATGTGAGTGAAAAGTGTGTGAAAAGTGAATATAGTATGGAGCTGAGACAAAAGCTTTCTGATCTTTAGACAGTGTTCAGAATGGGTACAGAAGACATTTTTTTCACAATTGTTTAGTGCCTGAGGTCTGTAGTTGCAGTATTTTATTGCATGTGGAACTTTATAGACCCATAAGGTTTCAGAACCTGTTTAGAGAGGACATTTGTTTACAGCAAATAAATACCATTCTAACATGCATCTCTTCTCTCAAGATTTTCAAGGAGAATATACTCTATCTGATATACAAACTAACACACTGAAGTCACTGAAATGTCAATGGGTATCAAACATTGAGCCTTAGGATGGACACTGTGGTCATTTTTCTTAGAATTCACATGTTCCACAAACAGGCAAAATATATGCTAACTTTGGGATTGAGAGGGTTTTGAAATGTGGGGTGAAACATCATCTGTGGCAGCTGCTTTGCAGATTGTACTTTCTTAAACGTTCTTCACATCATCTTCACTGATTGGTCATATAAAAACCCTCTGTTGAAAAGATTGATATTTTGAATTTAAACCAGTAGTGAAAACTATATGACTCCTCTGGAATTGAGGATAAAATCTTCTGGGACCTTCTAATGTGTAATGTGAGTGGGTGGCTTCAAATTGGTTCTTGTATTCATTGTAAGGAAAACTTTTCTACAATTGGAGACCCAACATTCCGATTTTTATATTATTTCAAATTTTATTACTTTTACAATGTTTATAATGTAGATATAATTGGATCTTTCCGATAGAAACATACAGTATTTATCCACAGATTATTTAATTTATGACCTGACTTGCCATCTGTGCAAAATGAAAGTTTATATACTTCAGTTGTCACTTTAATGTAACCTTAAACTGTTGCTCAGCAGAGTCTGTTGTTTGACAGTTATCACAGTAGTTGCTGGTGTTAAATTCTTTGTTTATTAACAGGATGGAGAACAATGGAGGGGCATGGTCAGACTTGCCAAAATGAGGTAATGCACTGAGCAGCTCTCCCTTTTAACACCCTGCATAATGGTTATTCCACTGTTACTAACTTTCCTAGGAATGGAAACATGCTGAGAGTAATTTGGTAAAAACTTTTTTTTTTTTTTTTTTGCTATTGAAGAAGTCCTCCATTACGATGGAGATGTCCTGGTCTGCTTTGTTAACTGGTGATGCTGTAAGAAACATAGAGAAACTCTTTGGAATTGTCTTATAGCTAATAACACATCATATAATTGACAGAAAACTTTCTTGACAAGTGGAAAGGGCTAGATTTCATTTTATGTATTCTATGTTATGTCACCAAAAATTGATGTGGACTGCTACAACTATAGACCAGAGGCTGTTGATCATTAAAATGCACACCTGCTCCTTTGTTTGTCATTTGAGTAAGCTGTACAGTGTTTGCAGCCAGTTGTTCTCTGCTGGGAATTCATGGTTTCAAAGCACATAGCAGTTTCTCATGCATGTAGCAAATTAATACAGTAATGAAGCCTTTCAATCTAAATCTCTCAAGCAGACCTCCCAGTTCCCCTCTTTTGTGGAGATGATGCCTTTATATTTGGAACATAAGCTTCTGTTTCTTAAGCGTGCTTCCTCTGCATTAAAGCCCATGTTTCAGTTTTGCTTAATGTCCTTATTTTCAAGTACAGATCACAACAGTGACAATTTACAGTGTACATCTACATGCTGATTAATGTACAATGTGTTTTTTCTTTTCTATTTAGTAGTGTTAAAAAGTTTAAAAGTCAGAAGTTATATTAATTATATACTATGTGCTTTATTCATTATAGATGCTATTCCTGATGCTAAATGCATTGAGGCGGCAAAACAGCGTCGACAGCTTGCTAGAGTACAGAAGGACTACATACCTTTGAACACCAATCGTGAATACCACAGACAGGGAAATGAGACAGTGGATTCTGATGAAGATTCAGATGATGTTAATCAAATAATACACTTTGCTCCAAAACCAAGGACATTAAGACAGAGAATAGCAGAAACAGCAGGTAAGATAAATAATAGTCACATTAAATTGCTCATAAAAACAAGTAAAAATGGAAAATTATATATACACACACACACATACAGTATATATGTTATATAAAATAAAACTGTAATATAAAATATACTGTATTGGTATCCTGAAGCACAATTTAAAATTTAAAGAATATATAAGTATAGAGAAGGAAAATTAAATTCAGCCCTCAATTTTCTGGTGTATTTCAGTAATATTGAAACATTCATCCATGTAATACCTCCGGCAATTTCAACTCCAAAAATACAGGTCAGCTGTTACAATATGTAAATAAATTTGATAGGTAGATAGATAGAATTTATTTGATAAATTTCATTTTTTTCACTATATACCAAAAGCATTTTTGTGGAGTCATACAAACCCTAGAAGGGCCTTTGAAATCTTTAGCTCTGAAATGAATAATAAACAGATTTAGAAGAAAAAAAATAAAATCAGTCTTTGTGAAGAAATAAAAATGCATTATTCTCATTAGTCTTATAATTTGTTAGCCTTTTCCAATACATTCTTAATTAAGTATTGTCAAAAATTGGTAGCAGCAACAATGTACTACAACTACCAGTAAAACGGTGGTACAGTGACTTTCTACATCTTATCACCTGTCCAGGGCTTACCAAGATTATTATTGACTATTCTAAGGTATAATGTGAGTATCTCTTCCATATAGTTATCTACTGAATTTATGTAAACATATTTTGGAGCCATGTCTTAAAATCCTCTAATATACTCTTCATGTAACATATTTAAACAGACTAGACTACAGCCAAGTTTTTCTCCCTCACCTAGATGAGAAATTATCTTTTATTCGGGGTACACAAACTATTGAAATGATATCTCTGTATGCTTTCTTTTTATTCCTATTACCTTTTTGAAGGTATGTACGCAAGGCAAATGTTTTTAGTTTATGCATGGTTGCTTAAAGGAAGCACATGAACACTCCAGGCCTGGGCCTATATTTATTAAACATCTCAGAATTACTTGTAGCAATTGTGGTAAAAGTCATACTAGGACAAGAATTTGTCTTACCTCAGAGTGGGACATAAGAAGTATTTATTAAGTGTCCTAGTCGACTAAGAATAAATGATGTCACGATTTCACATCATTCCTTGAAGTATGTAAACTGACACTTATTATGACATTTTCTAGTTTTTGGATACTAATGCTGAGGCTTCATCACAAAGATATTAACAAAAATCCAAGTAGAAGAAGAAGACAGAAAACATAATAAGATAGGATATTGTGCTAAGCTGCACGTTATTGTTGCCACTTTGCAAAATCATGAAGAAATATTGTAACAAACACTGAGAAGGAAAGACCGAGACACACACACTGAATAATAGTAAAGCACAAAAATTGACACTTTTATTTAACAATGAATGCTCCTGCCTTGTGACTTGTGCTTGCTGTGATAGGCTACAGCTTCCTTGCAGCCTGCTTAGTATAAAGCAGGTTTAGAAGATGGATTGATGGGTGATCCACAGCCGTACTTTAACATGAATTAACTTCCCACTCTTATGCCAACAGAAAACACTTTGCAGTGGTTTTTCTGAATCTAGCCACAGCTATTCTTGCACTTTTTCTACAGTCATGTTCACTCCTCAAGTGTCCCCATCACCTTCCAATGTGCTCTGCTGCCTCTCCCAGTGACCCCCCACCACCACCTTCTGTATTGTCTATTTATCCAATTCCCCAGGAGTTGTTGCCTTCTAGTGAGTTAGGGTAGCTTACTTTAACTCTCTTAAATTCCTGTGAAGTTAGGAGTAGTTTTCTAAATTACTCCTAACAGGACTGAAATTGCTTCACTCTAAGATTATTTGAGACAGTTAGGACCATTTTTCTACTCTGAGACGATTGATAGTATGGTGCTCTTGGACACAGAAAACTGTTTTTTTTATTCTTGTGCATTTAATCTTTTTGTTTTTTATATTAAATCTTAAGTTTGAGAGATTTACCCAATTCAGTTTTTTTTACTTAAGTTCACAGCAGCAAAGCATCTTCTCAAACTTGATAGTGATTTTGTTGTGATAATTATTTACTTGATGCCTTTATGCAGTTGTTTGTAGTTTTTAAATTAGTATACAGAAAGATGATTGCTAATTTAGAATGGGATCAGAATGTGTATTTACATAATATTACACTTTTATATCTTTTTATGAATCATCAGTTGCTGTTATGTGGAGGAAAGGCTTAACTGTACAAAATTTGGTACCTAGGATTCATGTCTGTTCTCTGAATTTCACTTAAATTAAAAACTCATGTGTCAGTGTGATTAAGTAATTATGAGTAGGTAAATATTTTAGTTTAATGACTGCTATGTGACTTGTTTGATTTAAAAACTTATTTGATAAGTTAATATGTTTATTATAAAGTTTCTTCATGATTGTTTACACGATGATTCAGTTAGTACAGCGAGTATTAAAAGCATAATGTATTATGTAATGGCCTATTTTCTAAACATTCATGTTTATTTAGAACAAATTTGAGAAATCATTTATCCCAACGGCCCCCATAAGCGCACTGTATGCCAGTCACACTGGGAGCAACTTCATTGCCTATACAGTATGCAGAGCTGCTCAGATGTCTTGTTGTTGTTCCAAAAATCTTTCTAGCATTTCCAATGAATGTTTCATCGTGTGACCGCACCAATCATAGGTTTGTGTGTGGTCCAATACACATTGCTTCTCTGTGCGTCTCACCCAGCCAAGCAAGGGGGCAATTGTTGGATTGAATTTTCAGAGCAGCCTGTAATACCAAAGTGAGCTTGTGCACAAAGCAGCTGATGTAAATATCTCCATAAGCTGCACTGTATGGATCATATTAGTAGCATTGTCAGTCACGATGGCTGGTTATTTTTGTTCCATTCATCTAATGCCACTGTCAACAAGCATCAGCTCTAGATCCTCATTTTAATACGATTCCTTTTATTATGAGGCGGAAGTGTTTTTGAAAACTGATTAACATGACTGTTATGTATGAATAACTGAAGATATTTCTAAGTTCTAGAATTAGATAAAGACACGAGTCTTCCCACTGTATCGTTAATTTTGACGAATTCAAGGTTATTTTAAATGTGCAATAGGGGGATAAGTTTGGCTAACAGTTTAGTTGAAGGGTGCCTACATGGAGATTTATAACACACGAATAGGTTATTGAATAAAATACTTATTCTTTAAGAGTATTTGATTGTTGATGATCTACGCATAATATGTGTGGCCTCTGATGTGGAGATACATATGTTAGTTAAATTATGGTGAAGTTTGAATGAGTATTTCTTCTTAAATGTCATTCCATGCTTATGCATAGGTTATGAAGTTACTGTGTAAACACCCTTCAAACAAAGTGTTACTGAAATGTGTCACCCTATATTAATGTTCTCTATGCATGGTTAAGTAATCTGTAAAAATAAAAGCCACCACTATAAATATATCAGTGCATGCTAATTTGGTGAAGATAATATCAATATTAAATTGTGACATTGTGAATCAAAATCGAATCAAATTGAATGGGGAAATCGGTGCCAATACCCAGCCCTAGTCTCCAGTGATACTGGGTCCAAAGATAATGACCCTCTGTCTGGTTAAGTAAGTACGAGTCGGAAAAGGTGGGCTTTGGAAGCTCAGGTGGCGGAAGAGCTAGGCGTTGTCTCCCAGGGTTTGTTTGAAGCTGCAGATTAAACAAGAAATAGGATTAGCAACAGCGCCCCATCTTGTATCGGAGCAATATTGTCTGGTTTACCTGAGCCTTCTGAATGGTCCCCATGTGCCCATGTGTAACAGAGTTAATATTTTTCATTTAAGGTTTCTTCAAGCTTCATAGTATTTTGCTGTAGAGCAGTGTGCCTTTGTGTACGCTGTTTTATGTCTAAACTCTAGTAGCATTTAAATTTTTTCTGTTATAACAGTATCTTGGCTTAATATTGCAAAACATGAATTAAAGTACTCAATACTTGCATATATTATATATTTTTAAAGTTTCTACTTTGACTACTGCTCTTAGCAGTGCAGTGCTCTTTACATGTAAAGGTCTGCCTATTCCTAGCAGACGGTTTGTTTGCGCCAGCACTATTACAGCGTCCTGTAATTATACTTTTCTTTGCCACAATAGGCATGGATGAAAGTGAAGAGGAAATCCCTGAAAGCCTAGGAGATAAAGATGATGACATTCTTTGGGAAAAGCAGCAGATTGGGAAAGGAACAAAAATCCCACAGGTACAGAGCCCTATTAATTTTTCTGAAATTTGCAACTTGAAAGAATCTATAAAAATATGCATGTTTTGATTCATTCTAAATGTCACTGCTCAACACTTAAAATTGGTAAGATGTTGGTTAAGGCTGTTGTTCTTCTCTAGTAAACATTTTTGGATGACATAGGCCTTTTTGCAATGTAGCACAGTACAGAATGAAACACATCATCATAAGCAAGAGATTTATGTATTCAAGTTGCACTTCACACTTTATTTACTTTCTGCAAGTCTGCAGTTCGAGAAATGGTTTGTATTTCTCCATCAGATGCCATGTGGTCCTAACTTAAATGAAACAGAAAGAACTCAGAAGAAGAAGTGTTTTGTTCCTTCATCTTTGCCTCCAGTAAACCTTGAAACAATGAAGAAGCGACTTACTAAAAGGTAAAATACATTTTATTGTGTAATTCACTAAACAGTTATTGAGGTCTGGGATCTTGTTGTGATGAAATGGCTTGGATATTCCAGTGGGCATTAAAACTGTGCCTTTGGAAATGTTGTAATCCATGCAGTGATTATCCTTGGGATATTCTTCTGAGGAGAACATCAAGACAAAGCTTTCACTGACATCAGAAATTTGTAGAGATTCTGTATCATTTCTTGTTAAAATCATATTTGTTTCAACCAGCTGATTTTCTTGTATAAATTGATCAGTTTTATTTTTTTGAACTTCTTAGTTCTATGAAATCTATTTTTTTGGTTGTGATATAGTCTCCCACTATAATCAACTGTCCATTTTGTTTTTCAAAGCCAATTCACTTTTTTTATTTCTATTCTCTGGCACATGATTACTGAATTATTTCTTTCTGCTCGCTTTTTTCATTCCTCCATCCTGTTAGTTTATAGAGGACCAGAAATGAGATAGGAATTTATTCCACTTGAATTCGAACCACATCTGTGTGATATATTCTTCTGTCTTTGTCAGGCTGGGTAGTATAATAGTGTGGAACTAGGGGGCTCCGCCCCTGCTCGCTTCGCTCGCCAACCCCTGGCGTTGGGACATGACAAAGAGTGAGATGTATGAATTAGATATAGAATAGTGTGCAGCTTTGGATGATGCGCATAGAAATAAGAAATAGAGTGTTTGGCATATATTAATGTTTTATTGGAATATTTCTTTGTATACAACATTAGTAGTAAAGATGGTGTCTTGTCCTTGAATGAGTCTTCCTTGGCATGGATCATTTATAATTCTAACTCTAACGTCAGATGAACGTCGAACACGTGAGAAGGCAACATAATGTCGTCCATGTCCAAAAACGGGTTCAGAGAGGTAGATGCCAACCTTGTCCATGGTTTTTCCTTGTGATTTGTTGATGGTCATGGCAAATGCAGGTTTAATGGGGAACTGTCGCCGTTTCAATGTAAAAGGTAATTGTAGGTCAGAACTTGTAAGGTCAATTCTAGGAATGAGAACAGTATTGTTAGCATGTGATCCTGTAAGAACTGTTGCTTGAATAACATTGCGTGTCATCTTGTTGACGACTAACCGTGTGCCATTGCATAAACCCTGTTTTGTGTTAAGGTTTCTTAATAGCATGATTATTGTTCCGTTTTTAAGGGCAAGGTTGTGTTGTGGTAATCCGGCCGGGTTAATAGTGTTCAAATATTCTAAGGGGAAATTTATATGTTCATTGTCGTCATCAGAGTCAACTTTGTCAGAGCTTAGAAAGATCTGTGTCTCTCCAGGAAGTAATGAAATGACCTGGTTATTAATGTGATTAACATTAATATTTTTTGAACATAATATAGTGCGTTGTGTTAAAAGGGGTATTTGGTCTAATTTGATTGCTGTTCCAAATATCTGTTTTACTAAGTCGTCTGAGATAAAGGATTGTGGAATTGAAATAATATCTGGGTGAAGTCCATCTGTATTTGTGAGTGTACCATTTCCCAGTTGTATTAGCCAACTGTTATATTCTGGATCTGGACATCGGCAAATGTCTATGCGTTGGAATGTAGGTGTGTTGTTTTTATCAGGACGTAAATGTAGAACAATATCTCTGTGAAATGGAGGCTCACCATCTTTACTTTGAAAGACAATTGCCACTTCATTAACGACGGGCAGATTGTATCGTCTTGGATCTTGTTGTATGTCCTTTATCAAGACCAAAGCAATTGTAGTTGCCGCTATACCTTCTGCATTTGCTTTTGTATTTGCCTCCTTTTCAACTTCATGTAGCATTTTTATAGACTTAGCTAATGGGTGATTGTTTATGACATGAGTGACGTTTCTCATTATAAGCTCTGTGCATTGTTTGTTTTCAGGAAGGTTCATGCGTTGATAGATTGCCTCATCTGGATCTAGGATGTAGATTTGTGCATATTTGCGTTGTTGATTTGTTTCAGGGTGCACTGTTCCAATGCGATGCAATATTTGTCCACATATGCGAAAGCAGTATGGGCCATTGTCTTTTGGTGGCCTGATATGTACTCCGGTAGATGCAAAAGCAAATGAACTATTGTAGGATCTAATGCAGTTCATAAAGTTTTTACTTTCAGGCACATCGTTAGTTAGAAGCTTCTTTAGATATTCAGGATATGAATGTAAAGGAGGCAGTCTATTCTGACCTTTTTGACAACAACGTGTAAATTCATTATTTGTATTGCCAGTTGTTTCTTCTGTGAAGTTAAGTGAATGACAATGATTGCAAATGACATTCATTAATCCCAATGAATTTTCCTCAATAGTGGATTCCTTATTGAAAGCGTTTTCAGCCATTTGGCGTAAGCGTTAACAGGTGTGTGGCGTTGATGTCTGCGATGGGCATGTTTTTCTTTTTGCGTTTGATTGCCTTTTTGTTGCATGTCCATTATTTGTGACGCGCTATTTTTTTCTTTTTTTTTATTCGCCTCCGCTTTGCGCAAAGTCCGTTTCAGTCTACGCCGTGCATTGTTTGTATCGAGCCTTGTCCATTTTTGTATGTCCGTCATTTGAGCTTGGTGCTTTTCGCGTCTTGCTTTTTTTTTTTCTGTCAGTTCATTTGCGCGTTGTTCACGTCTCCGTTCATTTATTCTGTCTCTTCGCTCCCTTTTTTGTATGTCTGATACGCGAGCTCTTTCGGTTTGAAATCGTGCTTCTTTCGATGCAGCACTTTGACACGCGCGCTGAATGCGTCTATGTTCATTGTGTCTGTCCATTTGGGCACGTCTCTGTAACGGTGTCACTTGTGCTTTGCGTTTTTTGATCCGAGACATTTTTTCTCCCGGTGTTTCAGAAGCGCGTTTTATGCGCCGCCGTCTATTTTCTTGTTTCTTTCGTGTTCGTGTGTTTGTTCCCGTTATCCTTTCCGAATCGTTTTGTACCCGTGACCGTGTATTCATGACTTGTTTCTTTCTCAGCATGCGAAATATGGATAAGTAATAAGGAGGATCGCACTCACTGTTAATATGTATCCTTTTCTGCAGTTGAACGGTTAATAGTGCTTTATTGAAAGGACATCCACCTATGCTGACACCTATGCCGACACCTATGCTGCCTAGTGTGAAGGTGTCGACGTTCACTTTAGAATATGTGGCTTTGGGTGTCACTTCTTATGGATGTGTGGGGGGGATTGTTGTTGCGTGAGCGTCTTCTTTCTTTTTGTGTTACTGTGTCTTGTTTGAATCCCCCTCTTTGTGTGTGTCCCGTCCCTTGCTTGTAGGGTCTGTGGGGTGGTTTTGTGTTCTTTTTTTTTTGTCTTCCATGGGCTTGTTGAATCCCCCTCTTGGTGTGTGTCCCGTCCCGTCCCGTCCCGTGCCTGTAGGGTGGGGGGGGGGGGTGTGGTCGTGCCTTGCTGTTGTGCGCTCGTCTGTTCTTTTTTTTTGGTGTGTTTAGTTTCGTGTGCAATGTGTTTCGTGCTTTGCCCGCGTTTGATTACTTTTTTATGTGCCTTTTCCTTTTTTCGGTGCTTGTTGCGCCTCATTTCTGTGACTCCTTTTTGTATGTGCTCAGTCCTTTTTTCTGTGGTCTTGTCCGCCTCTCGCGGCCCCTCATCCGCCTTTGTCGCCCTCTTTTGTCCGCCTTTCTCCGACTCTCGCGGACTCTTTTTGCGCCTGCACCTCTCGCGGACCCTCATCCGCCTCTCTCGCCCTCTTTTGTCCGCCTTTCTCGGCTCCTCAGCCGACTCTCGCGGACTCTTTTTGCGCCTGCGCAGTACGTCTTTTTGCAGCTACGGCCCATGGCCGGATGTGCCTGCGTCCATCATCCGGTTTAGCATTCTCGGTTAGTAATATGGATTACAGGTGTGACATTTGAACTTTGATTGTTACCAAAAAGCTCTTGTCCTGCCAATAAGATTCTGGGAGGCCTAGAAGAAATACCGCATGTGAGCACTGGCATATTGTGCTACAGGCATCACTAGACCTATGTTATAGCTTTACACAATCTACAAAGAAACAGTACACTCTGTGGTTTACCAGGTAATACCTCGGATTGGGTCCTGATGGATTTAAGTTACAGTGGAACCTCGGTTCACAAACGCCTCGGTACACGTACAACTCGGTTTACGACCAAAAAGTTCGCCAAACTTTTGCCTCGGTTCACGACCACACACTCGGTATACGAACAAGCCAGTTTCCCTTTCGGTTTGTGCGCGCTGATGATTTCCGCACGTGTTGCATTGTTCTCGGTCAGACGTGAACTGCTGAACTGCTGCAATGTAAGAGAGAGAGAGAGAGAGAGAGCAGGCAGGCAGGCAGGCTCGTGTGCTGATGAGAGACATTGATACATACATACATACATAGATAAAACAATTTGGATATTCTGAAGTATATAGTGCCTAGGTATACATTTATTTCTTTTGGGTGATGTGTACATTATCATAACTGCTAAAAAGAATGTTCTGAAGGCTTTACTATTGATGGAATTCCTCTGTAGCTTAAACACTTGTAAATTGTCTAAGCAAGTAAAATGCTCAGTTAAACGGTCATGCCTTACAGCTGTTTGATATACTTGGCTTACTTATGGCATTTTTATTTGTACAATTCTTTTATAATTACAAATAGTGAGATCTACATCTGCAAATACATGCAAAAGTCATAAAAAGACTATAGAAAATTTAATGCAAATAAATGTTACTGCATCTGCAGAAAATTGAATGTAAAATCACATTTTAACTGCACCAGGTTTCCTTTACTCATTGTCTTAACAAAACCTGATCCTTAAAAATGGAGGTGACACCTCATCTGGACAAAATAAATTTTGTAAAAACTATACAAATGAGTGTATTTTTGACTATGTATTAATCATTCCTAAGGTAAAGGCTGGAGAAGTTGTTTCCAGGTTCTTGTTGCTACAAATGTTTGCTAAAACCATTTTCACAACCAGTATGTCATTTTTCCTCTAATTGATTTTACTTGCTTTAATTAGATGGTATTTTCTCTTAATCTGCCTTAGAAAGGAGTAGTTATGTGAGGTTTACATATGTTCATAAAAAGTTAATAAATATTTGTATTTTTGCCATTTGTTCTTCAGATAGATTCCCAAACATATTCTAACAGGGAGACCTGTCATACTTGCTTACATAACATGTGCTAAAGGACATAACATGTACAAGAAGATAACAAAAACTGCTTTGCCGATGTAAATATTAGGTAAAGAAAACTTGTAGACCCTGAAGTCCCCAAAGAAATTAAACCACTGCCAATTTGCCAACTAAACCTTCCTGTTGGTTAAGAAAGAGTATAAAGTGAAATGTAGAACTTGAATGCTTGTTGCATCAAGAGCTCTGATGGTTAGATGTTGCATGATAACTGACATCTCTCAGGCAAAACCGCTTCCTCTTTGTATTGTTTAATGTAACTGGTAAGCCCAGCACACGATAGCTACATTTTGTAAAATACTCAGGGCAAAAAAGATAAATCAATAAGTTCATAACTGTGCTGCACCCCAAAAGTTTAAGTTGTGTATTTCAGTTTCAGCTGTAACCTGAATATTCTTAATCTAGACATTTTTAAAATTATGTTTTACATTGTTGCCTGTGGGTGATGTTTGTGTGTGAGCTGCATGCTGCCCTATAGGATAGTCCTGTTTGTTTTTGCAAGCCAGTTAATGTTGAGCTGGGCTGGACAGGATTTAACAGGAAGTTAGCAGCAGAAGGTCTTTCAAGGAAAATGGTTGCTTCCTTGTTTTTTGATCATGCTGCAGTGCTATTATTGACATTCATTTCAAAACACTTGTACCTGAGTCATTTGTCTAAATCATCTGTTTCATACTAACTATATTGATTAAGCATTTTATTTTTGTTTTTGAAGCGCACCTTTTTAGTGTTTTCATGTAGACTAAATTAACTTCCTTAAAGAATTAATATGGATGCAGGAATTGTGTATAGCATTCAAATAGAGAAGCACACTTTGGTTGTGTTGTTGACAACACACATCTATGCCAGTGAAGATGTGCTTGAGTGATTATGTATTTAACAGGCATACTTTACAAAACATACACATATATAAACTTGCCTAGTCTAGTTCAGTGATGCAGGAGGCTGGGATCCATCCCGAAAGTGAAGCTGAAAATAACATGACCCACATTACTGGAGCCAATTTAGACTGGCACTTAACCTATCTTGCATGTCTTTGAGGATGAAGGAGGAAGACCTGCACAGATGTGGAAAGGAGCTCCATATAATTAGGCAGGGTATTCAAACAATGCACCAATTTGATATTGATTTTATCTTGACTGAAGTGGTGGCTGTTTTAGAGATTACTTAGCCATGCATAGAGAATATTAATATAATGTGACAATTTGGTAACACTTTCTGTGAAGGGCAACTACATAGTGACTTCATAACATATTCATAAGCATGGAATGACATTTAAGTAGAAATACTTGATTGCTCTTGGTACCAAAACATCCCCGAGAACAACTTCTCCCAACCATCCAAGAACAGTTTGGTGACGAACACTGCCTTTTCTAGTATGATGGAGCACCGTGCCATAAGGCAAAAGTGATAACTAAGTGGCTCTGGGATCAAAACATCGAAATTTTGGGTCCATTGCCAGGAAACTCCCCAGACCTTAATCCCATTGAGAATTTATGGTCAATTCTCAAGAGGCGGGTGGACAATCAAAAACCCACAAATTCTGACAAACTGTAAGCATTGATTATGCAAGAATGGGCTGCCATCAATCAGGATTTGGCCCAGAAGTTGATTGACAGCATGCCAAGGTGAATTGCAGAGGTCTTGAAAAAGAAGGGCCAACACTGCAAATATTGGCTATTGGCATAAACTTAATGTAATTGTCAATAAAAGCCTTTGAAGCTTATGAAATGCTTGTAATTATACTTCAGTATACTATAGAAACATCTGACAAAAAGATCTAAAAACACTGAAGCAGCAAACTTTGTGTCATTCTCAAAACTTTTGGCCATGATTATACATATAGGAATTGAGAAGGATAGAGATTCACAAGATTGATCTTGAGACTTTGAAAATCAATATTGAATCTTTTAAATGAAACGTAATGATTATTTGGAACCTCAATATTTGTACCCAGGCCTGTACAGCACACTATATTATTTTTTTCCTTTGTTTTAATTTTCAGAAGAGAGTGTTTTTGGAATGTACATATCAACAAAATGTTTTTTGATGTAAAAGTAGTCATTTCTATTTTACTTAGGCTTGAGTCCTTGCTGGAGGTTCATCGTGCTCATCAGAGGAATCACAAGAAAATTCAATTGGATATTGAAAATGCGAGGAGCAGTTTAGAAATTGCTGAGAATACTATCTCAGATGAACTATACAGATTTTATAAAGAAATGAGAATATATGCTGACAATCTTGTGGACTGCCTTAATGAAAAGGTAGGTCAAAGATATGTAACATATGGATAGAAGACATGTGAAATTGTGCTTTCATTTCATCAAATACCTTATTACAAGCTGGTTTCAAGCTTTAGCTGCAATAATTGAATGTTCAGTTTCTTGTGTTCAAATGTTTAATACAAGTACACTTTTTCTCTAGAATGTCCCCCTTAAACTAGTAACAGCAATGCAATACCAATAACTGCCAAAAGAAAAAAGATAATGAGTACAGCAACATAAACTGAATGCATTGCACAATATATAAAACATGAGCTTAACAGGCATCTTACCAGGATGTTAGGCTCCCACAGTATGGATTCTGTTGTGCAGCTGTAGGAGTTGGGAAGCATAGATGGGCAAATTTTGGGTTTTCTCTCAGTCAGCTAAGGCAGTAAGGGCATTTAACCATATTTATGAGACAAATCTAATGTAGGTAGTGTTACATTATATTAATTATACAAATGTATTTAGTTAAGTGTTTTGGGTTAATCCCCTGTTTAAAATTCACCACATTAGGCAGCTTATGTTTCACATTATTGCACCTGCCTTTCTTGTGTATGCATTTTGGAGAACTATTAAGACAATAGCCTTTTCACTTGAGATGAGGAAACCAACTAAAAGCAGTGTAGCCAGCAGCAGTGTTTCTGCTAAGTCAGTATTTACTAGTTGTGGAGATAAAGATAAATTGACTGCAACTTTATGATTCTAAAACCATTGACCAAGTGGGACACTTAAACCTCACTTTCATATCAAACTTATGGTCCTAGTTTGATTTTCAAATAACTAATTGTTTTTGGGCACTTAAAGGCACAATAATTCAGGCGAGAAAGCAGGGGAAAAATTTCTCCACAAATGGACTAAAACATCAGATGGATGGATGGATAGAACTTTATTTTTCCCCAAGGGGACATTTGGCTTTTTACAGAAGCTCTTTAAATACACAAATAGGTAGATAAGTAAGTAAATAAATAAATATACACACATAATTTGGTCTGAACACACACCAATTGACTATAAAGAAAAAAAATTAAAAAGAAAGAAAAGTTATGACGTGGCTGTCACAGTCACAGAGAGGCATTCTGCTGACGTATTGCTGTTGGTATAAAGGGGCCCCAGTAGTGTTTCTTTACAAACGTCTTATGAGTAATTCATTGTGTGTCACAGAGAGGATGTGCAGCTTTGTTCATAATGGCACTCAGTTTTTATTCTCTCCTTTGCTACTACCTCCAGGGGGTCCAGAGTGTCCCATAACTGAGCTTGCCCTTTTAATTAGCTTATTCATTTGGTAGGCCTCCCTTGAACTGATACTACCAGCCCAGCACACCATAGCATAGAAAATCCCTATGGGCTTCACAGAGTTATAAAAGATGTGAAGGATGTCACTTCTTACATTAAAATAATGCAGTCTCCTAAGGAAAAGGAGCTTGCTCAGCCCCTTCTTATATAGTTCCTTTATGTTCTGAGACCATCCATCCATCCATCCATCCTCTTCCGCTTATCCAAGATCGGGTCGCAGGGGCAGCAGCTTGAGCAGAGATGCCCAGACTTCTCTCTCCCCGGCCACTTCTTCTAGCTCTTCCGGGAGAATCCCAATGCGTTCCCAGGCCGGCCAAGAGACATAGTCCCTCCAGCGTGTCCTGGGTCTTCCCCGGGGCCTTCTCCCAGTTAGACGTGCCCGGAACACCTCACCAGGGAGGCGTCCAGGAGGCATCCTGATCAGATGCCCAAGCCACCTCATCTGACTCCTCTTGATGCGGAGGAGCAGCGGCTCTACTCTGAGCCCCTCCCGGATGACTGAGCTTCTCACCCTATCTTTAAGGGAAAGCCCAGACACCCTGCGGAGGAAACTCATTTCAGCCGCTTGTATTCGCGATCTCGTTCTTTCGGTCAC
Organism: Erpetoichthys calabaricus; assembly: GCF_900747795.2. NCBI lineage: Eukaryota > Metazoa > Chordata > Cladistia > Polypteriformes > Polypteridae > Erpetoichthys > Erpetoichthys calabaricus. The sequence continues at coordinate 53,067,147 of NC_041396.2, read as the reverse complement.
TACCCATAGCTCATGACCATAGGTGAGAGTAGGAACATAGATCGACTGGTAAATCGAGAGCTTCGCCTTGCGGCTCAGCTCCTTTTTCACCACAACAGACCGATGCAGAGCCCGCATTACTGCGGATGCCGCACCGATCCGCCTGTCGATCTCACGCTCCATTCTTCCCTCACTCGTGAACAAGACCCCGAGATACTTGAACTCCTCCACTTGGGGCAGGATCTCGCTACCAACCCTGAGAGGGCACTCCACCCTTTTCCGGCTGAGGACCATGGTCTTGGATTTGGAAGTGCTGATTCCCATCCCAGCCGCTTCACACTTGGCTGCGAACCGATCCAGAGAGAGCTGAAGATCACGGCCTGATGAAGCAAACAGGACAACATCATCTGCAAAAAGCAGTGACCCAATCCTGAGTCCACCAAATTGGACCCCCTCAACGCCCTGGCTGCGCCTAGAAATTCTGTCCATAAAAGTTATGAACAGAATCGGTGACAAAGGGCAGCCCTGGTGGAGTCCAACTCTCACTGGAAACGGGTTCGACTTACTGCCGGCAATGTGGGCCAAGCTGTGGCACCGATCGTACAGGGACCGAACAGCCCTTATCAGGGGGTCCGGTACCCCATACTCTCGGAGTACCCCCCACAGGATTCTCCGAGGGACACGGTCGAATGCCTTTTCCAAGTCCACAAAACACATGTAGACTGGTTGGGCAAACTCCCATGCACCCTCTAGGACCCTGCTAAGGGTGTAGAGCTGGTCCACTATTCCGCGACCAGGACGAAAACCACACTGTTCCTCCTGAATCCGAGGCTCGACTATCCGACGGACCCTCCTCTCCAGGACCCCCGAATAGACTTTTCCAGGGAGGCTGAGGAGTGTGATCCCTCTGTAGTTGGAACACACCCTCCGGTCCCCTTTCTTAAAGAGGGGGACCACCACCCCGGTCTGCCAATCCAGAGGCACTGTCACTGATGTCCATGCGATGTTGCAGAGGCGTGTCAGCCAAGACAGTCCTACAACATCCAGAGCCTTGAGGAACTCCGGGCGTATCTCATCCACCCCCGGGGCCCTGCCACCAAGGAGTTTTTTGACCACCTCGGTGACCTCAGTCCCAGAGATGGGGGAGCCCACCTCTGAGTCCCCAGGCTCTGCTTCCACATTGGAAGGCATTTAGTGGGATTGAGGGGGTCTTCGAAGTACTCCCCCCACCGACCAACAACATCCCGAGTCGAGGTCAGCAGCGCACCATCACCACCATATACAGTGTTGACACTGCACTGCTTCACCCTCCTGAGACACCGGACGGTGGACCAGAATCTTCTCGAAGCCGTCCAAAAGTCGTTCTCCATGGCCTCCGAAAACTCCTCCCACGCCCGAGTTTTTGCCTCAGCAACCACCAAAGCCGCATTCCGCTTGGCCTGCCGGTACCTATCAGCTGCCTCCAGAGTCCCACAGGACAAAAGGGTCCTGTAGGACTCCTTCTTCAGCTTGACGGCATCCCTCACCGCCGGTGTCCACCAACGGGTTCGGGGATTGCCGCCACAACAGGCACCGACCACCTTACGGCCACAGCTCTGGTCAGCTGCCTCAACAATAGAGGCATGGGACATGGCCCATTCGAACTCAATGTCCCCCACCTCCCTCGGGATGTGGTCGAAGTTCTGCCGGAGGTGGGAGTTGAAGCTACTTCTGACAGGGGGCTCTGCCAGACGTTCCCAGCAGACCCTCACAACACGTTTGGGCCTACCAGGCCTGACCGGCATCCTCCCCCACCATCGAAGCCAACTCACCACCAGGTGGTGATCAGTTGACCGCTCTGCCCCTCTCTTCACCCGAGTGTCCAAGACATGTGGCCGCAACTCTGATGACACAACCACAAAGTCGATCATTGAACTGAGGCCTAGGGTGTCCTGGTGCCAAGTGTACATATGAACACCCCTATGCTTGAACATGGTGTTCGTTATGGACAATCCGTGAAAAGCACAGAGGTCCAATAACAAAACACCGCTCTGGTTCAGATCGGGGGGGGCCATTCCTCCCAATCACGCCCTTCCAGGTCTCACTGTCATTGCCCACGTGAACATTGAAGTCTCCCAGCAGAACGAGGGAGTCCCCAGAAGGTATGCCCTCTAGCACCCCCTCCAGGGACTCCAAAAAGGGTGGGTACTCCAGACTGCTGTTCAGTGCATACGCACAAACCACAGTTAGGACCCGTCCCCCACCCGAAGGCGGAGGGAGGCTACCCTCTCGTCTACCGGGGTAAACCACAATGAACAGGCTCCAAGTCGGGGGGCAATAAGTATACCCACACCCGCTCGGCGCCTCTTACCGGGGGTGACTCCAGAGTGGTAGAGAGTCCAGCCCCTCTCAAGGAGATTGGTTCCAGAGTCCAAGCTGTGCGTCGAGGTGAGTCCGACTATATCTAGCTGAAACCTCTCAACCTCGCGCACTAGCTCAGGCTCCTTCCCCTTCAGAGAGGTGACATTCCACGTCCCAAGAGCCAGCTTCTGTAGCCGAGGATCGGACCGCCAAGGTCCCCGCCTTCGGCCACCACCCAACTCACACTGCACCCGACCTCCTTGGCCCCTCTCATAGGTGGTGAGCCCATGGGAAGGGGGACCCACGTTGCCTCTTCGGGCTGTGCCCGGCCGAGCCCCATGGGTGCAGGCCCGGCCACCGGGCGCTCGCCATCGAGCCCCACCTCCAGGCCTGGCTCCAGAGGGGGGCCCCAGTGACCCGCGTCCAGGCAAGGGAAAACGCCGTCCAAAGTTTTCTTTCATCATAGGAGGTTTGAACCGCTCTTTGTCTCATCCCTCACCTAGGACCAGTTTGCCTTGGGTGACCCTACCAGGGGCATAAAGCCCCGGACAACAGAGCTCCTAGGATCATTGGGACACGCAAACCCCTCCACCACGATAAGGTGGCGGTTAAAGGAGGGGAGACCAGTCCAACCTTTATTAATTTCTTCCATTAATGTGGACCCCCAAGTACTTAAAGGAACACACCACCTCCATATCCATTCCTTGAATAGTGCCTACACATAGAGGCTCTTTGATGCAGCAAGTCTATAACCAGTTCCTTGGTTTTGCTGATGTTAAGATGCAGACAATTCTCTTTGCACCAAGCAACAAACTTCTCCACCTGACTCCTATGTCCTGTCTCATTCCCTTTACCAATACGCCCATAATTGCAGAATCATTGGATAATTTCTGCAAGTGATATGACCTGGTGTTATATTTATAGTCTGAGGTGTATAGTCTGAGAGAAGAGGAAACAGGACTGTTCCTTATGGTGCTCTAGTTTTCCTTGAACCTGTATCAGAAACACAGTCCTTGAGTCTCACTAACTATGGTCTGCCGGACAGATATCCCACCATCCAGGACACCACAGGATCATCCACCTGCATATCTCTGAGTTTAACCCTTAAAAAAGAAGGCTGGATGGTATTGAAGGCACTGAACAAATCAAAAAACATAATCTTCATAGCTCTGCCAGCTTTCTGCTCGTGAGAATAAGCCTTGTAGAGCAGACGGTTAATCTCATCCTCCACTCCAATCTTTGTCTGATAGGCAAACGGCAGTGGGTCCAGGTGGCCTGTCACAAGAGGACTCGTTAGTCCAGGACCAGTCTCTTAAAGGTCTTCATGATGTGAGACATAAAGTCCACTAGTCTGTAGTCATTAGGTTATGAGGCGCCTGCCTTCTTTGGTACTGGAACAATCGGGATGTTTTCCAGAGTAGTGGCTGTTTCTGAAGCCTTAGGGACAAACTGAACACGTGACAGAGGACACCACAAAATTGGTCAGCACAGGCCTTAAGAATTTGAGGACTGACTTCATCTGGCTCCCACAGATTTTACTGTGTGCAGCTTTCTCAGTTGTCTCCTTACTTGGTCTTCATTTATGGGCAGCTCACAGTGATGGTCAGAGATGGACTTGTCACTGGTCATTCCAGTTGACATAGTAGTAGGTATGGTGTGGGGAGACTAGTAATTGGAAGAAGGTGGCAACGAGAGGGAATCTGTTAAAATATTGATTCTAGGCATTAGCTTTTTCCACATCCTCTTCTAGCACCTGAGCCCTGGATTGTTTGTGTCCAGTAATTATTCCCAGTCCATTCCAGACATCCTTCATATTATTCTGAATGAGTTTGTTTTCTGTTTTAGCTTTGTAAGCTTCCTTTCCTTCACTCAGCTTTTTCTTTAGCACATGCCGTACGTTCTTCAGAGCCTCTTTGTCATTGGATTTGAATGCCTTCTTTTCATCTTTTAGTTCATTAGTAATGCAGCACTTGTTGTTTGGAAAGGAATGCACTGTCTTTGTGGGTACCATTGTGTTGACACAGAAGTTAATATAGTCTGTGATGCAGTGACAGAGACCCTCGATTTTGTCCCTGTGTAACTCACACATCATTTCCCAGTTTGTCATTTGGAAGCAGTCATTCAGAGTCATTTCAGCCTCCAGGCTCCATTTCCTCACTATTGGTGTTAATAGGTTTCTGTCTAATAACAGGCTGGTAGCTGGGAATTAGATGAATCAGGTTGTGGTCAGATTTGCCTAACAGTATTTATTGTGACATTAATGTGATTCTGCACATTTGTTCTCTTTAAGAAAACGGGAGTTTGATATGATTTGTCTTCATTTAAAGTGCTACCAGACCAAACTATTAACAATTAAGAGAGCAAATGCTTTCTTGCAGGTGGATTCCTTATTATTTCTTACATAAATCTTGGAAGCTTTTCTAAAAGTTTTCATAAGTATGACTCTGATAAAGAAATCACATTGATATTTCTTGTGTAGCAGTCATTAAAGAAAAATTTAAACAGTCAAATTTCTTTCTTCTCTCCTGTGCTCAGAAGTCTTATGTAATGTATGTATTACCTTTCTTTTGATCTGTTACTGTATATGAATTGCCACGTTTACCAAAATTTAAATGATTTTATAAAATACTAGCTAAAAGTATGTGATATTTTATAATCTCTTGCCTTACGTTATCATCAGCTTTCCTCCAACGTCTTTCCTCTGTATCCTCTTGTGTCTCAACATATCTTGACTGGCACTTCTTTTCTTGATTGCATTCCTATACTGCCAATGGTAGACACTTTTTGCGGCATGAAAACATTTGTGTTCTTCTAAATGCTTCCTATATTTGAAGGTGACTTTCAGTGTTCCTCTTATACCTTTGCTCAGTATCCTTGTGTGCGTTATCCTCTCTCGCCTGGCACTTCCTGTTTCGATCGCAATCGACTGAGCAACCTAAACAAAACTGACCAGTCAGACAAAAGCCAAACTAACCAATCCGATTGTTCATTGAGACTGGAGACACACACACAAACAGTAGTGTTTTATTATATCGTATACACCCCAGCACAGGATTAAACAAAGAGAATAATCCATCTCAAGGTTCCAGCATTAGTATTAGTGCTTGCACTTGCATGTAGTGTTCCTGCATTTACTTACACAATTTGTAGTTGCATTCAAATATGGAGCTCTTTTTCATAACTCCGAATAATTCAAGTGTTTAAGTGTTCAGATATAAGCCGATAGGAGTGAAGGTCCAAAAATAAGTGACTGTGAGTAAATATACTATGTTTGATGCACAGAATGTTCTGCACACTACTAAAGCTTGTTGGAAAGCATATACTATGTACTATTGTATTATACTGCATTTTATCTATTATTTCTTATCATTGTCCGTCCATCCATCAATCATTATCCATCCATCCATTTTCCAACCCGCTGAATCCAAACACAGGGTCACGGGGGTCTGCTGGAGCCAATCCCAGCCAACACAGGGCACAAGACAGGAAACAAACCCCGGGCAGGGTGCGAGCCCACCGTAGTTTCTTATCATTGTTATCTTCATAAATGTTAATTTTATCATCATCATTTATACAATTTAATTTTAAAAGTGTAACAATTATGCATGCATCCTCCTCTTGTAGTTAACAAAGACTCGCCAAACAAAATATTAAGGGATAGAAATTTAAACTCAGAATGCCTAATACTGTGTTTTACTAATGTGTCACTACTGAACGGGTCTTTGCAGCAGCTGTGAATTGCCTCAAGGTATAGTCTAAATTTTTAAACTCCATCAAAATGTTATAGTTTACTTGCTTAGTACTGAACTGAAACGAAAACAACACACTAAAATGCATGACGTTAAGATAACAAAACAGCTGGCATATTCCAATTATTACAAACATGAATTAAAAAAAAATTAAAATCTCATTTCTACTGTAATGATTTAGTTACCAGACTGTGAACTGCCTGTGTGGGTTTTCCCTCTTCTCCAGTTTTCTTTTCCAAATCTAAAGATGTGTGTCAGGTATTTATCATGGCACCAGAGAGTAGCAACATGATACTGTACACACAACAATACTACTGCTTGATTTCACAATATAGCCAAAATAAAAATATTAGTGTTTGAACAAAAAGCACAGCTATTTTTTTACATAAGTGCACATGTGAAAAGAATGTACAGTGCATCCGGAAAGTATTCACAGTGCATCACTTTTTCCACATTTTGTTATGTTACAGCCTTATTCCAAAAAGGATTAAATTCATTTTTTTCCTCAGAATTCTACACACAACACCCCATAATGACAACGTGAAAAAAGTTTACTTGAGATTTTTGCAAATTTATTAAAAATAAAAAAATTGAGAAAGCACATGTACATAAGTATTCACAGCCTTTGCCATGAAGCTCAAAATTGAGCTCAGGTGCATCCTGTTTCCCCTGATCATCCTTGAGATGTTTCTGCAGCTTAATTGGAGTCCACCTGTGGTAAATTCAGTTGACTGGACATGATTTGGAAAGGCTCACACCTGTCTATATAAGGTCCCACAGTTGACCGTTCATGTCAGAGCACAAACCAAGCATGAAGTCAAAGGAATTGTCTGTAGACCTCCGGGACAGGATTGTCTCGAGGCACAAATCTGGGGAAGGTTACAGAAAATTTTCTGCTGCTTTGAAGGTCCCAATGAGCACAGTGGCCTCCATCATCCGTAAGTGGAAGACGTTCAAAACCACCAGGACTCTTCCTAGAGCTGGCCGGCCATCTAAATTGAGCAATCAGGGGAGAAGGGCCTTAGTCAGGGAGGTGACCAAGAACCCGATTGTCACTCTATCAGAGCTCCAGAGGTCCTCTGTGGAGAGAGGAGAAGATTCCAGAAGGACAACCATCTCTGCAGCAATCCACCAATCAGACCTGTATAATAAAGTGGCCAGATGGAAGCCACTCCTTAGTTAAAGGCACATGGCAGCCCGCCTGGAGTTTGCCAAAAGGCACCTGAAGGACTCTCAGACCATGAGAAAGAAAATTCTCTGGTCTGATGAGAAAAACATTGAACTCTTTGGTGTGAATGCCAGGCGTCACGTTTGGAGGAAACCAGGCACCGCTCATCACCAGGCCAATACCATCCCTCCAGTGAAGCATGGTGGTGGCAGCATCATGCTGTGGGGATGTTTTTCAGCGGCAGGAGCTGGGAGACTAGTCAGGATAAAGGGAAAGATGACTGCAGCAATGTACAGAGACATCCTGGATGAAAACCTGCTCCAGAGCGCTCTTGACCTCAGACTGGGGCAACGGTTCATCTTTCAGCAGGATAACGACCCTAAGCACACAGCCAAGATATCAAAGGAGTGGCTTCAGGACAACTCTGTGAATGTCCTTGAGTGGCCCAGCCAGAGCCCAGACTTGAATCCGATTGAACATCTCTGGAGAGATCTTAAAATGGCTGTGCACCAACGCTTCCCATCCAACCTGATGGAGCTTGAGAGGTGCTGCAAAGAGGAATGGGCAAAACTGGCCAAGGATAGGTGTGCCAAGCTTGTGGCATCATATTCAACAAGACTTGAGGATGTAATTGCTGCCAAAGGTGCATCGACAAAGTATTGAGCAAAGGCTGTGAATACTTATGTACATGTGATTTCTCAGTTTTTTTATTTTTAATAAATTTGCAAAAACCTCAAGTAAACTTTTTTCACGTTGTCATTATGGGGTGTTGTGTGTAGAATTCTGAGGAAAAAAATGAATTTAATCCATTTTGGAATAAGGCTGTAACATAACAAAATGTGGAAAAAGTGATGCGCTGTGAATACTTTCTGGATGCACTGTAATTAATTTTATGTTAGTCAATAATATATTTGGATATATTTTTTCTTGCACAGGTAAAATTAATAGATGATCTTGAATCAGAAATGCATGACTTGCTTAAAGATCAGGCTCAAAAACAGTTAAATCGAAGGCAAGAGGATGTCAAAGAGGAATCCTCCTATATCCAACAACTCACAAGTGGGTATCTCTACTTTCCATGTGAAATTAAGTGCTTGTTAAGTTGTATCTACTTGGAAAGCATTCTTGGTAAACTATTTCATGTTATTACAAGTGTAATTGTAAATGTATATAAAATGTATGTCAGTTTTAAACCCGGATATTTTTGTTGGACTTGTTGTTTTTATATATATTTATTTGTGGCTAGTTAAGGTCCCCCCCCCCCCCCCCATATTATTAGTTAAATTAATTACAGAAAATAAATAAATATATGGATGGAAGCATATTTATAGGTGGAAATCCACAAAGGGAAACAATAATTTGCGTATCTTAAAATAATTTTTTATTCCAAAGCTTTCCCGTCCTACCAGGATTCATTATTTAGGAATCTAAGACAATATATAGCAAATAAGGAGGGGCGGGGGGTGGTGAGGGGTTTTTTGATGAGGTTTGGTTCGGAGGGTGTTGGTCATAAAGTCTTATTTATTATGTGCATGTTCCTCTTTTCATGCCCAAATGTCTGTTAAAGGCATTTTCATTGGATAGCCACGTTTCACACAATTTTCAGGCACTTTTAGTATGTATATATATATATATATATATATATATATATATATATAATATACAGTAGGGCAAAAAAGTATTTAGTCAGCCACCAATTGTGCAAGTTCTCCCACTTAAAAAGATGAGAGAGGCCTGTAATTTTCATCATACGTATACCTCAACTATGAGAGACAAAATGAGAAAAAAAAATCCAGAAAATCACATTGTCTGAGTTTAAAGAATTTATTTGCAAATTATAGTGGAAAAAAAGTATTTGGTCAATAACAAAAGTTCATCTCAATACTTTGTTATATACCCTTTGTTGGCAATGACAGAGGTCAAATGTTTTCTGTAAGTCTTCACAAGGTTTTCACACACTGTTGCTGGTATTTTGGCCCATTCCTCCATGCTGATCTCCACTAGAGCAGTGATGTTTTGGGGCTGTCGCTGGGCAACACGGACTTTCAACTCCCTCCAAAGATTTTCTAAGGGGTTGAGATCTGGAGACTGGCTAGGCCACTCCAGGACCTTGAAATGCTTCTTACGAAGCCACTCCTTTGTTACCCGGGTGGTGTGTTTGGGATCATTGTCATGCTGAAAGACCCAACCACGTTTCATCTTCAATGCCCTTGCTGATGGAAGGAGGTTTTCACTCAAAATCTGACGATACATGGCCCCATTCATTCTTTCCTTTACACAGATCGGTCGTCCTGGTCCCTTTGCAGAAAAACAGCCCTAAAGTATGATGTTCCCACCCCCATGCTTTACAGTAGGTATGGTGTTCTTTGGATGCAACTCAGCATTCTTTCTCCTCCAAACACGACGAGTAGAGTTTTTACCAAAAAGTTCTATTTTGGTTTCATCTGACCATATGACATTCTCCCAATCCTCTTCTGGATCATCCAAATGCTCTTTAGCAAACTTCAGACGGGCCTGCACATGTACTGGCTTAAGCAGGGGGACACGTCTGGCACTGCAGGATTTGAGTCCCTGGCGGCGTAGTGTGTTACTGATGGTAGCCTTTGTTACTTTGGTCCCAGCTCTCTGCAGGTCATTCACTAGGTCCCCCCCGTGTGGTTCTGGGATTTTTGCTCACCGTTCTTGTGATCATTTTGACCCCACGGGGTGAGATCTTGTGTGGAGCCCCAGATCGAGGGAGATTATCAGTGGTCTTGTATGTCTTCCATTTTTCTAATAATTGCTCCCACAATTGATTTCTTCACACCAAGCTGCTTACCTATTGCAGATTCAGTCTTCCCAGCCTTGTGCAGGTCTACAATTTTGTTTCTGGTGTCCTTTGACAGCTCTTTGGTCTTGGCCATAGTGGAGTTTGGAGTGTGACTGTTTGAGGTTGTGGACAGGTGTCTTTTATATTGATAATGAGTTCAAACAGGTGCCATTAATACAGGTAACAAGTGGAGGACAGAGGAGCCTCTTACAGAAGAAGTTACAGGTCTGTGAGAGCCAGAAATCTTGCTTTTTTGTAGGTGACCAAATACTTTTTTTCCACCATAATTTGCAAATAAATTCTTCAAAATCAGACAATGTGATTTTCTGGATTTTTTTTCTCATTTTGTCTCTCATAGTTGAGGTATACCTATGATGAAAATTACAGGCCTCTCTTATCTTTTTAAGTGGGAGAACTTGCACAATTGGTGGCTGACTAAATATTTTTTTGCCCCACTATATATATATATATATATATATATATATATATATATATATATATATATATATATACACAGTGGAACCTCGAGATACGAGTTTAATTCGTTCCAGCACTGAGCTCGTATAGCGAGTTTCTCGTATCTAGAACGAACTTCCCCATTGAAAATAATGGAAATCCAGTTAATCCGTTCCGCACCCCAAAAATATTAACATAAAAATCAATTTTCCTAACAAATAACACTGATAAATAATATATACTATAGTCTATCTTTAATAAATAACACTGGTAAATAATATAACTGATTATTAAAAGAATCAAAACAGGTGTCCAAAGTGCAGTAGAGCATTCAATAAATCTTTAAATAAATAATCCTTAAAACAGTTGTGAAGTGGAGGTTTAAAATACACAAGAATAACAATCCTTTAACACGAGGTTAAAACGTCAACCGGAAGCAGTCTTTAAAAAACAGATGACAATCCCCGGTGCTTCTTCTCTGTTGCGTCAGCATCTCACCTGCTTCTCCCATGCGGGCTCTGCAACAGGCGAGACACTCTTAATGCAGCTGACCTTCTCTACACCGTCCTGCTTCAGCTGTTTGGCTCGCCTGTTCAGCTCACTGTTCAGCTACATGCGAGCCTGCACTCGCTCGCTCTCCCGCACCGACTTTCTCCTCCTACTGCTGCTGCTGCCTGCCTGCCTGCTGCAACCTCCGTTCTCTCTGCTCTCTTTTCTTTTACTTCTTCTCCCCCTTAACCGGCTCGCGCTTCTCTATATATGCGGGGAGGACATGGCAGCTGCAGCCCATCAGCCACAGGAACAATCATGGATGTGGGCAGTTTCCCACCTGTGCACTTAGGTGAGAAACGCCTACACTGCATATCGCCCTGCGGCTCGCTACAGCTACCACGCCCCCTCGCTAAGCCGCGAGCTATACCCACAGCCTGGCTTGTGGCTTGTTACGCGAGCCAATGCTCGTATTTAGATCTGAATTTTTCGCTCATACTTTCCTCGTATCTTGAATTTCTCGTATACAGAGCTGTTCGTATCTTGAGGTTCCACTGTGTATATATATTTATATATATATATATATATATATATATATATATATATATATATATATATATATATATATATACATATATATATATATATATATATTCATGGCATTCGTAGTCTGAATCACAATCTGATTTTATGGGTGGTTACCTACCAGGTAACGCTTGTGGTTGGTCTGCAAGTCGGCAAACATCCGCCATGGTGCCCTATTTCAGTTGCGAGAAGCAGATCATAGACTCATAACTCCAGCTGTGCTAATACGTGTTCATCAGCATTGTGTTTTCAAAACAATGGCAGTCATGTAGAGCATATTATATATATTAAAAATGTTTGTTCATAAAAAAAAATATTTTCCTATGTATGGAAACTTATGGCCCACCCTGTAGAATAAAATACAATTAAACACAATACAACCAGCACTAAATTGAAACAAATGACTAAGAAGCATGATTCCATCAGTATCACTGAAGATCAAGAAATACAATGGAAGTGGGTCTTCAATCTAGTTTTAAACAGTTCAATTGAAGGAGACTCCTTAATATTATTAGGTAAAGAATTCCACAGAAGAGCAGCAGCAGCTGCAAAAGCCCTGTCCCCTTTTGTTTTGCACTTAGTATGAGGTACAACAAGAGACAGCTTATCAGCAGATTTAAGCCCTCTGGATGTCTGCTGTATAAGAACGACAAAATTCAGATGAATAGACAGGAGCATACCAATGTTTTGATTTAAAAACCACCAACAAAATTTTAAAATCATTTCTAAATTATTAATTTCTAAATTATTAATTTAAAGGGGCTAAAGTTGGAAATACAGAGGCAAACTTTCTTGCCCCAACCAAAAAACACACCGCTGCATTATAAACCAACTGCAACCTGCGTATCAGAGATTTACTGATCCTGTAATACAATGAGTTACAGTAATCAAGCCGAGAAAAAGATTAAAGGCATGAGTAACTATCTCAAGATCACTAGGAGATAAAAAGTGTTTAACCATGGCTAAAAGATGAAGCTAGAAAAAGCAACTCTTGACCAGAGAATTAATCTGTTTCTCAAAAGAGAAGTTACTGTCAAAATTCCAAACTTGAGGTTTGCAAAAGTCCACAAATTTGAGTTTTGGCTGCAGGACCAGCTATCAGCACATCTGTTTTATTTTGATTTAGATCAAGAAAATTGTCGGCCATCCAAGATCTTAGTTCTACAAGACAATTATGCAAACAATTAATTGTAGAATTACACACAGGAATATAAACCTGTGTGTCATCAACATAGCACTGAAAAGAAATATTAAGCTTCCTAAAAATAGCTCCTATAGGATGAAGACATATAGAAAATAAAATAGGACCAGGATGAAGACATATAGAAAATAAAATGGGACCCAAAATGGATCCCGGAGGAACACTACATTTAACAGTAGACGAAAAAGAGAAATTGAAAGTTACTTAAAAGTGTCTACTAGTATGATATGACCTGAACTAGTTAAAAACAGACCCTTTAACCCCCAACAGATGCTCAAGATCTCCTGGTCAATAGTGTCAAAAGCTGCAAACCGGTCTAGGAGGACAAGGACTGCTGCCCCACCCGAGTCAGTAATAAGAGAGATGTCATTAAATAGTTTCAGGAGGGCAGTCTCAGCAGCATGAAAACACCTAAAGCCAGATTGATAGATCTGAAATAAAGTCACTGTAGCATTAATGTGCCACTATCTTTCTTTTTTTATTTTTATTTTACACAGTATTACTTAGTAAACAAATCTTGAAAATAGCTTGGTCTTCTTTTTTTGTAATTTAAAGCAGTCTGACTTTTATTCTATAAGCTTTTGATAAGATCACTTCTTGTCACACGTGTGCATTTTTGCCAATCAGGTGTTAAAGTTTAGCAGCCCTGGCTGAATGTAATTATTTCACTTAGGAATTTAACATTAAGGACCCTGTTTAACAGCATTCCACCTCCATGTATCAGAACCACATGACTCTGAGGAAAGGTTATTTGTATTTCAGAAGGTGTTCTTTTTAAAAACTAATGATAAAACAAGATTTACACATGATTATTGTTTATTTTGTAACATTAAGTGCACAACATTTGCTTATTTTATTTACTTTAGATATGTCAGCCATAACATGCTCTTTTTTGTTTTATTCTTGTTTTGCCCTTTTCATAGATAATAGTAGCTTATCTGGCATCTCTGAAAAAAAGAAAGCCTGTCTAGAAAGGCTAGAGCAAAGAAGGTAAGTTAACCACTGATATCGGCCATTAAGACCACCTTGTAATAGTTTTTTCTTTTTTTATTACATAAAATATCATGTGACAGCACCAAGGACACTTCAAGTGTAGCATGCCGTATGTTTTTTTAGGGATTTGGTGTGCAGGGTATAAGGAATGACAGGCATCTAACCAAAATATTTGTTAGTAGTTAATTGAAAATTACATCTGCAGGAGCACCGAATGTACTATTATAATGAAAATTGAGAAGATAAAAGGATCAGTTAATCCAAAAGGTACACGGGCTTTAGAAAAATTTCAAAATGCCAAAATTTTTTAACATTAAAATTTTTAAAGAGTAATACAAGGAAGTTCATTCAACTAGAAACATAAACTTCTTACAAATAATATTTGGTTTTGTGTGTGTAATGTGAAATCTAAAAAAAAAAAAAGCTTTTTGTCACAGGCCATTTATTTCATGTATATTTAATCTTAGAGCACATAGAAGACAGATGAGAAAAAACACTGCAGAGGGCAGCACCCATCATGAAGGATTATCCAGTGATGATGAAACTGAAGACACAGAACTGTTCATGGAAAGAAGAGGTATGGATTATTACAAAAAGTGTATGTCTTTCTGAGGCCGAAATATTAATATGTTGGCTGCATGCTAAATATATTTTAACACTGAAGATGTTATGTAGCATCACAAAAGAAATTTAAAAAAATGCAGCTAATAAAACACTGGTGGAGGAATGGGTTTGAATTATAGATAAACAATTGCTGGGTGGTGTCGATTTCAAACTATAAGTATAAAATGAAATCTTTACAACCCCTCCTCACAAGGCAGTGCACTGATTAATCTGCTCAGACACCGATAGCCAGTCAGTATTCTTTGAAAGGCACTTGCCTCCTGCTGTGCTGTTTCTCACAGTCAATTCTGATGTATCTGACCTTGCACTCTTTTCATGTTGTGTGTTTGACGATAGTGTGCTATGATTCAGTATTGTTAGTCTGTGCCTTTTGTTCTGAAAAAATGCTGACTATTATTATGAAAGGTTTGATTTTTTTTTTTTTTTTTTTTACTGAACTGTGCCCAGTGAAATACCCGATTTCTAAAATAACGTGTTGAACTTGTCCCAGCCATGGAGTGTGATGAAGGAAGATGTTACCATCATATATTGTATCCATTTGTAGAAACCAAGGATTATCAAGCAGCAAGTGTTCTAGAACCTAAAGGAATACTAATACTGTATGTCTCAGTCTTAGGCTAAGATATTCATTGAAGCTATTTTTGGTCACTGACTCCATAGATTTGTTTTTGAACCTTCAGAACCAGAGTTTAATATTGCTGTACCCACCAGCAGGCTGTGTAGTGTGTATGTTTTGGTGCCATTCTTACAGCCAATCTGTATGCCCTTTATGTCTTGTTTGGTTATATTGTCTCAGCACACTGTGAGGAATGTGAAGCAGCTGATAATTTTGCTGATCATCAGGATAAGCTCTCTGCATTTCCTGAAACCATCAATGAATTCTTTTCACTGTTGACATTTTTTTAAGTTCGAGTTTACTTTTCTGTGTAGGGGATGGCAATTCCGTAGGCTCCATTATATGATATTATCCCCATACTTAGATTCCAATGCAATAATACTACATTTTAAATATAAACATTTAAATTATTACAATATAATGTCTGCAGTGTAAGGCCATTTAATATTTTTATCTGTATCAGTGCCAGTGTTTACAGTATGTCATCAGATGTAACGGAGAGAGCATGCATTTTGCACATACATGCGGTATTACTACTCTTTTATCGCTTTATTTTCTTCACCTTTTTGAAATATGAAAGCACATTATTATAATGTAAGCATCTGGCCCTCCTTTTGTAACCAACTTCTAGAGCACAGTTAATCAGTACAACTTTGTCACAGATCACACCATCATAAAGCAGAAAAAAAACAATTCAAAGCAATAAATGCTGTTTATCTGAATTGATGCATTCAAATATTAAAATATAGTGTACTCCAGAAAATGAGAATATGTTTGAAAAATAGAAAACAACAGTCAGGCAAATACTTAATGCAGAGTACATAGCAGACAAGAAAAACTATCACTCACTAAATGCTTTGTCTTATGTTAATATTTTCTAAAATTCTAATAAATAAAGACCAACACTTTTAAATACCATTTAAATACCATTTTTTAAAGCTACCATTTTGGAAGTGTTGGTTGGGGTTGTGGGTTTGGGGTCTTCATAACTGGACTCTGTGATTATTGAAGCAGAAGGGCTGAAGACACAGACCTTTGCATTGCTTCTGGTGAAGATGGTTTTGTGCAGCTTTTAAAATGGTCACTAACATTCTTTAATATTCTGTAATAATAGCAATAGTAAGATAAACTAGCTTTTACCACCCTGTGTTTTCTTCCACTAAAATGTTGATTTACTGCAGCATATTTCTGGTATTCGTGCCTTTCTTAAGCTTCTGAAGTAATGAGTCATGGTGGTTTTGTTGAAAAGACAATACTCGCCTCCCTGCCAAAGATAATAACAGTGGAATTAATGACAAGAGACTGGTGGCAGTCACTCCCATTATGAATGCTTTCATAGACTGGTGCCAGGATACATGAAATGGAATATTCCAGCTAGTTTGAACCAACTCCAACTTTGTTGTTACATCCGGTGAAGACAGAATACCACATTTTTTGCACTTTATACTGCTATTGCACACCTAGTTAATAAAAAAAAAAACATTACCTCAGCATACTTTTTAGATGGTACAGCTTGGGATTTAACACTGTTTTACTATCAAGGCTGATCTGCAGCCCAGAGTTGAGTCTTAGTACTACCTTCAGCATTTGGATTTTGGACTTGATAACTGTAAGACCCCAGCATGGATGGATTGACACACCATTTCCTCCAGACTGAGCATCACTTCAGGCTCCTCATGTACTTAGTTAGCACCATTGAACACCATGTTCACCTCTGACTATGTGGCCAGACACCGCTCCAACCACATCATTAAACTTGCTGATGATGCCAGAGTTTGTAGGCCTGATCACTAACAATGATGGTATAGCTTACAGAAGAGAAATTTGCCTTCTGACACATCGGTGCCAAGACAGCAGTCTCTCCTGTAGTGTCAACCTTATCAAATTGATGGTCATGAACTTTTGTAAGCAACATATCGACAACACTTCCATTTACACATGAGAGGGGGATGCTGTGGAATGGTTTAACAGTTCTGTTCTGGGATTTAGTTCAGGATCATGAGCAGTCTCACCCAAAGATTCAAAGAAGGTTTGTATATAAAATAATATGTTTAACCAGTAGCAACTCATACTGACAAATTCATTAGTGTGTCTTGGATATGTTGTGTAATGATGTATGATATATATCCATTGTGTGTTGTTGAGACACTGTACCCACTAATCGTTGAGAGGCATGCATTACTTGAACTTCTAGTATAATGTAAGGTGTGAAAACAAGCACCATTTAGTCTTAATTAAGATGGAATGAAGATAATCAAACATCGGTTAGTAACGTTTGTGATTATAATTTCTGCATGGATTGCTTGGTTAAAGAACATGACACAGCAAATTCACTTGGCAGCTCGTCAGGAAGACAAATGCCAGTTAGCTGTGGAGCAGATATTTTTAAAAGTGGCAAGTGAAAATTACAGTGATAATTGAGCTGGTAACACATTTTAGTGCAGACAGATGCAGAATTAGTAAGTTAAGCCTGGAGGCTTTTAAAGTGATATTTACTTGTGTGTTTCAGTGTATTAGTGGAATATTAAAATTAAGATAATTTTCAGCTTCTCATTGCACTGCAATACCTTCCAGTTTCAGTTGCAATGCAACAAACACAGGACAAGCAAATCTTACTAGTTTTTGAGGCCTAAATGAAAAAAATATTTTTTCTCAGACGTTGATTAGAAATAATGGCAAGTTACATGCATTACTCATTCAAACAGTAGATGCCTGTACAAGTTGTGCAACGGCTTTATTACATATTTTCTAGGAAAGGGGATTGGCTGAAATCAAATATATGTAAGCATGTAAATATACCAGAGGAATAAAAATGTTATTTATTTGTTGTTTTAGATATAAAAGGTGGCACATGGTAAAGAGTCTCACCCTAGTTTTAACAGCAGTATGTGAAGTCAGGTGAAGTTAGTGGGGGGGGGGTGATGAGGGCAAAAAATCTTCATAAATCGACTCAATGATTATCACAACAGATGGGCTGAGGCCTGTTTTTATAAACGCATTGCAGCACACAGGACTTAGCATTTCTTCTGGTGGAGACCATTTTCAGCACAACTTTTAAAATACAGTAATCCCTCCTTGATTGCGGGGGTTGCGTTCCAGAACCCCCCGCGAAAGGTGAAAATCCGCGAAGTAGAAACCATATGTTTATATGGTTATTTTTATATTGTCATGCTTGGGTCACAGATTTGCACAGAAACACAGGAGGTTGTAGAGAGACAGGAACGTTATTCAAACACTGCAAACAAACATTTGTCTCTTTTTCAAAAGTTTAAACTGTGCTCCATGACAAGACAGAGATGACAGTTCCGTCTCACCATTAAAAGAATGCAAACATATCTTCCTCTTCAAAGGAGTGCGCGTCAGGAGCAGAGACTGTCAGAGAGAGAGAGAGAAAAGCAAACAGTCAAAAATCAATAGGGCTGTTTGGCTTTCAAGTATGCGAAGCACCGCCGGACAATGCAGCTGCAAGGAAGTGAGCAATGTGAAGGTAGTCTTTCAGCATTTTTTAGAGGAGCGTCCGTATCCTCTGGGCCAGTGTGTGAACAGCCCCTCTGCTCACACCCCCTCTGTCAGGAGCAGAGAATGTCAGAGCAAGAGAGAGAGGAAAGCAAACAATCAAAAATCAATACATGCTGTTTGATCTTTTAAGTATGCAAAGCAGCTGCACAGGAGAGAGAGCAATGTGAAGATAATCTTTCAGCATTTTTAGATGAGCGTCCGTATCGTCTAGGGGTGCGAACAGCCCCCCTGCTCACACCCCCTCCATCAGGAGCACAGAATGTCAGAGCAAGAGAGAGAGAGAGGAAAGCAAACAATCAAAAATCAATACGTGCTGTTTTCCTCTTTCAAGAATGCAAAGCATCGTGCGGGAATCATAACGCTTGCAAAGCAGCCACATGTAAGCCCAGCAAAGAAGGGAGCACTGTGAAGGTAATCTTTCAGCATTTTTTGAGGAGCGGCCGTGTCCTCTAGGGGTGCGAACAGCCCCCGTGCTCACAATATATTTGAGGAGTTTTATTTAATACATAATACGCGCTGTGGTTGGGTAGCTTCTCAGCCATCTGCCAATAGCGTCCCTTGTATGAAATCAACTGGGCAAACCAACTGAGGAAGCGTGTATCAGAAATTAAAAGACCCATTGTCCGCAGAAATCCACGAACCAGCAAAAAATCCGCAATATATATTTAAATATGCTTACATATAAAATCTGTGATAGAGTGAAGCCGCGAAAGTCGAAGCGCGATATAGCGAGGGATTACTGTAGTCAGCAACATTCTTTAGTAACATTTTGTAATAATAATAAAATAACATATGAACTTTTTAAGTGTATAATAAGGTGTTATTCTGTTATCTACTTTATAATAAAGTGCTGCTCTGTGGGTGTGTGGGTGTTCCCTCTAAGCAATCTGATTGGTGAGTTTGGCTTTGGTAATGTGATTGGCAGAGAAAGTGCCAGACAAAAGAGACAGAGATGCACAAGCAGGAGTAAAAAGTGCATCCTTCAAAGACGGTCAGCATTTGCAAGAATACAAATGATGTTTTCACAAGGGTAATGGGGGGGGGGGGGGGGGTACGTGGTCCCTGTCTACCATTGGTGGTAATCAAGAAGTGGGGGGGAGTTGAGCAAGGCCCCTGGAAATGACCTAGTCAGAGAAGCAGGGTATTGAGGAAAGGCATACGTGGACCACTGAAGAAGATACATGCAGGGCTTATGATGGCAAATATCATTTATTTAAAAATATACTATTCCCTGTCTTCAGCAGGTGATGTGGCTAGTTATTAATAAAACTCTTTATAATGTTGATACTAAGACCGAGGTTCTTTTTCATGTGCTTACCACCTGTATTTTCTTCCACTTAAAAAAATGATTTACGGCAGGATATTGTTAGTAATAATTCCTATCTTAAGCTTTCGAAGTAATGAATTATGATGATTTTGTTGGAGTGTAATATTTTTTGTAGCCTTCCAGCACTGATATTAAAATGGTAGAAAACTCAATGGGAATATTTGATAGTGTATTTGTACATTTAAATGAAGAGTAAATTCCCCAGTGCATGCTTATCTACATACCCTAAGTGGATACTAAATGCAGCTGGCTTGTTTCTGCTGTGTATAATCCCAAACTAATCTCTAGGTACTGGGCACAATTTAAAGAGCCACTGCAGTTTTACTTAAATACCAGTAGGAAAAAAATCAGCCTTAAATGTCACTATATCATGATAAACTGCATGACAGACAAAATTAGCAACAATATTACAGTTTGCCTAACTTTCTTTCTTTCTTTCTTTCTTTCTTTCTTTCTTTCTTTCTTTCTTTCTTTCTTTCTTTCTTTCTTTCTTTCTTTCTTTCAGGTGCTGTTTTAAGTGAATCAAAGCAGATCTTTAATGATGTGAATGAAGATTTCTATTGCATCAAAAACATTTTAGTAAAATTTGACCGATGGAGAAGCACATTTCCAGATTCCTACTATGACGCTTACATATCCTTTTGTCTTCCAAAACTCCTTGCTCCTTTAATTCGGCACTGCCTCATCGACTGGAATCCCTTAAAGGTATTTATTTTTAGCTGCCTCTGAGGAAGGAGGAATTGATTTATTCATTTGGGACTAGCATGTTTTAATTAAATGCAGCAGTCATAAATAAACCGTGCACAAATGGTGTGAAAATGCCTCTCTATTCCGTGCATTCTGTAATAAACATTTATTTGTTTATGAGAATGCAATTTGAAATGTTTTTAAGGTTTTCATTTATCATCAGTGCACTATACAAATTCAATTTGACATTTCTGCTTAGCATATAGTAAATGAGAGCCAGGGGAAGAACATTTCAGCAATAACTAATGGCCTCACTCCAAATTCTTTTTAACTGAATGATACTCCACAAATTGGCCAGCTATGACTATGGGTAATGCAAGTCATCAGTATTGACTGAATATTGGGGGACTTTTGCTGGTGTAACAAATTCTCACAAATACAATATAAACATAGGAGGAGGGTCCCACAGATGTGGCTTCCTTGAGATTTTGTCATTGCCTGACCTTCCAACTGCCATCGCAGAAGCCAGAAAGTCAGTCGATGACAATATCCATTATCTGCCGGGGCCCACCGCGCCTTATTGGTTACATTATAAAACGCCAGGACTGATTATGTATTTTTTTCTTTTTTAATTTAAAGGAAACACTTTACTTTAGAATACAATTTTGCATGGCAAATGCCTGTATACCATATTTGTAAAGAAATAACTTCAAGTTGAAAAATACTGAACTTATCCTTTAAATGCATTCACTGAGACATTTCCTCCTCTTTTAGGATCAGTGGATAATGGATGGACGGATTGTATAGTAAAAGCATTATCACAGATCATTAGTGTTGTACATACAAACGATAGTGATGGGCGAACCCTGCTAAGTTTGCTTTACAGAGTTTGGCAAAACTGCAAAAATGTTTGGGAACTTCGCCTAACTTGGTGAAATGCACTGAAGTCAATGGGGAATTAGGAACTGGTTTTAAATGCGTTATAAGTGTGCAGCTGTTTTTAAATGTTTCTAAGTGCTAAAGAAGTGATCACCAGCTATGCTAGAGCAATTATTGTGATCAAAAATGTG
Source organism: Erpetoichthys calabaricus (assembly GCF_900747795.2). NCBI lineage: Eukaryota > Metazoa > Chordata > Cladistia > Polypteriformes > Polypteridae > Erpetoichthys > Erpetoichthys calabaricus. The sequence goes on along the minus strand of NC_041396.2, from coordinate 53,045,535 downwards.
ATCTTAGTTGTGAGGCACCAGTACTAACTACTGTGCCTCGAACAATAAAAGGCCAAGACAGAAAGATAACCACAAACAAAGTACAACAAATGTTTACAAACAAGCAATTAGTTTAAAACAAAAACAAATTCTGCTCAAAGAGTTCTGGTCATCGGTCCACACTTTGTCGGTGCTTCAAAGTGGTGGCGTTAGACTCGCTTATTCCATTATTTGATGTCTCTGGGCACAGCCGGAATGCCTTTTTTGTTTCTGATCTATTTGCAGATGCCACTGTGCTAGGGCTGCAAAAACTAATCATTGTAATCAATAATAATCAAATTAATTAAAAACATTGGCAATAGTCACTGTTCATCGATTAGTTGATTGCGTCCTTAGGCTCGATATGTTGTGCTGCGCAATTGCGTCACTACTTCATTCCGCTGTTTGATAAAAGGCAGACGGTAAGCAAGTGCCTCAAGTTGTTTTAATTTAGTTGTTTTTGGGAGTATGTTGCTCAGACTAGCTCAAGTCAGCCCTTTGTAATCCAAAAAGGCTGCTAGCCGCCCCAGAGCCAGTAAATTCATACAAATTACAGTATAAATGAATTACTGTGATACTGTTAAATTTAACTGTAATACAATGTTTTACTGCAAACATCTTGTAGGTTAAACATTAGATTTTAATATCCTCCCATCCAGTTCACTGACTTGAGAACTGGAGCCTATATCCACAGCGTTAAGTGCCAAGCAGGAATCAGCTGTCTGTCGAAGGCCACTCATGTCGACACCTTCACTCGCACTTTTATGGGGTCAGTCAACTTAGTATCTATCTTTGGAGTATCCAGAGCAAAACTTGCATAGGCAGCAACAGGACATGAGAATTGAACCCAAGACTCTAGATCCGTGAGTTAAGAGCACTCAATGGTGCATCCAAATTGAAAGTGAATTTCAGTTTTTACAAGGGATGTTGAATAATTTAGGACATGTCTTGGAATGACCCATCATTTCATATCAAGCACTCGGAGAGAGAGGACGGCAAACACATCTACCTGGGCGTCTTTAAAGAAGTTGATATATTGGGAGCATCTTTCTATCCTGAAATTACTTACTAAGGAAGGGAAGAAGCCAAGTGAGATCCATGAGAGGTTCAATGTTGTGTATGGTGATCACCCCTTTTGTACTATAAGGTGAGGTTTTAGGTTAAACAATATAAATGGAGTCGGGAGTCATTTGAAAATGACTTCATCATGGGGCATCCTTTGGAGGCATCTTAACAAGAAATGTGCCAAAAAGTGGAGGCTATTATTATGGACGATTGTCATGTTAAGGTTAACGTTCTACCTGATGAATGTGGCATTTCAGCTGGCACTGTTTTCATAGTCATCCATACTCATTTGATGATGTCAAAGGTCGGTTCCCCAATAGTTGACACCGGATCAGAAACCATGTTGCCAGGTATTCAATCACGAGAACTCGGACCTTCTTGGAGAAAATCCCACTGATGTTTTCTCGCAGATTGTTACTGGGAATGAAACGTGGGTTCACTACCATGATCCTGAAACCAAGGAAGAGTCCTCAGCCCACAAAACAGTGCAGCGGTGAGCCAGAAGAGTCATGGCGACAGATTTCTAGGATACAAAGAGTGCTCTGCTGTTGCAAGTCATGTCCCACAAGTCACCCGTCACTGGAGAAGCCTACATTTCCGCAATTAAAGTCATTACATTAGGCATTCAGACAGAAACGTCGTGTGAAACTGTCAGCAGGCGTGTTTCTACTTCATGACCATACACCTTCCCACAAATCCCAAAAATTGGAGGATGCCATCAGGGAATGTAGCGTCACAGAGCTTAACCAGTTCTGGCCCCCAGTGATATTTTTATGTTTCGAGTTCTGAAAAATTTTCTATGTGGACAGCAATATCCTGATGACAATGACTAGGGAATCCATTCCCAGATGGGTTTATCCATTCCCGGGAATTCCACATGTCATTCCCGGTAATCACACAGTGCACGGGCATCTCACATGTGAATGGTTTTAGAGCGAGCAACACTTATTTTTAATAAAACTACTGCAATATGTTGACACCAATAAAAGACTAACCTTAACTACAAGCAGTTCATGCTGTCACATAAGTACATGTATCTAGTTAGTTGCGGTAATAAGAACATAGAAAGCACAATGTGTCCAGTGTGCAGTTGTCCAGGCGAGAGTGCATCTTTGTGCAGAGTACGCCAGCCACTGAGAAAGCACACTCTGCTTCCACTGAAGTAGGCGGCACAGTCATCAGATACCGATACACTTGTTCTAAACAATGCCCGCACTTGCCGTTGCTCTGAAACACCGCCATTTCAGCTTTTACTGATGCATCCAGTTTCTTGTCATCATTCTGTGATGGCAAGTTTCTTGGCACAGATAATGCGGATGTAACAGACTGACGCATTGCAATTTCAAGCTGCTGTTCAAAGCTGTTGTCTGATGGAAGTGCAAGCTGCAGCAATGGCGCCACCTTAATTATTTTCAGCTATAACTCTGTTATTTCTTGATAGATTTTTACACTTTTTACACGCTATATATGCGAGCTTGGCTGTTCCCGTTCAGCCGGGAATTCCAGCAGTTTCATTCCCGGGAATGAAAAATGTCTGGGAATCTGGAAGCCCGGGAATGGATTCCCTAATAATAACCTCAGAGGGGTGGTAACTGGTTGGCTGGAGAACCAAAATGAATCTTTCAACTCCAAAGAGATTAAATCACTGGTGGCAAAGTGGACTGAGTGAAGTCGAGGGGAATTGCACTGAAAAGTAATGAGGCGAGTTTGACCATCAGATTTTATTTTCATAAATGGGCAGATAAATTATTGAACATCTCTTGTACTTTGGAATGCTGTGCCAGTGTAAAGTATTCGCACTTCTTCGTCTTTTTGCAAGTTTTATTCTATTCCAGTATAAAATATTTTTGTATTTAACTTTTTTCTTTTTTTACCCAGTGGTCAGCATATCAAAATCTTTAATGCATAAATGAAAACAAAATTTTACACATCATTCTTAAACTGTGCATAAATAAGAAGAGAAAATAACCAACTCACCCATTCTGAGTGAATATTTGGTAGACGCTCCTTGGACAAATCACAGCCATTTGGATGAATCTGTTAATTTTGCAGATCAGGACATGGTTGTGTTTAAATGAGACCCGTGGTTCCTGTTTTGGCCTGATTATAATAATTCTTTACATTTATATAATGCTTTTCTCACTACTCAAAAGAGCTTTACATAGTGAGTGGGGGAGCAAATTCAACCACCGCTAATGTGCAGCATCCGTCTGAGTGATACGACGGCAGCCACTTTTGTGCCAGTGTGCTCACCACACATTAGCTGTTAGGTGGTGAAGTGGTGAGAGACAGTTAGCCAATTAGAGACAGGGGATGATTAGGGGGCCAAAATGACTAGGCTGGACATCAGGATACACCAACTCTTTACAATGGATGTCCAGGGGTCTCTTATGACCACAGAGAGTCGTCATAGATCCCTCAGTTTTATGTGTCATCCAAAGGACGGCACCATTTTTACAGCACAGTGTCCTTGTTACTACACTGGGCATTGAGATCCACAATCAGACCACGAGGTAATGCCCCCTGCTGGCCTTGCCAACACCTCTAACTGCAGCAACCCAAGCTTTTCCTGGTTGTTCTCCCATCCAAGTACTGGCCGGGCCCAAACATGGGTGACCTCTTCTGGATTGCATGAGAGTTTTCTGCTCCGTTAATGTGCAAATGAAACAATTTGGTAAAGAATCACAAAGTAATTTGTAGTAAAAATTATAAAAGTGTGGTTAAGTTTAGTTTATACATTAACTGCTTTTTACTCTTGTCCTGTATGAAAATGTGTAATGCGTGTACAGTAATCCCTCGCTACTTCGCGGTTCACTTTTCGTGGATTCACGACTTCGCGGGTTTTTAAATGATTGCCCGCCTATCGCGGAAGTTATGTTCCAGACCCATCAGCAACAGGAGAAAATCCGCGATATAGAAAGACCATTTAAATAAACATTTTTATAGTTTAAGCCTTAAAATACCCATCCCACATGCTTTAAACACATGTAAACTTATAAAACACACTTTGTTAACACATATGATATGTGGATGTCAGGCTAAGGATATGAGTAACATCTCACTATTATAAAACATTTTAACTTCATGCAAGACAAGACAGTGAGACAGGAAAATTGGTGATGTACAGGCTTTTAAATTATTGACACGCAGAGCGACAAGCAGCACAAAGTCCACTTCTCCTTAGCGTTCATTCAGTTCCCCACCCCCTTGACAATGCGAAGTGGCAGGAGCGTACTGCGCTTCCGGGGAGGGGGGGTTTGAGCGAAGGTGCGTTCAGCTCTCACACACCCACACACACACACACACACACACACACTCCTCCTCCTTCTTCCGAACGCACAGAGCGACAAGCAGGCATTTTGGCAGAAGCAGCACAAAGTCCATTTCTGCTCAGCGTGAGTTCAGCTGCCCCCCTTCACAAAGCGAGTGCAGACACATTGACGTCTGATCGCTGCGTGCAGGCAGTGTGCAGTGTTGGTCTGCGGTGTTTAAGAGCATAGGAAGTGTTTATAAGAGCGTGGGAAAGGTTAAGAAGAGAGTGAGAAAGGTTTATAAGAGTGTGGGAAGGGTTTATAAAGGCTTAAAATATGTATGAATAATAAAATAAATATAGGTCGCTACTTCGCTGATTTTCACCTATCGCGGGGGGCTCTGGAACGTAACCCCCGCGATAGGTGAGGGATTACTGTACATTCATGCTGAGAAGTCCTTAGTTTGCTTAACCACGTTCAAAAGATTCAAGCACTGTTTTTACAGAAGACTCTACTGTGTCTGCTACTTGATTGTTCGATATCCATCCATCCATTATCCAACCTGCTATATCCTAACTACAGGGTCACGGGGGTCTGCTAGAGCCAATCCCAGCCAACACAGGGCGCAAGGCAGGAAACAAACCCCAGGCAGGGTGCTAGCCCACCGCAGGGCACACAAACACCCACACACCAAGCACACACTAGGGACAATTTAAGATCGCCAATGCACCTAACCTGCATGTCTTTGGACTGTGGGAGGAAACCCACGCAGACACGGGGAGAACATGCAAACTCCACACAGGGAGGACCCGGGAAGCGAACCCGGATCTCCTAACAGCGAGGCAGCAGTGCTACCACTGTGCCACTGTGCTGCCATTATTTGATATATTAATCTAATTTTATGTTCAATTTCGTGCAGGTAGACTGTGAAGATTTTGAGTCGATGCCATGGTACCTGGCTGTAGAAGAATTTTGCTATGGCAAGCAACCTGAAAATCCTGAAGTCAAGGATAACCCAGACACTAAAGTTCTACCTTCAGTCATCAATAAAGTATTAATACCAAAAATGCAAGGTCAGCTTCACTGTGAAATGAGAAGAGATTTTTACATTCTGGTGGTGGAAGAGTTTTGGGTACCAGCAAAGATCAGTTGCATACTTTATGAAGAAAATTACATAATTGCCCCAATAACAAAGCCGTACGCTGTTTGCTCTTCACTCAGCTGTTCGCACGTTGCCTACATTTGGTGTCTGCGTGTAAACTGCTTAGAGCAACACAAGGCCACTCCTGCCCACGTCTGGTTTGACAGATGGAGGGCCATGTTAGATGGGTGTATTTATCTTTCTCTTTTTAATTGTTTGTATACAGATATACTGTGACAGCGATTTGTTCTTGAAGGATATTTTAGCATTTTTGTGTAGTAAAGGCAGTCCAAATCTGGATTAACCGGTGCCATATCCTACTGTCAGTGTGTTTTGTTTTTTTGTGGCCGAGCTTTGTGTGCACAATTTTCCTTGAATTAGCTTAAAGTGATTGTGTGTTTGTGTCTCTTATTATTGTGCTTGCTGTCTTTGAATATGACAGAATTGGTGACCCTCCCAAATCACTCAGGTCAGGTATTATTACGTCTAGTGGCACTGCAGAAATGAACAAAACTTCAAAGTGTGCATGGAAGGTGTGTGAAATGTGAAAGCCTGTGTTCCTGTGTAGGTTTGAAAAAGCTGTTACACCTCCTCCAATTCTAAGAATACTACATTGAAATTTTAGGGGCTTGTAGGTAAAAATGACCGTTTTTAGTTTGGTAATGTGTGTTTTCCTCGTTCTGGGCAGGTTTTGTTGAACACATCTGGGACCCTTCTTCATCAACACAATCGAGATGTCTGGTGAGCCTCTGCAGGATGATGGATGCCAAATATTCATCCTTTGGGACTGAGAACAACAAAGCTGCCCAGGTCTGCTCTATGGAGTATACATTTAAAGATTCATTTCAGTTCAAGTTGGCCCAAAGCAAGGGCAAGGAGAGCAGCACAAAACGTAACTTGAGGAACGCTGTACAGTTGTTTCGTTGGCACTGTAAATACATCTGTTTAACTGTTCATAGTGATGCCAATCACAAAGTCACAGGTTACACACGATGCTCTTTGACTTGCATTTGGGACGTGTCTGGGGATGTGATGCGGATGACAAGTCCTGTATGGGCAAAAAAGAGATGGACCGTGTCCTGCTGGAGGTCAGGCAACGGGTTATAAGGACTACATGAAGGTCCTTCTCAGTGAGGACAGAGACAAGTGGTGGTCTGTCATCCACTTTGGTATCATGCAGCTACAAGAGGAGTTACTCAGAAAAAGATTAGAGAGAAGGGGAAAAGGCACCATAATGCAACAGGGCAATCCCCTCCTGCTAAGGCCCACTGCTGTCCCACATGTGACAAATCCTGCAGGTCACCCATTGACCTTTAGTGCAGCATTGATTCTAAACTGAGAAGGTTTGCAACGTCATCATTGTTAAAGATAGATAAGACTGCCATAAGCATAAGCAGCTAAATTAACAAATTAAGAGCCACACCTGACAACTCTGTCGTCTGCCTGTATGATGATAACTCCGTAACCTTCAATCCCATCATCACCAGTTTAATTGCCATTTTCCAGGTTTATCCACGTCAGCTGACTCCTCCCCATATCCTTTTTCCTCCACTCCTTGGCATCCTTTGGGAAGACACCCAGTCATTGCATATCACCTGCAGCCTTCCTCTTGACCTCATCCCTTACATCTCTGCCACTCTACCTCTTCACCCAGTCATCTCCAGACCACCTTAGTCAACTTCTCTTCTGCACACAATACAATGAGGACTGATTGAGGTCATTGATGTTGGGTAGGATGTCTAGAGGGGGCTGGCCGGTCTCGTGGCCTCGGAACCCCTGCAGATTTTATTTTTTTTCCAGCCGTCTGGAGTTTTTTGTTTTTGTTTTTTCTGTCCTTCCTGGCCATCAGACCTTACTTTTATTCTATGTCAATTAGTGTTCCCTAATTTTAATTCTTATTTATTTTGTCTTTTTTCTCTTTTCTTCATCATGTAAAGCACTTTGAGCTACATTGTTTGTATGAAAATGTGCTATAGAAATAAATGTTGTTGTTGTTGCACATTATCTATCACCTCTTTTCTCTTGAGCCGTGACACTCCACACGTCAGTCAACTGCTTTGTCATTTGTCACAAACACCGGCTCAGAGACGTCTACTAGTCAGATTGAGTTGCTTATTGTTTAAACACAGAATTTCAAACTAGCTTTGATGAATACGTAACCTATTGGGGGGATTTAAAACTTTCATTGCCATGAATGTGATTTGTGGTTGGGCCCTTACTTATGTCTTAAGTGTGATAAGCCATCTCTGTTTTTAAAGCAGATCAGACATCTTTACTTTAGGTAATGATTTCTCAACATCCACTAATACAGCAACTTTAACTCAAACAGTGTAGCAGGTTATTTGACGATTATTTATACAGTCATATTGTTCTTTGTCTTCTGTGCAGAGCTTTTTGAATGCTGTCACTTCAAGACTGAGAACGGCAGTTGATGAAGATGCATTTATTCCTATTTATTCTAAGAGGTATGTTCTGTACACTCGGTGCTAAGTGATTCTTTAGCACAGAATCTCCAAAAGTGCAAACACATCGCAAGCAAATGGTTTTTTAACGTAGTGTTCTGCATATACAGTGGTGTGAAAAACTATTTGCCCCCTTCCTGATTTCTTATTCTTTTGCATGTTTGTCACACAAAATGTTTCTGATCATCAAACACATTTAACCATTAGTCAAATATAACACAAGTAAACACAAAATGCAGTTTGTAAATGGTGGTTTTTATTATTTAGGGAGAAAAAAAAATCCAAACCTACATGGCCCTGTGTGAAAAAGTAATTGCCCCCTGAACCTAATAACTGGTTGGGCCACCCTTAGCAGCAATAACTGCAATCAAGCGTTTGCGATAACTTGCAATGAGTCTTTTACAGCGCTCTGGAGGAATTTTGGCCCACTCATCTTTGCAAAATTGTTGTAATTCAGCTTTATTTGAGGGTTTTCTAGCATGAACCGCCTTTTTAAGGTCATGCCATAGCATCTCAATTGGATTCAGGTCAGGACTTTGACTAGGCCACTCCAAAGTCTTCATTTTGTTTTTCTTCAGCCATTCAGAGGTGGATTTGCTGGTGTGTTTTGGGTCATTGTCCTGTTGCATCACCCAAGATCGCTTCAGCTTGAGTTGACGAACAGATGGCCGGACATTCTCCTTCAGGATTTTTTGGTAGACAGTAGAATTCATGGTTCCATCTATCACAGCAAGCCTTCCAGGTCCTGAAGCAGCAAAACAACCCCAGACCATCACACTACCACCACCATATTTTACTGTTGGTATGATGTTCTTTTTCTGAAATGCTGTGTTCCTTTTACGCCAGATGTAACGGGACATTTGCCTTCCAAAAAGTTCAACTTTTGTCTCATCAGTCCACAAGGTATTTTCCCAAAAGTCTTGGCAATCATTGAGATGTTTCTTAGCAAAATTGAGACGAGCCCTAATGTTCTTTTTGCTTAACAGTGGTTTGCGTCTTGGACATCTGCCATGCAGGCCGTTTTTGCCCAGTCTCTTTCTTATGGTGGAGTCGTGAACACTGACCTTAATTGAGGCAAGTGAGGCCTGAAGTTCTTTAGAAGTTGTCCTGGGGTCTTTTGTGACCTCTCGGATGAGTCGTCTCTGCGCTCTTGGGGTAATTTTGGTCGGCCGGCCACTCCTGGGAAGGTTCACCACTGTTCCATGTTTTTGCCATTTGTGGATAATGGCTCTCACTGTGGTTCGCTGGAGTCCCAAAGCTTTAGAAATAGCTTTATAACCTTTACCAGACTGATAGATCTCAATTACTTCTGTTCTCATTTGTTCCTGAATTTCTTTGGATCTTGGCATGATGTCTAGCTTTTGAGGTGCTTTTGGTCTACTTCTCTGTGTCAGGCAGCTCCTATTTAAGTGATTTCTTGATTGAAACAGGTGTGGCATTAATCAGGCCTGGGGGTGGCTACGGAAATTGAACTCAGGTGTGATACACCACAGTTAGGTTATTTTTTAACAAGGGGGCAATTACTTTTTCACACAGGGCCATGTAGGTTTGGATTTTTTTTCTCCCTAAATAATAAAAACCATCATTTAAAAACTGCATTTTGTGTTTACTTGTGTTATATTTGACTAATGGTTAAATGTGTTTGATGATCAGAAACATTTTGTGTGACAAACATGCAAAAGAATAAGAAATCAGGAAGGGGGCAAATAGTTTTTCACACCACTGTATAAAGAAACTGCTTAATCCTGGAAAGCCATTGGGATGGACGTGGAAAGGCATGTGTGAGGCACCCAATACGTGCAGCATGGCGTGCTTATGATTGACAAGGCATGCATTAGCACTAGTTGTGGGTGGGTGGGTGGGCAGGCAGGGTGCACCTGCTGAGCAGGAACTGGCACAGCATCCAGCAGATGGGCTTGTTTATCTTCAGTGGGTATTACATCCATTTATTTTCTCAGTCCTTAAAGAACATGACACATGAAATATTAAATTATGAAGACGAATAGAGAATGTGTTGTTCTCAGTGGTTTACTGATTCGTTTTAGGCTTACATTCAGCTTTTTTATGTAATGGGAGATATGAATCACCATAATAAACAAAGTAATTGAAATGAGCTGAATAATAATAATAATAATAATAATAATAACAAAGTCATTGGTTTGCTAATGTAACTATTACCTACTACTGTATATAATAAAATGCCATTAAACAACATTAATGTTTGAAGTGCACCATCTATTGGAATGTATTTAGTTCTGCATGTACTAATAAAATGCATTGCATTTGTCATTCCAACAGATGGTGCATAATAAACATTTGCTGTAGTAAAATGCATCACTACAAATGATTGGAATGACAGAGACTAGTAACTGGACGGATAGACAGATACACACGGAGGATTGTACTTTTATTAAGATGGATATCCACACATTGACCGTGGTTCCTATTAGTGGTGGTACATCTATGCATTTGCCATATTGGAGCGGTCTTTCAAATTCAGGCATGTATGGAGACAGGTGGAATTCTTATGTTAAAATTGGTTGTAACTTGTAACTTTATTATTTCTCCACTGACTTTGTCAAAATTTATGTATACAGGTGCTGGTCATAAAATTAGAATATCATTGACAAAGTTGATTTATTTCAGTAATTCCATTCAAAAAGTGAAACTTGTATATTAGATTCATTCATTACACACAGACTGATGTATTTCAAATGTTTATTTCTTTTAATGTTGATGATTATAACTGACAACTAATGAAAGTCCCAAATTCAGTATCTCGGAAAATTAGAATATCAATTAAGACCAATGCAAAAAAAGGATTTTTAGAAATGTTGGCCAACTGAAAGGTATGAACATGAAAAGTATGAGCATGTACAGCACTCAATATTTAGTTGGGGCTCCTTTGGCCTGGATTACTGCAGCAATGCGGCGTGGCATGGAGTCGATCAGTCTGTGGCACTGCTCAGGTGTTATGAGAGCCCATGTTGCTCTGATAGTGGCCTTCAGCTCTTCTGAATTGTTGGGTCTGGCCTATTGCATCTTCCTCTTCACAATACCCCATAGATTTTCTATGGGGTTAAGGTCAGACGAGTTTGCTGGCCAATCAAGAACAGGGATACCATGGTCCTTAAACCAGGTACTGGTAGCTTTGGCACTGTGTGCAGGTGCCAGGTCCTGTTGGAAAATGAAATCTGCATCTGCATAAAGTTCGTCAGCAGCAAGAAGCATGAAGTGCTCTAAAACTTCCTGGTAGACGGCTGCGTTGACCTTGGACCTCAGAAAACACAATGGACCAACACCAGCAGATGACATGGCACCCCAAACCATCACTGACTGTGGAAACTTTACACTGGACCTCACGCAACGTGGATTCTGTGCCTCTCCTCTCTTCCTCCAGACTTTGGGACCTTGATTTCCAAAGGAAATGCAAAATTTACTTACATCAGAGAACATAACTTTGGACCACTCAGCAGCAGTCCAGTCCTTTTTGTCTTTAGCCCAGGCGAGACGCTTCTGACGCTGTCTCTTGTTCAAGAGTGGCTTGACACAAGGAATGCGACAGCTGAAACCCATGTCTTGCATACGTCTGTGCGTGGTGGTTCTTGAAGCACTGACTCCAGCTGCAGTCCACTCTTTGTGAATCTCCCCCACATTTTTGAATGGGTTTTGTTTCACAATCCTCTCCAGGGTGCGGTTATCACTATTGCTTGTACACTTTTTTCTACCACATCTTGTCCTTCCCTTCGCCTCTCTATTAATGTGCTTGGACACAGAGCTCTGTGAACAGCCAGCCTCTTTAGCAATGACCTTTTGTGTCTTGCCCTCCTTGTGCAAGGTGTCAATGGTCGTCTTTTGGACAACTGTCAAGTCAGCAGTCTTCCCCATGATTGTGTAGCCTACAGAACTAGACTGAGAGACCATTTAAAGGCTTTTGCAGGTGTTTTGAGTTAATTAGCTGATTAGAGTGTGGCACCAGGTGTCTTCAATATTGAACCTTTTCACAATATTCTAATTTTCCGAGATACTGAATTTGGGACTTTCATTAGTTGTCAGTTATAATCACCAACATTAAAAGAAATAAACATTTAAAATACATCAGTCTGTGTGTAATGAATGAATCTAATATACAAGTTTCACTTTTTGAATGGAATTACTGAAATAAATCAACTTTGTCATGATATTCTAATTTTATGACCAGCACCTGTATACAATTTGTGTGGTGCATAATTTGTTAAAGATTTGTTATTAATAGCTTCAAGAAGCTGTGATGGTATGATCCATCTACTATATGATAAAACACTACTGTCTGTGTGTGTGTGTGTGTGTGTGTGTGTGTGTGTGTGTGTGTTTGGTTCCACCAAGAAATCTGATTGGTCAGTTTGGCTTTTGTGACAGAGGATACAAACAAAGATAAAGAGTCAGGGAGCACCACACTGGGTGAATCCCGTGAATCCAACTCCTGGTTTGGCGGGTTATTGCCATCACCTGAGCCTTTTCAACTGCCCCTCATGAGCACGCGCGTGACACTTTGTATGAGTGTGAGACACACTAGGAGGAGAAGTAAAAATGTCGAAGGCAGGAAAGATAAAAGCAGACAGGAGGTGAGCAAAAAGCTTCAAATTGATGCTTTACAGGAACGTGCTTGACAGAGGGAATGTGGGTCGCACTCAGAAGAATGGTACTGACGGTACACGTAGGGCAGGAGACGGCAGATATTTTTAAGTTTTATTCTGTTCCCTGTCCTCGACAGAGGGCATAGCCAGTTACACATAAAGCACTTTTTATCTTGTCTATAACGGGGTGGATTACAGCAAGATGTAGACGTTTAGAACTGTCTTAAAAGATCCAGTCTGTGTTCAGGGAATGAGATGTTAGATATGCAATATAGTGGGGCAAAAAAGTATTTAGTCAGCCACCAATTGTGCAAGTTCTCCCACTTAAAAAGAGAGGCCTGTAATTTTCATCATAGGTATACCTCAACTATGAGAGACAAAATGAGAAAAAAAATCCAGAAAATCACATTGTCTGATTTTTGAAGAATTTATTTGCAAATTATAGTGGAAAAAAAGTATTTAGTCAATAACAAAAGTTCATCTCAATACTTTGTTATATACCCTTTGTTGGCAATGACAGAGGTCAAACGTTTTCTGTAAGTCTTCACAAGGTTTTCACACACTGTTGCTGGTATTTTGGCCCATTCCTCCATGCTGATCTCCTCTAGAGCACTGATGTTTTGGGGCTGTCGCTGGGCAACACGGACTTTCAACTCCCTCCAAAGATTTTCTAAGGGGTTGAGATCTGGAGACTGGCTAGGCCACTCCAGGACCTTGAAATGCTTCTTACGAAGCCACTCCTTCGTCACCCGGGCGGTGTGTTTGGGATCATTGTCATGCTGAAAGACCCAGCCACGTTTCATCTTCAATGCCCTTGCTGATGGAAGGAGGTTTTCACTCAAAATCTGATGATACATGGCCCCATTCATTCTTTCCTTTACACAGATCAGTCGTCCTGGTCCCTTTGCAGAAAAACAGCCCCAAAGCATGATGTGTCCACCCCCATGCTTTACAGTAGGTATGGTGTTCTTTGGATGCAACTCAGCATTCTTTCTCCTCCAAACACGACGAGTAGAGTTTTTACCAAAAAGTTCTATTTTGGTTTCATTCCTCTTCTGGATCATCCAAATGCTCTCTAGCAAACTTCAGACGGGCCTGCACATGTACTGGCTTAAGCAGGGGGACACGTCTGGCACTGCATGATTTGAGTCCCTGCCGGCGTAGTGTGTTACTGATGGTAGCCTTTGTTATTTTGGTCCCAGCTCTCTGCAGGCCATTCACTAGGTCCCCCCGTGTGGTTCTGGGATTTTTGCTCACCGTTCTTGTGATCATTTTGACCCCACGGGGTGAGATCTTGCGTGGAGCCCCAGATCGAGGGAGATTATCAGTGGTCTTGTATGTCTTCCATTTTTAATAATTGCTCCCACAGTTGATTTCTTCACACCAAGCTGCTTACCTATTGCAGATGCAGTCTTCCCAGCCTTGTGCAGGTCTACAATTTTGTTTCTGGTGTCCTTTGACAGCTCTTTGGTCTTGGCCATAGTGAAGTTTGGAGTGTGACTGTTTGAGGTTGTGGACAGGTGTCTTTTATATTGATAACGAGTTCAAACAGGTGCCATTAATACAGGTAACGAGTGGAGGACTGAGGAGCCTCTTACAGAAGAAGTTACAGGTCTGTGAGAGCCAGAAATCTTGCTTGTTTGTAGGTGACCAAATACTTATTTTCCACCATAATTTGCAAATAAATTCTTTAAAAATCAGACAATGTGATTTTCTGGATTTTGTTTCTCATTTTGTCTCTCATAGTTGAGGTATACCTATGATGAAAATTACAGGCCTCTCTCATCTTTTTAAGTGGGAGAACTTGCACAATTGGTGGCTGACTAAATACTTTTTTGCCCCACTGTATATCACACGCTGAAAAGAATCCTGAATTTTAAAATCCTAGATGTGTTCTAAAAGGTGCTTCTCTTGCCATGGTGACGTTAGCTAGTGGAAGGCCCTTTCTCTTTTTGATGGTCATCTTTTTGATTCTTAGGCTCTTGGAAGACCGAAGTTCCTTGCAGTGTCAGTTTCAAGACAGACAGTTCTGGTCAGTTGTTAAGGTGAGATGTGTGTGTTGTGTTTTTTTTTTTCTTTTTAAACTACAAATTGTAAACAGTGCCACAACACGAGTGATTTGTCACATTCAAATTGTGTGACAAGCATGCAACCTGTCACCACTCTCTGATGCCGCATTCAGTAAGTGTACTGTATGTATAATGACATTTCAACAAAGAATTTTTTTTCCTTTGCATTTTTATTATTCCTTTATTTCTGGAAAAAATGATTTGGCTAGAAACAGAATATTTCATTTTTATGCCACAGAAACAATAAATACTGAAATCAATCCATAAACTTTATCACAGGAAGATCACTGAAGATCCACTTAGAGGTTACAATCCTAACCCTAACTTTTATGTTGTACAGCAAAAACGGTTTCCTGCAGCCCTGTGATGGATGAAGCAAAGGGATTGAGTTTGGGTTTCATGATGTCATTTTTTGAAAGCATACAATTCTGTGTTCTCGCATGCTAAATTATTATGGGGTGTATTCTCAGTATTCAAAATCAGAGTAGAGTGTGAGAAATCTGATTGGTCAGTTTGGCTTTTGTAAAAGAGGATACAAACAAAGGTAAAGAATTGGGGAGCACCACGCTGGGTCCGGCCTACGTGGGTGCTGCTACACGGCTGAATTTACTTTTTAACATTTGTAATCTAAACGGTAATTATAAAGTATACCAGATATATACCACATGGCCCCATTTAGAATATTAGACAACCAAGTAGTTTTTTTTTAATTTGTGAATTAAATGACAAAAGTGAGAGGTCTTATCAGACATCGTTCTTCATGCGGACCTTTCAACAAAAGATTTCATGAGATGGCACTGATGGCGGAGCTCACTATCTGTTTACGTGTATTTTATTCTGTTTATATGCCTTACACGTGAATTATGTCTTAATTTCATTTATGTATTTATTTATTTTAAACTTTTAGCTTTTACAAAATATTCTGATATGGAATGGCTTGGTAGAAGAACATACTGTGAGGGAGCTGGGCCTTGACAAGCTGCTCAACCGTTACCTGCTGACGACACTTCTGAACAGTCCTGGGCAGGGCCAGCTGGAGAAATGCAAGAAGGTAACGTGTGGCCTCGATTTGTTAGCCAGTAAATAAAACCTCGGCATTACGTGTGTGGTAAAGATGTTGAGTTTTTTCTTTTTCCCCTTTTTGTATAAAAATAAAATGTAAAAACATTCAAATGGTGAATACTTTTTAAAGGCACTCTACATGTATTCATCTCACTTTGTTTCCATTTTATTACCCCTAATAAAAGAGAAATAATTTGAGTTGTAAATCTGAATTTATATTTATACACACACTAGGAGGCTCTGCCCACTGCTCGCCAAACCCGGGGGTGGGCACTGGGCCCCCATCTATCTTGCAGCTGAGCCACTCTGTTAGAAAAGGAGATTGTATTTAAAGATATGGTACAAGCTCCCCTGGCACCTTTGGTGCTCAACCCCCAGTTGCGGCCTGGTAGGCCGCCCCACGACTTTCTTGATAATTTAGTTTATAATTTAAAAACAGAATAAGAATCTGAAAATCTAACAACATCACATTAAAGTTCGATAAATTCTAAAGAGAATCATACCAAACATATAATGTGTAGGTTTTAAAATAAGCACGATTTAAAGCGTGACAAAAAATGTGACATAAAAACGTCACATAAAATCGTTGCACTTTTAGGCTTAAGACTTTATACATAGAGAGTAGATCGCACAACTCTCATGGTGAGTCTTTCGTTGTTTTTCCACATAACTTCCTGTCCAGCACTTTGTATTTTCTTAACATTTCTGCCAAAGTTTTAAATGGTGAGACGGTCACAGGGGGAATGGAGGACACTAAATGAGGTTAAGCAAGGCTGGTGCGTCACCTGACCCGGGCCATGCTGTTTTATATACCATCTCTTCTTCTTTTTATTATTTTTTTTTTTTTTAAACGTGGAATTCGTCACTCGTTTTTTTCTTGGCTTTCAAAGTTGTCATTTTTTTTAGTCTTAGTTCGAAATAAAGATTTGGCTTAGCAGTTGTTTGGTTAATAAAGTCGGCCTTAATGATGCCGCCCACGGGGGTGTTTCTCAGTTCAGCCTCTTGTCGATTTCAATGCCTTCACTGAGAATGTCGTTGGCCTTTTCTCCCAGATTGTTGAATGTCTCCCAGAGCAGTGGTTCAAAGATGTGGACGACGGGTGCAGTTTGGTTCAGTTGAAGAACTTCAGCTCCTATTTGCTGCAGATGGCACATAACTTACACAACAGTCACTTGGCTGAGGAGGGTGTCAGGTAATCCGTCCTCTCATCTTCACATTTTGTGTCACCAATGAGGATTTTAAATGGTGGGCTTTGCAGGACTCAGATTGTTTCTTCTCTTTCTCTCCTTTGCAGGGATGTTGTGGTATTGTTGGTGAAAATCAAAGCCCTGGATCAGGCCGAGTCTGTCGTCACAAAATACCACCTGGAAGAGCTAAGCCTGATTTAGCAGGAACACTTTAACACTGTTATGAATGTCAAATAGCCTTTTTTTATACAGTTTTTAAAATACATAATTTTGATGAATAAATTATTTTAAAGTGCAAAATTCCTTTTATTTTTGTAAAAGAGAAGTTAAAACTTTATTGGGGGTTCAAGCAGATGGACCAGTGGTTAGTTTGGAGGGGGTGGGGGTGGATATCAGGGTGGGTGGTGCTGGAATCCCAATCCAGGTGTCCCACCGTTTCTCAGATGCTGGAGTCATCTGCTGCAAGGCAAGCAGCTGTGGGACACAGCAGTGGAGAAGACCCTGCTCAAAACAGCATCTAAAGAACATGGTGCCTCTGGAAGTCAAACAGACCAAGCCCTGGATTTGCAAGCATCACACACTCGTCTTGAAGCTCAAGGTTACATATTTCAGCATTCTGCATGGTGTTGCCAAAGAAAAATCAAACCTCAGAAAAGCTGAAACAAAAATACCATTCTGTACCACTCACTCTTCAGAGCAAGACCTCCCAAAATTATACACCTTTTATACTTGCATAAAAATGACTAGAATAAAATGAAATCCTTTAAAGACTTTCACTGAATGCTATACAAATATTTTCTATTTGAGTTGGATTGAACTTCTGACTTAATACTTTGCTTAGAGATTCATCACAAATGAATTTTGCAATCATTTAAAAAAAGCCTTAAGTACTAATAAAGAAGTCATAACTGCTGACAACCACAATAAAATATTTATAAATTGAAATGAACTTAAATATCTATGCTGCTTTGCCTGTGGTATTCTGCTGCCATCTAGTGGATGAAATATCACGCTCAAAGAGAGTCATTTGTTTTCTTTTATGATAACTCATCAATATGCATGAGTGGGGTGGAGCCTCCAACAAAAACACAATGCCAAAGAAAAAGCTGTAAAGGCAGTTTTAGAATGAACTGAAACAACCATTGCTCAAATCGATGACAATGTGAACTGGTCATCAGACGCTGACATGGAAAGTGAAAATGATGGACGATACGACATTGTACAACTAAACCACCATGATATGCACGGTGAATTTGGACTCACGAAGGTTCACTGTGAGGAGATAATAGCTTTGTGATAAAAAGGAAAAACAAAATTATGATCAAGTGTAACAACAAGCAAACATTAGCCCCCTAAGTACTGTTCACAATGCAGCAACTGTCAATGTTTGTGCCAGGGACAACAATGAAGTCCCTAAGCCTTGTGTGGTGGTAGCCTCCAGTAGCACGAAGCATGAGGATCATGCTGGTCAGGCATTGACATTCTACTCCTCTTCTGTTCCAATTGTAAGGTGGAGCTGTCTGATGGCAACTCTTTCAAAAATGTCACACGAAGGACGGTTACTAAATCTGCATCAGTGCAGCGGTGGACACTTCTGTATTCATACCATACCATACCATTTTTATTTGTTAAGCGCTTAAAAACACAGCATTATAACCGACCGAAGCGCTGTACAGTTAAAACAAGCAAGACTAAAAGCAAAATATTTAAAAAAAAAACGAACATTAAGAGAGAGAATTAAAACAGAGACACTAAAAAAAAAAAAAAAAAAAAAAAAACAGGTCAGGGGACCCAATAAAACAGAGAAATAGCAAAAAGCAAGTGGGAATAAGACAGGTTAAGAATTAAAAGCCAATGTGAAGAAGTGCGTTTTTAGGTGTGATTTGAAAGTGGCGACTGAAGCGGCTTGCCTAACCACTAAAGGTAAGGAGTTCCAGAGCTTGGGTGCACAGACAGAAAAAGCCCTTTCACCACGAGCTTTAAAATGTGCCTTGGGAACGGTTAGGAGCAGCTGATCTGCGGATCTAAGAACACGAAGGGGATTCATGCCGATGTTTGGGTATTTGGGACACATTTTTTCACTTTGGGCTCATTTTGCCCTGGGGAAGACATAATGCTAAGGAGGGTATGACAAATTCTTCAGTTTCTTTTAGCAAATTATGTTAAGCAATGTTAACAATTTTAATTTACTGAAGATATTTATTTAATTTTGCTCATAATTAATCCACATTACCAGATTTTCAAGAGTTGTGAAAAAAAAAAATCAATGGATCAAATGAAGTTCAATTGTTGCGTGAAACAAGTTGGGTATTTCAGGTTCAGAAAATGTGAACACAGGAATCTTGTAAGTCCAGAACACATTCAAGAAAAAAAAATTATATACAAATAGCAACCATATAAAAACAGTCACATTTTCCTGGACATATTCTTATCAAGTATTTGTTCAAAGTTCCTTCCATGTCTGATACTCCCCTTATTTCTGGAAGACCTTCTTTTGTGTAGATGGAGTTATTTGCCCACTTCCTGCTTCACTTCCTGCCAGATTTCTTCCTCAATTTTTGAAGTGTCATATTCTTTCATCAAATCAAACTCCTGCCAGCTTTGATCCCACTTCATTGCTTCTTTCTTCTGTTCTTCTGTGAGGCACAAATCAAAACGGATTCCCTGTATCTTGAATTTTGGGCGTTCCCAACGTTTAGACCATGGCTTGGGCTTCATTATCACCTTCAACTTGAATATGAACAAGGAAAAAATAAAAGTTAATGAATGTTGCATAATTCATTTTTAGGATTGTGGAGAGCCTATTCTGGAATGACATGGTCCAAGACCAGAACAAACAGGATCAACTCAATCTAGGTTAGTTAGAGAAAATCACTTTACTATTCAGCTAGAGAACCTGGAGACTGAATTGGGTGGCTACCTAATGAATGTGCTTCATTCTGACAAGGCTGGCATACTGTGACATACACCTGGTAATAATAATAATAAATAATAATAATTCATTACATTTATATAGCACTTTTCTCAGTACTCAAAGCGCTATCCACACAGGGAGGAACCGGGAAGCGAACCCACAATCTTCCACAGTCTCCTTACTGCAAAGCAGCAGCACTACCACTGCGCCATCAGTGAAAAGTGAAACCAGATTTACACATACAGACCTCTGAACAGACCAACATGACAAATCCTGCAGTAAATCCACACGTGATGACAGGTAGTGTACATCAGGCACACCTTCTTCATTGCTGGATTGTCATAAAAACCTCAATTAAGTGACTTACCTCCACAGTAACAATTGTAAAGATATTTTTCAAGAGCAATGTTTGCCTCCACTAACTGAAATCCAGAGGTATTTTAAAAATGAACAGTATTTTATCATTCATATACAGTAATACCTTTATTACTGAAATATGAATTTAGCCTGTCAAGATAATTACCAAATTCATGGGAACTTCGCCAGTTGCAGGGCTAGGAACTGCCTTCAGGTTAACATCAAAGGTGCTATATTCAGGCAAAGCATCACGCAAGTATGTTAGATTGTCATCTAGCCTCTTCTCTAATTTAAGCACCTCGATCCGCTGTATACGTGGGTTGTATAATTCAAAACAAATTTCAACACCTAAAAGACAAAAAGAGCCTGTTAAAATGTCAGTCAACTAGAAACCACATTCTGTGGTCCTACAGTCATGTAAAAAGGAAAGTACACCCCATAAAAGTTTAACATGTCTGCATATGAAGATTTGATCATCATTTAAACTTTACCTCATATGTAAAGGAGATACAGTCTAACAGATATCCTGCCACATTTACATTTTGTAATCAACTGTATAATTTAAAAAAACAGAAATGCCAACCCCTGCATTTATCCCTACCTTAATACCTCAAACTAGAATCGCGCTCAGAAGAACCGTTCTTATTTAAGCCTCAGACACTGTGATTGGTTTGCTTTTTGTTGTTTGGTGTGTTAACACCATGCCCAGGTTGGCTGAAGGAGCTCTCCGAGGGCTTCGGAGAGAATATGGATGCATATGAATCTAAGAAGGGACTTTTAAAAGACATCCAAACAATTGGAAATCAACCATTCCACTGTCCGGAAGATCGCCTACAAATGGATAAGATTTCAAACAACTTCAGTCTTATCCAGGCCATGTCACCTCAGGAAGTTCTGCCCGTCTCGGTCATCTCAGATAAAGGAGCACCATCAGACACAAGGGGTTTGCTCATTCTACAGCCGAGTCAATGTCTGGCTGGCCAATGTGGGGAGGTGGCTTGTTGGCCAAGATCTCCAGGACTCTGACTGTGTCTGGCTTGTCTGACTCCTTTTCTACAATCTGGCTGTAGTTACACAATTAACTGATGGAGAGATGGTTGTTTTTTATTTAAGTTAATTCGTTTCTACTGTGTTTTTGATGTATTTTAACAAAGCTGTATCCTCACATATGATAGTTCTGTATTCAGCGAGTGGTGTAATCTACTTTTGCATTCTCCCTTGAGAGTTGTCACGGCACTGAGCAAGAACAAAGTATTCAGTGTTATATTTCTGAGATGGCAATGACAGATTGAACATCTACCTCTGTGAAGTGGATTACTTATGTTCTGACCTGTGTGTTGTATTTACCCCATTTTGACACCAATTGCATGCCCTCCTACCTGGAAGGGGGTTCTCTCTAAACTGCCTTTTCCAAGATTTCTTCCATTTTTTGGGGGAAATTTTTTTTCTGGTCTTCTTAGGGTGTCAAGGCTAGGGGGCTGTCAACAAACAGGGCCTATTAAAGCCCATTGAGGCATTCCTTGTGTGATTTAGGGATATACACGAAATTAACTGTTGTTGGAGGAAGTGTTATAGGTTGAGGCTGCTGTGCTGCTTTAGGGTCTGGGCAGCTCACCATCACAAAGTCCGCTATGAATTCTTTATTGCACCACAGGATGCTTGAGGACAGTATGACATGATCTGTCACAAGATTGAAACTGAATCAAAAGAGAACCTTGCAACATGATAATGACCCTAAACATACCAGTTTATCCATCAAAGAATTGCTGAAAAGAACAAAAATGGTGGGTTCTGGAATGGCCAAGTCACAGCTTGGCTCTGAATCATACTGAGATGCTGCGAGGCGGATTTGAAACAGGTCATGCATGTATGACACTTGTCAAAAATCACACAGCTGAAAGAATTCTGCACAGAGGAGTGGGAAAAACCTTTTCCAAATGAATGTCAGAGACTGGTAGACAGTCACAGGAAATGTCTGCCTGACAGGGCAATACCAGCTATTAAGAGCCAATCATATCTTTACTGTTTTCACAGATTATTGAATAAACTATTAAAAAGTCAAATCCCACCCACCCCCATTACCTGCATGTAAAGATACCAAGATTTGATCTTCATTTAAAAAGTATGTCCACATATGTTAAAAATTAAGAAAAAAAAAAAAAAAAAAAAAGAAGTACTTTATCACAGGACTGTTATTACAGACAGGCAAATATTTAATAATAAATGAGAGATTCCACAGCAAGCATCTTTGCAGAACTTTACAAGCACCATTATGTACACATTTGTACATTCAAGTATGGTCTGATTAAATTGCTTGAAATAAAGAGCCAACATCAAAACTCCCTGATGTAAAAGGAATTCTGCTGTACATGGAAAGTGAAAAAAGTCTTTAAGAGGGAAAAAAGTGCATAACGAAAATGATAGATAAGAGAGATAAATTTAAGACGTTACAACCTTGCCCTTCAATGACATTCCGCAGGGTGAAGGTGGCCCCCAGTCCTTTCCCTGATCTCTCAATACATATTCCCACAAAGCGATTCAGTTTTCCATTTGCATTGGGGTCTGATGTAGTAGCCGCTAAAATGCATCCTGAAATAAGAGTGCAAGAGGGATATTATACAGTCTGTATACAGGGGATAGAATGCTGCTAATATACAGGAAGGGAAGCTTCATTTTGATAACACATCACACTCGATGAAATCCTGAAGCTCAGCTTTATCCTGTGTACGCTACAGGACATTACAGCTTCAGACACAGTAACACAATCACAAAAAAGCACACACACGTCATATGATATACTGCACCTTTGTGATCAAGGGGGTACTCACCTGGATAAAACTCAGGAATGTTTAACATTTTTCTCCTCTGTATCATATCTTTCCTCTCAATAGAAAATTTGACAGAAACTGTTCTCTGTCTGGGCGGAATGAACTCGGGGCTTAGGAACCTATAAAATAAGCCAGATGTCAGTTTTCTAAAACGCAGGCAGAGCTCATAGATGAATGGGTTAGCGCACAAACATATCAAGACATGACATGTGTTTTGGTAAAACGTCAAGTTTGCAATTTAAACACGATTTACTTTCGTTGTGTCACCTCCGTCTGTGTCTTGTCCACAATGACAGGTTTTGTAGGAGGCGTGAATTTTCTTGGCTGTTCATCTTCAGCTGGACTGTGAAAACTGGTCGTTGTTGAAAAAAATCCTTAATTGTCAGACAAAAAATAAACAGACCATTATCAATAAACTGTTAAAAGTCTTAAGAGGCTAAGTGTACTAGCGACAGTGACACTTTATTCTTGAGCTATTTTACTGAGTGGACCGCTCAGATTCACTTGCAGCTGACAATGAGTGCTGAAGTGTACACTTTCAAGCAAAAACAAGGCCATATAAAACAGTTTTTTGCCTTACTCCAAAAACTCTCTTGTGCCATATTAGTTAATAATTAAAATAAAATGCACTCATTAAAAACTCACTGTCACCAAGGAAAGCTGAGGTACGTTCACTTGACCGCAGAGCGATACAAACAGCAACTAGAGGTCTCCTGGAAGCCGCCATATCTGTCACCGCCGCGTGACTTTCGGTGCGCATGCGGTGTGTTGTGAGGATGGCGGCCTCAGTGGGACAAAAGAACACTGCACCAGTTTAGCTCCGCGCATCGCCCTACATTAGAACGGAGGTGAGCAACGTCGGTGCTGGAGGTTTTTGTTCCAACCCAGTTGCTTAAGAAGTTAATTATTGCAGTTCAAACACTTTTTTTTACTCAATGGACATTTTTGTACTTCATTTTAGTTACTTTATTTAAGATTTTTTTACTTATTAAGAAGTCCCAACCCTAATTGTTTATTGCAGTCTTAAACAGCTGCATTCACTGTTTTTAATTGTTCCATATTAGCAATAAGATGCAAATGACAAAAGATCCAGCAGTGTTTCATTTGATTTGATTTGATTTAGACCTTTGCGTATTCACCATAAACTATCTGGTTTAATAAAATATTTTGAAGGAAACTGAAGAGAAAAAAGTAGAGGACTGAGAATTACCCGTCTGTTTTGGGCTTCAGATCATTTGGATGATATCCTTGGAAAGGGAAAATATATGATACAAGAATAACCCGGCATTGCAGAGTTAAAACACTAACAAGCCATTAAATTAAATAAGAGCTGTTTTTGGCAAGGATTGGCTTCTAATTAAGCAACTGGGTTGGAACAAAAATCTGCAACTACTGTAGCCCTCCATGACCAACGTTATATAACCCTGCAGCAGAACTCATCGTATTCTGTAGATAACATGACAAGGAACTGTTTTTATTTGGCTGTACAATTATGAGTAATAGCTAATAGCAACTAAGTGAATAGGTTGGCTGTAAAATGATAAATTATGTCTAAAACAGAAGTGACTGCTCTAAGAGTACAAGGGAAGCCCTGCCTTCTCTAAAAATACATTACTAAAGAAAATGATCAAATATGTGCTGTTGTATTTATGTTGCTAATACAAAGAGCGTGCTAGAACGTGTTCAGGTTCATAGCTAGTTCATTCAGAGTCAGCAATAATTTCTTCTCATACATTCCCGTGGCAGCACGATCCATTAAAACCCACTGACGTGCAGCTTCACAGGACTTCAACGGTACTTCAGAATATGCTTTGTTTTAGTGCGGCAAAGCTATATGTTTATTGGACAAATGCTTCAACACGTCATTTCCAGGGACGCTCAGTGTCTCTGGGAGTAAATGAAGCAGTGGGCGGGCCAGGACGCTAGGCTGCTGAATGATGATTGGAGGAACTGTCAAAGTGGCTGGACCGCTAAATGATTCACAGCGTTTTGGCATTTCAAGTTCAGTCCCACGCAGATTTTTGGCAAAAGAAGCTGATGCTTGTTGTCTTTTATTTGTTAGAGATACTGTATAGCCCACTGTTTTCATTTGTACATATCAAAAACATAAATATGGCATTCATGAGTTTGCTCCTTGTTTTAGTTTAGTAAAGTTTATTTATCTATTTCAAACTAGGTCATAGATTAACCAGCCAGGGGGTAAGCTGTGTGATTTCTTGGTGTTTTTTAAAGACATGGAGTTGGATAGTGCAATGCCTTAGCTGTATGAGGTATTGTCTTTAGTGGCAACAATTGGAGCTACGTCAGCAGGTGTACTGTTGAGAAGAACTTCTGATTAAAACGAGTCGTCATACAGCTGTAACACAATGGACCAAAACCGTTTAAGCAACCTTGCTGTGCTGGCCACTGAAAGGAAACTGGTCAAGTCTCTGGAAAAGACTCCCAGTTGGTATGACAGGGTCACAGACCATTTTCTACAAAAAGAAAGGAGGTTAGACTTTACTTATAAATAACATGATGCAATAATTTACTCATTTTATGATGTAGGCCTAAAATGTGCTTCCCCTCTTTGAAAGACCACCAGCTGTAACTGATTGAAAATAAGGTACAGATCAAAACTAAATATCTCTGAGATGTGTGACTAGTGTAACAAAACACTCATAAGTCAACATACATTTATATGAATCAGCTGTGCTACCAGTTTTAAGATGTGTTAAAATCTAAGTAATCATATAGACTTCAACATTAATGTTTGAAGTGCACCATCTATTGGAATGTATTTAGTACTAATAAAATGCATTGCATTTGTCATTACAACAGATAGAGCATAACAAACATTTGCTGTAGTAAAATGCATCATTACAAATGTTTGTGATGCATGATCTATTGCAGGGGTGCCCAACTCCAGTCCTGGAGGGCCGCAGTGGCTGCAAGTTTTTATTCTAACCCTTTTCTTAATTAGTGATCTGTTTTTGCTGCTAATTAACTTCTTTTGAGTTAATTTTAATTGACTTGGTTTTTAAGAAATTTTTCCCTGAATTTCTTCATTGTTCCTCTGAATTGCTTCATTTCTTTCCTTAAATGGCACCCAAACAGAAGTAAAATGTGAAGTGAGGGAGCCAACAGAAGACCACCTAAGGGCCTCAAACTCCAACCAATTTCACACCAACCAGTTGCTTAATGAGGCACAGATTCTTGTCGTTAATTATACTCTTTAATTCCATAGCTTGTTGGTGCTCTCATTGTACAATAGCAGACATTTCTGAAATTGTGGATTTTCTCTTTTCTAAGAGCAGATCAACATTCCTGAGACCTTCACCTTTCTTTATTTCCAGATATTGTAGGATGGTCACAGTTTGCTGCTCCTGTTTTGGCTCCTTTTGTATCTCATTATTGTTTGGCTGCTAATTAAGGAAAAAGAAACAACTGAGGGGTCTGAGTCTTCAAGAGCAAATCAAATAAAATGAATTCAAAAGAAGTTAATTAGCAGCAAAATACAGGTCACTAATTAAGAAAAGGGTTAGAATGAAAACCTGCAGCTACTGCGGCCCTCCAGGACTGGAGTTTGGTTACCCCGACCTATTGGAATGACAAGAGACATAGTAACTGGACGGATAGACAGATAGGAGGCTTTTCAACTATAGACAGTTCATCGTAAACAGAAGCTTTCTGTCTGTTGGACCAGGTTATCAAGAGCATTTCTGATCTTTGCAGTTCATAATCACTGCCCCTACTTTGAGCACTGCCTTCACAAGGCTTTGGATTGATTTAGAAACATGACACTCAGTGAGCCGCCCAGTTTTAAGCACAATTCACTCATGGTTGTCTCCAGTCCTATACTATAGGAGATTATACTATACTATACACTGGTGCCACAGTTCCAGAAACTCAGGTTCTATCCTTCACCCATTTGCTGTTTGAGTGGCGTCTTCCTGTGGGTACTAATATCCCTGGCAGGAAAGTGTATGCTCTGAGATTAACTATAGTGATGTCCACATGTGCTTCATGCTTTGGGTCCAGTGTTGATATATTAGGCTGTAGCTGACTTTATAATTGAAAAATATGTTTTAGGAAATGCATAGAGGTTTCATTTAGTCATTCCTATAGATGCAAGTCATTACATACATCAGGATATACTATGCATCATTTGATATCATTTTTTTTTGTTTATTATGGCCTGCAGGTACATATGACACTAGCTACACAGTTCATAAAGAAAATTCAGATGGTTTAGTAGCTTGTGTATTCAGTCCATTCATAGTAGGCTCTAAGTGTGAAGGCCAGGGATGGCATAAGTTATAACAACTCAAAAGATGTGCTTGATCTCTATTAGAAAGGTCTCCGTTTTTAAAGGATAGATATGCATGCTTGCAAATTTATAGAAATGGCAACAACCCCACAGCTAACATGCATTGTATTCATTCAAGCTACAATAGTTTTTCCTGAGCTCACTAGATTAGGGTGGTTGTGCACAGTCCGTAGTGATGTTAAGAGATTGAAAGCTAGTTTCTGACCCCAAATGATACAAGGGGGATCTGCCCCCTGCTTGCTTCGCTTGCCAACCCCCGGGCGGGCACTACGCGCTAGCCACTTTGTGGATTTGCCGCATGCGTATGGGGAAGTGGATGTACAATTTAAACAGATTGTTATTTTCATGGGAATTGTTACATATACATAATAGAACTAACTATTTTACATTACAGCAAATAATTAACCATATTAAAAAATTGTAAAACGTAATAAATTGAAAGAAAATTATGTTTCATGTTGCGTTAGAGGCATTCGTTGTGTTATATGTTTTCATTCTGTTTGGCTTTGAAATTAACATGCAAATACTTTTTAAACTTACACTTTTACTGTAAAACTTCAGTAAAAACAATTTTTGATTCCGTGTTTGGACTTACAGTACATCGTGACAACACAACGTATAACTGCCCGTGGGTGAATATCATTTCTATCTCATCCATCCATTATCCAACCCACTATATCCTAACTACAGGGTCACGGGGGTCTGCTGGAGCCAATCCCAGTCAACACAGGGCGCAAGGCAGGAAACAAACCCCAGGCAGGGCGCCAGACCACCGCAGCATTTCTATCTCTCTAATAAATAAACCAACTTTTTCGAATGTGTGTCCCAGTGATTTGTAAACTGTCATAGCAAAAGTTATTCTAACGGGAAATTGTTAACGTTTTAATACAAATGGCATATCAAGATCTTCTTTGGTGTCTAATGCTATCTGTGGAAGATGTACTACATTACTTTTCTTGATGCCTATTAAAATTTTACATGTCAGAATTGTTTTGAACCCTACCCCTACCTAATCTTGTCCTATTGCATAGCCCATCATTCACACATAAATTACGCCATGACATTACGATACGTCCTTCTTTCAACAGTAATTCGGCTGGTGGAAGACCGGACAGTGTTAACGGTTGTAGATATTCTACGGGGTATTGTAACTTGATGTTTTCATCTTCTGCAACATCACCACCAACTGTGTCAGCATAGTCTGTTGTGGTGAAAAGTCAAGCAAAATGACACTTTTTATTGGCTAACTAAAAAGATTACAATATGCAAGCTTTCGAGGCAACTCCAGCCGCTTCTTCAGGCAAAATAAAAGGTGTCATTTTGCTTGACTTTTCACTACATTCATAATGGCTAACATGGTACAACACCCTAGTAACTACAGCATAGTCTATTGATACGCATTTAACCAATTTGCTGTGTAACCGATCGACAATTTTCACGTAAATTCATTTGACTTCATTTCTCTGTGCTAGGATTGCCTGTGTACTCATTTCTTCTGTTGATAACCCTTCAGGATGAAATTCTTCAATAAGATTTGGACATAATAAGTCTTCTTTTATTGGGAACTTAAAGTGAGGAAATCATAAAAATTTATAAGAGCTGAGAGCACAGGAACTGTGTCTGACAAAAACATTCACATGAATGAGTGGTGAGAGGACCATGGGCGTGGGCCATTAACCTGAAATGGTTGAGAGGGAGATGGGATGTGAAAAAATCTCTTGGCAATAGTCTCGCCTCAAGATTTTCTTTTATAATAGAGAGATATGATCCACAGCCACACTAAGGATGAACCTGATCTCCTTGGAACTGAATTACAA
Organism: Erpetoichthys calabaricus; assembly: GCF_900747795.2. NCBI lineage: Eukaryota > Metazoa > Chordata > Cladistia > Polypteriformes > Polypteridae > Erpetoichthys > Erpetoichthys calabaricus. Next base: position 53,016,439 of record NC_041396.2, on the reverse strand, counting down.
GCAGGAGTGTGTTTTGGTAAGGACAGTAAATCTAAGCAACAAGACTGTTAATAGTTTTCCATGTGTGAGCCTGTTAAAGTCTGATGATAGCACATCCTCAGCACATAGCATTGAAGAAGAGACACCCAGACTTCTGAAAGTCTTCTTTAGCTCAAGTTGCTTATTTATCTAATTTATTGTAGGGCTGTCAGTATGAATGTACAGGGTGAGCTACACCTGGCACTAAAAATAAACTTGATCAATTATGCATTTGCTATAGACAGTGGCATCCCTGCATTTAGGGCAAATGTACAACTGCAGTTTTTTCTTCCAGTAGATGGCATTGTTGTGCAAAAATTAAATAATGCAGCATCTGACTAAAACTTGGAACTTGTGATTTCCGAATTCTGACTCAGAAAATGGAAAGAAAACACACCCAGCACTTGGAATTCCTACTTGCAGACTTGGCCTGGTCTCTCAAGTCCATGTTTGTCTGACTTCAGATGATAACATCAATCCAAAATGGTAATGGACACGGTGCACAGTAAGTACAGTAGCACTTTGGAGGTTTAATTTGTTTATTAGAAGAATTTACCCTAATCCAATATTGGTCTTCACCAGGTGCCATTGCTCCAGTTAAGGAAAGCCAACAGAATGGGTTCCCAGAGACAAATAACTGCATTGCTTTTTAACCACTCTGGCAAATAATCCATGAGTTAATCACTACAGAATACGTTTTTGTGCTTTCCCATTGTGAGCAAAGTGAGGTAGAACAATTCATGTTAGGCATACAAGCAGATAAGGAACTATGTTCATTTTAGATCATTTTAAAGACAAGAAAAGACAATGATAAGAAAAATAATCTTGACTCTTCTGTCTTGAACTACTTTAGACCAATTTGTAAGCTGTCTTTCTTAAGTAAAATTCTAGAAAAAAGCAGCTAAATGATTACTTGAACAAACATTCTATACTTGATAAGTTTCAGTCAGGATTTAGAGCAAATCATAGTACAGAAACTGCAGTAGTTAAAGTTGTAAATGACTTGCAAATTAATTCATCCACGGGCCACATACTGTATCTGTTTTGGTTCTCTTTGACCTGCGCACAGCATTTGACAACATAGACCACAGTATCCTTATAAATTGCCTCACACAATGGGTCTCTCAGATACTGTCCTAAATTGGTTTCTGTCTTATTTAACAGGTAGAAAATTCTTTGTTAGTTGTAGTGAATGTAGTTTGTTGTTCCATAATATTATATATACGATGCACCACAATGTTCTATTCTGGGCCGGCTGTATTTTTCAATCTACTTGTTTCCATTAGGCCGGTTTACATCATAACAGAAAGTCACCTACTACCATAGTCATGCAGATGACACCCAACTTTACTTATATAGTATTTAATGATCCTGGTGCTCTGGCTTCTCTGATCCAATGTCTTAGTTGTATTTCTGAATAGATGAGTAGTAATTTCCTCAAACTAAATAAGTAAAAAAACGGAAATGTCAGTAGTTGGCAAAAATGGAAACAGTGAAGGTCTTAGAAATAAACTTGATCCCTTTGCATTAACAGTCAAGGCAGAGGTAAAGAATTTAGGTGTAATTATGGGCTCTGAACTAAACTTTAAATTGCACATTAACCAGATTACTAGGACTGCTTTTTTATATTTAAGTAACACTGCAAAGATGCTGAGAAATTAATTTTCTTTTTAGTTGACTTTAATGCACTCGTAACAGGACTTCCTAATAAAGACATCTATCGGTTGTAATTAGCTCAGAATGCAGCAACAAGAATCTTAACGAGAAAAAGAAAATTTGAGCACATCTTACCAGTATTAGCCACTGTGCACTTTAGATTTGTCCTTTAGAATTGACTTTAAAACACTATTAAGTGTTTAAAAACACTTCCTATATTTTGGTGTGCCTGCCCCCTTAGATTCCAAATCGTAACCTTAGATCTTCTAATAGTGGTCTGCTTATTATTCTAAGAGCTAACCATAACACATGTAATGAGGAGGCATTTTGCTGTTATGCACCAAAAATATGGAATACTTTACCATTTGAGTTATGCTATTCTAACAACATGGACAATTAAAAAAAAACAAATTCCAAAAACCCACTTTTTAATGTGGCTTTTTCATAGCTACATTTTAATTGTACTCCTACTAGACTAAACATGTATAGAGAATTATGATATTCTTCACAGATTTACAATCGTTATTAATCTCTGCTTTTCTCTGATTAAAACACAACCACCACCAGGCTTGAAACAATGAAGAAGAGCTTATGAACATTTATGCTACATAGAATGTCCAGTGGATGGTCAAAAACTAGTTAAATTCAAAGCCTCATAAATCCTAGGAGCTGTTAAGGGAGACTTTGCCTGGCTTCTACAAGATTAAAAAGGTCATCAAAATATTTTTTAAGTGACCATCTTTGACACTACAATTAACAACACACATCATTGCTTTTGAAATTGCAGTCAGCAGCAGGAGCATCTTAATCATTTCAGTAGGGTCCATTATACTAAAACAAGAGATTAAAGCAGAAAAAAAAAAACATTTTTTCGTTTTTCTTCCAGAAGACTTATATGCATAACCCTTCTGGATCTTAATGCATGGGTATGCTGGGTAGTTGCTCAGGGGCCCCATGAGCATAGAGGCCCCACGCTAATCTATGTATGTTGTGACTTGCTGAGTGGTTGTGTAGGTAGGGGCCCCAGTGCAATGCTTTGTTCAGGGACCTATAATGCTGTTAAGATGGCCGTGTTCTGGATGACAGCTATGACACATAAATTACAATTGTAGATATTTGCTTTGCTGAATGTTTTAAAAAATGTAACAAACTGGAAATATAAAATAAAATTGTGAAAGTGACCCTGAATTGAATTGAAAGGGTTGCAGAATACTGTTATTTTTCTTAAATATCCTGTATTATGAAGTGATTTGACCTGCTGCTTCACAGTTCCAGTGCCCTGGGTTCAAATATCAGCTTGGCCACTCTGTAGTCTTTTTCTTCCCAAACCCACAAAGACATACAGTAAATACAGTATAACAGTGAATCAACAAGGTGAAGGAGTAGACAGAATTGAAGTGAATCTAAGAGCTCTGTTCTGCGTTGCTTCTGATGCTGCCTGGAAGGACATCAATTCCTGTAACATGAATTGGATTAAATAGGTTTGAAAATGAATTAATTTAGAAAAACAAAAAAATAATAACAACATTGAATAGCACTAATTTTAGAGATACTGTGTCGCAGGAGGCTGGGGGACAGACCCGGCCAGGACACCTGGAAGGACCGGAAGGTGGCGCATTCGTCCTCCGGGCCATGAGGGGCAACCGCCCTGAACCACGGGCGAGGAGCAAGGAAGCTTAAGCCCGTTGGGGCCTCTGGTCACCGCCAGGGGACGCCCCGAGCCTCAGAGAGCCCCGGAACCATCTATTTCCACCACACACGGGAACATGGACGAGGATCCTTCCAGGGACACCCGGAGTGCTTCCGGGTGCTCTCCTGACACTTCCGCCACACCAGGAAGTGTTGTCAGACAGAGCACCTGGAGCCCATCCAGGTCACTATAAAAGGGGCCACCTCACTACAAACTGGGAGCTGGAGTTGGGAGTGGGAGCAGGACGAAGCTCCCATGGAGAGAGAGAAGCCCGGAGGAAAGGTGATTGGTGCTGGGAAGCACAGTGTGTTGTGCGGGATAGTGTATAAAAGAGTCAAAAATAAATGTGTGTGTTATAAAGATGTGGTCTTCGACTGGTGATGTCTGGGCATGTCTCACAACTGTCATCCTGTCCAAACTTGTCACAGAAGTAATGCTGCCAGAATTATCTCTGTTATCACTGTGACCCTGCATCACACAGGTTATGGAGAAGAATTGATGGATGCAGTTACTTTGGGGTGGTGTAGTGCTGCTGCCTCATGACTTTCATTCCTAAGTTCAAATCCCAACCTGGTCTCTGTCTGGATGCAAGTGCCCCTGTGGGTATTTTATGGATACTGCAGTTTCCTTCCACACTGCAAAGAAATGCATGGTATGTTGATTGACAACTTTAATTTGGTACATGTGAGTGAACAGAGTGGTAGGTCATCCTGGTGTTGGGTCCTGACTTGTACGAGTTGCTGCCAGGATGTGCACTGGCAACACATGACTCCTGTTTGAATAATGAAATGCATATTTTATTATGCCAAGTTTGACCTGAGGAGGCCATAGCACTTTTCTTGGTTGAATTTCAAGTTCATGTTTATTATCACACTTACAGAGTACTGTGACCTTCCTAATTTCATGTTTAAATAAGATTCAGTGTGTCGCCACTGTCTGACAAGGAAGAAGTTGAAACCTATTATATTTTAACAAACACAATCAAATTTGCATTTCATTATTCAAACAGGTGTCATGTGTTGCCAGTGCCCATCCTGGCAGCATCTCGTATGAGTCAGGACCCAACACTTTCAACTTCACACATTCTCATCCAGGTGACCCAGCAGGAGCTGATCAAACCCCAGCTTATATCCAGTTGGCATACTGCTTAGACCCCAATTCTCTACTTTCTTGATCCACACCCATCAAGAGGCGCTCTCTGCCACTTAGGTGGTCTTGAGGATAGCTCTCCTGCTCTCACTTCCTACTATGCCCAGAGAAATGAAGGCCTCAGTTAGGGAGCTTGCTGCAAACTCTTACTACCATCCTGCAGAGGGAAGTATCTGGCTTTCCATCCTGCATGCTGACATTGCATGACTAATCTCTAATGTTAGTTTTTGTCTCATTGGGTGCCTTTATCCTATGTTACACATTACTTTCAAATAATTTTAGAAGGCAAATTACCCACAGTAAGTTTTTAAATGTGCAACTGAGGCGTCATCCCTAGTTCTAGCTCATTTTTCTCTCATTGTTAACTTTGCTAGTGTTCAGACTGACTTGGTAGCTAAGGTATTGGAGCTGTTGACTCCAAGGTTTCAGATTCAATTGATGCCTCTGTCTTATTAAGTCATTTATACCTGTGAATTGTACTAAAGCTCTCTACTTGTAAAACTCCAAAGCCTAGTGTTCACTGTAGAAAGGCACTATATAAAATGACAATTTACTGGCATGTATCCTGTTGGACTTTAAGTCACAAGGTTGCTGGTTCAAATGCCAGCAAAGACTTACTGGGTGACCCTTCCAATCACACTTGTAAAGCTCCTTGTTATAAAGCAGAGTAGTGTAATTTGCTTCTCGAAACAATGGATCTTAAATCACAAAACCTTTATGTCAAGTACTGCATTGCATCCATTTGGTGTTCCATTGTAAAAAAATGTGTACACAAACATGTGTATGACGAATCTGTAATTGTAAAGCATCCAGGCATAGTGCTCACTACAAAACACACTATGTTATAAACGCTGTTTTTATTAAAGGGTAGTGCATGCCGTGTGTACACCAGATGTTCTGTGAAATACTTGGGATAATTAAAAATTGAATTGTTAAAAAAGGGCTAAACATCATTGGAAGGACAGGGGGTTTAAAAAGAGGGATATATGCCCTGTGGATGAGGAGTATTTTGGTATATTTTGTTCACCCATATTGTTGACACCTGTTTATTGCTTGTTTAATTAAAGTTTCTTTGGGTTTTCCTAAAATCTGCCTGCTGGTTACTTGCTCTACTGACTCCTGTTGGAACCCACAGCTAGAAACATGCTTCAAATATAAGCCCCTGTGGAGTTTCAACATTCTCCCTGTGTTCATTTCATTTAAATCCCAAAGATGAGTGTGTTAGCATAAATGGAAACACTAAATTGTTTGAGTACGAGTGTATGTATGAATGCATGCTGTGATGGAAAGGCAACCTACACAGAATGCTGCTATGATTGGTTCTGGGTTTCTGTGACCTTCTAATGAAAAAAGTGTGTTCAAGAAAAGAATGAATGTTTAACAAGGAGACCGTCTCCTGCCAAAAAAAAAACACTTACATAACTATGATGTTATACTTGTGAATACCAGTAGATGGCAGTGCTACCAAAGTGTGAGGCTTTTAAGTGGCATATTGTAGGAATACTAGATGAACAACTGGACAAGTTAAAAGAAAGCTGGAGAGTCTACTAGCCCACAGTGTACAACACAGGAAACATCAGCGCAGAAGTAGTGTTTAAATTGGTCTCTGTGTGGAGTTTACTTCATCTCCCTTTTCTGTCTGGGCTTCCATCCATCCATCCATCCTCTTCCACTTATCCGAGGTCGGGTCGCGGGGGCAGCAGCTTGAGCAGAGATGCCCAGACTTCCCTCTCCCCGGCCACTTCTTCTAGCTCTTCCGGGAGAATCCCAAGGTGTTCCCAGGCCAGCCGAGAGACATAGTCCCTCCAGCATGTCCTGGGTCCTCCCCGGGACCTCCTCCCAGTTAGACATGCCCGGAACACCTCACCAGAGAGGCGTCCAGGAGGCATCCTGATCAGATGCCCGAGCCACCTCATCTGACTCCTCTCGATGCGGAGGAGCAACAGCTCTACTCTGAACCCCTCCCGGATGACTGAGCTTCTCACCCTATCTTTAAGCCCATCCGATTCTCGGCTACAGAAGCTGGTCTGGGCTTCCCTCCCTAATCTATTATTTTCCTCCCATAAGCACCAGCATCCTACAAAACTTGGATAACGCAGGTTAAAAAAATATAGATGAATGTTTCAATTGCTGCTTCTGAGGTTGTCCAGAAGCTTTAAAATGAGTGTGGCTTAGTATTTAAGGACTAGAGTGCAGAGCACCACAGTGTAAAATCAAATCTCGCCACTGACTCATTGTGTGACATGAGCCTGTCACTTTATCAACCCCTTGAGCACTAATATTTAATAATGTACCAGATCTATACACCTTCTTGGATGTCCTTCACATATTATATATTGTAAATGCAAAATTTCTTTATATGAGGATTTTTGTCACTTAAACTTACTCTATAATGTCAAAGTAGTATGTAATTAAAGATTAAAAAATTGAAAAAGTTTGACTTGGCATGTATTCAGCACCTCTCCTTTGATATTGGAAATTGAATCTCCCTGTGGCTAAAATTATTTCATAAAACCAGACAATGGTGTCCTCCATATAACACACTAAGAAATTGTGATTACAAGATCAGGATAGACTTGGGTAGAGGTTCAGATCTGAGGAGAGATTTATACAGTTAAAAGAAGAAAATTAAATGAAACATGAGAATTATCCATCCCTATTATGAAATCAAGTTGGCAGAAGAGATGTACTCAGGATAGATTTCTTATAAAATGCCACAGGTAACATAGTAAGGATCAAGAACAACTGGAAATCGATTTTTGACAAATGTATCTGTAAAGGAAATTAAAGCACAAATTACTGTAGTAGGTAATCGAGTGGGGAACACATCTGGTAAGCTGATTTGTGTTTTCTTTTCAGTACATGAATTTATTTATTTTAAAGCCTTCTTATTATCAATGAGCTGCAGTGTGGGATAATGATTATTGATTTTTTCTACTTTCCACCAAGTGTCAGGAGGACCTATCTAAAGGTCACAGGCTGTACTGGTAATGGGCTCATAAACAGGTATGAATTATAGCATAACAAACAGACCAGTAAAAATTAAAATACTGCACTTTAATTGAGGAATGAGTTAGATATTAATGTTTAGCATTTTTGTAATCTTTAATAAAATAAATATTTCCTACTTTAAAATATTGATCACTGGGTAGATTTCAGTTCCACTCTTTTGATTAAATGTCTGCTTTTTTAAAATCTCAACATGATTTTTTATTTTACTGATTATTGTGTTGACTAACTAATATAAGAAAACTCCCACATATACCTTTTGATTTGTCTTGATGTCTAGTTAAGGAAGACATCAAGTTTTTTGGGGTTTCCCTTAATTTTAGTCAACTAAACCCTTAATGGGCCAGTTTTGGACCATTGTTTATGTTGGTACAACCTTATGATAAAGAGTAAACCAATAGGTTTATTCAGCAAAAATGATCAGAAGGACATGAAGCTGTGCATCCCACAACAACTGATGTCCACCCCCTAATGGGATACAAGGGTATCTCCTTTTCACTTAAAATTCAGTAATACAGGTATGTAGAGTGCCATTTTATGCTACTTAAAGGTTGTTGATCATTAATATATTTTTGATATTTCATTCTTTATGGGTGGCCCTACCCCTTTAAAAGCCACTCTCAGAAGGTCAAAAATGTCAGATTTCAAACATAAGAATATGGAGTTTTGTTTTTGACAATTTCAAGGTTAGTGATCATGAATATGATGTTGTTTTTGTTTTTTGATACTTTACTAGGGATCTAGCCCACTATGGACCTTTATCAAAGGGTGAAAAATGGCAAATGTTTATTAAAATCAAGAATATTTAGACTTTAAAATTTTAAATTGAAACACATTTTAATAGTTCAAATATTTAGTGCAGCTACTATTGTTATTATGTACTTGTACCTTATGAAGTAAATTGATACATTTCTTGAATACATCGATTTAGGGCGGCTTTTGGTGATTCAGACTTTTTTGTTTTTTTATTGAAATATACAAATTGCTAATTTCCGAAGTAGCCTATCAAGTGGTCCACTTTAATGGGATACTACAGACCACTGATCAAGTGGTCTTGAATTTTAGTCTTGGAAAAACTACTGTGGCTACTGCTTTTGAATCTCAACAAGCTTATGCATGGAAATCAACTGCTGCCTTTAACCTGGTGTTACATTTGATATTCCTTTATACTTAGTATGCTTCATGCACTGTTGTGTTCTGACATTTTTTTATTCATTTTTATGTTTGTTTTAATGATGTTGATCTGTATTTGTTGTTGTGTGTCACTCCCCTCTTTTGCTTGTTATAACTACATCTCAACTTTCTGATTGCAGCATTTTTGGAACCATATTAAATCATTACATTATTAATTTTACTGTATGCCATCACGACTCAATGCTAACACACCATATTTCAGGTTTAGTGGGTAGTTGTGCTATTTTATTGCTATATCTATTTTCCAGCAATAGCCAAAAAAATAATGAGGGTTTACCTGATATAATCTACCAAGATATTTGATTTTGTGCTACTTTCCATACTTGTTGGCTGAGGACTGTATTCTTTGCCAACTTAGTCTGTTTTCTCTGCTCATCATTTTATGATAATAGTATGTTTGATATAATGTGTCATTACAATACCGGCACCATCCTATGCCCTTAGACATGCTCAGTGTACTTTTCAAGTCTCAATTACATGGCAACTGTAATTATTTGTAACTTGGTAAAGCCATTTGGATTATTTACCTGAAATGTTCAGAATGACACCTAACTCTTCATGTCTATCATTATATAGCTTTTGTTTTCCTTCTTGTTTATAACAGTTGCAATTTTGGGCCTCTAGTTTCGGATTTATTGATTTTGATATTGCCTAGAGATTTTACCTATATTTGGTATAGGGTGGTATAGCAGCTATCATTGGGTCTCATGGATAAAGTGTCCTGGGTTCAAATCACACACCTTGCTACTCTGTGTGCTGTGTTTGCACATCTTTTCTTCATGGATTTTTCTCTGGAGTACTCCAGTTTCCATCTGCATACTAAAGATGTGCAGGATAGGATAATTAGCGACTTTAAATTTACCATGTGTGGGTTTATGTGTGAGTGGACCATATAGTGGATTGTCCCATAAAACAGTGGTTCTCAAACAGGGGGCTGTGGTCCACTAGAGGGCCCCAGTAAACTTTCAGGAGGGCTGCAAGATGACTGAAAATAATACAAAATTGCAGCAAAATACTTATGTCACTAAAAAACAAGAAGGAGCTGCAATGCAGATCATCAATATTAAAAATGTGTTATATATGACACGCAATAACTGCCAGTTTTCTCAAAGACCCCTCTTAAAGTGCATTTCATATATAGATTGTATCCACATACAGTACAGTGTAATGATACTGAGAAGTTGCATCAGCCTGAGGATGAGTCACTAACAGCATGAGCTGTTATTCCATCCTGCAAATGAGTGTGCTGACTGGAGAAAGTTGGTTAAAGTTTTTAAAGAGAAAGATGGGAGAACAGACACAGTACAAGAAACAATGCGTAAGTCAAAATCGGAAGTCAGAAATATGACTGGCAGTCCCAAAACAGCAACTAGAAATTGATATCAAAAAGGGAAATGCAAGAAGTCAAGTACCAAAGGAAACACAAAGATCACATGCAAAAAGTAGTAATAGTTAACTAATCTTGGATATCGAGGACTCAGCGAAGTCATCATTGCACTGTCCCAATGCATTATGGGATTGTTTCCAGAGAAATTGGTGATGTGAATACCCCAAAACAGCAGCGCTGATCAGTAAAACAAAATGGCATTGAGAATGACACAAAAAAATTATTAACCTTTAAATAACATTTTCAATCAAGACCCTAATGACAAAACTGGATTCTCTGTGGATGTGTATGAAAACCCCAAAAACACGTATAATATAATTTATAATCACACAGAATTTTTTCTATATGCAGATGATATGGTATTGTATACCGTATATCAGACCCACAAAATCCTGTATCTGCAGTAAGATATTTCCCTGCAATTACAGCACTTACAGAATTTCAAAAGATCTCTGGTTTCAGAATTAATTTGAATAAAAGTGTGCTCTTTCCAGTGAATTCTCAAGCACACAATATTAGATTGGACACCTTCCCTTTTATTATTGCAGATCAGTTTAAATACTTAGGGGTAAATATCACAAGTAAACACAAAGCTCTTTATCAACAAAATTTTGCCGTCTGTACAGAAAAAATTAAGCAAGACTTGCATATCTGGTCAACCCTTCATCTCACTCTAGCTGGAAGAATTAACATTGTTAAGATGAATATCCTTCCTAAGCTTCTCTTTTTATTTCAAAACATTCCAATATACATCAATAAATCATTTTTTAAGCAATTAGATTCAACCATAACCTCATTTATTTGGAACTTAAAACATCCACGTATCCAAAGAGCAACCCTACAATGACCTAAGGCAGAAGGTGGCATGGCTTTACCCAACTTTCAGTTTTATTACTGGGCAGCAAACATACAAGCTATAAAACCTGGACACAAATAGATGAACATACACAGGCTTGGTCCGCAATAGAAATAAAATCCTGCAGTACTTCTTTATATTCTCTGCTTTGTGCCCCAATAAATGCAAGTTATCGCCAATATACTAATAACCCAATTGTGCTTCACTCACTCAGAATATGGAACCAATTTAGAAAGCATTTTAAGATGGAGAGTCTTTTATCTGTGGCACCTCTGCATGAGAACCACCTTTTTCAACCCTCGCAAACATATGCAGTTTTTAATATCTGGAAAACATTTGGGATTAAATTGCTTACAGATTTTTATATAGACAACATCTTTGCATCCTATGAACAATTACATTCCAAATTTAATGTAATTAAATGTGTGTTCCAGCAACACATTTCTTTCACTATCTTCAAAGTAGAAACTTTGTTAAACAGAACCTGCCTGATTTTCCTCATCTAGCACCTTCCTCTATGCTGGAAAAAATATTGCTCAGTTTCGAGGACTCAGACAGCATTTCTGCAATATATTAAATTATTTTACGGTCGTCCCTTCCTTTCAGAGATCCAAGAGGACAATGGGAAAAGGATCTCTCACTCAACATATCAGAAAAGGAGTGGAAGGGAGCAATGCAGAGAATTCACTCGAGCTCCAAATGCACAAAGCATACAATTATTCAACTCAAAATTATATATCGAGCACATCTGTCTCGCTTAAAACTGTCCAAAATGTTTCCAGGGCAAGATTCAACCTGCGAATGCTGTGATCAAGTTCCAGCCTCACTGGGTCACATTTTTTGAGCCTGCACCAAATTAACATCATTCTGGACCAAAATTTTTAAGTGCCTTTCAGACAGCCTTGGTGTCACAATCCCTCCTAATCCATTAACAGCTGTGTTTGGTGTTCTTCCAGGTGGGTTTAAAGTGGAGAAGGAAAAACAAACTGGGATTGCCTTCACTACACTATTGGCACGCAGACTTATTTTGCTAAACTGGATGAATCCTAACTCTCCTCTTTTAAGTCAGTGGATAACTGATGTTTTATACTATTTGAAATTGGAAAAAATCAAATTCTCAGTTAGAGGATCTGTGCAGAACTTCTTCAAAACCTGGCAGGATCTAATCAATAATATTTTAGAATAAGCTCTTAAAGCACTGAGGAAGTAGATTCTCTTCCCATTTATTTTTCTTCTCCATTTATCTTAATCCACCTATTAAACCCATCAATTTATTTATTTTTACTAGCTTTAACTTTTACTCCGTTGGCCATGCTCTCTTTCTCAGGGGTGGGGGTTGATCTGTTTTCAATCCTATTTTTTTGTAAAAATTGACTATTTGTATGGAATGATTACAATAAAATCAATAAAATTAAAAAAAAAGAAAGAAAATTTAAGAAAAATTATACAAAATGTCAGACACGATAATGAGCAGCTTCAAAGCCAATTGCAGGGAAATATCTAAAAACAGCAATGCAAAATTAAATGATAAACGGAAAAAACAATAGTTTTTGATATTAGCCTGCCATGTGACTGGAAAAGAAGAAGAAGACACAAAGAAGACCTGTGCTTCTAAAGACAGTGAGCTACCTAAAAGAACAATGAAAAGAGCAAGAATCATTGACACCATCAACAAGCGTGGCATTACAACAATTTATCTGAATTACATTTTCACCTGGCATTAAAATGTGTCTCCCGTGTCTACATCATGTCCAAAAAAAGGAACTGATGCCCCACATACACACAGAAATTATAGGTTAAGTGTAGGACAGTGTATAGCTAATCTGTAGGTAGAATGGGAACAGGCTGCTCATAATGTTATAACAAGGAAAAACATGGTTACACACCTCACTTCCATGAAGAACTTTAATGTTTTAAGATTTAGATGATGGTAAATTGACTTCCATCTGCTGATTTTTCAAATCTACTTACTTTTTTAAAGCTACTCAGCTATCAGGACTGGCTATGATTCTGTTGCTTACCTACTACACAAAAGTATTTTCTGTTCTACTGATCTGATTGTTGTATGTGTAAAGAAAATGCATTCGAATTTCCACTCATGTCCAATGATGCTATTGCTGATGAAAATGCTCCAGTGCTGAATTCAAGGAATAACAAAGAAGTTTCTGTTTTTTAGTTATGAGAAAATGTCTGCAATGATTATGCCCGTATTTTAAGTATTACTTTTGATTTGCTATTTTTAGAAATATGTAATTATTTTATGGTTAATTTGAAAAGCAATACTGTGTTTGCTGTTATCCAAAATATCTGCAGTGACAAATTCTGCATTTTTGTAATTTGGTTATTATTTAAGCCTATAACTCCCAACAAAATGCACAATTTTCTTAAGATTAAGAAACTTATGCACTAGTTAAAATAAATTTTATTTAATGAAAACATACATTGTGTTTTTGAAATTACCTATTATTTCTGTATTATGCTTTAAAAATTGTACAGTGTAATAGTGCTAACAGCAGATAAGCTTTTTTAATAAAAGTAAGTTCATACAAGCATGCAAGACTGCAGCAAAAGTACAAGAAGTAAAATATCATAGCCATTGTTGGGGTGCCCTCACATATTACTGTAGTAAACTGGGGGATCTTGGAGGAATAAAGATTAAGAACCACTGCCATAAAGGGTTGGTTCCTGCCTCATGCCCAATAATGTTGGCATAAGAATCTATGTGCAAAACCTTGAACTGGATTCAGTAGATGCTATGCTCTAAACACATTAGTTTCATGGAAAGGAATGAAACAATCCAAATCTCTATTTTTTTGGGAAAGAGACATTGTAATATTCAGTACATGTAACCTAGTGGAAACCAGTCAATTATTTTCTCCTGATCAAAGCAGCACAAAACACAGCACCCAAATAACAGAAGAGCACTGAAGATTCATGGACCGATGACTTAGAAATCATTTTCATGTTTGGCCAAAAGCCCACAGCCTAATTTATACCATGTGCCTCACAGCATCCCTTTACCACCCTTCATTTTTAGTGGCATTTATTATGTGCAAAATTCCTTCCTAGCCATGTGCTTCAAGATGTTCTTGTAGTTCACTTTAATTTCTTTTAAATTGCTTTGGTTTCATATTAAGTTTAATTAGCCAGCACAACATAAAGAACAGTAAGAGAGAGCACACATGGATTTATAGCCATCTGAGAGATCACTTGCTTCTGTTAAGTGTGCCATCACATCCTAAAGACTCATCATAGTCTATAATCACTATTATATATGTTTGTGCTCTAATGTAAAGTTGCTATGAGAAATGGTTCATTCGTCTGCAACAGACAAAGTTGCAATCGATTGCAGTCACTCTAAGTGGAACAGATGCCACAAAGCAGCAGAGAGAGAAGTAGCAAAGCATGCCTTACTGCCACAATTCTTGAAGCAAGAAATAATGAACAGTTAAAAAATCCAGTCCAACAAAAAAATCTGACTGTGATACACAAAAAAAAAGTTACAGAAAAAAATGCATGGGGAAATTAAGAAGGAAAATAACCACACCCTACTCCCACCATGGTTGAAACAATCAGCAAATCAGTAAAAAGACTTAAATAATTTTCATGTCAACATAGCTGGAGAAGTTTTAAAGAATTACAAATCGTCATTTTTTTAGATATCCGCAAAGCCCAGCCAACAAGGATATCCTGTACACACACACCCCGGACAATCCTAATTTAGAAAGTTGTAACGGCCTGTGATTAATAAAAGATGTCTGCACTTGAAAGAGGTCAAACATTAGTTAGGCTGTTGCTTTAAAGCATGACCTGGAATGAATTTGACTTCATTTCATGGAGAAGGCTTCAAAAGCTTGATCAGTCTGTGATGGAATTTCCACTGGTGGTTCAACTGTAACAGGAATTCATTATGATGATTTTACTAAGCCCTTTGATTATGTGAGGTATGAACATTTATAGGATCAAGACGGAGTCTTAGGAGGGATGTATGAAGAGGTGTATGGCTGACATGAGGCTTTCAGAGGGAAAGGCTAAGAGTGAAATAGTGAAAAAGTGAAATGTGCACCACATTGTTGGTGTGGGAAGAAAAACGCCCACTGTGGAGTAGAAAGCCCTGTGCATGTAGAGATGCACCAGTATAGTACAGACTGAGAAGTGGCCCAGATGGGAATATGAAGTTTTTCTCAAAGACACTAGAGTGCAGGTGACATAGCTATTATAAGTAAGGCCTGATCCTCTGTTAAAAAAAAGGATGAGGCCCCTGAGAGTTGGAACAAAAGGCCACTGAGAATGAATATAGAAATCCAGGGTAAACAAAACTAGGACTATATTACCATTTACGGTTGGATACTGGCAAGAAGCCAGTAGTGATCGTCCAGTATATTGCATGACTGGAATGCATGCACAGACAGTCAAGGAGTCACCGTGAAGACCTTTTAAGAGCAAGTGATCACCCAGGCATGCAGGGACACCGGGAACTACTAAAGAGAGAGAAAGAGAGAGAGGGAGATTCAGTTCTAGCCTTGTTTTTTGTGACAAAAGTAGAAATGACCATGACCCCTGTCATGGGTCCAAGGCTCTGAAGAAAATGACCCTGGGGTGGTGGTTTACAACTGCCTCACTAAATACAGTAGGTTTAGAGAGGCCTACACACATAACAGAAGAGGTAAAGAAAGGAAATAAATGCAGTGAAATGCAGTGTCTCGCCAAAAAGATGTTCTCTTCAGCTGCAAAGATTTAGAATGGGAAGGAACATTTACACATTTATTTAAACAATTTGGTTCACCTTACCTCATGTCAAGGAAGTGACTCCTAAGATCACTCCAAATAGAGTAAAATGCCAAGAAGAAAGAACACAGTATAATAAGAAGACACAAGGGAAGGAGGAACACAAGGAGAACATATACACTAAACTTCATATTTATCTTTTTCTGTTGGACTGGGTATTTATTAAGTTCGTTTTTCAATCACAGGGCAGTGACTTCTCCATTTTACATATCTTCAAAACATTCTCCTTTTGGCCTTCCAATTTCTCTCTTTCATGCTCTCTCTATTTGTCCTTTCTGCTTAACTTCTCAAGAGACGTTGTTCCAAGGGCACCACCTGACTTCAAATTCCATTTGGCAGTGTTGGGGAAGAACCATTTAAGCTCATCCTCAGGGATAACTTCACATAAAGAATGGTGCAACCCATCAAAATCAGTGAGATTATAAAAAATGAAAAGATCAGCCATTCATACATCCATTTTCTGGACTCACTTATCTTAATATAGGAATGCCAGCATCCAGAGACTTCCTCAGCAGCTTAGGTTAAAATGAAGGGATGCTAGTCCATCATTAGGGAATATAAAGTATATACATAAAGAAAAATCTCAAAACACATACCACCCATGAAATTAAAACATGGGAGTTTTTCCTATCCTGACTCCCTTAATATGCATCTTTGACATCACCTTTTCTTCCAATAAAAATCCTCCTGCTTATTGTGGTTGGAGTTTCCATCTCAGCAGCAGGTGTCTTGGTAAGTTTCCTGTATTATTTTGGTTAAGGAAACTGTCTGCTGGATTGATTCTGGGGTTAAGGACCTCCTATAAAACATAAAGGTTAATATTTTAATGTACCCCTGTCTCTCTTTAATGATTACATAATATTGGAATTTATCCCAGTTTTATTTTTTATACAATGTTTCAGTTAATGGCAGCATAAAATAACAAGTAAGGAGTACATCATTTCTGCTGATGTGTGCTTTCTACTAATTAAAATTAGGTTATGCATTTACTTTCTTGTTCATCATGGTGCCAAAGAAGTTTGATGTGTTGAATGTTGCATAAGCTCAGTACACATGAAAATACTGTTACTACTACTACTACTACTGCCCCCACCACATGCTCCCCTGGAAAAGTCATAATCTTCACTTGAGAAGTTGCCCTAAGGGCATTTAATTTTTTTCCAAACCAGTATGAGTTTCTGTTTTTTCACAAAGATGCCACTGGCTCCTCCCTGTTAACACATAAAGAATAAAAATCAACGGCTTTTTATTTTTATATAAAAAAGTCACCATTACCCTCTCCCTTCTGTTACAAATCTGGGTGTCAAGTTAGACTCCCATCTGTCATTTGATACACATGTCCATCACCTTTGTAAAATTGCATTCCTTCATCTCCAAAACATAGCCAAACTCCGTCCCTCCCTCAACCTCTACAATGCTGAAAAGCTGGCTACAACAAATTCAAAATAATGCTGCAAGAATCCTGATGAGGGTGAGGAAATATGAACACATTTCACCAGTCCTTCGGTCACTTCATTGGCTCCCTACCCATCTCTTGAATACAAACTTTTATTTTTACTCACCAATGTATCCATGGAAATGCTCCACAATATCTCAAGGAACTCCTTATATTACAATCCACTGCAAGAAACTTCCGTTTTCCAAATACCTACTGCCTTTGCCCCGTGTGACCAAACTTCATACAATGGGTGACCGAGCCTTTACAGCTGCTGCTCCACGGCTCTGGAATGCCCTACCAGAGACCCTTAGAACATAGCAGATTGTGGGCTGTTTTAAAAAAAGGCTAAAGACTTTTCCATTTAGGAAAGCTTATTAACAAGAATGCTATAATTAAGGTTGTTTTATCTCTGTTTTTATCTTGCTTTGCCTTTGTTTAAACTTTTTATGTAGCACTTTGAGATTTACTGCTAATGTAAAGTGCCCTATAAATAAAATGCATTATTATTATTATTATAAAATGAGTGACCGGCAAATGCAGATACCAGCATAATAAATAAGGTGAATGCAATATGTTCAATAAAAATGACACAATAAGTAGAGGCGATATAAATAAAAAAATTAAAAAAACATTTTTGAGCTGTTTCTTTGAGCCAATTCTATTCATGAAATTGTCTTATTTCCTTCTCTACTATTTCATAATATTATTGTGAGAAAATATACCAGGTATATACCAGGTAATGGTATCTGTATGGAAAATATACAGTATATATACATGTCTATATGGAGTTGATCTCCAATCTTTAAGGTGTTTTGAGAGTATATCAAGAAATATTGAATTGAAAAGTCCACATTGCCTAGCCCAAGTGGAAAGTTGCCAGGCTGGACAGAGAAAGCTAACCTATTCATGTGATGAAGACCATGGAGAGGCTGCTGCTTCACCACTTTAGGCCACAGGTTCAACACGCCCTTGACCCTCTGCAGTTTGCATATCAGGAGAAGGTGGGAGCGGAGGATGCCATCATCTATATGCTACACCGATCCCTCTCTCACTTGGACAGAGGCAGTGGTGCTGTAAGAATTATGTTTCTAGACTTCTCTAGCGCCTTCAACACAATCCAACCTCTGCTCCTTAGGGACAAGCTGACAGAGATGGGATTAGATTCATACCTAGTGGCATGGATCGTGGACTGTCTTAAAGACAGACCTCAGTATGTGCGTCTTGGGAACTGCACGTCTGACATTGTGGTCAGCAACACAGGAGCGCCACAGGGGACTGTACTTTCTCCGGTCCTGTTCAGCCTATATACATCAGACTTCCAATACAACTCGGAGTCCTGCCATGTGCAAAAGTTCACTGATGACACTGCTATCGTGGGCTGCATCAGGAATGGGCTGGAGGAGGAGTATAGGAACCTAATCAATGACTTTGTTAAATGGTGCGACTCAAACCACCTACACCTGAACACCAGCAAAACCAAAGAGCTGGTGGTGGATTTTAGGAGGCCGAGACCCCTCATAGACCCAGTGATCATCAAAGGTGACTGTGTGCAGATGGTGCAGACCTATAAATATCTGGGAGTGCAGCTGGATGATAAATTAGACTGGACTGCCAATACTGATGCACTGTGCAAGAAAGGACTAAGCCGGTTATACTACCTTAGAAGGCTGGCGTCCTTCAACATCTGCAATAAGATGCTGCAGATGTTCTATCAGACAGTTGTGGCGAGCGCTCTCTTCTACGCAGTGGTGTGCTGGGGAGGCAGCATTAAGAGGAAAGACGCCTCACGTCTGGACAAACTGGTGAGGAAGGCAAGCTCTATTGTTGGCATGGAGCTGGACAGTTTAACATCTGTGGCAGAGCGAAGGGCGCTCAGCAGGCTCCTATCAATTATGGAGAATCCACTGCATCCACTTAATAGTATCATCTCCAGACAGAAGAGCAGCTTCAGTGACAGACTGCTGTCACTGTCCTGCTCCACTGACAGATTGAGGAGATCATTCCTCCCCCAAACTATGCGACTCTTTAATTCCATCCGGGGGGGTAAACGTTAACATTTAACATTATACATAGTTATTGTCTGTTTTTCACCTGCATTATTATCATTCTTTAATTTAATATTATTTATTGTATCAGTATGCTGCTGCTGAAGAATGTGAATTTCCCATTGGGATTAATACAGTATCTATCTATCTATCTATCTATCTATCTATCTATCTATCTATCTATCTATCTATCTATCTATCTATCTATCTATCTATCTATCTATCTATCTATCTATCTATCTATCTATCTATTGGTAGCAACTTTTTCTAGTTCCTCCTTCACAATTCCCATACAATCTAATCACCCCTGTGTGTTCTGGGCCTGCCTCTGGTTTTTCAGGCACTAAGCCATGTGTGCTTCATCTGCTATTGAAGGTCCCAAGGGCCCCCCTAACTAAATGTTCAAATCACCTTAAATGCCTGCTCTAAATGCAAAGAAGCAGCACTTCTGCTTCATTCCCCCCATTTCACTACCCTAGAGTTAGCTTTCCCGATGTTCACATATCTATATATATATATATATATATATATATATATATATATATATATATATTGTAGCAGATATAGCGTTTGTCCACCTCTCGAACCCTCAGGTACCACTCTTGAGACCAGGTGAAAGTATAACTAATATTTATTTTTCTATTGTACAGTGCACAAAGCACCCTTTCCACCACACTACTCATATACAATAAACTCTCAAAACCAATACAATCCTCCACTCCCAGACACTTCGCCCTCCTACCTCCCAGCTCAGCTCAAATGTCTGGGCTTACCCAGAGTCCTTTTATAGCCCCTGACCCGGAAGTGGTTCCTGGCCAAACCCCCAAGTCCTTATCCCTTCCGGGTCAGGGTAAACAGTCCTTTTCATCCCGGGAGCACATCACTTCCTCCAGTCACGTGACTGTGACGCATTCCCGGGTTATAGGGCATGCAAGAGCCCACTAGCCCCCCTACAGCGACTCCTGGCGGCCCCCAAGGTATCCAGCAGGGCTGTGTCACAACACTACAAAGTCCATGAGGTCCTGCTGGAACTCGGGGCACGAATATGCTGTCCGGAGGGCTCCTCCTAGTGGCCTGGGGGTGGCGACCGGAGTCCATAGCCGGTCGTCCATCACAATATATATATATATAAAATCCAACGTCTGTTTGTATGTCTGTCCGCTTTTCACGAGAGAACTACTTGGATGGATTTAGATCAGGTTTTTTTCTATAATTTGCTTGAACATTCCGGTTGATTTTGCAACTTCTCTCATCGTTCTAAGTATCATAGTTCGCTTGTGGTACCGATTTACTTGCTCAAATCCAAGAGAGTGGCTGTGGGCCGAGGGGAGGGGGGTAGTGCCCTCCTCACTCATGTGCCAGCCTCTCTTCGAGTTGGTCTACCTCTCGCCATGTATTGGAGCATACTTTGCCTCTGCTTAGCTAGCAATACCTGTTTGTTCAACAGACATTATCATCTACAGATTGTTAAGGAGTAACGTTTGATGTTTTTCAGAGAGACATCTGAGCTACGTGTGTTTAAGAGAGTAGCTGCTGATTGCCAGAGATTTCACGGCCACGTGCTTTTCTCCCCACGTGGGGGATGCTCTCCCATCAGAGCTGAACACAATCAGATACAGTGCCAACATTTGATGTTGGAGCGTACCTTCCACTTGGCCAGAATTACATTTTTTTAATTTTTTTTATTGATTTTTAAAGTTTGTCCTCTTTCACTACTACGTGGGAGGAGCCACAGGGGACAGCTAGTATAATATATTTTAACTGTCTCATGCATTGAACAGTTATGCCTTCCTCCTTTAAATAACAGGTGGCTAACTTTGATCCTGTATTTTAAAGGAGATAGTATGAGTATTTGTTATGCCGTGTCATCAAGTCTGCAATTATTTGGTTATGGTTTCTGTCTCTCCTGTGACATCAGCTAACACCATGTTTCTCATGTCACTGTCAAGATAAAAGGAAGTTTATCATCACCAGTAGGTATTTTGGTCTTTATTTTTCAAACTCAGTTTGAGGCATTTCCAATTGTTTTGTTCGTTTTGAATAGTAGTTCTTTTTTTTATACTGGGTTTTGAAGGGATATCCTGACCATACTTGTTCCACACCTACGATCTGAATATGCCCTTTTTGATGAATTTGCCATGGTTGCTAACAACCTTTTGTTTACCATTTTGAACAGGTTTTTCATAGTTTCCAGCCTCACTTTTCTAGGTGCACTCAGAGGTTGCCTCAATTTGACTCACTTTCTTAAGGTTAAAGGAAAATTTGTACTTTTAAGTTTGTTTAATATCTTTTTAAAGTAAGAAGCACAGTAACTCCTTAATAACATATACAATAATTTGAGCAAATACAAACATCATAAGATAAGCTTGGTTAAGTATTGTGACAGTGTTTTAGATATACTGTACAATTTTTTTGTACAACAAAAAAGAGAAAAGGGAGAAAGAAAAAGGCATACTTAACTAGTATGTGAGGAAAGTAGATAAGAGAGCAGAAGAAGACAGTTAAAGAACAAAAGAGTTTAGAAAAAAGGCCACTCACCTGCTACGCCCTCAATTGTCTGGATCAATCTGTAAGTACTGAAAGAAATTTTAATATATCCACAGTGCAAGGTAAATCGTGACCATAGAGTAAAATGTGGAATTTTTCAAGATAAACAAAATGCATCACTTCTTTAACCCATTGAGTGAAAGTTTGTACTGCTGATATTTTTATTGCAGCAAATTTAAATTTCTTTTTAAAATGGTAGGGAAAACCATTGACCCCAAGCTGTTAAGATGCAGGTCACTGTTGCTAGGCCAAGCCTACACATACATTTTACCATTTGATGCTATTTAAACTGCTGTTGCATGTTATCAGTTCTTCTAACTTCTGATGAAAATCTAAAACCTTTTGCAGCCACTTTTTTCTTGTATTCTTTCTAGTATAACTGATTCTTTTTTAAGTTCTTTAAGACTTTTATTTTAATTTGCATATTGGGCTTTGTTACACTACAGTATAATTTTTGCATTCTGAACCTTGCTTGTCTTAAATATTTAATCTCCTAGTCCTTTCTCTATTGTTGGACTACTGGCCTGCCAGTTTACCTCTGTGGCATAATAAACTCCAAAAATAGATCGAAGAGGAGAGGAGTCAGGGTACACATTTAAAATTTTAAAAATCTTGTTTGGTCAATTGAGATTGTAGAAAACACCATTATCTCAAAGTTGAAGTTTTGGCATGTATTTTTGTCTTTGTTTAAAAGAGAAACTGGTCTGTATGAAGTACATTCTAAAAAGGTTTTTAACTTTTTTCGTTTGCGCTCAATATCAATGAAATAGTTGCTTGATTTAAAGTTGGAGGCTCAACTTAAATAAAAAATGCTAAATCAAAAAAAAAATCTATAGGGATTTCATCAAGTCCTGGATACTAGGTAGTTTGCATTAAAAGCACGGCTTTCTTTATTTCATCAGGAAACAAAGTTTCTTTACATCAGTTTTAAAATCAAGTCTTATTGAAGGAATGCCTAAACCATTAAAAAACTCAATAATAAGGAATGGTTCTGAAAAAAGCTTTGAAGTGCAAGAGAGCAGTAAAATGAATTAAATTTATAATTTATTTTCTACTGTTCTAAAGTAGTAAATCCAGACTGTGTCCTAATCTCTGTGATCATATTGTCAGCAACAGACTACTGCAACTGGGAAGGTAAAATTTTTCTTGCCATATCTCCATATTCATATATTATACAGTGAGATTTGTAGCTTAATTGTTTAGTGTGTTTAGTGAACAACAGATTAACCTCAGTGTACAAGCTCAGCTGTGTTTTGCATAAATCTGTTTCAGGGTTGATAGCATCTGTCTAAATCCATGATTAAATCAGCCAATTCTGACAGTCACTGCTGTACAAGTGCATTTTATTAAGATAAGCCAAGAATTAAATACTCTGGCCACATAAATTAGCTCACAACGTGCAAAATACATGTATTTTTCTAACATGAGATTTTTTTTTAAGGATGTTTTTTATAGTGTTTACTGTTGTCCAGCTTTGGTCACCATTAGGTTCCATTCCCAAGGATTCAAGGATTTTATTTTTGAGCCCGTTGATACAGCAAGTGTCAAAGACATTTTACATCATAAAAGCACAAGAAATACAAAACATACTAAATGCAAACATAAAATAAGCATAAAATAAAATTACATAATTGAGAACAAAATATAAATACCTAAAAGGAATTAAAAACTTGCTCAAGTAAAAAAGCCTTATGCAGTGATTTGCAAACATCTAAACACTGCAGCTGCCTAATAACTGCTGAAGGCTTGAGCTCCAAAGATTTTATACCTGTATTTTGAAGCCACAAGAAGATGTGTATCATAAGAATGAAGAGCTCTGTTTGGCATATAATGCTTTTTCAAAATAGATACTGTAAGTCCCATAACTCACCATACCATACCATTTTCTGTACTCTCTTAATCCTTAGCAGGGTTGTGAAGAAAAAGGACACTGCATGATAAATCCCTTTCATATTTGTGTTTTAAACTCAATTAAATGGAAGTCAATTCAAATGGAGTAAAACTGTGATTATGCTTGAACGCATCTTTTCATATTGTCAGAAGATACACGGCTGAAAGCTGAATCATTTTAGGTTTATATGTCAGAAACAATATTATGTTCGTTCTCCATGAAAATGTGATTCAATTTTTTTCTCTGCCGTCACTACCAACTACCAGAGGTAACATATAAAAAATATAATTCTCGGGTAGAGCATTACTTTAATGTGAACTGTAACACCATATGATTAAAGAGCGTGAAGAGATGAGCTTGAAATGGGCTGAGAAAAGTCTTGACTAATGAATGAAAAGATGGAATTGTGGAATGAAACCTAGAAATAAGGAAAATGACAAGTAAATGAAAAAGAGCAGCTGACTTGGTAGTAGACTGTGAGGCACTAAGTGTTAATCGGCAAACCCCGAGAAACAATGGAAAGATGCTCCATTTTAAAATGGGCAAAGCAAAAGAAAACAAAAGAAATCCAGAGATAAGCATCAGATGTTAAACAGGAAGATGGTACACAAGTTAAAGAAAACAGTGGGAGCATGTACTCACTTTTAACCATTGAGGTTACTTAGGTTGTTCCTTTCTCTGTATTGCTGGGACTATTTAATACCTGCACTCACTTTTATATTTTAAGCTTCCTTTTCATATTACCATTTAATTAAAGGTTCTTACTATAAATAGTTCAGACACATCAAT
The DNA here is from genome assembly GCF_900747795.2 of Erpetoichthys calabaricus. NCBI lineage: Eukaryota > Metazoa > Chordata > Cladistia > Polypteriformes > Polypteridae > Erpetoichthys > Erpetoichthys calabaricus. The sequence goes on along the minus strand of NC_041396.2, from coordinate 52,991,982 downwards.
CTTTTGAATAAGAAGAAACAGCTTTTAAAAAGAAACTTTAACATATTTGATTAACAACATTTCCTGAAGCAACTTTCACTAACCTAAAGTTTGCTTTTCGCTACGCTTTTTTGTTTATTGCTTTCAGTTTCAAACGATTAAATATCATCGCTACAGTAAAAGAAGCAGAGACACAAAAACGTCAGGCAGTAAGACCGCGCGGGCACGGCCGCCTCCTCATACCCCCCCCCCCCCCCCCCCCCCCCCCCCCCGTCAAGCAGCCCCAGGTAGGTAAGCAAGAGTTCCCAAGACAGAGCTTGATCCCTCAGAACTCGCCTGTTGTTTCATCTCCTGAGAAGCGGGGTAACTCGCGGTTGGACGCTGAGCTGCCAGCTTTCTTTAGCGATGGAACTGGAAATCCGCTGCCTGGCGCGCGGGCCCCACGTCGCAGAGGTCGTGTAAACCCGCGCGACTCGATCAAGAACCCGAAGCGAACCTTCCAGATGAGTTCAAGGATGTTTGTCCCAGAATGTTGCTCTTTGGCTTTAAATTACACTCTCTTTTTGGGAATTATGTGCTTGTCAGGCTTCAGCAACTTGGCTACAAGTTCTTCAGACTTTTCAGGTGAGATGTAACCACACTAAAACTTGACTCGCAAAGGGCTTGGAGGGGGAAACGACTTACTGGGCTTTCTGTCTGGGTAGCATTTTAATCGTAAAGCACCTTGTTCAGAGGGCGCACTTTTAAGTAACAAACAGCTGAAAAGTAAACAAGTAAACCAATTAATGTAGAGCTAAAGCGCTGTGATCTCTCGCGCCTCTTGTTTTGCGTGTTGCGGGTAGTCACGCGCATCTGTCAGTGCGCACGTGTCCGAGCTTCTCTCGCGTAGAACCTTCGGCGCGCGACCACTCGGGCAGTTACTACTACGGCCACGGGGATCAGTGCATCCTTAAAAAAGAAAAAAAAAGTTACGCCTTACAGTGTCTCAGTACGTAGGGGGTCCCCAACACGCTTCTTGATGGGCTACAGCGTGACACCTGCTCCCTACAGTGGAGATACACCCCATGCTGCCAACAGATCGAGAGGTTTCCTTACTTGTGTACCACGGAAATCTGATCTTTTTAGTAGCAGGTGGGAGGAATTTCAGTCCGTTTAGCTAGATCAGAATTATTTCGTATAGCGCCTTTCACAGACAGCAAACTGTTGAAAAAGGAATGATGATCATCCTTTGTCCACAATAATTTATAGCCTCGAAATGTTAAAAACTTTAAGATGTTATAAATCATAAGATAGTCTATATACAGTATAACTATTCTCAAAGCGGGAACGAAACATATCCAGCATGAATAAATCGTCCAAAACGGTTGTGTTGGTCTACCAACTTAGGAAATGCTTAAACGTCCGGATTCCGATGATTTTTATTTCACATAGCACCTTTAATAATTACTTGATTAAAATAATTATATTGGACACCAGCATGATAGATGGACATCTCTATTGAGAATCTAGGAAATGTGAACGTATTTTGTCATTTAAATTGTAAGTCAATCTTTATTTTATGTAGCTCCTGTCAAACTAGAATGTTTGTGAAGTAAATCCTGTTTGTCAAAAATATGCATGTAGATGGACATGTGTTGGCTTTCAACCATAAGCTGATCTTTATTTATGTAGCATCTCAATAAAGCAGTCACATCACTGTTATGATAGATGGGTTTGTTAAAGCTCGTACAAAGTGTCAGAACATCTTGATTCTCAAATTTCTCAGTATGTAATTTATAACACTTTTCATTGAGAGCAGCGTGATTTACAAGACAGTTGCCACAACACTTTATTTGCAAAGACAGATACTTGCTTTAAATGGTTTGTACAAGATATGGAAATAGTTTTAAATCAACAGGGAGGTGCACCGTATTTTACAAAACACCTTTAACATTCTGTGGTTAATAACGCTGCTAATAGTTGGATTTAACTTGGTGGTTTTACCATGCTTTAGGTAGACCTTAAAAAGGAAATGAAAAACATTGAAGAATAATTCAATAGCTAGAGAGCTGAGCTCAAATCTCCAGAGGTTAGGCTCACATCACAGCATGGCTTCATTTTGTGACCTTGCCATTTAAGCAGCTTGTGCTCTAACTGTAAGAAAAGGTATCCTGCTTGGTTGTGTTGGACATTAGCTGTAATTGATGTTTCAGTGGTATTTAAAATGAAGGGCGCATAATTCGATTCATTTTTATATAGCGTTTTTCACTGAGTGCAGGCACAGAGAACTGTCCCAAGTTCTCAGGTAAAATCTAAATATAACTGCAACTATCAATTTCACAAATTACTAAATACAGAATTAGTACACATAAAGACACAGATTTATTAAAACACACAGAAGATAAAGTAGAAACTTATTAACATACATGGAAAACAACTATTTGTCCTTTAATTGGTAGTTAAGATATGACAAGTTGACAGTGGAGGAGATGAAAACAAAACTCAACTCTGCAGCATCCCAGGGGTAAATAAACTGCAAGATAGTCCATGGTCAGTAGTAAGAGAGAAAGTCAAGGAGAAAGGCAGACACAGTTTCAATCCTGAAGATCGCGGCCACCTAGCCGTCCACCCTCTCCTGGGCATTCTGTAGTCTGTGCTGGGCTGTCCAATCTGATGCTCTCAGCATCTGTTAGAAATTTTCCAGATACTGAAAAAAGCTTAACATGTGTTAGGTTGACTGATGATTTTAAATTGACCCAGTTTGTGTTTATGTGTGTAACCAGTTGTGTTCTGCCCAGAGCTGGTTTCTGTGTTGCACTTGACGCTACTGGGATATAGTGTGACCAGTCATGACCATGAATTGCATTAAGCAGGTTTGCGAATGTTCTGTTAATAATATATTTTTGAACAGAGCACCTATCTAATGCTCAAAACAGTTAACAAATACAGATCCATAATACACCTGTTTACGTATATGCTATATACTATACACTGATCTGCCACAACATTGAAGCTACTGACAGGTGAAGTGAATAGCACTAATTATGTTGTTACAGTGGCACCTGTCAAGTTGTGGGATATATCAGGCAGCAAGTAAATAGTCCGTTTCTTAAGGTGATGTGTTGAAAGCAGCAAAAATGGGCAAGGGTAAAGATCTGAGCGACTTTGACATAGACTAAATTGTGATGGGAAGATGACTGGGTCAGAGCATCTCCAAAATGGCAGGTCTTGGTGGGTGTCCCCAGTATGCAGTGGTTACTACCTACCAAAAGTGGTCCAAGGAAGAACAACTGATGAATTGACAAGTGCCCAAGGCTCATTGATGTGCATGGGAGCAAAGGCTTACCTTGTCTGGTCCAGTCCCACAGAAGAGCTACTGTAGCACAAACTGCTGAAAAACGTAAAGCTGCCCATGAGAGAAAGGTGCAAGAAAACACAGTGCATCATAGCTTGTTACATATGGGGCTGCGTAGTCGCAGACCTGTCAGAGTGATCATGCTGACACTTGTCTACCGCTGAAAGCACCTAAAATGGGTATGTGATGGTCAGAACTGAACAAGGGAGCAATGAAAGAAGGTGGCCTGGTCTGATGAATCACATTTTCTTTTGGATCATGTGGACAGCCAGGTGCATGTGCGTCATTTACCTGGGTAAAAGACTGCAGAAGTTCTGCACTGTGTGAAGAAGGCAACCGGTGGAGGCAGTGTGATGCTTTGGACAATGTTCTACTGGGAAACCTTGGGTTCTGACATTCATGTGGATGTAACTTTGACACATACCACTTACCTCAAGGTTGCTGTAGACCTTGTACACACATTCATGGCAATGATATTCCCTGCTGGCAGTGGCCTGTTTCAGCAGGATAAAATGCCCTGCTACACTGCAAAAATTTTTCAGGAATGGTTTAAGGAACATGACAAAGAATTCAAGCGGTGAGCTGGCCTCCAAATTCCTCAGATCTCAATCCAATCGAGCATCTGTGGGATGTGCTGGAAAAACAAATCCGAACCATGGAGGTCCCACCTCGTAACTTATAGGTCTTGAAAGATCTGCTTCTAATGTCTTAGTGCCAGATACCAAAGGACACCTTCAGAGTTTTGTGGAATCTATGCCTAGAGAGGTCAGAACTGGTTTGGTGTATGATGGGGATCTACACAATATCAGGCAGGTGGTTTTAATATTGTGTCTGGTTGGTATGTACACTGTCTGCTTATACAAGATATGCTATATATAGTATATACTATAAGGTGGAACTTTGGTTCACGAACGTCTCAGAACATGTACAAATTGGTTTACGACCAAAAAGTTCGCCAAACCTTTGCATCTGTTCACGACCACACACTCAGTATACGAACAAGCCAGTTTCCCTTTCAGTTTGTACATGTTCATTCTCTCCCTGTGTATTTCCTGTGCAGCTAGCAAGCGAGCAAGAGATAGAGAGCGAGACACACACGAGAGAGAGACACACACACAGGCGCGCGCGAGAGAGAGAGACACACACACACACACACACAGGTGCGCGAGAGAGAGACACACACACAGGTGCGCAAGAGAGAGACACACACACACAGGCGTGCGAGAGACAGAGACACACACACACACACAGGCACGTGAGAGAGACACACACACAGGCGAGCGAGAGAGAGACACACACACACACACACATGCGCGTGAAAGAGAGATACACACACACACACACAGGTGCGTGAGAGAGAGATACACACACAAACACACACACAGGCGTGCGAGAGGGAGACACACACACAGGCGTGTGAGAGAGACACACACTAGAGAGAGAGAGCGAGAGAGAGGGCTGGACTCATAAGGCAGAGAAGGCAGTTAAAGAATGCACCGGGCTTGTTTTTGTTTTCACTTTTGTTTACAGCGATCGGTTCGTAGCGTGTATTGTTGCAGTGTTACTTTTCTTGGTGGTTTATTAAATTACGGATTTTTCAAATGTTCATTTTTCCCCCTGTGCTTAAAACTCATTAAAAAAAAGTGTTTTTAGGGAGCGGTTCGTAGCGCTATAGCGTGAACTATTGTAGTGTTAGTTTTCTCTGTTGTTCAAGGTTTTCTCAGTGTTATTCAAAGTTTTTACATTTAGTTTACTATTACATTGTGCATTCTATGGTATAATTAACTCTATTTGTGCTTAAAAACATAAAAAATATATATTTACATACAGTTCGTACGGTCTGGAACGGATTAATTGTATTTACATACAATCCTATGGGGGAAATTACTTCGTTTCACGACCAAATCGGGTTACGGCCAGAGTTTTGGAACGAATTATGGTCATGGACCGAGGTTCCACTGTATATGTATATACATATACATTACATACAGTATATATCTTACACATGATGTATAGACAGGTTAAGTGACTTGTTCAGGATGATGGAGTAAGTCAGAGTCATAATGATGAACTGCCACTCTTTAGCCAAAACGCAAGACACTTGACTGACTTGGAGTGCTAGATGGAATTATGTGCCTTACCGTTCAGTACTGTCAAAATAAATGCAAGCATATATGGTTGTGTGCAACATTAAACACTTGTGAAAGGTGCTGTATAAATTAAAGTTGCAATTTATTGACCTGTAAACACTGTTTCCTATTACCTTCACATTTAAAGTTTGTAATGTGCTTGCTACTCCTACAATAAGCCCAACACCACTTTGTTATAATGTTCATTTATATAAAGCATCTTTTATGGGATATTTCGTCCCAAAGTGTTCTACGCAATAATTTATCAACAGTTTGAGGTGAATGTGTTCTTTAGCAGTTTGGAGTAGTGGCAGGTTAAAACATTTGCTTAAGGCCACACAGGGAGTAGGATTCCTTCACCATGAGACCTCAGTGCTTGCACAAACAAGAATGGGAAGCCAAGTAGGAAAAAATAATCTGTCATGAATGGAGCATTTAGAAAAAGGTTTCTGTGCGGTTTTATTCTTTTCTAAAAATGTTATATTTTATCATTTGAAGGTTGGAGGTTTTTGTTCAGTATAACGTGCATTTTCTAGCCCAGGGCTTGGTAAAAATGAACAGCTATGTTGAATAAATAAAGCATTGAAATCAAAGCAAGCCCAAGCCACTCTCTCACTTGTTTTTCTACATGTTCGACATGCTGTTGCTAATTTCCCTATAAGGTGTGGGGAGGGCATTTGTTTAATAATGGCTGGTTTAAAGTGCAAACCTCCCATTGTCACCTTCCCTTTAATTGCCCCCAGAATGTGTATTCCAGCTGATGGTTTTGATATGTGGATTGACCGAAGGACTGTGGGGAGCACATGCCCTTATCTGGTAATGCATTTTTGTCAGGGCTTCTAAGAACATTTTGCTTGACTTGTTCAGGGTATCATCTTTGCAATCTGTATGCTAACTGCCTCTGAATGGCAATTAAATGCAACACTGATATCAGAGATGGGGAAACAAAGAGGGGCCACAGGTCTGCTTAGTGAGAGTGCAGTAGCACATTCACACTTATTGGATTCTGAAAAATACAATTTTATCCTTTTAAAACAAACTTTATTCTGACTAGATTTTGTTTCTTTGTGTTTTACTTTTTAAGAAGGAGGCAGAAGCTGGTTTGTCAGTAACACTGTTGAAGAAAAATGCTGAACAGTAGTGTGGAGAGCATTGTTTCCATTTCACTAATGCTACAGCAGATGATGGGATTTCACACAATGAAGTCATTCTTTATGCTTTTACTTGTTGCTTCTTTGTTTACCAGCAGTCAAAGTCAAATATTTGGCTGTGGTGCGAAGAATTTGGTAGGATCTTAGGCTGAAATTACATGTATTGTATAATTACTACGTAATATGTTGAAAACTGCTTGAAAGTGAGCATTACATACGTATATGAAATTGAGGCTCTTTCACAGGCCCATAAAGTAGGAACCGCCTGCTATTCTGTTAGTAGAGTTCTCCAAATACCTAAAACTAAACTTTTCTCTATGTATTGTCCTTGCATAAAGATGTTATAGTGCAGTCCCTGAATAATTAAAAACAAAAAAGCAACATGTGTTTTTTATGGTATCATTTTATATGCATATTTTTTATTTTATTTAAATGGACACTGGAAGGTGCGGTTATTTTTATAAGTTCTCATGGTGAGCCATTGACAGGGTGTGAATCTACAACTTTGTGCTTTAGTTGGTGAGTGCATTGTTTTTTTTTTAATCTTAAAGTTTAAATCTTTTTAATTTATCAATCTTCTTTTTCTTTTACTGGGTTGTGGGATACTGAGTATAAATCAGGACCAAGGGTTAAAAGTAATTCCAGTCTGTCACTGGGCAACATCATACACACACTGACAGTAGGCCAGTTTAGAGTCAGCAGTTGGTTTACGATGTGCCTGGAGAAAACTCATATTGACTTACATTAATCTGTAATCTCCACCTTTGCTGCGTCAATGCTAGGAATCTAAAACAAGTCCCTGGAGATGTAAGACATCAGTGTTAACCATGTATTAACAGTCTGTCCATCTGTCCACTTTTTTACTTAACTAATTAAGAGAAAATTTGATCCAAAATGGAAACCAAACCTGGAGTGAATGCAGTCCATGGCAGGATGCACTCACACATATTCCCACATTCATCCATCATGAGCAAGTTTAGAGGGACGATTTCACCCAATACGTACATTTTTGTGAATGTTGAAAGAGACTGGAGATGGCTCTCGTGGATTAATGTGAAAACCTGACACAGGCGTTGACCAGGCCGGAACTCAAGTTCAGAAACCTTAAGCCATGAAGCAGTAAACCTTATCACTAAGGCACCACACACTATTACCTCTGTCTTGATTATGTGTTATAGATATGGTGCGTAGTAGATATTTTGTACTGTATATTTTTCCTTCAGAAGATTCAGAAAATCACAAAAATCATCTTTTTCTAAGAAAATAAACATGTAAAATGCAAGTGCTACATAAATAACTTATATAATGCAGTTTTATAGCAACTTTGGATATTTTTAGTGTTTGGATTTTGCTGTTACTTAACTAATGCACTGAAACCTTTGAGAATATTGATTAGACTATTTTACCTAGGGTTTTTACTGCAATGATTCATGTTGGGCTTTGTCTTACTGTACGTGTTTCATTTAGAAATGCCATGGCTGAGAATCTTTGTTTAACACCTTTGTAGATGTTAGTTTCTTACATTCATTTTTTTTCAAGCAGTGAAACTCGATGGGAAGTATTGTTAGAAAAGGCACAATGCTCTTTAATGTTTACTCAGTATGAATGTGGTTTTTAGGTGTTCATCTCTGTAGTTTTAGCAAAGGCCCAGAACTGGCTGGCTGAAAAAATGTGTTCAGACTGAATGAAAGGCTCTTGAAATGATGTTGTGAGGATGAAAGGTAGTAGGAAGGATTAATTAGGTGGCTAAGAGAATTAGTGAAGCGAAACAAGGCGGGGGCTGGGAATTTTGGGTTTCTGTCGTGAAATATGAAACCATTGCATTCTACACCATCCTGAACATTTTGGGTGGGGGGTGATTGGGCATCGTTTCTGTGCTATCTGCCTGGCCAGTGAGGTGAAGAATGAAAGATTAAAGGGAAGGAGAAAGACAAGCATAACAAAAAGGACTTGATTGGCTTTCTTATGTTACGGCAGCTTATCAGCAACCAGACTGGAATCTGCTTAAGAACCTGCTCTGTTAAACTCATCTGCCTAGGTAGAGACCCACTTTCTAAACATAACAGCAGTAAAGTTTTCTCAAAGTGAAGGTTAAAGAGAATAATTTCACACCATTGAAAGAAGCATGGAGGTGTTTAGGAGAGATGGCAGTGGAGTTTTTAACCAGATTGTTTAGATAGATAGATAGATAGATAGATAGATAGATAGATAGATAGATAGATAGATAGATAGATAGATAGATAGATAGATACTTTATTAATCCCAATGGGAAATTCACATTCTTCAGCAGCAGCATACTGATACAATAAATAATATTAAAGAATGATAATAATGCAGGTGAAAAACAGACAATAACTATGTATAATGTTAAATGTTAACGTTTACCCCCCCCGGATGGAATTAAACAGTCGCATAGTTTGGGGGAGGAACGATCTCCTCAATCTGTCAGTGGAGCAGGAAGCTGCTCTTCTGTCTGGAGATGATACTATTAAGTGGATGCAGTGGATTCTCCATAATTGATAGGAGCCTGCTGAGCGCCCTTCGCTCTGCCACAGATGTTAAACTGTCCAGCTCCATGCCAACAATAGAGCTTGCCTTCCTCACCAGTTTGTCCAGACGTGAGGCGTCTTTCCTCTTAATGCTGCCTCCCCAGCACACCACTGCGTAGAAGAGGGCGCTCGCCACAACTGTTTGATAGAACATCTGCAGCATCTTATTGCAGATGTTGAAGGACGCCAGCCTTCTAAGGTAGTATAACCGGCTCTGTCCTTTCTTGCACAGCGCATCAGTATTGGCAGTCCAGTCTAATTTATCATCCAGCTGCACTCCCAGATATTTATAGGTCTGCACCATCTGCACACAGTCACCTTTGATGATCACTGGGTCTATGAGGGGTCTGGGCCTCCTAAAATCCACCACCAGCTCTTTGGTTTTGCTGGTGTTCAGGTGTAGGTGGTTTGAGTCGCACCATTTAACAAAGTCATTGATTAGGTCCCTATACTCCTCCTCCAGCCCATTCCTGATGCAGCCCACGATAGCAGTGTCATCAGCGAACTTTTGCACATGGCAGGACTCCGAGTTGTATTGGAAGTCCGATGTATATAGGCTGAACAGGACCGGAGAAAGTACAGTCCCCTGTGGCGCTCCTGTGTTGCTGACCACAATGTCAGACGTGCAGTTCCAAGACGCACATACTGAGGTCTGTCTTTAAGACAGTCCACGATCCATGCCACTAGGTATGAATCTAATCCCATCTCTGTCAGCTTGTCCCTAAGGAGCAGAGGTTGGATTGTGTTGAAGGCGCTAGAGAAGTCTAGAAACATAATTCTTACAGCACCACTGCCTCTGTCCAAGTGAGAGAGGGATTGGTGTAGCATATAGATGATGGCATCCTCTGCTCCCACCTTCTCCTGATATGCAAACTGCAGAGGGTCAAGGGCGTGTTGAACCTGTGGCCTAAGGTGGTGAAGCAGCAGCCTCTCCATGGTCTTCATCACATGTGATGTCAGAGCAACAGGCCGAAAGTCATTCAGCTCACTAGGACGTGATACCTTTGGGACTGGGGTGATACAAGATGTTTTCCAAAGCCTCGGGACTCTCCCCTGTTCCAGGCTCAGGTTGAAGATGCGCTGTAGAGGACCCCCCAACTCTGATGCACAGACCTTCAGCAGTCGTGGCGATACTCCATCTGGACCCGCTGCTTTGCTGGCACGAAGTCTCCTCAGCTCTCTGCTCACTTGCGCTGTTGTAATTATGGGTGGGGATGTCTTTCCTATGCTGGTATCAGCAGAAGGATGTGTGGAGGGTGCAATACTCCGAGGTGAGTGTGAGAGTGGGTTAGGGTGGTCAAACCTGTTAAAGAAGTTGTTCATTTGGTTTGCTCTCTTCACGTCTCTCTCGATGGTGGTACCCCGCTTCGAGCTGCAGCCAGTGATGATCTTCATCCCATCCCACACTTCCTTCATTCTGTTATTCTGCAACCTGCTCCAGCTTTCTCCTGTACTGCTCCTTCGCCGCCCTGAGCTGGACTCAGAGTTCCTTCTGCACGCGCTTGAGCTCATGCTGATCACCGTCTTTAAAAGCCCTTTTCTTCTGGTTCAAAAGGCCCTTGATGTCACTTGTAATCCATGCCTTGTTGTTAGCATAGCAGCGTACTGTTCTTACTGGAACTACAATGTCCATACAGAAGTTGATGTAGTCAGTAGTGCAGTCAACAACTTCCTCAATGTTCTCACTATGAGATCCCTGCAGGATATCCCAGTCTGTAGTTCCAAAACATTCTCTCAGAGTATTCTCAGCCTCCGGGGTCCACTTCCTGAATGATCGTGTGATTACAGGTAGGACTCTAACTTTTGGTTTATAGTGAGGCTGAAGCAGAACCAGGTTATGATCTGCTTTCCCAAGCGCAGGCAGCGGGGTGGTGCTGTATGCGTCTTTAACGTTTGCATACAGTAAATCAATAGTCTTATTTCCCCGGGTGTTACAGTCCACATACTGGGAGAATGCAGGTAATGTTTTGTCCAGCGTCACATGGTTAAAGTCTCCAGCGATTAGCACAAGCGCCTCAGGGTGCTGCGTTTGTAACTTAGCAACAGCAGAATGGATGATGTCACTTGCTGACTCCTCGTCCGCCCGAGGAGGTATGTACACGATGACAACAATGACATGTCCAAACTCTCTGGGCAAGTAGTAGGGACGTAAACTTATGGCCAACAGTTCGATATCCCTGCAGCAAGTGGAGATTTTGATGTTAACATGTCCAGAGTTACACCACCGTGTATTAACATAGAGAGCGAGTCCTCCTCCTTTGTGCTTCCCACAGGTACTTGCGTCTCTGTCCGTTTAATGGAATCTTGGAAAGTGAGAGGATGCCTGAGGAGTGGAGAAGAAGTGTACTGGTGCCGATATTTAAGAATAATGGGGATGTGCAGGGCTGCAGTAACTACAGTACAGGGGAATAAAATTGATGAGCCACAGCATGAAGTTATGGGAAAGAGTAGTGGAAGCTAGGTTAAGAAGTGAGGTGATGATTAGTGAGCAGCAGTATGGTTTCATGCCAAGAAAGCGCACCACAGATGCAATGTTTGCTCTGAGGATGTTGATGGAGAAGTTTAGAGAAGGCTAGAAGGAGTTGCATTGCGTCTTTGTGGACCTGGAGAAAGCATATGACAGGGTGCCTCAAGAGGAGCTGTGGTATTGTATGAGGAAGTTGTGAGTGGCAGAGAAGTATGTAAGAGTTGTACAGGATATGTACGAGGGAAGTGTGACAGTGGTGAGGTCTGCGGTATGAGTGATGGATGCATTCAAGTTGGAGGTGGAATTACATCAGGGATCAGCTTTGAGCCCTTTCTTATTTGCAATGGTGATGGACAGGTTGACAGACGAGATTAGACAGGAGTCCCCGTGGACTATGATGTTTGCTGATGACATTGTGGTCTGTAGCGATAGTAGGGAACAGGTTGAGGAGACTCTGGAGAAGTGGAGATATGCTCTAGAGAGGAGAGGAATGAAGGTCAGTAGGAACAAGACAGAGTGTGTAAATGAGAGGGAGGAATGATGAGGATGCAGGGAGTAGAGTTGGCGAAGGTGGATGAATTTAAATATTTGGGATTAACAGTACAGAGTAATGGGGATTGTGGAAGAGAGGTGAAAAAGAGAGTGCAGGCAGGGTGGAATGGATGGAGAAGAGTGTCAGGAGTAATTTATGACAGACGGGTATCAGCAAGATTGAAAGGGAAGGTTTACAGGATGGTAGTGAGACCAGCTATGTTATATGGGTTGGAGACGGTGGCTCTGACCAGAAAGCAGGAGACAGAGCTGGAGGTGGCAGAGTTAAAGATGCTAAGATTTGCACTGGTTGTGACGAGGATGGATAGGATTAGAAATGAGTACATTAGAGGGTCTGCTCAAGTTGGACGGTTGGGAGACAAAGTCAGAGAGGTGAGATTGCGTTGGTTTGGACATGTGCAGAGGAGAGATGATGAATATATTGGGAGAAGGATGCTAAGGATAGAGCTGCCAGGGAAGAGGAAAAGAGGAAGGCCTAAGCGAAGGTTTATGGATGTGGTGAGAGAGGACATGCAGGTGATGGGTGTAACAGAGCAAGATGCAGAGGACAGAAAGATATGGAAGAAGAAGATCCGCTGTGGCAACCCCTAATGGGAGCAGCCGAAAGAAGAAGAAGATGCAAAATCAATCAATCAATCAGCCCTATCTATCTATCTATCTATCTATCTATCTATCTATCTATCTATCTATCTATCTATCTGTCTGTCTGTCTGTCTGTCTGTCTGTCTGTCTGTCTGTCTGTCTGTCTGTCTGTCTGTCTGTTTTTTGGGATTAATAGTGGTAAAGTGATTTGTGTTTTGTGTTTCTACCTCACAAATCCAGCATCTTGAGGGTGAATCATATAATAGATAGAAGATTAATAGATAGATTGAACTTTATTTGTCCCCAGGGGGAAATTTGGCAAACTTGGTTACTGTCAGTGTGGAGTTTGCATGTTCTCTCATGTCTGCATGTATTTTTCTGTAGTGTTCTGGTTTTCTTCCCACATCTCAAAGATATGTGTGTTAGCTTAAATAGCCACTCCAAGTTGGCCTGCTGACCATATGCAGGTGTAGGCCCAAATAATTTATGAATGAATGAATGAATTAAATTTATCTAGTGTTTCTCTAACCCACTCAGTACAGTTTACATAGACAGCGCGGAACCACTTCAACCACCACTAATTTATAACATCCACTTTGACAATTTGACAGTAGCCATTCTTGTGCCAGTACACTCAATAAATATGAGATATTAGGTAGTAAAGTAGTGAGAAAGATATGTAGCCTGTAAGGGATAGGTAAGGATTAGGGAACTAGAATGACTATGTGGTGGCGAGTAATTTAGCTAGGACATTGGAAACGTCCCTTCTCTTTTTAAAAGATGTTCAGAGATCTTTTATGACCACAGAGAGTCGGGACTTCAGTTTTATGTGTCTTCTTGAAAGGCAGTGCCTGTATTTACAGTACAAGTCCCCGTCACTGTGCTGGGGCATTGGGATCCACACAGATCACAGGATGAGCATGCACTAATGGCCTCATTAACACCTCTTACAGCAGCACCCAAGCTTTTTCATAGATAGTCTCCCATTTAAGTATTGGCTGGGCCCAAAAACACTTAGCTTTAGGTGGACTCTCTGTTGTGAAGTTGCTGTATGTAAATATTGGCTGGTTTACTTGTTCAGGGCTGGGATATACTCTGGTTTCATCATGATCCTGAATTGAATTAAGTTGGTTAGACAATGTTATGTTTTATATTTTTTAATTTCATATTCTTACAAACCTTTCTCTTCTCCACTGAAGAATTTTAGGTTTATGATTTAAAAAATTCCAACCTTGTAGTTATAATATGTAGTGACTTCAACTATGTGACTTTGGAAAGAACAATGGAAAATCTCAATCAGTATATGTTATTCTCCATTTGTGAAACAACATCTTGTACCTGCTTTATTTAAAACTGTTGCACAACTGAACAAATCTGACTACAATATGAAATTCTGATCCGTTGTACTCCCACCTACTTGTTATTAGATTTACAACACTGTTATCATTAAATAAACCAGAAATTCTTGTGTATGTTTAGTGGGGTTGTTGTTTGTTATAATAGTTCTGGTTTTGTTGAGCTTCTATAAAGTATTAATTTAGTAAATAGTTTTAATAAAGTACAATTTATCTGTTACAAAATATTAGTATATTTCGAAATTTGCCCCTTCTCACTCTGCCTGCATGAATTTTTTTCCCAGGGTGTATTCTGAATTTTCTTCTGTATCTAAAAACATGGGTTAGTTAAATTGACATCTTTAAATTGTGTGTGTGTGTGTATGTATGTGTGTTCAGAACTGTGCCCTGTAATGGACAGACACCCTGTCAAGATTTGATTTCTGTTTTTTGCCTAATTTAATGGCTTTTGCAGCACTGAAATTTATTAAACAGATTTGGTAAACAGATAGAATTATGCATTGCGTTACAGGTGTTCAAAGTGGATAGTGAAAAATGCTAAAACATTTGTCTTTTTATTTTAATATTTCATGCACATTACCTCTGTGTTTTGGCTCCTGCCCTTTTCTAGAATTGTGTTATTTAAAATAACAATGTCCTAACAAAAGAAAACCTAATTTCCTTCAGTTTTCTTCTAGATGCAATTCATAGCCCTTTATGTGTTAGTCAAAGGGACTGGTGGTACTATGAATCAGGGAACATGTTGCATGTGAGTGTAGATTAACATATACTATAAGACTTCAGGCTAGTAAGTGTGCAGTCGTTTTAGATTCCCATGTAAATCCTCTTATCATTGTCTACGGCTGAATGAAGTAATATTCTGCAACTTATTTGTTCTCCTAAACTAAATATTATTCTGTGCCGGTCAAAACTGAGACAGTTACATGGAACATTTATAATTTGTCGTTATTCATGCAATCATTTCACAAGAAAAGGAAAGACTGCTGCAAAGAAATTTCAGGAAGGTACTGGCTACAGCAGAGTAGAATAGAAGTCAAAATCAGGGTGCATTCATAATTGAAGGAAGTGTGTTTCATACCATGTAAAGCAGTGCATGCAGTTCTGCACAGTAAACTGCCTTATTGCATTATTTCAAAAAAGACTTTATGTCCTGCGGTGGGTTGGCACCCTGCCCGGGATTGTTTCCTGTCTTGTGCCCTGTGTTGGCTGGGGTTGGCTCCAGCAGACCCCCGTGACCCTGTGTTCGGATTCAGCGGGTTAGAAAATGGATGGATGGATGGACTTTAAAATTGGGCAGCCTACTTCAGCATAAACTGAACAGAAACCAAACCGGGTGGAATCCTGATTCACTGGATTGTAAAGTCAATCATAGACTCTCATGTGCTCATTTTGGGGGAGTTTAGACACACAAGTTAACTTGCTTTCATGTCACTAATGTGTGAGAGAAAATCTCAAAAAGAAACCTCTTACATCTGCATCTCATATCCAAGTACTGTAAAGCAACAAACTTTATGCACTTGACAGTATACTGTCTAGCCGTTCATCCATTTGCTGAACCCACTTACAGTGTATTATCTTATACAAATTAATTAATATTACCATTTGAGGATATATGAAATTACAAGTAATTTGGGAAATGCTACCGATGTGAGATTCAATAAAACATAGTTATTTTTTGGGACAAGTTGGTTAGAACTGCTCTCCTAGCTCTAGGAGACCAGGCTTGAATCCAGAGCCAAGCACTTTTTCTGTGCACTTTGCATATGTGCATTATTTCCATGAGGATTTCTTTGTTTCACACATTCCCAAGATTTAACATTAACTGGTGACTTTAGCAGTATGATTATATCCATGAAGATTTATTTTTTTCCACACATTCCCTAGATTTAACGTTAAGTGGTGATTTTAGCAGTATGAGTTAGTATGTATGTATTTGTAAGCTTATTCTGCCAATAGGTTAAAGTCCCCTGCAGGACTAGTTGTTGCTTTGTGTCCAATGCTGCTACCCTGCAACCATTGAATAGTATTAACAGATTCAGCACTGGTGGATGGGTAGCTCTGGCTTTACCTCTTGTAGGGACAGAGGTTGTTTATGTCAGTTAGAGAAATGCATTGGCAACACTTTATGTTTTAAGAGATAAGGGATCTCCTGCCAGTTTTGCATGTTTTTATTTATCTGCATTGCTAATCATGTGCTGTCAGAATGATCATTGTCTTAGCTTGGGTTTTAAGAATTATGAATGATAAAACAGAAATGTTTGAAATTTATATAGCACCATTTATCATTTTATTTATTCCTCTTCATTATAAAAAAACTTAGCTTTGGTGTCAAAATTTTGAGTTTCTAAACCATTTAAATAAATGGTCACACAAACCTTTTTAACACTAGAATTACCAGAGCCTGCGAAAAAACTCATAGATCCGTTCCACCTTAAAACACTTTGCACCTCTCCGTCAGCGTCTTTTGTCCTCTAAATGTGTGGATAAGCAGCAAACAGCAAGCAGCCTACTATCAAATCCCTCCACCCCACACAGTTGTCTCAGCTCAAGTCTGTTTACCTGCGTGTCAGTTGCTTAGAGTTGTATAAAGTGAGAAGTCAAGCAAAATGACACCTTTTATAAATACTATATCGTTATTTGGAACACTTGCATTTCATGTATGTTTTGTGTCTACAATGATCTATGTAAACACATTGTTAAAACAGAAATGTTTTTCATGTTTTGGTAATAATTGACAAAATGTAGACATGAAGTATATAATGGGTGAAGCCTGAATACCAAATATCAAAGAAACACTTTCACAAAAGGTACAAATATAACAGAACAAATACCCTTTTATTCAAAAATATTCGTAACTGCAGAAAAACAACCCGCGTTAGGGTGCGACATTGACACACATTTGCTACGACAGCTTTGGTGGTGCAACAGCATCAACTGTTGACTGGTAATCAAAGCTTCATGGGTTCGATCCCAGACGAGTCAGTTTTGAGAACTGAGCTGCTCGTATTCTTACTATTTTAGAATAAAAACATACATTTGACTCCAGTCTGTAACAGCCGGTGTAATTTATGATACTTATAAAGGTTAGGTTTGTTTTTTTTTATTCAGTTTTATTCTCTCAGCCGCGTTCACGATCCCAACTCCCCTCCCCCCCCGCATTTGACACTGCTGTTTTCACATAGACGCGCTACAACAGAGGTAACCTCAAATCATGATGACGATTCTACATCGGATCAAGAATGCACTTTTGCCATCGCTGTACTTTGTATATGTACATGGGAAGCTCTGCACTCGTGACTTTACGCTGTAGGAAGTAAGTAAATAAATAAAGGTAAATAAGTAAATAACATTTGATCTGGCTCTTACATACAAAGGACAGTGCATGTCCCCAAAACATTAATATTTATATGTTGCTTACATAAAAGCTAGGTCTTCATTTGAACACTTTGTTGTAAATTTATACACAATGGTGTTGGCAGATCCTTAGCCCTGAAAGACAGAATTGGTTCTCAGATAATTTCTTCGCAGGCGATGTTGAACATAAATGACTTTAAGCTAAACCACATTTAAAATATATTCATTTTCCTTTACAAATATGTTGGGGAACTGTCATCCTGTTCCCCTTTCTCAAACTTACCCAATAGAACAGTTCTTTTGAATAATGAAAAACATTTGTAGATATAACTGATTTTTTTTTTTTTAGAAATTTTTTAACTAACTTTGATTAAATAAAATTTAACATTAGTAGAATGGCAGTACTGGTTCACAGATTTTCATTAAGGGCAAAGAATATCAGCAGTTACCAATGAACACCATCACGGTGAGCTTTGCTGTATCACTGATACAAATAAAAGAACACTAAAATTGTGAGAAGGGTGGTCTGGGTATAACAGTAATTTTGTAAATGAAACTTTGACATCAAGCAGCCGTGTAACAAGAGCCAAAACAGTATGAGTGCCAAAACAGTCAATATGGCTGCTATGGATATTCATTCATTCATTGATTTGCCAAGCTCACTAAATCCCAGACAGAGGCATGAGCTGATCCCTGCAGCAACACTAGCAAGACATCCTAAGACTCTGAATTGGATACATGACTGTCAAAGGTTACACAATGGGGATTTTTAATGCTGCCAATTGACTCAACAGCAAGATGACACCTCGCCTTGCACCTGGTAGTTCTTAGATAGGCTCTTATAGACCCTGAGGTGCCTGATGGGATACAGCTGGTTTGAAAATGGATGGACGAAATTATACTAAAAGCGAAATGTAATGGTTAAAAGTAATGGTACTAAATGTGAGTAAATCTAGGGACAACAGAGCTCAGTTAAACAATGAGGATTGTAAGGACAATTGGCCCAAAAGTTATTGTGAAGGTATTAATGTTCCTGTTTACTTGTGTTTAACAAGGCCATTACAGCTTTGATTACTGGATAATTCATTACCAGATATTTTGAAAATCCTGTGTGCTAATCATCTATGCTCTTAAACATACAGTTTGCATTAAGGGTGTACCGAGCCTGGTCTTTGGTGTTACCACAGTAACATTGTAGTCTAAGATTTAGAAACCCTGCTGCTGACATGCCACAGTATTTGCTGTTTACCGTTTAGGATTTTCTGATCTACTCAATTCACCATTGTGGGAAATCAGTGCCTAATTTGGTGGAAGTTGGCACAAGGTAGAAAACAGAACTTGGAAATGTGCCACACACATCTCAGGGTGCACAACAATAAGGCTACAGGTGCATTGGACCAGTTTTGAAATGTGAGAAGAAAAAGACTGTACCAGTTTCACTTAGAAGGTGCCTATTTTTTTCTAGGCAAAAGGCAAGTAATAGAGAATATGATGCATCCCATTACATATACAGTATATAATATAACTTTTATCAGAATGGTAATATTTGGGCATCTAGGAGAACACAGAGGTGAAATTAATATTTGGTGATTTCAAGATGTAAAAGTTGGACGTGCATAATATCCTACAGAAAATATTCTTTGCTGCTAAGGTCAGCTTTATTAAAAAAAACGGAAGTAATTTAGCATGACAGGAGCAAGAACTGTTTACATCTATTTTAGTAAGTAATTTTCCTTTTTATTACCATTTTGTCAAGTAGAAGAAAGGCATATGCATAGATGTTCATTCACGGTGCTGCAGAGCGCTCACAGTTAGTTGTGGTTACTGCCAATTGACTAAACAGCTCTAATAACAATTCAGTAATGAGTTTTTTGTTTTGGCCAGATGGAAGAATGGCAAGGCTAAGATGGAAACAGATGGAAGAAAAACATGTGACTTTCTTTTAAATATGTCTCAGAAGAGTGAACCCTAAAGTTTAAGTGAATTGTGAGACAGGACTTCTCAAGACAGGACAGGACTTGTGAGACAGACTAGTACCTAGAGGTCCAGTATCTGAGGTTATTGTATACTGTATAGTGATTTTTAAAGACCATACCTTCACAAGATCAATGTCTAATGAAGTAGTTGTGTAACAGAGGTCAGTGGTGAAGGTTTTCTACCTAATTTCTGGCTCTGTGTGTGTTGTACTTTAAAGAACTATGACAGTAACCTTCTTAATCATCAAAACCCTATTTGTGCTCTGGGCAGAAAAGTTTAATTAAGTGTTGCTTAAAACAAAGGGATTAGATTTTTCAAAGTTTTGAAAATAATACAAAGAGCATAGAATTAGTGATGATTAAGACTTAACAAGTTAAACAGACACCGAAGGAAAACGAATCATGTAATTGCAATGTGTTTTTATCTCTGAATGCTGTTTCATGTTTTAATATACACACTAACCTATTTAAGTACACAACTAAGTATCAATTTATGAAGTTAAATAGGTATTTTGGTATAAGTTGTTACTATATACAGTTGGAGTTGGTACTAATGAAAGAGTTGTGACTGTCAAGTATGTAATTAACATTTTGAATTGTTTTTAGAAACAAGATTGCAAGACACACTGAGAAGATAACTGCCATTTTAAATATTGCCTGGGAAGTTATGGCAGAACTTGTCTGTATTTAGGTTTTTTGGAAATGTGCATATTGAATGACTAATAGGTAATTTTCAGTTTTAGTTATTAAGAATATTTTGTGCAGAGGGTACATTATTACATTATTAAATTATTATTTACGGGATGTTGTCCATTGTGATGTTTTGAGTTGTGGTTTTGGTTTAATGTATTCTTTTTTGACTTGGGGTGGTTTGAGTTCAAAAGTATTTTCCAAGAAACAGTACAATATCAATAAAGTGTTACACAGCTAGTTTCATACTGTATATTTAGTTTACTTAATAAACAATCTTTTCTATAATCCCACAGTCCAGCACTCAAACCTAACTGTAAAACTTGTAATCCACTTTTTTCAGCTCAAGTAAAAATCCAAGAGGGTGATCATTACAGGCTAGACTTTAGACAGACTTGTTGCTTCTGTTAAGGTAAGCTGTAAGAACACTCAGCAGGATCTCCAGATACTGTGTGTGTAGTGTGTGATAGTGTGTGTATAGAATCTGGGTCATACGTAAATTGGCAGTGAAGTTTCAGACATTCATGATTGTTATCTAAAACTCTTTCACAAGGTCTTTGCTGTAATGCTGCCATTAATAGTTACTTGGTTAATTTGAAACAGAACAGCATAAAAAAGGATAAATTGTGTTTATTTCTGTACAGGTTATACCTTTTATATGTCTTTTGCTCCTCTCTGCATATCAACAAACTGATGATGAGGTGTTAACATCTGTATGCACTCTAGTCAAGAATCATTTCAGTAGGCAACACTTTGTTCAGTAGGACTCCTCCTGTACATATCTTTCTAGTATGGTTTACTGCACATAAAACATTATGGAAATTAAGGAGAAATTTTAGCTTGCACTGTGCTGAGGCAGATACTGTACGTATACATTAGTACTAAGAACAGCATTCCTGAGAGGTTTAGGAGTATTAGAATTTGTGGTATTGGGGGAATAGTAGCTGACAACATCAAAAAGGACAAATTATACACTAGAAAGGACAAAACCACTATAAGCACATAAACATGTCAGCAACATCGATGTACAGTTTTGGAAGAAAGTATCTGAACAAAGGCCTATTAACTGTAGTCTACTTCAGGTCAGGTAAAACACATTTAAGTTTATGTAAATTGAGGGGTAGGGTTCTTTGAATAGTATCAAATATGGTGTTCTAACAAAGAGTTGAGGATAAAATGTAAACCTGCATCCACTGAAATGATGTAAAAGTGTTCATACTTGGAATTACATAGTTAAGAGTGAAGATTAGAGGCTGCCTACCTAAGAAGGAGAAGGATTTTGCAAAGTAGGTAAGTAAATGGCTAGACAGAAGAGATGGGAATGAGAACTTGTATGATCTTAGTGCTGAGCTTTATTGCAGGACAATTGCAGAGTCGATAAGATTCAAGACTGGTGAGACCAAAGATCTTACCAGTTCTAGAATCGATGCAAAGCATAGACCCCCAGATAGATTTCCAATTCTGCATCATATCTGTTATAGAACAAATGGTGTTTCAACCAAGGACTTTTGCCATTCCAAATTTATTTCTAAAGCAAAGACCAAGTCAGTAAGAAGAAGTCATAGGGAAATAACAGAATTGTATCATCTTTTAATCTGTAATTGCCCCAGGTTGACACTGGTAATTTCCACTAAAATGATTTTGCATTTTGGTGTTTAGGGCATTCATTTGTCCCGTAAAGAGATGCTTCCTTATCTTCCAATAATTAGGTTGGATTTACCAGTGTTTACTGTAGGTTTTGAGGACTTCTTTGATGATTCAGTAACTTTTGAACAAATTATTTTAATTAACTGAGACATCTTGTTGTGTGGCAAGGTGAGAAGAGTGTAAGGGTAATTAAAACAAAATAGTTAAATTTGAGGAGTATAAAATAGGATGGGTTTAAAAGTGTGGGGCAGTCAGAGCTCAGAACTTAGTCACTAAGTTACCTTCTCAGACAAAACATCACATGGGCACCCAAGAGAATGAGTTTAAATCCCAGCAAAGTCACTGTCTATGAACATTTTGCTCTTTCTCCCTTTATTTACAGGGATTTTCTCCAGCAACTCTACAGGTAGTCTTATTTTCCTCCCATGTCCTAAAAACATGTGACCCTGGGACCATAACGAATCAAGTGAATTTGGATTAAGGTTGAAACCTTAACAGCTATTAAACTCTTTAACATTAGACCAGAGTGTCACTTGGGCTGTAAAAATAGTGCTAAAAGTGTTAGTCCTGAGTGTCACTCGGGCAATGGTATAGATGTATAGAGGTCTCGCGTAAGACCTAAGGTTTACTCAGACTGTAAAAGTGCCAAAAGCGTTAATACTGAGCGTTTCCCAGGCAATGGTTTAGACGTGTCTTCTCCTAGCCTCAGAATGGAGTCTCGTAAGAAGCGCCTTTCATCAGCAGTGATGACGAAGTGAACCCGTCTTCAGGCAGTGAAATCGAAATGGTCTGTGAAACTGAAACTGATTCTGGGAATCTGAAAGTGATACTCTCATCACTTGCACATGTTGTATGTGCTGTTTATATTAATATTATTATTATTCATTATTATTATTTAATTTTATACTTTCTACACCTTCTGACTTGGTACTTTTAGTGCTTTGCAGGTTTTACTATAGAACAATGAGATTTAATAAAAATGTAATTTTTCAAGCCAAAACATGCAATGCTTTTTACATGTTTTTTTGAGAAAAAATGATAGGGAGGCTATATAGGCAATATATTGGGACAACCCAACCATTAGGTAAACAAGCAACCCTGAATAACAGAATGGTCTCTTCTCTTGGTGAAACTTCATACATTTTTATTTTGTTGTGCCCGATGCTGTCTGGAAAGGACCTGTCTCCTTATGTTCTTAAAATTGGATTTAACATATTCGGCAGATGGAGGGATGAATGGATTCTAAATAAGTCCAGAGGAATTTAGTGTATGGGCTAATACATTTAAAAATTGCTTTTGGACATACCATTTTACAGTTACTTTATTTTATTCATCTTTCTGTATGTCCTAGAAAACATTTATGATCTGGTTGGGTGAACGTTAGTGAAGTATATATCACTATATTTTTATTTAAATGGATCTGTGTTTAGAACTCTAGAAATGCTGTTTTCTTCACTAACTTGAAGTCAACAATCTGTTTAAATCACTGTACTTAAATATTATATCCTGTCTTCCCTTACATACTAAAACAATTCTGAAGAAAACCTTGCTGAAGTCTCAAATTTTTATACACAAGCTGGTCTATTTGTATACATCCATTTTACTTAAAAGCTGATAGACACTTTTTGCATCCGTTACTAATAGCATTTTGTGAGATATGAGAAATGGCAAAAAATAATATGACTCCTGTTGCAAAGTGGTGGGTTTGTAGATGGTGTGTAGGAATGTTGAGGAAGAGCATTAAAGGTCTCATTTATACTTCATGCTCAGAATGCATATGCTTCATGGCTGCCACGTGTTTCCAACGTTCATTTGACACATCCTCTGAGCAGGTTTTCAGAAATTAACACAACCCATGCGCGAGTTGCATTACCAGCAAAAAGTCGGGGGACGCAGTGTGATAATAGTTGGAATGTGACGTCAGAGTCTATGTTTACTATCTACATGTGACAGAAAGTCGCTATGCGGATCCTACGGGATCGATGTGCCTGCTTTGATGTTTGATGAATGGTTCGATGTAGTGAAGCAAAATGCTGACATGTAGATGCATTCGTGGTGCTTTTATATTTAAGCATCGCATATTCCCATTCTCAATGACACGATACATTTCAAAAATCTCATACACCATCTTTTGTGCCGTCTTCTTTTTTGCAACTTCACAACAGCAACATAATGTATAGCCACAGAAAAAAAAAATAAGGACATGGTGAAAAGGTGTATTTTGTGATTAAAGTGGAAATTTCGGCTTTAATTTCAAAATGTCCACTTTAACCTCGTAGTTTATTTTATCATTAAAGCAGACCGTTGTAAACATCATCCCAGTTTTTAATCGCTACGAGCTTCTGGGACTTCCTCCTGACCTTACAGCAGAGGCAAGCAGCAATAAATCACCACACAGAACACATTAAATGTATGATATTCCAACTCTCTGCACATTTAGAATCCTTAGATGTATACTTGATATCACTTTCATGATGAAATGCATTAAAATATGTATGTTACATTTTACAGATAAATCGTTAATTTCGTTTAAATAATGAATACTGTTAATAATTACACACATGGGGGTGACATGGTGGCGGAGCGGTAGCACTGCTGTCTTGCAGGGAGTTGCGTCTCTGGTGTTCCCTGCCTGGAGTTTACATGTTTTCCTTCTGGGTTTCGACAGTGTGCTCCGGTTTCCTTCCAAAGATATGCAGATTTGGTGACACTAAAATAATGCTAGTGTATGTGAGTGCTTGTATTCATCTTGCGATGAGCTGATGCCCTGTCTAGGGATTGTTTCTGCCTCGTGCCCAATGCTAGCAAAAATGGGCATAACCCTGGATTGATAGATTTAATCATTAAACATCCTTTTCATAGATATTGCGGCAAGGTGTCATCGGAATTTAATGGGTGTTCCAGGAAATTCACAACACAGCGAAGCCGAACCTGTTCTCACCATGATAATATCTCGCACTGCCACCTGGTGGATTTTTCCAGATTTATGTAAAGTACGCATGCAAGTATAAACAGTAAAATGCTGGTGTAGCATGCAAGTATAAACCCAGCCTAACCCTACCCATAAGTACTTCTAAATGGGCCTATTTCTTTTCTCATTCAAGCTTCATCTCAGCTCTATTAATAGATTACCAAATGCAATGAAAGAAATAAAAAATAATTCCACAGGTCATTACAGTAAGGATTGAGGCGTATCAGTGCTCATTCTGAAAGCATCAAATGCAAAATATGAACTGATCCTACTGGAGGTTCAGTCAATCACATAGCATAGTCACATGCACCGAACCAGTTTCCAGTCACTTACAAACCTTGGAAATGTCTTGTAGATTAAACAATAATACATGTATCATTGTGAGGCTTGAAATAAAAAAACAAAGTCACAGTCCACTGCTAAAAATACAAGCTGATCAGCACAACAAAAACTACATTGCAGATGTCAATAAGACAACCCATACTATGATAAGGTAAAGGTGTTATTTTTTCAGTAATGTACTTCTGGAGATTGTGCATTTTCATTTCATACTGTTTTCTTAAAGTAAAGTAAACATCCTCCAGTCAATTTCAAAAAGCCAGAAAACAAGCTGCAAAACTAATAACTGTTTTGTTTTCATTTTGTTTAAGCTTGATGAAAATTTTAAATGTCAAACCTACATGCTTCCCCTTCCCCTAATTAACACATTTCTTCTGCCCTCTTCCACCACTTTGTAATGAACTTGTGTAAATCTAAGCATGAAATCAAACACTTAACATGACACTCTTATTTAGTTATCAGATTCTGACATCGTTAACAGTTTTCCATCATTTAAGCAGAAAGTTGTGTGCAACTTTCGTGTTGTGAGGTATTTTTATGTCCATTCTTGTATTCTTAGTTATCAGGTGTCAGTAAATTTGGCCTGCACTTATTTTTGTTTACAAAGTAACTTTTGCATTTTGTGCAGACTAAACAAAATTGAGCAGTAAAAGATGAAAATTTGATGCAGAAAACAGATCATTCAGCAAAGCCTGGACACCTAAGTATTTTTTCACGGAAGTGAGTGGTAAAGCAATCTGTTTGGTATGAAAAGAACACATCACTGCATTTAAAACTACAACTTGAGCCATCACTTCGAGACCAAACACCCTGAAAAATACAGAAATTTATCTGAGGAGGAGAAGATTGTTAGCTAAACTAAAAAAACAGCAAAGTCTTTTTAATAAGCTTCATACAGCAAAGGAAGGAACAGTAAAAAACCAGCTATATATTGGCTTACAAATTTGGCAAAAGAAACAAACCATTCTCTGAAGGAGAATTTGTTAAAGAGAGCTTATTGGAGTCGGTGGCAATCCTCTGCCCAGAGAAGGATACGTTTGAACATCTGTCCCTCTCACGGTGAACGGTTACAACAAGGATTGAGGAAATTGCAGAGAATCTGGTGCTATAGCTGAAATGCATGCTGGAAAATATCAGCTTCTTCTGCTTGACATTGGATGAGAGCTGTGAGGTTTGTGACACAGCGCAACTGCTGATTTTTGTGAAAGGATTAACAAAAGACTTTGAAATGATAGAGGAACATCAGGCTTCTATGCAGTTAGTGAAAGGGACAACAACTGGGAAGGATTTGTTTACTGAAGTGAGTACATGCATGCAAAAGTTAGGACTACAGTTGGAAAAGTTAGTTGGTGTGAAAACTGATGGTTCTCCTAATTTCACAGGTAAAATTGTTGGACTTTTAAAAAGGATGCAAGAAAAAGTGGCCAAGATTAACCCAGCCCAAAAACTTGTATTTTTACATTGTATTATTCACTAAGAACTGCTGTGTAAATCAGTACTAAAAATTAATCATGAGGTCGATGTTATAAGAAATACTGTAAATGTCATCAGGGCAAGGGCATTAAGTCATGCAGTTTGTTACACTGTTAGAGAAGCATAAGACTGATCACACTGATCTAGGCTACCACACAGTTGTCATGGGGCTAAGCTTGGGCAAAGTGCTCAAACTTGTCTGGGATCTGAAATCAGAGATTCAGGAGTTTTCGGTACAACACCCTGGTACTTCAAATGAAAGGAAATCCCATCCCTGAGCTAAGCAGAACTGAGGGGCTGTCAGATTTAGCATTTGCTGTTGATGTGACTGCATTTATAAATGAGCTGAGTACAAAATTGCAAGGCAAAGGTCTTTTTCACATGATATGCACAGTCTAGTCAAGGCCTTCATGAGGAAGCTGTTGCTCTGTCAACAAGTAGAGAGAAACACACTGACATGCCTTCCCACACAGAGAGGGAGGAATCTATCTGTTGATCAGCTTAACAGATATGCAGCCATGTTTTGGGCACTGCATGGCGATTTTTCCAGGCAATTTGAAGACTTCAAAGCAATGGAAACTTAAATATTCACCATCTCCTCTTCTTTTACATGTGGACAGTGCCCCCAGTAAGGTACAACTTCAACTTATAGACTTGCAGTCTAATGCAATGTTGGTAAAATACTTCAGGTCACTGTCATTACTGACATTCTATAACTCTTTCAGAAAGGAGAATTTCCCACACCTGAGAAGACTAGCTCAGGGAATTCCCTGTCCTCTTTGGATGAAATATATATGAGAGCAGACATTCTCAGTAAGTAAATTCAACAAATCCAGGTACAGGTCTTTTCTCAGTTATGATCATCTGTCTGCTGTACTGCAAATACCAACATCAGGAATTACACCTGACTTCAGTGCACTAGTTGAAGCTCATCAAAGACTTAATTCTTCCCACTGAGTTGTCAAAGGTACTGGGACAGTGAAATACTTTATCAGTCATTAATGCAGTAAAATGTATTTCTTATGTTGTTTTTTTTTTGTTTTACACAATTGGGAATTGTAGGTTGCGTTAGAAAGCATGCTATATAGTGTGTGTATGTTCCATGGTTCAATAAATCAAACAAAATCTGTGAATATGTGGTCTATATTAACTTGATTATGATGAATAAAAAGAAATATAACATATTTACCATAATGTAACAGTGAAACACACAGTTGCATTATGTGTCAAGCTAGCAACCTCCAAAGAAATGTGTTAGTTGAGGTAGCTTTCCTGACACTGAAAATGCTCTTTGAAATGTCAATTATTTTATATAATTATAAAATGAAAATAAGAAATACAGCAGTTATTTCCCATCATGTTTAATGAAAAAGGACATCAACTTTTGTTTGCTATGATGAATACTTGACAGTTTTAATATAAAACCACAGCAATTCAGTGGTCTTAGGTTCAAGAGTGAAAACAGTATCAGGAGCAAAACGATACAGTAAGCAAGCATTTAAAACCTGTTGTTGGTACATTTGTTAACCTAAAAGCAGACCAGTGCGGTAGAAAAATCTGTTTTATAAATGAGCAATATAAGCTAAAAATGTAAAATTCTAAATATGTTAATTGTGGAAGTGATGCGTAATACAAAAGTATTGCCGAATAGCATGCCTTGAGTAACACAATGCCAAAATTATGCCTTCCAATAAGAATTTGAATAGTGACATTCTTTCTGACAGTCCTAGTATGCTCACACAAACCCATGCTCAATTACAAGAATAATTTAGCGATGCCGAGTAATGAAACATGCATAGCATTGAAATATGGCTGAAAATCAGAGTCACTAGAGAAAATCTTGAGTAAACACTGAAAAAATGTGCAAACTCCACATGGACAGTAACAAAACTGAGGTTCAAACCCAGTCTCCTAGAGCTGTAAGGTAACACCACAGGGCCATCTTACTCATAATGATTATTTATTTATTGCAGCGAAACCTATAACCACTGTGGCTTTCTAGCGCCAGAAATGTACATAAAGGATCTATAGAAACATAAACTGTAAGAGACAATATGTTGAGTGAACAGCTACACCACCAGCTCTGGAAAAAGCATATATGCTAAAATACTGGTTATTTAGCTCAGACAGTGTCCTTCTCAATTGCCAACATATCTAGGGAAAGTTTAAGATCTGCGTAGCTAATAGTTGTACTCATACAGTAATTTATCTGAGGGGTTATAAGGAAGCCTGCATTTTGCTTCATTGTTAAGAGGCAGCACCCTTCTTCTGTCTAAAAGAATCATGAAATAGCAACCAGTTTCCAGTGAACAATTGCTGGCACAAATGACAATGCATTCTAAATAACAGATTGTCATTTGCACCTGAATATGCTGATAACAGCCATTTAGTCAGAATCAAGGCGGCAACCTGTAATCACATTAACAGAATAGGCTAATTACAACCTTGTTTGCTTGCACTCTCAAAAAAAAGAAGAAGAAGAAAAAACTTTAGGCACATCTTTGCTAAATTTCTTTGAAGTGCAAAACACTCCCTTGAAGAGTATTTCTGATTCCATAGAGACAGGGCAGAAAAAAGAGCGAAAAGACGCCTAATTAAGGAAGAAGCCCAGTTTAATTTGTGGTTAAGCTTCCCATTTAGAATTCAGTGCAGTGAAAACATACAGATATGGCAGCCCCTGTAGCTGAGCTGATCTCATTGGAATTTCTTTTTAATCATCATTTCAAATGTCATTTGCTGAAAATTCATTGCATTTCAATTAATACCTAACAGACTAAATAAAGTAATTGCTGTACATGAAGATTTTCCTATTTTGTGCCCCACAACTGTGTAAACAGGATAGAAAAAAATCATGGATCGAGAAACTTGTGTGCAGTATATGTACAAGCCTCAATCTCTCTGCATGGAATTCAGCAGTCCCCATGCTGTCTGATCCTTGCTTTATAATATTTACATTTTTTAAATCAAAAATGTGAAAATGAGCATAACAGGACTACCCAATGTACAGTATACTGCGAAGGATGCAAAATGAAATGTGTTGGCCTCATCAGAAAATCGGGTTTTGAGCCTGCTCACACTGCATGACAGCCAACTGAAATTTCTGACAAGACAGAAATTCTTCTGATCGTATGATAGTCCATTCGTAAGGTGAAATCAGTTTTATCACAAGTAAGATCCAAGTGTATACAGTATTTTCTGAGTGTTGAGACCCTTGGAATACTTCCTAAAATCAATGGACACCCACTTCTGGAGCCAAGATAATGAGGGTACTGTCTCAACAGGCTGCTGGAAGATTTCTGTTGCTGTCAGGACTTTTTCTAATAATATTGTTCTTAGAACCTATGATAAGTCACCATGCAGATAAGTTATCATCACATTTGTGGTCATTTTATTAGAATGAATGTGTCTATATTTTCATATGCTATCTGAAGTAGTCTTACACTTTTAAAAGAGCAAATGTGTATTTTATTTCACTTACTGTACGTCACCAGATAAAATTATACTGAATTTTGTTTTTTTATTATTTTCATTCAGAATTTAGATGACATTTGACTACTCCCTTTGATGCTGGGCAGGAGTCACAGTGTCACTTTAATCCTTTTAGAAAGGTTATACAAAGGGTTCAATGGAGATAGTGTCATATGTTCTAAAATTGCTTATTTTAGAGGAGGCCAGAGGGAGCTTCTCAAAATAAATCTTTGAATCCTTCTATACACATATGCTTGTAGTCTTGTCAGTGTCTCCCTGCGTTATGGTATCACTTTTATTAGAATAGCCAAACAGAACGAACTTTAATTCCTACTTTTTGTCTGTGTTCTCATAAGAAGGAAACATAGCATTAGCTTTGTTATTTAATTTATTTGAACAGCATAGCTGAACATGCAGCATTGGTTTTCACTGTATATGGTAAACCTGCTGATGTCTTTGTTTCATCAGTTTTACTGTATTTAGAAAATTTGAGAAGAAATTAAAAGTGTTTTACAGGTAGTGTCAGTTTATAGTAAAGAAAGTTATAATTTAGAGCAAACACCAATTTCAGTGCTTTAAATCACTAATTAGCAGGATTATCTCAGGCTCCGTTATCTTTTTGTGTGCTTTCATGTTATTTGCCTGTTGTAAAACTGGGCAATAAACCCATCAAATTAAACAGATTATTCTGTTCGGACAGAGAGCTTTCTCAATGAGTTTTTTTTTTCTCATTTACTTTTATAAAGAGATTCTAGAAAAAATATTCATTATAAAAGTCACTAACATGTTTGGACAAATTGGAGAAATATAGTTTTAATACAAATCTGGGAAATGTTTTAATATGTGCACAGATATCACTATGATGAAGTGTTATTTATTAATATGTATCTCCAGTTAAAAATGTATGGGCTGGTATGAAAGTGATGGAAATTCACATAGTATAGTTAAATCTAAAATTCCTGGGCATCTATTAACTTTGTCCAGGTAATAAGAATATTTCAAACATCCTATTCATTAGTGACTTTAGTCTGCCTCTAATAGACTCATGTAATCCATGAGTAGAAGAATGAATGGAAATTATGAAAATTATAAACATAAGGAATCATATTTTTGAGATGGGGAAGGGGGTTGCTATAAAGTGTTGTTCCACTTAAAAGTCCAACCCATTAAACATTAGTTACCAGTACATCACTGTTCTAAAATA
The DNA here is from genome assembly GCF_900747795.2 of Erpetoichthys calabaricus. NCBI lineage: Eukaryota > Metazoa > Chordata > Cladistia > Polypteriformes > Polypteridae > Erpetoichthys > Erpetoichthys calabaricus. Next base: position 52,960,762 of record NC_041396.2, on the reverse strand, counting down.
ACATAAAATGATATGCAACCAAGAGGCAAAATGTAATAAATGACATACTAACAGAAAAATGCACTTGCGGTACACTTTTTATAACATTCACAAAGCTTTTGTAATGCTGCTCAACTATTTTTTTTTAGTCTGGCTTGTTCATCCTCTCTTTAGAAGCTGAGTTAGTATCTTCATCATTGGCATAGCAAGTCCCATTGATGTTGCTGTTCAGATTGGGGAATGGATTTTAGTGACACTGGGCCTGCTTTGTATAAATAACTAAGCGAGGTGTCTTTTTTAATCCACAATTTCACAGTTTACAACCTGTGCAATGTAACGGTGCTCCAAGCTCAAAAGTAAAATTCTTGGGCATCCATTAAATTTGTCTAGAAGCAGAAAGGGGATGGTAGACATATTTTCTTCCCTCATTTCTGTGACTGACTGACTGCCACAAATGACAAAGCAAATCAGAGAAGTATTGACTTGTTGTGTGGGTATTTTGAATTATATGATTAATTTGGAGAATATGTTCAACACCATAGGCAATTCTGCACATAATCTTGCTGGCAGTGGCTGGAGATTAATTTCTTTGGTGCTGGAGATTAGTCATGCATTCATTGTTTGGATCATTGTATGTGACATATCCAAATTTCATCCTAATGTTTTGAAACACTTCTTAGATTTCTCTCAGTCTAATTTAAGGAGTCAATGCTTTGGACATTCAATATGCACAGCCAATACTTTGGCATGTTCATGAAAATTGTTTCAGAACTCATCCTTCATCCCTCATAACTCATAGTAATGTCTGCTATCTCATGAATCATCACTGTTCAATTTCTCATTATGATCTGCATCACTTGTCAAAGGCTAGCCTGACCTTGAGACCTTTTCAGGATAATTATTGCTATGACAGAATAAAGATGTCTGGTCCTGGCACACGTTGACCAGGTGAGAATGTATCTCTGTTTGGTTCTCTAGCATTAGAAATTCAGTAATAGCAAAATATTACATTTTTAGTTTACATCATCTATATTGCATTTATAAAGAAACACTAAACAAGATTCAGACTGAAAATGTTTTTATCACCCATCGTACATACACTGATACACTGTTTTATTAAACTGAAAGTCATATTAGTAACTGCGAAATAAAATTGCTTACTCACTTTACTGTTTTCTCTGATTTAATTGTAATAGAAGTAAATACAGTATATACACTTTTTATGATTTATAATTAAATCTGAAAAACATTTTATAATACATATTGTGCCTGTACTTTTCCTAGTCCAATGAATTCAGGTATTGCTTTGGTTGCAAACATGTTCAAACATGAATCTTCAGCCCTGTCTAATGTATTTTACAGGTTGATGCAAGTTCTTCTTAAGGATTTCCTGTTTTTGCTCCTTTGATTGTTGCTTGTTTCCTGACAAGTGCCTCAGTCATCACCATACTTCATTATATATTTGATGTAAAACATGTGATAAGCTGTGTTTGGGTTGTACCCGGCTTTCTTATTGTGGACAAAGAGTTTGGCTTTTTTTTTCTTCATCATACTATAGCATAGAAAACTCCTGCCTTGTTCTTCTGTGATCTTTTTGAGGCTTCCACTGGTTGTTCATTTTGAGTGGATGTGTATATATAGGGAGAATGTATCATTTACATTCCCACATAGTGTGTATGACTGTGATCTTCGTAACTTTCAGCACCTTGGAGTATTACTTTTCAACATTCATTTATAACTTTTTCTTCTCATAAAGTAATGTACGGAATTGAACATACAGCTGTTGGATCTTCATAGTACTTTCTCATATGACATTCACTGCCAGCATGGGGACCTTGTAAAGACAGGTGTCTTTTTTCTTACATGTCAACATGTAACATGTTATATCAGTCATTCAGAGTGACTGCAAGTATGGTCTTTTGGAGTTTTAGAGTTAATAATAATAATTACATTATATAGTGCTGTTCTAGCTACTAAAAGTGATTTGTGGGGAGTTGCTTCAACCACCATCAATGTGCAGCATCCACCTGAATGATGTGATTGGCAGCCATTATTGCGCCAGTATGCTTACTACACATTAGCTAGTGAAGTTGTTGAGAGGCATAGCCAATTAGAGAAAGGAGATGATTAGGGTACCAAATCCTAGCCAAAGATGTGAAGGGCAGTTTAGCCAGGATGTCTGTGTACACCCTACTCTTTTTTAAAAGATCAAAAGATCCCTAGGGATCTTTTATGACTACGGAGAGTCAGGACCTCAGTTTTACATATCATCTAATGGATTGCACCATTTTTTTCAGCATGGTGTCCCCATAATTGCAAACAGACCACAGGGTAAATGCTCCATGCTGGCCTCACCAACACATCTTGCAGCAATAACCCAACCTTTCCTGGTTGGTGTCCAAGTACTAGCGAGTCCCAATCATGTTCAGCTTTGGCTGGATTACCTGTTCTGAAGTGCATGTGGTATGGCTGCAGAGTTGCTTCACAACAAACTCAGTTTGGAGTGCCATAGTGAAAAAGGCAAAGACTTGATACTTGAACACTTTTTAAGAGACATTTTTGCTTTAATTTAACAATCTTAATTGTTTTCTTTCCAGCTTAATGTTTTACAATATGTTCTGTACACGTGACAAAAAATACCATGGTAATTAATATCATAATTTAAGCTTGCATCAGTGGTATTTTTTGTTAAAAGAAAAATGATTGTTTTATGCAAATTTAAAAATGGACTAACATTATGTATAAAAAAGGTAAATGCTTGAGACAAAATTAGCCATGTTTTATTTCTTGGTGACGCTTGATGAGTTTATTCCCGCCTGTCACTGCTACTTCAGTTGGATTTATTAGGCTTTTGAGTAAACACACTTTACTGCGGCCCATTTATTTTGTTAAATTGCTAATGTTTATGTAAACTTTAACAGAACCTCTTTGCCCTGTTATCTTGGGACCCTTTCACCAAAAAAGGTTACTGCCCCATTTTCTTCTTGTTGCTTCAAACTTTGCTTGGTGGTTAAAAAAAATGTAGTTGTCAGTGCTTCTCACAGAGTGATTGATCACATGAGAGGGGGGCGGCACCCTGTTGATTTCGGGAGAGACCCCCAGCTGGAAGGAATACAAAAAGAAGGGTTGCAGATGATTGAATCCTGCTGTTTGTTGAGTGTTGCAAAGGTCAGGATTTGTGTCTGTTAGGTCAGAACCTCTCTAATGAGGTGTAGAAAAATGAGTTACATTCTGTGAGAAAATTGTGTAAAAGTTAAACATAGGTCTCACTTGAGCATCCACAGAAAAGTGAAGCCTGAATTCGAGTGTTCTCTGTTGATTGAGTCATTTCTGGATTCAAAGTATAATTTGCCTGGTGTACATATTTGCATACTATTAAATTGTTTAAGTCAAATTTAGTTCAGTTTTTCTAAATCCAGAATGACATTAATGTTTGTCAGTTTGTTTATTCATAGAATTAACATCAAGGATAAGTGTTGAATTAATTATGAATGTTTTTCTTTTACTTTATGACTTCTATTATTTAAATTACTTTTTTTAATTTGCATTTTATTTTATTTATTTCAAAGGATCAGTACAATGTTAATATTGTAAACATTTTGCAATTACAAATATGCTATTCTTTTCAAAATTCTCTTTGATATTCCACTTTCTTAGCAAAAAGTATTATATACTTATATTTAATTGTGCAGATCCTTCAATGAGCTGATGCCCACCATTGGTCAGTTACCTGCCTTGTGTGATTAAGCATGTTTAAGAATGACAGGATATGACATTAAATCGATCCAAAATAAAAAGTAGCAAGTCAAACTAAAAAAATTATATCATGAAAAAAGTGAGTCAATAAATGGAATGTTTAGAGCACCTGTAGCAATTAAGAATAGTCATCAATTACTTTTATTTATTTTTGAGAGAGTGCTGCAATACTATGAACTAATTTTTTTAATGCTTCCTCATAGAATAAATTTAATTTTCTGTTTGTTCTTTTGCATTTAAAAATGTGTTGTTATTTTTGTATTCTAGATTAGCCCTAATTAAGTGTAAGTGTGCATATTAGTGGATCCTTCGATGAGTTAATGACTGTGATTCACTATTGGGACAGGCTGTAGCTTCGAGATTCTGAATTGGATTTGGCCAGTTTGATAGTGCTATGTTAACTTTAAGCAATACAGAATTGTTTTAACCTAATCAAATACTTGCCATATCCATATTATAAAACATAACTTGACATTTTTGTTGGTTCAACAACTATATCAGTTGTTCTCTAAGCTTGATATACTGTACTGCTTCTGTCTCTCTTTATCTTATTGTAACTAATAGAGAAAACTTTGCGAAGAAGTAAAATAAAGAGAAAGGAAGGGAGAAAAGAAGGGAAATGATAAATACCATTACACTACCACTGAGCAGGCATTGGTGTTCAATGGACATTTTCTTTAAGCCTGTATAAGGATATGTGCATTTATGTGCCCTTTGACAAACTGACACCTTGTGCAGGGTTGGTTCCTGTCTTATGCCCAATGCACCTTCACATCATGAATTGTATTTAGCAAATTGGAAGATTTTAATGGTATCAGAAAAATTAGAGTAGTGTATTCTACAATTTGTTGTTTTATTGCAACTATCTTTTACATAAGTGTTCTCCTGAATTTTATTCAAGCAAACAGGTCAACACTGCACATAAAAATGATTGGTTGAACTAACCCAATTCAATTAAGTGTACAAATTTCACATCAATTAATCAACTAATTCAAACTCAAATCATTGCGTTTCATCCAACATTAACCAAATTAGTTGCTGTAACTGTATAAAACCCAGCCACAGGGGATGCACAAACCAGTGTGTTTTTTCGTGCCGGTCCCATGCCCGGATATATGGGGAGGGTTACATCAGGAAGGGCATCCGGTGTAAAAATTTTGCCAAAATAAATGCGGACAACAATACAAATTTCCATACCGGATCAGTCGAGCCCCGGGTTAACAACGACTTCACCTGTACTGTTAGCCAACAGGGTGCTGGCGGAAAATGGGCTACTGTTGGCTGAGGAAGAAGGAGAAGAAGAGGGGAGGGGAGGGGGGCGTGTCCGGAGGCAGGAGGAGAGGAGGAAAATAAAGAGAGTGGAACTGAGGGTAGGAACTTTGAATGTTCGCAGTATGACTGGTAAGGGGAGAGAGTTAGCAGATATGATGGAGAGAAGGAAGGTTGATATACTGTGTGTGCAAGAGACTAAATGGAAGGGGAGTAAGGCCAGGTGGATTGGAGGTGGATTCAAATTGTTCTATCATGGTATGGATGGGAGGAGAAATGGGGTAGGAGTTATTCTGAAGGAACAGTATGTTAAGAGTGTTTTGGAGGTGAAAAGAGTGTCAGGCAGAGTAATGATTATGAAGCTGGAAATTGGAGGTGTGATGATGAATGTTGTTAGTGCATATGCACCGCAAGTTGGATGTGCAATGGGTGAGAAAGAAGATTTTTGGAGTGAGTTGGATGAAGTGATGAACAGTGTACCCACAGGACAGAAAGTGGTAATTGGAGTGGATTTCAATGGACATGTTGGTGAAGGGAACAGTGGAGACGAGGAGGTGATGGGTAGGTATGGTGTCAAGTAGAGGAATGAAGAAGATCAGAGGATAGTGGATTTTGCCAAAAGGATGGACATGGCTGTGGTGAATACGTATTTTAAGAAGAGGGAAGAACATAGGGTTACGTACAATAGGAAGATGCACACAGGTAGATTACGTCCTATGCAGAAGAGTTGATCTGAAGGAGATTGAAAATTGCAAAGTGGTGGCAGGGGAAAGTGTAGTTAGGCAGCATAGGATGGTGGTCTGTATGATGATGTTGGAGATCAAGAAGAGGAAGAGAGTGAGGGCAGAGCCAAGGATCAAATGGTGGAAGTTGAAAAAGGAAGACTGCAAGGTTGAGTTTAGGGAGGAGGTGAGACAAGCACTAGGTGGCAGGGAAGAGTTACCAGACAGCTGGGAAACTACAGCAGATGTAGTAAGGGTGACAGCAAGAAGGGTGCTTGGCGTGACATCTGGAAACAGGAAGGAGGAAAAAGAAACCTGGTGGTGGAATGAGGAAATACAGGAGAGTATACAGAGGAAGAGGATGGCAAAGAAGAAGTGGGATAGTCAGAGAGATGCAGAAAGTAGACAAGGGTACAAGGAGATAAGGTGCAAGGTGAAGAGAGAGGTGACGAAGGCTGAAAAAAAGGTGTATGATGAGTTGCATGATTGGTGCATGAGATGTTCGACACTAAGGAGGGAGAAAAGGACCTGTACCGATTGGCTAGACAGAGGGACCGAGCTGGGAAAGATGTGCAGCAGGTTAGGGTGATAAAGGATAAAGATGGAAACGTACTCACAAGCAAGGAGAGTGTGTTGAGCAGATGGAAAGAGAACGAGAGAGAGAAGAGGTTGAATGATGTGGAGATAGTGAATCAGGAATTGCAAAGGATTAGCAAGGAGGAAGTAAGGACAGCTATGAAGAGGATGAAAAATGGAAAGGCCGTTGGTCCAGATGACATACCTATGGAAGCATAGAGGTGTTTAGGAGAGATGTCAATGGAGTTTTTAACCAGATTGTTTAATGGAATCTTGGAAAGTGAGAGGATGCCTGAGGAGTGGAGAAGAAGTGTACTGGTGCCGATATTTAAGAATAAGGGGGATGTGCAGGACTGTAGTAACTACAGTACAGGGGAATAAAATTGATGAGCCACAGCATGAAGTTATGGGAAAGAGTAGTGGAAGCTAGGTTAAGAAGTGAGGTGATGATTAGTGAGCAGCAGTTTGGTTTCATGCAAAGAAAGCGCACCACAGATGCAATGTTTGCTCTGAGGATGTTGATGGAGAAGTTTAGAGAAGGCCAGAAGGAGTTGCATTGCGTCTTTGTGGACCTGGAGAAAGCATATGACAGAGTGCCTCGAGAGGAGCTGTGATATTATATGAGGAAGTCGGGAGTGGCAGAGAAGTATGTAAGAGTTGTACAGGATATGTACGAGGGAAGTGTGACAGTGGTGAGGTCTGTGGTAGGAGTGACGGATGCATTCAAGTTGGAGGTGGGATTACATCAGGGATTGGCTCTGAGCCCTTTCTTATTTGAAATGGTGTTGGACAGGTTGACAGACGAGATTAGACAGGAGTCCCCGTGGACTATGATGTTTGCTGATGACATTGTGATCTATAGCGATAGTAGGGATCAGGTTGAGGAGACCCTGGAGAGGTGGAGATATGCTCTAGAGAGGAGAGGAATGAAGGTCAGTAGGAACAAGACAGAATACATGCATGTAAATGAGAGGGAGTTCAGTGGAATGGTGAGGATGCAGGGAGTAGAGTTGGCAAGGTGGATGAGTTTAAATACTTGAGATCAACAGTACAGAGTAATGAGGATTATGGAAAAGAGGTGAAAAAGAGAGTGCAGGCAGGGTGGAATGGGTGGAGAAGAGTGTCAGGAGTGATTTGTGACAGACAGGTATCAGCAAGAGTGAAAGGGAAAGTCTACAGGACGGTAGTGAGACCAGCTATGTTATATGGGTTGGAGACGGTGGCACTGACCAGAAAGCACGAGACAGAGCTGGAGGTAGCAGAGTTAAAGATGCTAAGATTTGCACTGGGTGTGATGAGGATGGATAGGATTAGAAATGAGTACATTAGAGGATCAGCTCAAGTTGGATGGTTGGGAGACAAAGTCAGAGAGGCGAGATTGCATTGGTTTGGACATGTGCAGAGGAGTGATGCTGGGTATATTGGAAGAAGGATGCTAAGGATAGAAGTGCCAGGCAAGAGAAAAATAGGAAGGCCTAAGAAACGTTTTATGGATGTGGTGAGAGAGGACATGCAGGTGATGGGTGTAACAGAACAAGATGCAGAGGACAGAAAGATATGGAAGAAGATGATCCACTGTGGCAACCCCTAACGGGAGCAGCCGAAAAAAAAAGAAGTTACTGTAACTGTAGAAGAATAAGTTAGAATAATGTAACTTATCTGAGTTACCAAACACATATTTTAATTCATATGATAACAGTTTAACAAATAGTTCTGTTAAACCCAATAACTGTTTATTTGCATAGTGTCACATTAACTTCATATCATTTATGTAAACCTAAAAAGTTCAGACTTGTGTCTTTAGAAACTTTATTTCTATTGTTTAGTTCAGATGGCAAAACATTTGAACGTTTGGAGACCAACTACCTGTTCACCTGATTATTAAATAAGTACCCAGTTACCCCAGATAATATAATTAGAATATCACATGTCCTCCCATCATCACACTTAGAGGAGAAGCATGAGGTAGGGTATGCAAAAGATTTGCCAGATTTTCTGAGTTAAACTATGCATAAACCATATTGATAAACACAAAATTCTGTAGCACCAAAAATATTGTTTTATGCTGGCTTTGTCTTTCTCTGAAACTGTGTAAGTGTGTTAAATAGATTACCATTACTGTAAATCTAGCCGACGCCCGCAGTAGCATACGGCGGTGTAAGAATAGGAACGGAAAACGGTGAGAAAAGGAATTCAGAAATCAAGTAGAAATAAATACTTCATGAAAAACGCAGTGTGCATGTAGAATTTCCGGCCAAGTAGGATTACATGTGAAAGTGATAAACAAAATCAGGCTTTCCGAATTTACGTACTATGGCCATGGCATCCTGATAGTTTTGTTGCATGTATCTTGGACTTCTTGGAAATGTGGATGGTAATATGATCATTTTGCCTACACGTATGGTGTTATTTTCAGCGTTTGCTTACAGTGCGTCTGTATTCAAACATTGTATTGTTACACGCGCAGATCTTGTTGATGTAATCTGAGATAGTTGAGACGCGCGCCCTCTGTTTTAACATACGCATCTACGACGTACTGTTGGAATAGTTTGCCGCTGGAGTGCAAAATACTAAATGTATACCTCATTGCTAATCTGTATGCGTAAAATTGGCATTGAGTAAGCCTTATTCGCTTGGTGGTTCTTTTATCGGGAACATGTTGTAAATCTTTGTGCCAGCCAATGTCTTCATAAGAGAATAAAAGTGGGTAAACCATAGGATCGCAATTCATATTGAGCGTGGAAATCTATTTACAGGAGTTGCCTATGGGATAGATGCAAATGTCCCTTTCAGCAGGCGTTTCTCCATCTTCTCCGATGAAAATCGCTGTAATGTCGGGGCATTGTATCGTCGTAAATCCTGCCCAGGGTTTTCCTGGAAAACTATTCGTACAGATGCTGTTGGACTGGACTGAGCGATTTCATGCATGTGTTTGTATGATTTAGCGAAGGGGTTGATGGTTCCGAGCATGGAATCTAGCTGGAGAAGTACATTTTCGCTGCATGCAGAGTTTGCTTTATTTTGTAAGCGTACTTCAGTACCTTGCGCTGTGTTAAAAACATACAACTGTCCATATCCTGGCGAGGTAGAAGTGTTAGCGTATAGTGGAGAGATTTACTGATAAATTTGCCCGTGTATTTTAAAACAATATGGTCCGTGGCCAGGAGGTTGAGCTATCTGTGCACCCATGGAAGCAAACGCTAGAGAAGAGTTGTATTCTCAAATGTGTTCATGATAATTTTTAGCTTCTGATGTTTGCTGTGTAAGAAGCTGTTGTAAAGACACAGGTGGCTCCTGCAAAGGTGGTAAAGCTACTTTACTGTTGTGGCAGCACCTCGAGTATTTGTTGGATGTATTACGCTCAGCAGGCCAGTATAGTGCATGACATGGAAGACAACGAATAGGAATCGAGAAATGCCATGTTGGCTGCGTGTGGGCGGGACTGGTTTTGAAGTGGAAGCAGGACAAACCAGAAGAGAAATATATATAAGAGATATCATTACAAATACAGTAGTCTCTTAAAGCAAATCAGCTAAAGGTATGTTAGTAAGGCATTTTTGTCAAGGCAGTTAACTGAAAGATTGTACAAAAATTCTAACAAATATCCCATAAAGTAGCACTCTCCCCATCTCCCTTCCTCCCAATAGAAAATGTCTAAAAATCACCAATTTGGCGGAACGTGTGGACTTGGCAACACTGTGCATGCCATTTGCTTTGTTTAAATGTTTAAAATTTCTTCAAAAACATGTTTTTAAAATTTTTAAAACACATTCAATTTGAGTAAAACCAATGAAAGGGTAATGATACAGGAATGGTACAGGTATATAAAACAATAAAATCCACTAATGTTATAAATTATACTTCTTAATATGACAACCAAGAAATTTAAGTCATTGCAATACAAACATGAAGCCTCGAAACCTACTTATTTAGAGAAGAGTCAGTTTAACTTAGCTGAACAATAAATAGCAGTGTAAACCACAATTTTTTTTAGAGTTGGCTATTGATTATGAAGTAATTGTATTTTTGTAATAAAAGATGTAAAGATCCCATCTTATTTATTACATTTGTTAGAAATCCCGAGCAAGGCTGTTGGACTGAATGTAATTGTGTAAACACCACAAAAGCAATTTAGACAATTCTTAACCTTGTTAATCTCTTTAAGTTTACTAATGTGCATATTTCTAAAATAACATTCTGAAATAACTGCTGGACTAAAAGTACGACACTATACTGTACAGTATACTTATTTAAATATTAATGAACTGAAGAAAACTGATTGAGCCTTCCACGAGCTTTTGCGATTTGTTTTTGATCTTAACACCCATATAAGGGTATCCTTTACAGTCTTCTGATGTTCAGTGTTTTTTCTCCTTTGTTTTTATACTAAGCATGTGAGAAGATCCTGTGCAAGCTGCTACCTGTGTGGTTTTACAATGCGGGCAGGAGAAAGACTCCAACGTGTTGTTGCTATAGGCTATCAACCAAAGTCTTGGAAGAAAAATTGTTTCTGACTTTCATCATTCAATTAGACAAGTCAAAACTCAAGCATGCAGACAGAGAAATTTAAAGTGCCACAATAGCAGAATGCCACTTGCATTAAGAGTGCATATTGTGCATGAAAATCTTTCATTTGCCAGTTATTTATAACCTGCTTTAAAAGATTAAACCTTACATACTCATCAGCTTAGATACACAGATTTAAAGGGAAATATTCATGTTATTTACAATGGTAAACAAGATAAATATTAAGATTTTATCACAGATTATATTATTGGTTTTAAAAAGCCTTTTGATTAAAGGGCAATAAGTTGAAAATGAGTTGGAAATTTTGAATTGTAGCTGTTTACAGGTTGGTATTATAGGTTTATAGGGTCAGTATTGTGACATGTACAGAATACAGTGAAATTCTTACTTGCATAAGCTAATCCAACTTGTCTCTTTGTCATATAATTACTAATATCTGTTCTTAGTTTACTCCATGCTTTGTTGACTAAAAATAATCATTTCTAGGTACAGTATGTCTTGTATGTCTTGTACCTCTGAAATTAATTTAGTTAAAGTGATATTTAAGATTTATTCTTATTTTAATTTGATAGATTAGTGTTACATTACAACAATATAATTATTTTTTCACAATTGGCAGTATGGTGATTTGTTTAGTTCCACTGTGTCTCAGCTTCCAAGTCTAAAGACCAAGTATCAGCCTTACTGCTGTCATGTGGAATTTGCATTATCTCCCTGTGTCTGTGTAACTTTTCATTGGGTACACTGTTTTTTCACAACTTTCCACTTATGAACATTATACATGTAATTGGCCCAGTGTGAGTAAGTGAAACTTTGCCTTGCAGCAGTGCCCTATCTATGCTTGGTTTGTGACTTTGCCTAATGATGGCAGGTAGGTCTTGGCAAACTTCTGACAAAACTGAATTCTGAAAATTAATGTATGTTTCTAAAACACATAGTAAAAGCATGTCACAAAATTGGGAAGTTAAACAGATGTCAAAAGACAGTGTTTCAAATGCAGCATGTCAAGTGAAAGTAAAGTGAACAGCACAGCTGGAAGCTGAGTTCTGAAATGTATCTGTGGCTGAGTGCATTGACAAAGATTTGTAGCCTGAGGCTTAATCTGTGGTGTTTCGCAGTGTGTCTTTCTCCGCCTTTCTCAAGTGCTCTTGCTCAGGTATTTCAAGAAAAATCGTCAGATTTGAGTGGCTTTAATTTATGTTTCTTTAATATATTGAACAGGCAAGATGAACTGAAATAAAATAAAATAATTTTCTCAACTCATGCACATTATGTGTAGAAGACTTCCAAGGGAAACTCTTGAGTTCTGCTGCAAAGACTGTGGCTGGGAATGCTCAAGGTCCAGCTGAGTTTTAGGGCATTTTCTTTAGCCGATCATTTGGTGCTTTTAGAAAACTTTTAGAAACTGGTGTAATGTTTAGTTCTGGTTCGTCTTAAATGCAGAAACCTAGGTTAATTACAGGTCTGGTCACTGTCACTTTGGAGTATGTACATTTTTCTTGTGCCCTTGTGAGTTTCTTCCTACATCTAAAAGTTATGCATGTTAATTCATTTAGTGTCTTACAGTTGCCTTGGTGTGGAAGCATGACATCCCACTCTGGCATTGTCTGTGCTTCCCTATAAATCTCTAATGAAAAGGTAAATTTAGAAAATGGATGCAGTTACAAATGAAAAGCAAAACCACAGGTTGAGCTGAAAAATAGATTAGGGCTTATTTAAGTGTCATATATAGTGTCACTATATTATATCTTTCTCAGTTCTCATTAAACCGAATAACATATTCAAAACCATTCAGGCCAATTCAGTATCAAAGTAGTCCTGAGTCTGTTTTGGTAGTATTGGATATTAGGCATGAACTAAGCAATGAGAGTGTGCTAATCCATCACAGTCTTTCTTTATCATAAGATAAAACTCATGAATGGGTCTGAACAGGTGATATCTAAGTGAGGGTTGGGCATGAAAGTGAATAATGAATAAGTAATGTTGCTCATAAACGATCCATGTCGCAGGGTTTTGTTTTAAAGATTAAGGATAAAAGCTTTGGGAGTTTTCTTTACTCTGATACAAAAATCACCAACACCTGTCATGTTTTTATTAATACTATATACCTTACATTGATAATTTCAGTCATCTTTTTTGCTTGATCTGCCATTTTCCTCTACATTCTTAGAATGTTAATGTCCAAGGCAGTACCGCCGCTCCCTATACGCAGAGTACGCAGTCTGCGTAGGGCACCAACTCCCAGGGGGGCACCATCCCAGCTGCTCAAAAAAATTGTTTTTATATATTATAATAATAAATTAATATTAATAATATACATATACAAATAAACAAAAATATAAACGTATATATTGCATTTTACGGTGAACGCAGAGTAGGCTAAGCACACCTTATTTGAATAAAGTTCTATTTTGGCCCCTATAGTAGGTGTTTTTTTTATTATTTTATTTTTACTTCCGTAATATTTGGGGGAGGGGGCACAAAAGTAAATTTCTGCTTAGGGCATCCATTTGGCCAGCAGCGGCCCTGGTCCAAGGCAGCACAGCAGTACAACACTTTGAGCTGCCTTGAAGCTTTACACACCTGGGTTCCATTTCCTGTTAAGTTACTGTCTGTCCAGAATTTATATGTCCAGTGTGTGCTCTCTCTGATCTGCTTTCACATCCCATAAACATGGATGTCAGGCAAATTGTTGTCACTAAATGGGTTTGCTGACAGTGAGTGTTGCAATAAATATGCTCAATGATAAACTGGCATTATATTTTGTTATATTTTAGCCATGGTTCCTCCCCTTGCTGGGATTCATATTCTTGTGTTGTGTGTTCTTTGTTTTATGTTAATGTAACTTTCATGTGTTGAGTGCTTTGCGTACTATGCCTTGGTGATGTTCCATGTGTTTTGTGGGTGGTCCCACAAAAGGTGGAGCCACCTGCCCATCACCCCAAAGTACTGCCCTCCACCCTACTATTCCAGGGTGTATCCTATAGATCCTGGCGGTACAATGTGAATGTGCTTTGGAAGGTTTGTGAGTTCTGTGCTTGGGATGGATATTTTAACTCTTTCTTTGAAGTTTTGTTTTGGGACTTGTTTGCCCAGGATTGCCTTTCTTATTATAGGCAGTTCCATTTTGCCGTTTTGCTCCATGGAGCTTCATTGCTATTGGAACAGTGTTTTGTGAAGAATACATTTTTTACCTTATAAAGAGCCTGTGTTTGCTTTATTACTAGCCAAGGTTTGAAGGTGATATCCCCCCAATAGTGGGCATTTTTGGAAATATTTTGGGGAGTATGTGCTTTAGGACTTGAAGTTCATGACACATCTAGATTTAGTTTCTTCTTTGATTTTGGCTCCCAGAAAACCTCGAATGGTCTAGTAGATACAAAAATTGATAGAAGTTCAGCTCCAAAACAGAATTTGAGCGGATAAATAAAATTATAGTATGTTTGTCAGTGTTAGTACACGATTTAAATAAACATATAAGCAATTATTGCATTTAAGTTTTGATTTTGGTCATAAAAAGTGGACAAAGTTTTTTTTTTAGAGTCTGGATTTGTGGGTTATGTCCACACTGGAAGAGGAATGACATATGTATTGGTTAAGGACTTGCTAGTGTGTACTCTGCAGCATGCATTTACATATTTTTTCACTTTTCTTCCATATTGTTTGGTAAACAATCATAGGTAATAAATTTTTGCTTAACCTGGACCTGGAGTTTAGCATATTGGAGATAGAAGGAAATTCAAAGACCTGCCTACTGTAAACAGTTGGGCTTGAATAAAAATAAGAGATGCATATTGACCCATAATAGCTTACTTCTTCTAGTTTGTGATTCTGTATTGTTCTCTGAGTCTTACAATTTTGTACTTGGGGTGTTCTTCGACTAACTGCAATTTGTTCATATGACTGATCAAAACCTCACTTGGTAAAGTTTTAGCTCTGACAGCATTTTCATTTTCTGTAGCATGAAATATGTTTCTGTCTGTGTAAGTGCAATAAAGGCTAAAATAACAGATTTCTACATCATTTCAGAAAATTCACTGTGCACTCTTTACATCACCAGCACATCCCATTTTGACTTTAATAAAGAAGTTGGTCTATTGTGTCTTACCAGAAGACTTTGGGCTTCAGATTTCTTTCAAACATTTCAACACAGCACCTTATTTAAATGTGAAACATAGATCTTGCTACAATCCTTTTAGAAATGTATGCAAGTAGATTCATATTTCCGTTGAGGTTTATTTCAAAGTTTGCTTTGTAGTAAGTAGCTTTCAGTCTTCTTCAGACACTGTTCAAATGGTATTTCAATCATCCACCCTTCTTGGTTAATGGCTAAAAGAATTAGTTCCCATAGGATTTATGGCCTCTGAATGGCTATTTACCATCATTTAAAAGATGGTAAAAAATAGGATGTGCAGCTTTCTGTAGTCTTGATGGCAGCCTGGAAAAATATTCACAGAGCTAGGTCTTAATAGTGCAATTTAAAACAAAAAGTCACAGAATTGGGATGAATGTGTTGAATTCTTAACTTTTTTTCAGTTTAGGCAGTGAGCAGCTGGATACCTGGACATGTCATGTCATAACATGGCATAAATTTTGTTTTGCAGTGGCGTACACCTTACCAATCCATATTACTAACCGAGAATGGTAAACTGGATGGCATGGACGCAGGGACACGGCGATGGGACCATGAGACGTACTGCGCAGGCGCGTACAGTGCGCGTCTCATAAACCGCACGCGAAGTCTTATCCACCGCGCACAAAGGAGTCACGGCCCAAAAACGAAAGAGCTCAACTGACGTGAATGAGTAATGAAGCAACAACGTGCCCATGGCTAACGACTACTGACACAGCCACACAAATAAGAGGGCTCTGCGCTGCAGCCCAGATTCAAATGGAAGAGGCTATGGAGGCCCCACGGGTCCATAATGTACGGATGGCGCAGGCTGCACCGCCATATTGTGAGTGGCACTACTGCGGAGTGAAGGCACAGGCGTCGCCGCCATATTGTGAGTGGCACCACTGCGGAGTGAGGTAAACGCGCATCTGAAACTGCGGAAGCAAAGCAGGCATGGGTTCAAAACGAACGAGCTCGACTGACGGATATACAAACAATGTATTTCAGGATACCCAACGCCGGGGGTAGGCGAGCGAAGCGAGCAGGGGGCGGAGCCCCCTTGTTTTTAATAACATAAGAAGTTTCACCTCTTGGTTTTTTTCTACTCTTTCAAATCAGAAAGAATGATTCGTTTTGTGTTGGTTCCATTTGTTAAAAGTTTAGTATATAATGAAGATAAAGTTCCTTAGCTCTCTGATAATTTAAAATACAGTCTATAGTCAGCTGTCAATTAGTAAAGGTGTGCTTAAGCTCAGTTAGTAGGGATTCTCCAATCAAGTTTTTAAGGCTGATATCAATTACTGATTTCATGTTACTTGATCAGCCGATTTCGATTTTTTTTCCTTTTGTCTCTTTAAAAAACTTTGTGCAATAAGCTCACGCATAACCAAACACATAAAAACCTTATGTCGTATATTAAAGTGTATTTTTATAATTAAACTATAGACAGCATGGTGTTAACTATTCATTCTTTTTATTAACAACATGAAATTCTGTACACTTATTGTTCAGTGACCATAAAAATACTAAAATAAACAAATTGTCCTTAAAATACATGCTAATAAAATATGTTCAAAAATATTTATCCATAATTCATATGACATAAAAGAAAAGAAAATGCTTCTTATAATTACAAGCTGTCATATTGTTTAGTTTTTTTCTGTAATGTACCTTATCTGAAACAAGGCTTAATAAGAGTTTTATACAGATGTGTTTTTTTTTCAGTGTATCAACTAGACATTCATAACTCTTGAGGTGTAATTATAAATATGGATTACCATTTTAATAATGTTTCTTATCAAAACTTACCATGTATGCCACTCAGCAACAAATAATAAACACAGTAACAATTTTTAAAATAGCCACAAATGTATCAAATGTTCATATGTTGTATATCAAGAAGACAACATTAACATGCTTAATAGGTTTATAAGTAAAAGACGCATTTTGCTGTTCAGCTAACAAGACTATTTTTAACTAAGCAGCAAGTTCAAATTTGTCTTCATCTTTTCTTTTTCCAATTGAAAACATAAGCTGCTGCACTTAAAACAAGCTTGCAGTCCAAAGTCCAACAGTATTCGTTTTAATTAAAGGATAATAAAGTAATAATAATAATAATAATACATTTTATTTATATAGCGCCTTTCCCATGCTCACGGCACTTACAGAATATAATAAAGAACGGCACTGTATACAGTATATAGCATTGTACAAACCAGATAAATAAATAAAGAAGATTAAGACAGTGAATTCTGAAAAAAAAAACAGACAACATAATTGATGGTCTAGCACACACACATACAGATAAAGTAAAAAGATCTTAATTCATTAAAATAGCTTTTCTTGTTTCTTGTTTAACTGTATAGTACAACTTTTCCAATTCCTTTTTCTGAATGTATTACTCCACATTCTTTAATGTAAAGGTTAATATTCCAGTACCTCTCATAAAGGAGTAAATTACCGTAAAGTCTAGAAAAGCAGGGGCTGAAAAGAGCTTTTTTTGTGATCAGCCAATTTAGAGATCACAGATTGAGTCTTTTTCAGTGAGTGATGGGCAGTTGATCGGAACATCTCTATCAGGTACAATTATGCTTTACAACGTTTTGTCTCTGACCCAAAATAAAATATTAACATAACAGTTTCTCTTCTTCATCATTTTACTCTTATTCTAATATTAAAGACATGTAAAGTGCTTAGTCATCCTAAGCAGATTAGTCAAAGGCTGCTTTAATTAAGCACAAAGTTAAATAGCTTTATGTGGGCATTGTTAAACCACTTAGCTGCTATTTACTTTTGCACTTTAGCTGTAAAATTAATTATGGAGTGATGTGACTAGTAATAATAAAACCTTTTGTCTAAAATAAATATACTTTATTTCAGTTCAGTTCAGTTCAATTTGTTTTTGTATAGCATTCTTCACAGAGTACAAACTCAAAGCAATTGCACATGTTTACCATACTAATAGTGCTTAAATAAAATAGTGCTTTTAAAATGTATATATATATATATAAACACACAAGTTACATTAAATACACAGTAGAGCTGAAATAAGCCCTACTCAATAATTGAGTTAATAAAATCATGAAATATAAATTACAGTTACAATATAATGGTGACCATTTAACAACAGAGGAGGCAAAACAAAAACTCCAGCCAACAGTATTCCTCAAGAAAATAAATCTCTGAGTGGTTCATAGTCAGTTATAATTAAAGTCAAACTTTTGATGACTTAGACCAAATGGCACCCATTCCCCCCTTGAACATTCTATACAGTATCATATTTGAATAATTTAAAACAGAAGAATATAGATGAAACCGAAAGGCAGTAATAGTAGCTTGTCGATGTAGCAGAGTCAGTAACAGTTTGTGCTCTTTCCAAGCAAATCACTAACAAACAGAGCTGCAATATAAACAGCTAATTAGAGTATCCTAAACTAAAGTAATGAATTATTATCCTTAAAAGGTTAGATCACATGGGCATACATAAGCAGCAGACAGATCATTATATTGCTTCAGGACACTCGCTAATGCTGGCCTAATTTAGTGTCACCAGTCCACCTAATAGTTATGTTTCTGGGATATTCAATTGTTCAGAAAAAAATAAAGCACAGAGTGGGAATTATGCATTTTTCATGCAAGCTGTGACTAGACAAGGATTTAAGCAGTGATATCCAGTGTGATGTAATTCTTGCAAATTTTGACTTTGCATTTTTTTCAGACAATCAGACAGCTAAATAGACATTCAAGGTTTACTATGTACAGTTCTTTATAAGCATTCCCTTAATCTTGTTTGATCTCTGTTTAAAGTACTTTCCTTGTATTATTGACATTTAAACACTCCAGAGTTTGTGAACTTGTAATGGTATTTGGAATGCATTGAACTTCTATTTACTGTTTGTATTCTAAAGGCTTTCTCTCACTAATTTTATTCTCATAACAGAACACTTTGATATTTTGTGGTTCAGTGAGATCAAAGCCAGGTTCAATCGCCATGCACTTGAAGTCACTAGAATCAAAATAGTTGGTACTTTACAGTACATGAACTTAAAATGTTATTTATCTGAATTACTTTCATCATTGTTTCCATAATGTGCTGTACAGCAGGCAAAGTGTATTACTCAAAAGGGCAAAGGTTCTTCAAAGACTTTTATCTACAAAAATGGCTGTTAATACCATGAAAATCATCATGTTTTATTTGTGCATAATATAGTTTAATTTATTTTCTGTTTAGTGGAAAACATTTATTTTTCTGTAATATATAACTTGATGCTTAGCTGATGTAGAGTGTAAACACTGATGCAGAATCTTTTGGATAATGTAAGGGATAGCATGGTGTTGTTGTTGTAGTGTTTCTGCCTCACTGCTCTTGACTGGGATGTTTTGTGGAGTTTACAGGTTCTTACTGGTTCATATGGACTTCCTCCACGAAACCCAGCTTCTTCCCATTGCCATAAGCAGTTAGGTTGATTTGCAGTTAAAGTTGCCTTGTTTGCTCACACAAATACATTTGTTCTTTGTCACCATTTCTCAATATAAAATAACACTGAGCTTTTGATGTCATGTTTAAAACAATGATGACAAACAGTTTGATTGTAATGTCCCACTTATTTAAAAATAAACTTAAAAAGATGATGTAGGAAAGAACGGACATAAAGAATGGCGTCAGATCAATGTCAGTTTTGTCGGTATAGCCTCTCTGTCTCAAATCCAAAACTGTTTGTAAGAACTACTTGCCAAGCACTGGGTAAAAATGTGACCTATTCTCCCATGTATTTCAAAAAAAAAAATACTGAGCAGTTCTGAGCAGTCCTAGTACATAATACAAAATAGCACGGCTGTTAGAAGGCACACCTTGCAAAGCTCTATTCAGAAAAAAATAAAATCCCAGGGAGCCATTGAAATAGAACACAAGAGCCAGAGGTTATTTTTGAAAACTAAACAGCACACTTACATTCTGCTCCTTTCCCTGTCCTACTGATACACGATATCATCCTGTACTGAGTGAAAAAAAATTACACAAAAGCCAGTGACTGATAAATAGAACAAATATGCAACCAAGTATGTTTTTAAGGTGTAGAAAAGAGAAATGTATGGTAGCTCAGAACAAATGTAAGAAATCCAAATTTCATTAAGATACAGCAGTACAATATTGACATAAAAAATAAATAATAAAAGGGCAATGCAGCACAATCTTACTTGAGTATTCCTTAATTCATTGTAGTTGGTAGTCATCTTTAACGTATGAGAGAACGTCACACATATTACATTAGGATGAAATAGAAAATAAGAATTTGTTTTTCAGGTTTCACGGTCTTGCTTCAAAATTAAATGTTTTTTCTGCCTGATAAATTTATATTTGGAAGTTTGGTGTGTAGGGGGATGGTCCTTTGTCTAATCACAGTGGCAGTGAGTAGGTCAACTGAGGAGGCAGCTTTGCTGTGTTGTGTTTAAAAAATGAAGTGGACATAGATATGTCATCAGTTTGGCAATACAGTAATTCAAAGCTATCACTAATATAAGACCTTCATTTTTATGTGTTTTAGTTAAGTCTTTCTATATTTGCCAATCAACAAAGTATAGTTACAAAAACAATATTAATATAAGATGTTGATGTTGTTCATTTGAAATATATGCTATTTTGATTATTTAAAAGCAAACCATGGTAATATTTCTGGTTGAAAATATAGTTCTCTCAAAGTGAGAGTGTGGGTGTGCACATGTGTGTCCTGTGATGGGTGGGTGCTTTGTCTAGGTTGTGACCTGCCCAGCTGTTTGAAACAGATCCAGCTCCATGCTACTATGAATTGAGTGAAGAAGGTTTTAGTACTTATGTATGTATGCATGCAATAATTCTTCTTGAAAAGATGCTGATTTACCCATATTTTACTTTACACTCTGAAATTATAACTTGAGTATTAAATTGCGCTCAAACATTCTAGAATGCTTTCTTCTTTCCAAATGTTTTATTTATTTAGTCTTTTAAATGAGAATATAGGATTTTGAGACAGGTGCATGAACAAGATAGAGTAGCAATTCCCTAAACTTTGGACTATGCTTTTTGGAACTTTGATATACGAGTAGCAGTCAGATGTTGCACCGTTTTTAGTATAAATTTGAGCACCTTAGAATTTTGATGTAGCTAGTTATTCACTTGACTTAGACTTCAGTACACCTTAACAAATTTCTAGCAGATGTTAAGGCATACTTCTAGGCTGCTACATCTGTAATTTTTTTACACCGTTGGCATTCATATTGTCCGAATTAAATGTTCGTCTCATTTATGACTTTAGTCTTATATTTTGCCCTATATGTTTTGAATTATTCTGATTCAAGATTTTGAATTTCTGACTGCATTTGGCCATATCTGACTGTATCCTCCCCAGGTCTGTTTTGTTTTCTGTCTACCTAGATTACTAATAGTTGTTCAGGTTTGGCTATATCTTTCTCTTTAATTTATCTTTGCTTAACAGACACAAAAATGATGTACCTTACTGGCGAGAATGGCTGAAGATTTGACAGCTTGTATGACTTGCTAGTTTTGTGTGTAGCAGCAGAGATTTGGGTAAGGAGCACAGAGAGGGCTGAAACCTGCTCTGAGTGTTGTACAAATATGGGACATTTATGTGCATTATATTATTGGAACAGATCTTGATTATTAATTTTTAACCTTTGCAAAGATTTCTGTTTATT